>NC_080677.1:66207840-66832840 GCF_030445035.2 Dasypus novemcinctus
AACTTTTGCTTTTAAGTAAAATTTTATATGGAAAGAATATTTCCATTCATAGCTTATAATTAATACAGAATATAATTGTCATTAAATTTATAAAAAGTAAAAATTCCTGAAAAGGAAATCAGCAGCAGCAACAATAGCATTTGCAATTTCAAAATGTTAAAACACCAAGCAGAATTTGCCATTAAACTGAAAGTAAGAACAAAAACCTTAATAAGTCATTCTGAAATCATGTGCTTCCAAGAAGACTGAAACCAGGCTCTCACCTTTTATAAGTGGGGGAATAAAAAGCATACTAAAAAAAAAATTTATATATATATATATAAAGAGAGAGAGAAAGAGAGAATTCAGATAATAAAGAAGGAGGTGGGAAGAAAAGCATCCAGATCATATGCTCCAGGATTTCCATAATAATCTGATTCATAATTCCATTCTTCGATTAAATTTTCAATCATGATACAATATAAGCATCAGGTTTGTATTCAACCATGTCATTTAAGATACAATTTAGAAAATCCATTCCCTTAAGTTTCATCCAAACTAATCAAAATCACTCAATGATAAGGTTCATAGAAAGCCTTTAATCAGTCAAAATAATATGCTCCTAGTGTCATAAAAGAAATTACACCAGAGCTACATGAATCCAGTTACTTTTAAAAGTATGTTTTTTCTACTTACCAGTCTTAAAATAACTAATAATTGAATCTCTAGTAATTCCCGGAACCTTGCAAGTAGAAAATAGCCTTTGGAATTGATTCATATCTAGTGGAATATTTCCAACTTTTTGAACAGGTACTTTTTCTCTATTAAAACAAAAAAAAGTAATTTAATAAAGAAGTTATTATAAAATCAAACAGTTGCAAATGCAATATTCATTCCCAAAAAAGTTGACTTCAACATTTTGCTACGTGAGACTTTGGGTAAATCAGTTACTAAATTTATGTAAATGCCCTTACTTTCTTAATAGCTGCCAGTAGTTCAAGTTATACCAAAGAGCTATACTTCCTCTTTCTAACTGAGTGCCTTCCTTGGGAGGCCAGAAGTGTTCACAATATCCTGGACAACCTGCAAAGTTGACATTCAGCTGTGATGGCATGCGAACATCCAGGTAGGCAACATTCAGCCACCACTCTTCCAGCTAAAAGAAATTAAGAACAAGAACAGAAATAGAAAAGCAGTTACAAATATTGTAGATATTAATCCAACTACATCAATAATCACTCTAAATGTGAATGGTTTAAATATACCAATTTTAAGACAGATTAACAAAGTGGAAAGAAAAATCAAAACTCAACTATATATTGTCCACAAGAAAAACACATTAAATATAAAGACTCTGAGAGATTGGAAAGTGGATGTAGATCAACAGATAGAGCGCCCGCCTACCATATAGGAGGTCCAAGGGTTCGATACCCAGGGTTTTCTGGCTCGTGTGGTGAGCTGGCCTATGTGCAGTACTGCTGCATGCAAGGAATGTCGGCCCACGCAGGGATGTCCCTGTGTAAGGGTGACCCCCATGCACAAGGAGTGGCCCCTGCACAAGGAGAGCCACCCCGCACAAAACCGCAGCCTACCCAGGAGTGGTACAACACACGTGGACAGCTGACACAGCAAGATGATGCAACAAAAAGAAACAGATCCCCAGTGCTGTCTGATGAGACTATAAGCAGACACACAAGAATACACAGCAAATGGATACAGAGAACAGACAATGGGGGGGGAGAGAAATAAATAAATCTTTTTAAAAAAAAAGACTGAGAGATTAAACATAAAGGGTGATGAAAAATATACCATGCAAACACTAAAGAAAAGAAAGAGAGTAGCTATGCTAATTTCACACAAAGCAGATTTCAAAGCAAGGAAATTTATCAGGGATAAAGAGGAAGTAGTACATAATGATAAAGAGGCCAATTCTCAAATAAGACAAAATAATTCTGAATGTCTATGCACTTAACAACAGTGTGTCAAAATTCACAATGCAAAAACTGACAGAGCTGCCAACGAGAAACAGACAAACCACTATTATAGATCCAGGCAGAGTATCAGTAAGGCTATTGTTGAACTGAACAGCAGCATCAATAAGCTGAATCTAATCGGCATTTACAGAATATTTTATCCAACAACAGCAGAATACACATTCCTCTTAAATTCACATGGAACCTTCACCAAGATAAACCATATCCTGAGCCATCTAAACAAATCTAAAATAGAAATCATACAAAGTATGCTCTTAAACCTAAAATAGAAATCATACAAAGTATGCTCTTAAACTATAATGGAAGTAAACTAGAAATCAATAACAGAAAGATAGCTAGAAAAACCCCAAATACTGGAGATTAAACAACATAAGGCTAAATAATCATGAGTCAAAGAAAAAGTATCAAGAGAAGTTTAAAATATTTCAAATTAAAAGTAAATGAAATTACAACTTACCAAAATTTGTGGGATGCAACACAAAGTGCACAGAGGAAAATTTATAGCACTGAACACTCATATAAAAAAGGCATGACCTAGGGAAGTGGCTGTGGCTCAATCAGTTGGGCTCCCATCTACCATATAGGAGGCCCTGGGTTTGCATCCTGGTGCCTCCTTGAAGGAGGCTCTCCCACCAGCGGAGAGCCGACTCAGCAAGGTGACGCAACAAAAAGGGAGACAAGCAGAAACACTGAAGAATGCACAGCGAATGGACACAGAGAGCAGACAACAAGCAAACCACAGGGGTGGGGTGGGGGGTCAGAAATAAATTTTAAAAAAATAAAAAATAAATAAAAAAGCACGACCTAAAATAACTTAAGCTTCTATCTTAGGAATCTTGAAAAAGAGCAAATTAAATCCAAAATAAGCAGAAGAAAAAGAAAGATGTCAATTCTACTCAAAGAGATTTACAGATTCAACACAATCCCAATCAAAACTCCAGTATCCTTCTTTGCAGAAATAGAAACGCCAATCATCAACTTTATACGGAAGGGTAAGGGGCCCCAAATAGTCAAATCCACCTTGAAAAAGAACAAAGCTGAGGGACTCACACTTCCCAATCTTAGAACATATTACAAAGCCATAGTAATCATTTAGCATGGTACTGGCACAAGGACAGACATATACACCAATGGAGTCAAGTTGAGAGCTCAGAAATCAATCCTCACATTTATGGCCAACTATTATTTGACAAGAGTGCCAAGGCGACACAATTGAGAAAGAATGGTCCTGAGAAAACTGGATGTCCACATGCAACAGAATGAAGGAGGGTCCCTATCTCCCATTACATACAAAAATCAACTCAAAATGGATCAAAGACCTAAATAAAAGAACCAGAACTCTAAAAGTCCTAAGAGAAAATATAGGGAAGCATCTTCAGGACCTTGTGATATACAATGGTTTCTTAGACTTCATGCCAAAAGCATGAGCAACAAAAGGAAAAACAGATAAATGGGACCTAATCAAAATTAAAAACTTTTGTGCAACAAATGACTTTATCATGTAAAAAAAAAAAGACAGTCAACTTACTTAATGAGAGAAAATATTTGGAAACCAAATATTTTATAAGGGATTAATATCCATAACATATAGAGAAATCCTACACTCAGCAACAACAACAAAAAAAACAATTTAAAAATGGGCAAAAGACACGAATTTAAAGAAGATATATAAATAGCCAAAAAGTACATGAAAAATTGCTCAACATCATTAGCTATTAGGACAATGCAAATCAAAACTACAATGAGATACCATTTCACACCTACTAGAATGGCTTTTAAAAAAGGGACATAACGTTGGAGAGGATGTGGAGAAATGGGAACATTTATTCATTGTTGTAAATGTAAAATGGTATGGCCACAGTTGAAGACAGTTGGGCAGACCCTCAGAATTAAGTATAAAATTAACATATAACCCAGCAATCCCACTTCTAGGTATATAGCCAAAAGAATTGAAAGCAGAAATTCGAACAGATGTTTGCACACAGATGTTCACAGTGGCATTATTCACAATTGCCGAAAGATGGAAGCAACCCATTGTCCATCAACCAATGAATGGATAAACAAAATATGGTACACGCAAGGGGTAGAAGACTCATTTATAACTTCCCTACACATGATTTTTAATCCCTTTTATGTGAGCCTATAATTAGCACAATACGCATTAGATATATGTCTCAGAGATTTAAATCTTCAGTCTCATATGTAAGTTGAGCCCTGAATCTCAGAAGAGTTGCAGCCAACACTACCCCCCTGGACTTGCCCAGGACAACTAACAAAAGGATGATGATGGACAATGCCCATCCCCAAAACAGAGTGTATCTACAACTGCTAGCAAAACAGTTCCTTCCATCTGCCCCATAATATCTAAGCTCCCTCTCATTCTAAGGCAGAAAACGCATCACTATCCCAAAGTTGTCAAGGGTGAGGAATGAACAAACTTAAGGGGGGAATACAACCATGGACAAATTAAATTTATTAATATTGTAGTAATGGAAGAATATGTAATATTGTTATAAATGGGTGAACATAGGGCACTTTTAGGGCACTGGAATTAAGTGTAAAGCACAATATAATCTATAGACCTTGGTTAGCAGCAATGCTTCAATATTTATTCATCAATTATAACAAACATACCACACAATTGTAAGATGTTTTTACTAGGGGAAGATGTGGGAAGGGAAGAAGGAAGGGTTTATGGGAAATGCTTATACTTTCGATGTAACTTTCCTTGTAATCTAGAGCTTCTTTGAAAATAAAGCTTAAAAAAAGATTTAAAAAATTAAGCATAGAGGAAGAAATAAATGAAACAATAATTAATGTGGGAATAATAAATTAGATTGCTGGGAAACGGACTTAGCCCAGTGGTTAGGGCGTCCGTCTACCACATGGGAGGTCCACGGTTCAAACCCAGGGCCTCCTTGACCCGTGTGGAGCTGGCCCATGCGCAGTGCTGATGCGTGCAAGGAGTGCCCTGCCATGCAGGGGTGTCCCCCGCGTAGGGGAGCCCCACGCGCAAGGAGTGCGCCCGTAAGGAGAGCCGCCCAGCGCCCAGGAATGGCGCCGCCCACACTTCCCGTGCCGCTGACGACAACAGAAGCGGACAAAGAAACAAAACGCAGCAAATAGAGACAGAGAACAGACAACGGGGGGGGGGGGGGGGGGATTAAAATAAATAAATAAATCTTTAGAAAATAAATAAATAAATAAATTAGATTGCTGATTTGACTAATTGAATGAACTAAGACAATTAATTGTTCAGTTCAGACAAAAATGAATGAAAAATTATCTAGATTCAAATTCCAAAAAGAAAATTTTATTTGAAATAAGTTCTTAAGAATTCAATTAACTGTGATAGTTTCTATTTTGAATCTACGATAGTCTTTATGTTTTTAAAGAATAGTACATAAAGAAAAATTAATGTTCATTTATTTGCACATACCTTATCAATTATGTAATTCCAAAACTCTAGAAATTTTTGTATACATAATGGATCTTGAAGGAAACAATTCTAAAATAACTTAAATTTTAACATTTGCTTGCTTCTGGAAAAAATCTGGATTTCTTTAGCTTGTAAAAAAGAAATCACTCAAGGCTCAAAATTGAGAATTAAAAAAATTGGGAAATATAAAATTATATTATTCCATCATACATATCAATGGCTCATAAAAAAAATCAGATTGCTTTGTATCTCTGAAGCCAGAAGATAGTTATAATCATTATTTCTAGGCTAACATAATGTTTTCTAATTATGAAAACCCATTCCCTGATTTACATTATAAAAGTAGAGAAGTAATTCAGAACTGTTACTTCTTCAGTAACTGAAGAAGTCAGACTCCTTGTAGAAAACTGAGACTATTATTACACCAGCTTCTTCTTCAATCTATCTGAAACATAAAATATTCATAACTATTTTCCACCCCCTTTTTCTCCCCTCTACTGTTTAAATATTTCTACACCACCCAAATGGCATGTTTACTTTGGTGTTTTACCTTTCTTTAGGCTATAATCACCTAACAAAATGTTTCTCTTAGGTATGGCTCCCAGATCACTTGTAGAATCAAATGTGTTGTTTGTTAAAATAAGCATTTCTGGCCCTGTTCCAGACATACAGAATTAGAATCACTGGTCCAGGGAAACCTGTACTTTAACAAGTTCCCAAAATGACAGGAGTCTATCCACAATACTCAAAAACTACCCAGAGGTAAATATTTCATTCATTCTTTTGGATAGTAATGACAACTATAATGGAAAGAATTTTTACAGTGATAATTTTTAAATGAAAACTTTGTGCATTTTATTTTTTCATTCATTTTTATCATCAATTTTTCAATAAGAACAAAAATATAACTACCCAATTTCTTTTTCCTTGTGCTCTTTCAAGTAATTTTTGTTGCAATTTTTCTCCAATTCCACTTTTAAATTCTTGAACTATTTCTTCAGTTTTCTTATATTCTTCCTCATTTGCAAATGGCTTTACTATAAAGAAAAAATATGCAATATGTGTTCAAACATCAATTATCATCAGCCACCTACATTATTATTACTTACACAAATCTTGAGACTCAGATATACAAAACACAGTATTAAATAACACAGCAGTCCAGAAATTGCAACAGCGCTACAACACGAAAATGGCTGCAAAAAAACAATGCAAAAATACAATTTTTTTAAAAAAGGTGTACATTATAGGGAGCGGATGTGGCTCAAGCAGTTGGGCACCCACCTCCCACATGGGAGGTCCTAGGTTTGGTTTCCAGTGCCTCCTAAAGAAGACAAGCAGACATGATGAGCTGATGCGACCAGCCAATGTGATGAGCCGGCACAATGAGCAGGGAACGGATGTGGCTCAAGGGGTTGGGCACCCACCTCCCACATGGGAGGTCCTGGGTTCGGTTCTGATGCCTCCTAAAGAAGATAAGCAGACGAGTGGATACAATGAGCAGAGAGAGGGAGCAGAGACAGCGAGCTGACAGATGAGGGAGCAATCTTGGGGCAGGGGGGAAGTGGATGTTATATAATCAGATAATTTTCAGAAAAAATAGTTTAAAATCATTCTGGAGACAGTTAAAATTACAAAGCTGGGACTATCCTCTAGTTGTCAGTACAATGGGAAGGTAAATCATGATTAGCCATGCATAAGAATAGACATTAAGGCATCTTTCCACTAATGTTCAATGCAAAGCTGTTATAAAGCGTACTCAGAGCAGTTTAGGGTGCCTTGTGGCCGTAATGGTTTCTTTCTGAGAAAGGACACGAGGCCCTTATCCTAATGAAAATCAAGAGTTCTGAAAATTAAGCTACAGATTTAAAAAATTAAAAATCAAGAGATCAAGAGACATTAATATCTTTTATTTTGGCCTTTTCAAAAATCTTACCTGGAAAACTGTAAAATTTAAGTAGTTGTATTCAGAGAGTTCAAGTAAAATGAATAATCAAAACCAGTGAATGATCAGTGGTTTCTGAGAAAGGAAACTAGAATTCCCAAATGAAACTAGACAAGCAAAAGGAGAAAAAGCAATAAAAAATATATCATGAGGCTTCCAGTTAAACAAAGTAAGCTGGACACAAGCATTTACGTCCACTTCTAGAACCCCACTAAAATGATAGTAAAATAATTTTAAAAAGGCAAAAAATCCACAAGGCCAAAGAAAATGAAAGAAGAGAGGACAGCAAACAAGTAACCTAACATTTTGTGAATTAGAAAACACATGGCAAATAGTGATTGAGTTAGAACTGAGAAAATGAATATCTATAACTGGGGAGAGGAGGGTAATGGGAAAAAGGGGTGGGGTTAGGTACAAACGAAGAGAAGAAAGCCAATCCCTGAAGCAGAATCCCAGAAAGGTTCAAAAATTCAAAACGCTGGGTTCCTCAAAAGTAGGGGTGAGAATGAGGCCAAAATTGGAAGATTCTTTGAAAGTCTTTAAAAGTAGCAGTCTAATTAACTAACTCATCCACAATTGTTCCTATAGATGTCCTCTGTTCCATAAAGCCAGACAACTTCCTCCACATGTCAGCATAAACCTTAAGGTTTACTCTCAGAAGTTGAACCAGACAGAACAGAACCCATGGATTTTAGGCCATAATGAGAAAAAAGGGAATTAGAGTGAAAGTGTACACACAAACAATGAGCCCTCCAGCCCCCTTCCTCTACTCAGCTCCAAAAACAGTGGTCAGGCTTACACCCTTCAGGCAAGATATGAGAGGAATCCTCTTTTGGGAAACTGATCAGTCCAAGAGAATGGAGTATTGATATTTGGGTATACCCTAATGGAAGCCTTATGCCTCTGCCTTTTCATCCTATAATAAAGCCCACTAGTTGCCAGACCCTACCTATGCACACAGAGTTCCCAATCAGCTTTTCAGGGTCTCACTCTAAAGAATAAATAAGGACCACAAGATATTTAAGGGAAGTCTCTCATGAAAAGTCAGAGAGCAAAATAAACAAAAAGGATTGACTCTATTAACCAGTAAATAGACCAAAAAGGCAAAGGTAGTAAGTAATACTGGAAGGAAAAAAATTTAGAGTAAAAAGTTTAGACCAGAAGGACCCACATCCCAGTAATAGAAGTTCTAGAAAGAGAGGAAAGAAAATTCAGAGAAAAAAATTATCAAAAAACAAACAAAACAAAACAATAGTAGGAAGGGGGAAGGGATAGTGTATATAGGAATCCCCTATATTTTTTATGTAACATTTACGTAATCTAAAGTGTCTTTAAAATTAAAATTTTTTTTAAATCAGTATTTTTAAATTCCCCAGAACTGAAGAACAAGCCTTTTTAAACTAAAAGAACCCCCTGAGTACCCACAAAAAAGAATTTTAAAAAGCAACACACCATGAAGCAGCTGTGGTTCAATCAGATAAGCTCCTGTCTACCATATGGGAGGCCTTTGGTTTGCGTCCCGGGGCCTCCTAGTGAAGGAAGGCTCGGTCCACACAAGGCGGAGCACCGCCCAGCCCACAGGCACCATGAAGCACTGACTAAGCAAGGTGTCGCAGCAAAAATAAGGGAGACAAGTGAGAACATAGAAGAGCCTGCAGCAAACAGACACAGAGCAGACAGCACACAAAAAACCACAAGGGAGGGGATTAAAAAAAAAAAAAAGCAACACACCAAGACACATCATTAAGAAATTTCAGAAAGCTAGGGATAAATAAAAGGAATTCTAAACGCATCCAGAGGGGTGCAAATGTGCCTCAAGCAGTTGAGTTCCTGCCTCCCACATGGGAGATTCTGGGTTCAGTTTCCAGAGCCGCCTGAAAAAGGAAAAATGAACAACAAGCAGACAAATGAAAAATCCAGCTCAGGCTCAGTGGTTGAGTGCCAGCTTCCCACACACAAGGTTCCTGGTTCAATCCCCAGCCTCCAGTACTAACTAACTAACTAAATAAATATACGCAACCAGAGAGTAAATTAAAAATAATACATCACATACATAAAGGATCAAAAATTGCAATGACATAAGACTTGAAGTAGAACAATGCCTTCAAAACATTTTAAGAAAAACCACTTCCAACCCAGTTTCTATACTCAATTAGTCAATCAAATAGGAGAGTAAAATAAAGATAATTTTTAAATTTTAAGGTCTTTTATTTACTCCAAGGCACTTCTTCTTGGGTAGCTACTGAAAATATACTGCACCAAACCAAAATAAAGGCGTAAACCAAGAAAGAGGAAGACATAGAATCCAGGAAATGGAATATAACACACGAAAGTGAGTGAAGAGAACTGCCAGGATGGTGGCAAAGGAGATCCCCAAGAAAACAGCTGTCCAGCAAGCTTATGAAAAACTAACTTGACAGAAGCAGAAGGGTAAAAGGCACTAGGAAGGATGCCTCCAAGAAGAAAATGCATTTATGGAATATCTGATATATTTTTAAATATTCAGAGATTTTTTTTAGTGTTAAAGAGTTGGGAATGAATTGGTTCTAGATACAAAGAAAATTAAAAAATGAAAAATGAGAAAAGAAACAAGTTGCAGCAAAAAGTACTATAATCCAAGTATACTGCATGTTTCATTGTGATTGACAGCTGTATGACCATAAACCCTTGAACACCAAGTTAATACCAAATGGTGATTTTATACAACTAAATTGAGAGAATGAAAGGAAAAGTATGGGTATGTTGGATTGCATGTATGTTGCAGTAGGGAGTGGGGAGGAATTTAGAGAGTGTAAGGGAGAAAAATCCACATCTTTTTAGGAAACTAACTTATAACATCACAAATAAAAGATCCACAAAATAGCAGTGTAAGTGCTAGCTTAAATTTGGAAAGAAACCATATAAGAAACGGAGTAAAGCTTTGAAAATCCTTGACTGAGGGGATGGGATATATGAGATGGGTGCAGAATGGGGCAGAGGACTACCACTTTTCATTATAAGCCTGATAATACTATCTACTTTTAAAACTGTACAAATGTACTACAAGGGAAAAATTAACATAGGAGAAAGAAAAAAAGTTTTGGGCATTTTAAGCATACTTTATCCTGGGCCTAGAGGAAGAGGTAATTAGATTCTCATCAACTTCTAACGGTTTCAGTTTTCTCAGTTGCTGATAATATTAACATATACTAAAAAATTATAAGCATACCTGACTCAAGGTATTTCTTTAATGATTCTTCAAGTGAAGGAACAGGTAGTGATGGAAGAGAATCCTGATACTGAAATGTTCGTTCTTCAGTTGATTTAGCCAATTGATTTTCCATGATTATCACAATAGAAAATCTAAAAAAAAAAAAAGATCTCACATCGTCAATCTTATAAAGACTCTTACAGATGCTAAGTCCAATGAACTCAATCATTATTTAGGGACCACAGTCAATCCTGGACTTGGCCCCTGTTCTTAAGAAACTTATAAATTTTTCAGAGAAAAAAAATCATCTTTAATAATAATAATAAAAGACAGTAGATACAGTACATAATATAAGTGCAAATTCAGGGTGCTAAAAGTCAAAGCGTAATCAGTGGAATCAGTATTATTTATTGAGCATTTACCATTTACCAGGTACTGAACTAGGTTTTACAGAAAATGTGTTATCTCCCAAATCTTCAGAATATTTCTATGAAAGGTGTCATTCACTCTCATTTGACACAGGAATAAACCAAACCCAAAGAAATTGAGTAATTTTTAAAAGATAGTACCCAGGACTCAAATTCATATCCATTTCACTCCAAATACCACAATCTTTTCTCCATAAAAAGGCAATATAATAGGAAGTGAGAGGAACTGGAATAAGTCTAGTGGATAGGTAGAATTAGGATGAGCAGAAAATAATTACGGGCTGAGAGAGAGAACTTTGTGAAGCAAAGTACACAAAGGTGTTGCACCAACTCTTGTAAACAAGGCCTTTTGATGAGGCTACTTCAGTTAAGGTGAGCCAGAATGGGCCTTAATCCTATTACTGGACATCTTACAGAGAAGGCCTCAGAGGAGAAAAATGCGGGGAGCAACCAGAAGCTGGAAGTCAAGAGAACTGGAAGAGAAAAGAAGCCAGAAGAGTTTGCCATGTGTAATGCTATGTGACAGAAAAACCAAAGGCCAAGTATTGCCAGCAGTCAGTCCCAGAATGTCACAATCTTCTTAGAGAAAGCATGGCTTGATGACACCTTGATTTTGGACTTTTTGCAGCCTCAAAACTGTGAGCCAATAAATTCCCATTTAAGCCAGCCATATTAAAGTTGTCAGAATCTCCCTATTGGTCCTGGACTTCTACCTGTAGATGTATAAAAACCAAAACTTCCATTTTGTTCACGCTGCTATATTTGTGGTTTTCCTTGTTAGGGCAGAAAAGCTTAGCTTAATACAAAGATATAAACCAAAACGGAGGTATAACAGTGATCTCATAGTTTCTCAGCTTTTGCCTTTCTAAAGACTTTGGCTCCACTCCACTTTACATCCATCCATAAATATGACTTTTCATCTAATGCAAATGTAGACATGGGTCCAAATATCAACTCAAACACTTTCTAGCTATGTGCCCCTAGATGACTAACTTGAACTGAAGGGCAATTTCTTACCTGTAGAGAGGATAGTATATAATCTGATAGATTTTTCTATAAACCTACAACTTTGCAAATAAACAAAAAGAAGAGCTATAGCTACACATGAAAAGTCTTTTTTTTTTAATCTCTCCCCTCCCCCCCCCCCCCCCCCCCCCCCCCCCGGTTGTCTGGTCTCTGTGTCTATTTGCTGTGTGTTCTTCTTTGTCCGCTTCTGTTGTTGTCAGTGGCACAGGAATCTATGTTTCTTTTTGTTGTGTCAGCTCTCTGTGTGTGCAGCGCTATTTCTTGGGCAGGTTGCACTTTCGTGCTGGGTGGCTCTCCTTACGGGGTGCACTCCTTGCACGTGGGGCTCCCCTACAGGCGGGGGGGGGGGCAGGCACCCCTGCGTGGCAGGGCACTCCTTGTGCGCATAAGCACTGCGCGTGGGCCAGCTCCACATGGGTCAAGGAGGCCCTGGGTTTGAACCATGGACTTCCCATGTGGTAGACGGATGCCCTAACCACTGGGCCAAGTCCGCTTCCCTGAAAAGTCTTACTGAGAATGGAGTGAGTGGCAACAGGGGTAGCCTCTCTACTTACCACTTCATAACTTTCTCGTAAAGAATGATGCTCTACCATATAGATGACCTTTCTTGGGTCAGTGTGGAGGGCAGGAAGGTTTGTGATTCTCGGGATCTGTACTGGGGCAGTATATGACACTATAATTAGTACCATTTAGACCTCTTCTGCTTGCATAGTCATACTGGAAAACCAGAAATCTGAAGTTTGAAAAAAAAATCTGCAAAAGCACTGTATAAAAATAACCTAGCTTGAGACAACCATACTGCTTAAGTTGGGAAGAATTTCTAAGAATTATATATTTAGGGAAGCAGGGTATTAATAACTCAAGTGGTTGAGCACCTGCTTTCCTTGTAGGAGGTCCTGGGTTCAATCTCCGTGCTTCCTTAAAAAAAAAACTATATATTTAAATTGCAATTGGAAAAATCAATAAATACTAAATAATAATTTTCTGTCCTTTCAAACTATTTTTATTTTTTTAAACTACTTTTTAAAACTAATAGCAAAGGCAAACAGAATATGCCTCTAATTGAAGGTTACCAAATAATCGTTTTTTGCCAAGAGATTGTTTTTTGCCAAGATGTTTTTTTCCTTTTTTTTAATGACAAAACCCTGAATTTTAGCTGGGCATAAAGCCATCCAGCCAGAAAGTATCTTTAGCATAGCATCTTTTCTTGGAGCTCAGTGTGGCCTTGTAATATATGTGTCACAAGGATTGCTTGTGCTCTCCCACTACTTTCTCATTGCCGAGTGGATGGTGCCAACTGGAGCAGCACTTTAGACCCAGGAACAATTCGTAAAGAAAAAAAGTCAGTCACATACCAGTGCACCTAAATGAGCTGTTTGGGACAGCCAGGAGCCTCTTGCAACAATTCTGTTTAGAAACCACAGGGATTTGACTAGTGACTGTGGGAGGGAAGAAACAAGTTTACAGAAATTGCAGGCAAAAAAAATCAACAAGAGCTGGTCGAAGAACGAAGAGGGGAAACAGCCTAGGCTGGGAGGGCCCAAGACTGAAACTTCTCCGAATCACTGCAAACACACGCAATATCCACCAGCAGAGAATTGGGTTAAACAACTAAAGAATTAAGCACGTTCTGGAACAAACGCACTCCTTTTCAGGAGAAGGGTCCGCGAGATCGCCGTACCTCAGGGTCAGCACTGGCTCCCTCCGGCACACAGCAGGCAACACGGCGCGAAGCTCGCCGTCAGAGTCAGGGAGAAGCAAAAGGCGACGGAGACTCGGAGGCAATCCCCAATAAACCAAGGGCAGCTCCGCACACTCAAGAAAATACCAAGTGGGCGAAACTTAAGCAAGCATCACGACGGCCCAGCCCGGCGATCCGATCTCAGCGTCCTCTCCCAATCCCTCAGGCGAGAATCCGAACTACAGCCACAGCCCGGTCAATTCCGGGAGCCTCCCCCACACTCCACACTTCTCTACGCTGCAAAACTTACCTTTCTTCCGCCCACGAGCGAGAGGGCCAGCAAGCGAAGGAGGGCGGCCTCCGCGGAACTGAGCAATCTACCCAGCCGCTCCTCTCCGCCTCCGCCGCCGCAAACCAACGCCAACGCCGAGCGGCTCCGCCTCACCGGCAGGGGGCGGGCTTGACCCTAGGGCCGCGGCGCCCCGCAACCCCTGGAACGGGGATTGGGCGGAAAGTCCCGCCCCGCGCTCGGAGGCAGCGGGGATCGGGCCTGCGCGCTCGCGGGCCGGGCCTCCCACCGGCGACTCTGCGGGGTGTTGCGGTCTGTTCTGCCCACCCCGGAGAGCAAAGCCGTACCCCTTGGAGAGCAGCTCCGAGACGCCAGCGCTGCAAACACGCCTCGACTCCAGAGGTCACACTTCGCCCACACAGGAATCCAACGCTCTGCGGAGGTTTGCCAGGACAGACGGCCCAGACCCGTCTTCACCCAACCTACGGAAGACAGTACCCTTTGCTCCGTTTCCGTTTCTGTCTCACTCAGCGCTCGCTTACCAGTCTTTCCTCCGCGTTCCCAGGGCCGCGCTTTTTGCAGCCGCCAAGTCAAAACCTTTGCCAAAGCTTTATAGAGGAACTTTATTGTCCACCCGCATCCTGACAAGAGAACAGTGACCACACAGATCTCTACTTGGTCCCTCTTTCTCTTCCTTCTCTGAGGTTAAAGTTTGCCCAACGCAGATGAGCAAACGCCTTCCTGGGCCTCCCGACCTTTTCATCGACTTTAACTGCTGCCCAAGGCCCTGGAAGCTCCCAGGGGGGCTCACACTGCAAACTTGGGGCTGATCTGTTATCTTTTACTCTGGAACTAGGAGATGGAGTTGTTAACCAGAGTGAAGCTAGGCAACTCTAAAAGATCATAATATATTAATAGTAAATTTGGTTTCACAGGATAGTCTAACATTTGCGTTAAAATAAAATACACTGTTTCACTTTTCATTTGAAATTCATTGCTTCATTTTGTGTGTGTGTGTTTGTGTGTAGAAGAAAAGACTAAAAGTTTACACTGGCTTTGAACTAGATACAAACTATAAAGAACTGGATTTCAAATTAACGTATCATTATAAGACCTACCCTTATCGGTCTTTCCTAAATCCTTTGGTGTAACTATATTCACTTAGTATGAATACCCATCTGTTTTCTACAGAAATATTAAAGTGTTTTCTTACAGTGCATTCCTTACTGGAGCTGAAAATACATCTGGCCAACGAATTTCTGATAAGGGATTGTGAATCTATAGTAGTAATTTCTGAAGGGGTGACAAAGAACTTTTTCTCTCATAATATGTAAGTGCTGTGTTCTGGGTAATATTAAATTTACATAGCGTTCTTACTGAATAATAAAAAGCTGCTCAAAAACCTTCATTCAACTTTTCTTCTCCATTCTAAGGAATTTTGACACATCTAAAAAGTTCATGTGTGTGTAATGCCTATTGGAGGCATAGAATTTAGGGTCACTTATCTTCACCTTTTCTCCTAGTATTGATATTTATTTACTTTTATATTTTTATTTCAAAATTTCCAAAATTTGCAAACATTCTGCACACGTTAGGCAGCAACTTCCCTTTCTCTACTCCCTTGAGCCCCTGGTAACCTCCTATCTATTTTCTGTCTATACAATTTGCTATTTCTAGATATTGCATATAAGTGAAATCATACAGTATTTGTTCTCCTGTGCCTTACTTCTTGTAGTATGTATAAGAACTTCATTACTTTTGCACTGAATAATATTCCATGTGTGTATGTGCCTCGTTTTGTTTATCCATTTATCTATTGGTGGACACTTGGACTGTTTCCACCTTTAGACTATTATAAATAGTGCTACTGTGAATATTGGTGTACAAGTATTTGAGTCCCCATTTTCGGTTCCTTTGGGTATGTACCTAGGAATGGGAATTGCCAGTGTATTAGTCAACCAAAGGGGTGCTGATGTAAAGTGCCAGAAATCTGTTGGCTTTTACAAAGGGCATTTTTTAGGGGTAGAAGCTTATAGTCACAAGGTTGTAAAGAATCCAACTCATCCAACTCATCCAACTCAGGGAAGCAGACTTTGCCCAATGGATAGGGCGTCCTCCTACCATATGGGAGGTCCGCGGTTCAAACCCTGGCCTCCTTGACCCGTGTGGAGCTGGCCCATGCGCAGTGCTGATGCACGCAAAGATTGCCCTGCCACGCAGGGGTGTCCCCCACGTAAGGGGAGCCCCACATGCAAGGAGCGCGCCCCATAAGAAGAGTCACCCAGCGCAAAAGAAAGTGCAGCTTGCCCAGGAAGGGGGCTGCACACACAGAGAGCTGACACAACAAGATGATGCAATAAGAAGAGGCACAGTTTCCTGTGCCGCTGATAACGATGCACACGGTCACAGAAGAGCACACAGCAAATGGACACAGAGAGCAGACAACTGGGGGGGGGGGGGGGGAAGGGGAGAGAAATAATAAATCTTAAAAAAAAAAAAAAGAATCCAACTCAAGGTTACTTATGGGGTACGTTCTCACCCAAAGTCTGTTGCCATGTGTTGGAGATGATGTGTGATGTCTGTGAGGCTTCAGCCTTCCTCATCCTTCTTAAGCTCCATGGGTCTAGCTTCTTCAGCTCTCAGTTGTAGGCTAGCATAAGGCTTGTCTCTCTTTCTGGGGCTCATTCTTTCCACGTTCAGTTGCTCTGGTCTCTTCTCAAGGTCAGCTGTAGACTATCATGATCATCTCTCTTCTCTTCCCAGGGCACAGTATCCCCTGTGGATCTTCTCTGTGTATCTACTTCTGTGTGTTCTTTTTTTTTTTTTTTTAATTGACTTTGTAATAATATTACATTAAAAATATATATGTGAGGTCCCATTCAACCCCACCCCCCTCTCCCCCCCCAACAACACTCGTTCCCATCATCATGACACATCCATTGGATTTGGTAAGTACATCTTTGGGCACCTCTGCACCTCATAGACAATGGTCCACATCATGGCCCATACTCTCTCTCCTCCATTCCATCCAGTGGGCCCTGTGAGGATTTACAATGTCCGGTGATTGCCTCTGAAGCACCATCCAGGGCAGCTCCATGTCCCAAAGACGCCTCCACCTCTCATTTCTTCCTGCCTTTCCCCATACCCATCGTCCACCATGTCCACTTTTCCCAATCCAATGCCACCTCTTCTATGTGGACATTGGATTGGTTGTGTCCATTGCACCTCTATGTCAAGAGGAGGCTCAGATTCCACATGGATGCTGGATGCAATCCTCCCATTTTCAGTTGTAATCACTCTAGGCTCCATGGTGTGGTGGTTGTCCTTCTTCAACTCCATCTTAGCTGAGTGTGGTAAGTCCAATAAATCAGATTGTAGGTGCTGGAGTCTGTTGAGGCTCAGGACCTGGCTATCACATTGTCAGTCCAGAGATTCAAATCCCCTAAATATATCTTAAACCCCAACATTAACTGCACCTCCAGCACATTAGCATGAAAGTCTTATGGAGGGAGATCCCATCTGAGTCCAGATTCATCACACATAAACACCATTTCTAAAGAGGGGCCATCTGCCCTGGTAGTTAACCCCATCGGCCATGACCATAACTCCCATGGGTCTCTTTAGCCCTCAAAGGAACCAATATCTGGGGGTTGTATCTGCTTTATCTGTCTCTCTGACTCTGCTCAGTTGTGCATGAGGGCAATCCTTCTGCCAGCCTCCAGACTCTTTTTTAGAAACTCGTAGCCATATAAACTCATTTCTCCTTTCCATTTCCCCCTTACTTTAGGTCAAACAGCATTTTAAAGTCATGTTATTTTATGTAGACAGGGATATTCTGCTGATCCGCATTGAACCTTCCGTATAAGGTCATTTTCCAGTTGCATCATCAGTTGGTAGTTGATAGTGGTCCCTCGTTGCCAGGGAGACTCATCCCCGGGTGTCATGTCCCACGCTGGGGGGAAGGCATTGCATTTACATGCTGAGTTTGGCTTCGAGTTCTGTGTGTTCTTGATTGACCATCTATTTGTATAGCCTAAAAAGGGGTGGGGTGGGGACCCAGCCCTGCACACCCTAATGACGTGGTTTAATCAAAGCCCTAATAATAATAACATAATCTAATCAGATGGCTCAGCTGAATATAATAAGGGTTATTACACTCAGAGAAACACACCAGCTTACAAACATAATATTTTTTTTGAAATTCATAAACAATATAAAACTGCTATAGCGCAGTCAAATGGTGATTCTATACCTAACTTCTAGAGGAACTGCTGTACTGCTTTCCAGAGTACCTGTACCACATTACATTCCCACCAACCATGTTTGAGGGTTCTACTTTTTCCACATCTTCTTCAACACTTCTTATTTTCTATTTATCTGTTTTTTTAAATTTTATAGTTATCCATGTAGGTATGAAGTTGTGTCTCATCACGGTTTTAAGTTGCATTTCCCTAATAGATAATAAAATTGAACATCTTTGTATGTGCTTATTGGCCATTTGTATATCTTCTTTGGAAAAATGTCTGTCCAAGTCCTTACCCAACTATTTAATTGAGTCATCTGTCTTTTTGTTTTTGAGTTGTAGATGTTCTTTAAATATTCTCGATATTAAACCCTTATGACATATATGATTTGTAACTATTTTCTCATACTCTGTAAATTATTTTTTCATTTTCTTGATAATGCCCTTTAATGCACAAAAGTATTGAATTTTGATGAAGTCTAATTTATCTATTATTTCTTTTGTTGTTCATGATTTTGGTGTCATATCTAAGAATTCATTGCCAAATCCAAGGAAATGAATATTTGCCTATGTGTTATTGTTAGGGATTGAGTCATGTCCCCTGCAAAAGAAGTGTTCCTGTCCTAATCCACATTTACATTTACAAATGGGTTCATTACAAATGGGTTACATTTACAAATGAGTCTATACCTTGTGTTAGGAAAATTAAGGTATGGACTCATTCGTGAATAGGATCTCCAAAGATCCCTTTTAGATGAAGTTAAATTTAATCAGGATGGACCTTAGTCTGTATAATTGGAGGAAATATAATGAGAGGAAATTCAGATACAATCAGTAGAAGGCAGAAGTCAGTGGAAATCAAAGGAGAGAGATGGTCATGTAACTGAGGATTGCCAGAATGCTACAGACACCAGGAGAAAGCAAGCCCTGTCAAAACCTTGATGTTGAACTTCTAGCCATGAGAGAATAAATTCCTGTTGCTTTAAGCCAATCAGTTTGTGGCATTTGTCAGAGTAGCCCTGGCAAACAAAGAGGTATTGTAATAGTTAAGTTCATATGTCAACTTGGCCAGGTTATGATGTTCAGTTGTTGGGTCAAGCAAACACTGGCCTGATTGTTATTGTGAGCAATTGTCATGGATTTAAATCATTAGTAAGTCTCTCCCTCCCACGAGACATCACTCTCACCCATTATATTGATGATATCATGTTGACTGAACCTAGTAAGGAAGAAATAGCAACTATTTTAGACTTATTGGTAAGAGGATAGGAGATAAATCCAACAAAAATTCAGGGTCCTTCCACCTAAGTGGAATTTCTAGATGTGCATGGTGGGGGTATGTTGAGATATCCCATCTAAGGTGAAGGACAAGCTGTTGCATATTGCACCTCCTATGCCTACCAGGCCCCTTTGGAATTTGGGAACAGTGTATTCTCCACTTCAGTATGCTTCAGGCCATTTACTGAGTGACCCAAAAAGTTGCTAGTTTTGACTGGGGACCAGAACAAGAGAGGCTTTGTGACCGGTCTAGGCTGCTATGCAAGCTGTTCTGCCAAGTGGGCCATATTTTCCAGCAGATCCAGTCGTGTTAGAAGCGTCAGTGGCAAATAGAGATGTTATCTGGAGTATTTGGCAGGCCCCATATGAGATTACAGTGCAGACCTGCTGCAATCAGACTCACAATAAATTGGCTCAAAGGGAAGGCAAAGCAGAACTTACAGAAATAAAGGAGAGAGAGACACACAAGAGAGGAGGTAAAGATGGGACCAGAGGACTCCCAGCTTCTGGAACTGAGAGCCTCGACCCTAGTTTCCACCTCATATTTATTGGAAACTACCAAGCAGCTGTTTTGCTATTAGAATTGCAACATTATCTACAATAATTAGGGAACAACTGCAACATCTAACTACTGCAATATCTACAATAGAACAGGTGTAACATTTATAATAAGGAACAGGTAAGCCAGTTTCCCACAACACAGACCCTTAGGATTTTGTAGCAAAGTTCTGCCATCCTCTGCAGGTAACCACTCTCCTTTTGAGAAACTGCTTTTGGCCTGCTGCTGGGCTTTAGTAGAGACTGAATGGTTATCCATGGGCCACCAAGTTGCGATGAGACCTGAGTTGCCTATCATGAACTAGTTGTTATCCAACATACCAATCATAAATTTGGATGTGCACCCGGCACTCGGTCAAAAAATGGAAGTGGTGTATGTGAGATAGAGCTTGAGCAGGCCCTGAAAGCACAAATAAGTTACATGAGGAATTGGCCTTAATGCCCATGGCCCCAGTCCTGCCACATTACCTTCTCTTTCCAAGCCCACAGCTGTGGCCTCTGAGGCAGTTCCTTAGGATCAGTTGAATGAGGAAGAGAAAATTTGGACCCAGTGAGCAAATGGTTCTGCATGATATATAGATACCATCCCAAAGTGAACAGCTGTATCTCTGAAGACAGTGGTAAGGGGAAATCCTCTCAGTGGGCAGAAGTTTGAGCAGTGCACAGGGTTGTTCATTTTGCTTGGAAGGAGAAATCGTCAGAGGTCCATTTGTACACTGATTCAGGGGCGTTGCCAATGATTTGGCTGGATGGTCAGAGACTTGGGAGGCACATGATTGGAAAATTGGTGACAGAGGTCTGGGCAAGTGGAATGTGGATAAACCTTTCTGAGTGGACAAAAAAACTTGAAGATATGTGTGTGCCATTCTCCAGTGGATAAATTCAGCAGTGGAAGATTTTAATAATCAAGAGGAAGGATGATCCATTCTGTGATATCAGTCAGCCTCTATCCCCAGGTACTCCTGTGGTTGCCCAATGGGCTTATGAGCAAAGAGCCATGGTGGGAGGGATGGAGGTTATGTTTGGGCTCAGCAACATGGACTTCTATTCACCAAGGCTGACCTGGCTACAGCCACTGCAGAGTGACCAATTTGCCATCTACAGAAATCAACACTCAGACCCAACTATGGTTACTTGGTGGCAGGTTGATTACATTGAACCATTTCTATCATGGAAGGAACAGCATTTTGTTCTAACTGGAATAGACACATGTGACAGTTTGAGATTTTTGTGAATCCCAAAAAGAGAAAAATTATGTTTGTAAAGTATCTATTCTTCTGGGTGTGGTACCCTTTGATTATATTGGATTCAGTTGAGGGGCTCTTGATTAAATTACCTATTAAGATCAGGGCTTTGATTCTACCAAGGATTTAGTCCCTACTCCCTTGGTGGATTAATATAAATGGACACTTACTCAAGAAGACACATAGGAAGAGAGAGAGGACTGTCATTTTTGATCCTGGGTGCTGGGAAGAGAGATGAGCCATTTGCCTGATAATTTGCCACTGACCTTGGGAAGATAGTCAAGACTGATATAAGAAGCCCTGAGAGACAAGCCCTGTGGTGAGCCCATAGCCTTGACTGGGAAGAAGCTGGGCCCACAGAGCCTGAAGAAGAAGAGGAGACCAATGAAAGAGAAACCAGGCAGAGATCAACTACCATCTTGCTTCAACACATGGCAACTGACTTTGGTGGAAAGAACCTTGAGTTGAACTCTTTAGGGCCTTGGAATTGTAAGCTTTTACCCCAAATAAATACCCTTTATAAAAACAGACAGACTGTTGGTAGTTTGCATCAGCACCCTTTTGGCAGACTAACACAACACATAATCCGGATATGGCTTTGCCTTCTCTGCACACAATG
This sequence comes from Dasypus novemcinctus, assembly GCF_030445035.2. Classification (NCBI taxonomy): domain Eukaryota; kingdom Metazoa; phylum Chordata; class Mammalia; order Cingulata; family Dasypodidae; genus Dasypus; species Dasypus novemcinctus. The sequence continues at coordinate 66,229,754 of NC_080677.1, forward strand.
CAGAGAAACCTCCATCTGTGAACTTAGCTAAAACCTTATCCACCAGCATGGTATTCCACACAGCATTGCTTCTGATCAAGGAACCCACTTCACAGCAAATGAAGCATGGGAATTGACACATACTTATAGAAGTCACTAGTCTTACCCTGTTCCCATCTTGCTGAACCAACTGGGATTATAGAATGGTGGAGTGACCTTTTTAAGACTCAATCATGGTACCAACTGGGTGACAGTACCTTGCTAAGCTGGGGCAATATTCTCCAGGATTCTGTGTATGCTTTAAATCAGTGTCCACTCTATATTGCCATTTCTGCAATAGCCAAGATTCAAGTCCAGGAATCAAGCGGTAGAAATTAAAGTGGTACCACTCACTATTAACCCTAGTGATCCACTAGAGAAATTTTTGCTTCTTGTTCCTGCAACCTTAAGCTCTGCTGGCCTACAGTTCCAAAAGGAGGAGTGCTTCCACCAGGAGACACAATAATGGTTGCATAGAACTTGAAATTAAGACTGCCACCTGGTCACTTTGGGCTCCTCATGCCTCTGAATCAATAGGCAATGAAGGGAATTTCTGTACTGAATTTCTGTACTGGGAGGATTGACCATGATTGTCCAGGTAAAATAGAACTGCTGCTACACAATGGGAGTAAAGAAGAGTTTGCATGAAATACAGGAGATCCCTTAAAGTGTTTCTTAGTACTACCATGCCTTGTGATTAAAGTCAATGGAAAACTGCAACAACCCAATCCAGGAAGGACTAACAATGACTCAGAAACTTCAGGAACAAAGGTTTGGGTCACTCCACCAGGCAAAGAATCATGGCCAGCTCAGATGCTTGCTGAGGGTGGATATGGAAAGGGTTATGGAAAAGGTAGTTATAAATATGAGCTATGACCACATGGCCAGTTACAAAAATGAGGGTTGTAATGGTTAATAATATTTCTCCCTTATTTTGTTATGAATATGTTTGTATATATACATACAGAAATTATCTTTGTTTCCTTCCCTATCTGTGGCAGCTTGATATTATTTACGAATTCCAAAAGAGGTATTGATTATGTTTGTAAACTGGTCTCTTCCTCTGCGTGTGATACCCTTTGATTGTATTAAATTCAGAGGTTTCACTTTTACTTGATTAAATTAAGATTGGGGTTTTGATTCAGCCACGACGTAGGATGTTGAATTCCCACTCCTTTGCTGGGGACACTCACACAGAAAATGACATGACAGAGGAGAGCTTACTTTTGACACTGGAAACTTGGGGAGAGAGCCAAACTGTCTGCCTGATAGTTTACAGCTGGGTTTGTGGAGAGAGCAGAGCAGCTGACCCCAGAAAGAGATGAGCCCTGGGAAGAAAGATAAGCTTTATGCCAGCCTACAGCAGAGATCAGAAGAAGCTGGGACCATGGAGCCTTAAGAGGAAGAGGAAGGCTGAACCCTCGCAGAGACCGGCAGCCATCTTGCTCCAAAACATGGCAATAGACTCTGGTGAGAGAAGTAACTTACTCTTTATGATCTTATAACTATAAGCTCCTATCCCAAATAAATGCCCTTTATAAAAGCCAACAGATTTCTGGTACTTTGTACCAACACCCTTTTGGCTGACTAATATACTATCTTATCCCCTTATCCTGTGATGTAAATTCTTTTTCCTTCATGTCACAATGCTGAAATTATAGGATATAAAGTTTAAGAGTGACTATTACCCAAGGGCTTGCACACTATTCTGGGGATACAAGACAGTTTTCTTAGTAGCCACCTCTCCAATATATTTAATAGATGCTTCTTTCAAGTAACAATCTCTTCAGGGTATGGAGTATGTAATTCCATATCATTTCTACTTCCTAGAAAAATGAAAAGCACTGAAAGACACCTTTTCCCACATTTTAGAGAGTGAGTTTTATGAATGAGTTACAGTGTATTTAATGCTTCTGCTTTTTAATTGACAAAACAAATTTTTGAAGTGGCATTCCATTTAACTGGACACCGAAAGAAGAAATAATGGTCTCTTTCTTAATAATAGCATTTCTCCTGAGAAATAGAAACTTGACAACTTGAAGTTTTCTTAAAAAAACTTCAAACGACCTACTCTAAGTCAATAAATACAAAACAAAATCTCAAAGCACTAAGATTGTTTAAAAAGCTAAAAGATACTATATCCGGTCAGTGTTTACACAATAGTGTATCAACTTTTATTCAACATTATATTCTTGAGGCAAATATATTTCACATAAAGTACTAAGAATGCCTGAAGGGTTTTCTGTTTCTTTTCTGCATTCAGTGACTATCTTGGTGAACAATACCATTTTTTTAAAATTTTTATTTTTGGTCTTTATTTTTTTAATGTTACATTAAAAAAATATGAGGTTCCAATATACCTCCCACCCCCCTCACCCCACTCCTCCCCCCATAACAACAACATCCTCCGTCATCATGAGACATTCATTGCATTTGGTGAATACATCTCTGAGCACCGCTGTACCTCATGGTTGATGGTCCACACCATAGCCCATACTCTCCCACAGTCCACCCAGTGGGCCATGGGAGGACATACAATGTCCGGTAACTATCCCCACAGCACCGCCCAGGACAACTCCAAGTCCTGAAAATGCCCCCACATCATATTCCTCCCACTCCCTACCCCCAGCAGCCACCATGGCCACTTTCTCCACACCAATGCCACATTTTCTTCAATTACTAATCACAACAGTTCATGAATAGACTATCAGTAAGTCCATTCTAATCCATACTCTATTCCTCCATCCTGTGGACCTTAGAATGGTTGTGTCCACTCCACATCTATATCAAGAGGGGCTTAGATTCCACATGGATGCTGAATGCAATTCTCCTGCTTTCAGTTGCAGGCAGTCTTGGCTCCTTGGTGTGGTGGTTGACCTTCTTCACCTCCATGTTAGATGAGTGGGGTAATTCTAATAAACCAGAGTGTAGGAGTTGCAAGTCTGTTGAGGCTCAGGGCCTGGCTATCACATGGTCAGTCCAGAGATTCAGGTCCCCTGGGTATACACTAAACCCCAGCACCAACTACAGATCCAGTAAAAGTAACAGGAGAGGCCTGTGGACAAAGATCACATCTGAGTCCAGCTCTATCACAGAGAAACACAAACTCCAAAGAGGGCCAACTGACATGGCACTGAAATCCATCTGCCATGACCATAGAACCTGTGGGTCTCTGTAGCCCTCAGAAGAACCAATACCTAGGGTTGTATCTACTTTATCTGTCTCTGGGACTCAGCTCAGGTGTGCTTAAGGGCAACCCCTCTGATAACCTCCCGGCTCTTTTTGAAGACTCATAGCCATATAAACTCATTTGTCCTTTCCATTTCCCCATTTCCTTCAGATCAAAAAGCATTTTTAACTCCTGATATTATATGTGGACTGAGATATTCTGCTGGTCTGAGTTGACCCTTTTATTCAAGGTCATTTTCTAGTTACATCATCAGCTGATACTTGGTATAAACCCTTGGTGCCAGGGAGGCTCATCCCTGGGAGTCATGACCCATGCTGGGGGGAAGGCAACGCATTTACATGCCGAGTTTGGCTTCGGGACTGGCAACATTTGAGCAACACGGAGGCTCTCAGGAGGTAACTCTTTGGCACCCTGCAGCTCTAGGCCTTGTTCTTATTTCAGGTGCATAGGCTCACAAGCATAGTCATTAGTATCAAGGGCTCATTATTGGACCTTCCTTCTTTTTTGGTCTTTGCCATTGCACTTGGGGAATTGTTGCTGTTCCTTTAGGGAATGTGATAGAGCTCCCCTGGCTACGAACTCAGCACTTCCTCTTTTGTTGTTTTTAATTGTAACCACTATGAAAATATCCAAACATTTTTATGTACCCTGGATATATGCCCTGGAGAACTCTCTGCCAATCATGTGTCCCCTGTCAATAACATCCCACACCAGTATTCCTCCCCTGCCATTGTTGAACCTCTCTGTGATCCAAAACTTCTTCAAAAATGAAACCCAATATATTGCCAGGTTCCATTAATAGTAAAATGGGATATAGTGATGAGTTTAAAGATTAGATATAGAATGCATATTAATTTAGAAAAATTAAGATAAAAATAAATTGGGGTATCAAAAAATTAAAAGATGCAAAAGCTTTGTTTTTGATGTTTTGCCTTCCATCACTGCAATAAGTGTTGCCCTGTATGCAAGTTGGCAAGGCAACTTCTCCCGTCTTTTCCTCAGTGTCTACGTCCTTTCTTTTTCTTTTTTTTTCCTAATTATTAAGCTTATCTTCACAAAAGTTTTAGATCACAGTAATTCGTATATACAATACCATTTAGACATCAAGTGTTATCATTTCTCCAGATAAAATTTTGCATATGAGAGTAAAAATTCTGGAGTAAACAATGAAACTTTGTCAACAGATTTCAAAAAACCTAGGAGAGTCTGAAGGTTCCATAGCAGGATCATTGTAATTCAGTTAGTATAGAATGAGACAGGGTAGGATAGTCAGAACATTAATAGGAAGATCTAGCAGCCTGGTTCTGCCACTAATAGACATGTGCTTTTGGGGCAATCATTCAAACTATGGGCAAGCCTTAAATGTTCCCTGGAAAATAAAATGGTTTTTCCTAATCTCGAAGGTCCTGACCCACTTTTAAGTTCTGAAAAACACACAATTAGCTATACAAGGGATCCCATAAAATAGGATTCATTGTAGTAATATCTCCTGCTGGATATAAGTCCCATGGAAAAGTGCAGTGGTCATGGCATGTATGGTTTACAGTCCACCACAGAAAACTTGTGGGATTCCTCAGAAAAAAAATGGTTTCACATCTCTTTGAGTCTGCAATTGTATTAATTTCCTAGAGCTGCTGTAAGAAAATACCACAAACTGGGAGGTTTAAAACAACAGAAAATGTATTGTCTCACAGTTTTTTTTGGCTAGAAGTCTGAAATCAAGGTGTTGGCAAGGCCGTGCTTCTTCTGAAACCTTAGGAGAAAAGACTTCCTTGCTTTTTCTAGCTTCTGATGTTCGCAAGCAATTTTTGGCATTCCTTGGCTTGTATATGCATCACTAGCATCTCTGCCTCTGTCTTCACATGGACTTCTCTCCTCTCTGTGTGTCTGTCTCCTTTCTTTTTATAGAGATACCAGTCATACTGGATTAGGGCCCACTCTTTTTCAGTATGGCCTCATCTTAGTTTGATCAATCTGTGAAGACCTTTTTCAAAATAAGGTCACATTCACAGGTGTTGGAGGTTAGAACTTCCACATATCTTTTCAAGGGGCATGATTCTAAAATGGTATTCTTCACTCTTATACACAAACTCATGCATGAAACCTTTCTTGTCCCCTTTCTTTTCCTCTGTTTACCTCTTCACCAACTGTACCAGGATGACTGCACAACCTTAGAGATTTTTTTCATCACCCATCCTTTTCACAATATCTAGAACACATTTTTATCTTCAGTTTCATGCTGACTCTCTGTGCTACTAAAGTTTGTTATCTGGTCCTGAGCCTCAACAGACTCCAGCACCTACAATCTGATTTATTGGACTTACCACACTCAGCTAAGATGGAGGTGAAGAAGGACAACCACCACACCATGGAGCCTAGAGTGATTACAACTGAAAATGGGAGGATTGCATCCAGCATCCAGGTGGAATCTGAGCCTCCTCTTGACATAAAGGTGCAATGGACACAACCAATCCAGTGTCCACATAGAAGAGGTGGCATTGGATTGGGAAAAGTGGACATAATGGACAAAGGGTATGGGGAAAGGCAGGAAGAGATGAGAGGTGGAGGCGTCTTCGGGACATGGAGCTGCCCTGGATGGTGCTTCAGAGGTAATCACCGGACATTGTAAATCCTCACAGGGCCTACATGATGGAATAGAGGAGAGTATGGGCCATGATGTGAACCAATGTATATGAGGTGCAGAGGTGCCCAAAGATGTACTTACCAAATCCAATGGATGTGTCATGATGATGGGAACGAGTGTTGTTGGGGGGGGGGAGAGGGGGGGTGGGGGGGTGGGGTTGAATGGGACCTCACATATATATTTTTAATGTAATATTATTACAAAGTCAATAAAAAATAAAAAAATTAAAAAAAAAAAAAATAAAGTTTGTTATCTGGGACAGTTACCATGACTGGGCAACTCTATACACTTAATACTGGTTGCATAATATTGTGGCTTTCTCACCAGACGTTCTGAGGGCAGGGAGAGGGAAAAACAGGTGTAATATGGGGGCATTTTTGGGACATTGGAATTGTCCTGAATGACGTTGCAATGATAGATACAGACCAGTATATATTTTGTCATAACTTACAAAAATGTGTGGGACAGAGTGTAAACTACAATGTAAACTATAATCATGCTTAGTGGCAATGTTCCAGTGTGTATTCATCAATTGTAAAAAATGTACCACACCAATGAAGGATGTTAATATGGGAAAGTGTGGAAGGGTTAGGACGTAGGGCATATGGGAATCCCCTATATTTTTAATGTAACATTTATGTAATCTAAAGTATTTTTTAAAACAAAAGAAGTATTAAAAGAAAAAAATATTGTGGTTTTCTTATTAGCATTCCAAGTACTTTAGACTGTGCATTGGTGAGCATAAGGTTTACTTCCTTTCCTTTTTGTTTCCATGGAAATAGCCAAAAGAGAAATGCTATACAAGTCAGTGATTATCAAGCAGTACTCCTTGCCCAGCATTAGGATAAATACAGATACAAATCAATGAATTAATTATGTATTTTTCAATTTTCTGTTTCCTTGGAAATGACAGTTCATAGAAGGTGGCAATCCTAAGGCATGTTTGTTGTATTTTATGGTGAAGCAAAACAATCATAGGCTGCCCAAGTGTGGAACTTCTACAAAAAGTATATTCTGCTTGTATAAGTAAAATTGCTGTGTATTTGTTTATCTCTTCACTACTTACACAGTCTTCCTACTTAATTCTACCCCTTACATTAATGTTTGCTTTTGAATAAATATTCATTGTAGACCAATGATCATTTTATTAAACACACCGTGCATATCTTTAGCACAATGTCAGTTAAAATGGCTGCTGCTTGATGTTTTATTCATAGATAAAAAGACTTGATAATAACTGTTACCTCTGGATTGTAAGAATATGGATTATTTTTAATTCTTTAAACTCTTCTGCATTTTCCCTATGTACATTTGTGTGTGTGTATATATTTATGTGTGTACAAAAATGCGTGTATGTATACTTTGTTTATTTACAGGACCTCAGGATATCATACAGTTCTGTGTTCTGCTTTCAGGAAGATTATGTGCCATTATCCCTATCAGAGATCAGGCATTAGAAGCCCAGAAATATGAAGTGAGTTACCTAGGATTATATAACTAGAATCTGATGGCCCAGAGTTTTCTAGCTACTAGTCTTGTGTTTCCCCGTTAAAATAAAAAGGATGGGTAGATTTTTGGAACCATTATTTCCTCCAGAAGTATGTTTATATATACTTGTATTTACATACACAAAGTATACAGCCTAGGTTTGTATGAGTACGTCTATCGCCCTTAAACATTTTGAAAGTTCTTGTCTTATTTTTATATATCTCAGAGTGCCTTACACAATAAAGTGCACATGTTAGACTGTCAATAATAACACCATAAAGAAAATAAACAAAACACTACAAGTGTTTGTGTCTGGTTTGCAGGATAATGTTTTTCATCTTATCTATACTTTCCTATGTTTTTCTTATTTTCTTCAATGACTACTTTATAATTTACCTTTAATCAAAATATAATTTCTTTATAGAAGAAAATATTTGTATTCCTAAATTCATGTTTTGTTCTACAGGTTGGGAGGGAGGTTTCTTTTACTCAAAAGGACAAATACATATTCAGGGTAAATACTTAACATAATAATGCATTGCTTCTTAATATTCATTTTCTGCCACAAACATCTTTAATAATATGTTGGCAAATATGGAACCTCCCCTCAGAAAAATAGAAATACACTTATAGACACAACATTTTACCAAAAAATATATATATATTATTGTTCAAGATCCCGGAAGCTCACTCATTTGAACCCCTAGTATTGCTCAAAAGGGGGCTGCAATTTTCATCAGAATCACTTGGGATGCCGGTGTTAAATGCAGATTTCCAAACCTTGCCCCAGACTTTTTCAATCTGAAGAAGTAAACCCCAGGAATCTGCCTCTTTAAGAAGACAGACTGCCTTCTACCCTCCTAGGAAATTGCTTACATAGCAATTGTAAGAATCTCAGGACCTAGGTATCCGTAGAACTTATGTTAATAATCCTAATAAGAATGTAAATAACTAAAAAAGAAAAAAGAAAAAATTGAGCAATGTCTCAGGGACTTGAGTGACAGCATAAAGCATGCAAACATATGCAACATGGGTTTCCCAGAAGGAGAAGAGAAGGGAAAAGTTCAGAAAGAGTATTTGAGGAAATAACGGCTGAAAAACTCCCAACTCTTATGAAAGACATACATGTCCAAGAAGCACAATGTACTCCAAACAGAATAAGTCCTAATAAACCTACTCTGAGACACATACTAATCAGAACGTCAAATACCATATATAAAGAGAAAATTCTGAAAGAAGCAAGAGAAAAACGATTTATCACAAAAAAGGGATCCTCAATAAATCTAAGCACTGGGGAAGCTTGGGGAGCTGGTGTAGCTCAGTGGTTGAGTGTTGGTTTCCCACAGGAGTTCCTGGGTTCAATTCGCAGCCCTGATAACGTAAAAAAAAAATCCCCCAAATTATAAACCTAAAAAATGAAAGATATTAAACGTGTCTCCTGTTAGAGGAAAATACCCCCATTATTTCTTAGTTTTGATAGATTAAATACAATTCTGTGGAGTTATTTTATTTGGTTCCTCAGTTACTGAGGATCATCAGAAGTTTCTAATAATACAAGACCAGATTAACAGGTAGGTAGTATATATAGGTGGAGGAACTCTGTATTCAGTAGAAAAAAAATCAGTGTACGTTAAAAACCTATATCCAGACCTATACAATATAAACAATTTGACAAGAAGATTACACCAGAACTTTGATTTAAATATCACATAAAGCCTTTTGGAGCTTTAACCTTTAATTAAATCAATATACTAACCAATACCAGAAAAGGTAGATTGAACTAATACCTTCATACAATTTGTAACAAGTATACATTTCAAAACTGTACAACCTTAGGATCCTTACCTTAGAGTTAAAAATACAATTCATCAGATAATGTATCTGAATATTAAGCTAAGATAAAATATAAATGCCTGTAATAGGAACTTATTTTAAGATACACCTGATTATCTGATTGCAAAATGATTTTAAATGAAATATGATACTTTGAAATCTTGTAATTAAAGAAACTCTTTTTTCCAAAAACATCCTTAAGGTCGAAATGGCTATGATGTAGAAATCTCATAATAGCACCATCTTTTGTTAACAGTTTTAATCGAGAATAATTTGTCCAAAATAGATATATTATCATAATATTATTATTAAATAAAACATAAATAAAATTAAAAATACAAGAAAAATGTACAAGGCAAATGAATTGGCAAAATATACAAGATATCACATATGTATGGATGCTAAAAATATTTATGAAACTATAATTCATAATCTTGCTTTCACTTGTCAACATTCAATGATTCAATGGCAAAATATACCGGAGGAATAAAATGAAAAAGATCTCACTTTTTAAAAAGTGAAACATAATTTCCTTCAGTTAGTTTTCTTATGTATTACATATCTAATTTTGTATTTTGCATTGTGTAAACTTATTTTGAAAAGATTACCATCTAGGTGATTAATATTTACAATTCAACAAGTGCACTGATACTCGGTTGGAGAAGGATAGATTAAGGGTAATAGAAAATAGAAAAAGTATAGATTAATTTAGCATTAAAACAGCTTTAAAAAACATCTTAGTGGACTCTACCTTCTAGAAACAGCTCACTCATTCACATACAAAAACACTCCAACAAACTGTATTGGACAATTTTTTAAAATTTTATAATCATATTTATAATTTATAGCAATTTTTTTCATTTTAAATATTTGTACACTAATAAAAATATACACATAGCCTAATTTACATATACAAATAAAAGCATTATGAAAAGCAACATAATATAAAAATGTATGTTATGGACCACACAATGCATGTGGACTATTAAGGGAAGTCAGTTGTCAAAGTATTCACAGTCTCATTTGGAATGTCAAGGTAATTGCCTTTAAAAAAGTGCAGGAACCTATCAAAATCACAAGGAAAATACAATTCAATATTGTTTTCATCTGGTGGGAATATTTATTAATCTTGAAATATATATCTAAAATGTTTTTATAGAAGCTTTACCTTCTTTTGCTTTTTCCTTGTTCTTTTAACTTCTCATCCTAAAAATGCTTCAAAGAGTTGGCAAGTATTCAATTATACTAGCTTCTCTATTACCCAGGCTCAGAAGAGAATGACTTGAAAATACACTTTTTTTTTAAGATTTATTTTTTTTTATTTCTCTCCCTTTAATACCTCCCTCCCCCACACACACTGTTTGCTATCTGTGTCCATTCTCTGTGTGCTCTTCTGCATCCGCTTGCATTCTTGTTAGCAGCACCAGGGAGCTGTGTCTCTTTTTTGTTGTGTCATCTTGCTGCGCCAGCTCTCCATGTGTGCAGCACCACTCCTGACCTGAGCAGGCTGCATTTTTATCGCATGGGGCAGTTCTCCTTGTAGAGGCACACTCGTTTGTGTGTGTGTGTGTGTGTGTGTGTGCTTTGGGCTTCCTTACGCAGGAGACACCACTGCGTGGCATGGCACTCCTTGCTTGCATCAGCACTGCGCATGGGCCAGCTCACCACATGGGTCAGGAGGCCCTAGGTTTGAACCCTGGACCTTCCATATGGAGGTGGATGCTCTATCAGTTAAGCCAAATCTGCTTCCCTAGAAAATACACTTTTAATTACTGCTATCCTCGTCTGTGAATTACTGTAATTTACAAGGAACATATTTTTATTTTTAATGTCCAATAAAAGTGCAACAATCCTGAATACACACACTCTAAAATAAGTCCAAGTGCCAATTTCTCATCAGAAACCATGGAAGCAAGAAGGCAGTGGTATGATATATTTAAGGCATTGAAAGAGAAAAACTACCAGCCAAAAGCTCTTTATCTGGAAAACTGTCCCTCAAAAATGAGGGAGAGTGGGTGGATGTGGCTCAGGCAGTTGACCTCCCACTCCCACATTGGAGGTCCCAGGTTCGGTTCCCAGTGTCCCCTGAAAAAAACAAAAATGAACAAAAACCAAAACAAATGAAAAAGCCAACTCTGGGAAGCCAATGTAACTCAGCGGTTGAGTGTCAACTTCCCACATATGCAGTCCCAGGTTCATTTCCTAGTTCTTGAAAAAAAAAATGAGGTAGAGTTTAGAATATTCACAGATAAGCAGAAACTGAGAGACTTCATCAACGAAAGTTTTACAAGAATTACTAAAGGAAGTTCTGCAGGGTAAAAGAAAAAGACAGTAGAGAGTAGATTGGAGTAGTGGAAAGAAATGAAGATCAGTAAGGGTAACTGAAAGAGTAAATGCAGAACCCAGTAGTAGTGTATCCTCAATACACAACTCTAATCTTTAATTCCTGTAAGAGTTCAAATATAATTGAACAAGAAAAAGCAACAATAATGGACATGCAAAATATAAGGTGGTAAAGTGAGACAAAAATAACATAAGTAGGGGAAACAGGGAAATGGGAGCAGAGAACATGTATGCTATTGAAGCTGTGTTAGTATTATTCCAAATTAGTAGGTTAAAGATGTAAGGTGTGTAATATAAACCCTATGGTAACCACAAAGAAAGTGTTTTAAAGACGTACAGAAATAAAAATAAGAAAAGGATCAGTTAGATATGTCACAAAAGATCAACTATACAGAAAAGAAGGTTGCAATAAAGGAAAAGAGACAAAAAGATAGGATATATAATAACCAAAGGACAAAATGGCTCATGAAGTAGTCTTTTTCAGTAATATCCGTGAGTGTTAATGGATGGATTAAAACCCCCAAAAGACACAGACTTGCAGAATGGAAAAAGACACAGACTTGTAGAATAATGGGGTGGGGGTAGGGGTGGGGGGGAGAAGCATGATCCAATTATATTTTGTTTAAAGAGACTCACCTTAGACCCAAAACACAGTAGTTTGAAAGTGAAAGGATATAAAAACATATTCCACATGAATAGTAACCAAATAAGTGGTGGGCAGCTATACTAATAGCAGACAATATAGACTTCAAGTCAAAACCTGTTAAAAAAGACAAAGAAGGACACTATATGTTACTAAAAAGAGCAATCCACCAAGAAGTAACAATTACACATATTTATACACCTAACCACGGTGCCCCAAAATACATGAAGCAAACACTAACAAAACTGAAGGGAGAAACAGAAACCTCTACAATAATAGAGATTTCAATAAACCACTCTCGGGAGGTGGGGCAAGGTGGCGTCTGAGTGAGTGCACCTCATAATCTCTCCTGCAAAGAAGCAGCTGAGTAGGTTGGAGTCCTGCTGGACTGGGCTGATTCAGGTGCTTGTGGGGCAGGAGGTGTCTGGACATTGATTTAGTGGGACGGTGACAGAGGAAATTCTTGCAAGAGGTAGAATTTTGGGTCTCTTTCATGGAGGTCAAGGTTGTGGGCAGGACCCTTCCCCCTGGGACTGGCGGCCCGGCGGCAGTGATTCCTGAAGGCTTTGCTGTGCTGGGGAGTTCTCAAACCCTGAGTGGGCTGTTTTGGGGGCTTGCAGGGCAGGAGGTGTCTGGATGTCAATTTGGTGAGACAGTGACAGAAGAGATTCTTGCAAGAGGTGGAACTTTCGGTTTCTGACAGGAGGTCAGAAGTTGTAGGTGGAACCCCTCCCCCTAGGGCTGGCAGCCCAACTGCAGCGGTCCCTAACATCTATGTTGTGCTGTGGTGCTCCCAAATGCTGAGCGGGCTGTTTTGGGGGCTTTCAGGGCAGGAGGTGTCTGGATGTCGATTTGGTGAGACAGTGACAGAAGAGATTCTTGTGAGAGGTGGAATTTTGGGTTTCTGACATGGAGGTCAGAGGTTGTGGGTGGGACCCCTCCCCCTAGGACTGGTGCCCAGCTACAGGGATCCCTGAAGGCTGTATTGTGCCTCCTATTAACTGGATGTGTGGTTCCCAGGTCTGTGTCCCCTAAGCCCTGGTGACCCACACTCCAGAGACTCACATACCTCGAGTCCGTAATATCACAGATTTCCCATCCCTGAATCGACTGCACCCTGAGGTCCATCTGAGGTCCTTGATTACCCTAGCCCTCAGTGTTTGTGGGGTTTTTTTTTTTTTTTCTTTCTCTCTCTCTCCTTGAACTTGGAGGAGTGCATCACCTGTCTTGGGGAGAGTCTAGGAAGAAAGGAGAGGTGAATCTGCTGAGAAAGCCCAATTTACCTAAACATCCTGAGATAGGAAACTTGGTCTGGCAGAAGGTGGAGTCAGAAAATCAATTAGACCTCTCCTAGCACACCTAAGTGGGAGGGACTGTAGGAGGGGCTATCCAAGCTTCCGATAACATATGTGGGGTTTCTGGTGAGGTATAGGTGCTTTCACGCTGGAAATAAAGAGTCATAGTCTTCTGTGTTGAGTTGGTTCAACAAGAACCTCCTTGAATCTCCTACAGGACCTGTCAGGCAGCCTTCCTGCTGCCCTGGGAGAGAGAGAAGTGAGGAAAGGAGAAAGGGGGAAGGTCAGGTCCCTAAGTGTATTATTTAACTGCAAAGAGGATTCCTAGCTTGAAACGTTGATTCTTTTTTTTTTTTTTTTTTTGGCGTGGTTGCTAATATTGCATTGTCTCCTGGTCTTTTTTTTTTTTTTTTTTTTTTTTTTAATTTTTTTATTTTTTATTGACTTTGTAATAATATTACATTAAAAATATATATGTGAGGTCCCATTCAACCCCACCCCCCCCACCCCCCCTCTCCGCCCCCCCAACAACACTCGTTCCCATCATCATGACACATCCATTGGATTTGGTAAGTACATCTTTGGGCACCTCTGCACCTCATATACATTGGTTCACATCATGGCCCATACTCTCCTCTATTCCATCATGTAGGCCCTGTGAGGATTTACAATGTCCAGTGATTACCTCTGAAGCACCATCCAGGGCAGCTCCATGTCCCGAAGACGCCTCCACCTCTCATCTCTTCCTGCCTTTCCCCATACCCTTTGTCCATTATGTCCACTTTTCCCAATCCAATGCCACCTCTTCTATGTGGACACTGGATTGGTTGTGTCCATTGCACCTTTATGTCAAGAGGAGGCTCAGATTCCACCTGGATGCTGGATGCAATCCTCCCATTTTCAGTTGTAATCACTCTAGGCTCCATGGTGTGGTGGTTGTCCTTCTTCACCTCCATCTTAGCTGAGTGTGGTAAGTCCAATAAATCAGATTGTAGGTGCTGGAGTCTGTTGAGGCTCAGGATCTTGTCTCCTGGTCTTTTCTCCCATTGTATCCCCCAAGGTCCTTTTTCATTTATTTAGTTTTTTTTTTTCTCTTTTTCTTTTTCTTGCTTGGTTCCCCTCCTTTTTCTTTGCCCCTTTTTTCTCTTCTCTATTTTTTTCTTTTCTCTCTTTTTCTTCTTTTAAATTTTATTTTCTTCTATAATAGATGCTGCAGGGAGCACTTGACACTTGCTGTGTTTCCTCATCCTCCATTTCCTCTTTTCTGTGTGTATTGATTTTGGCCACCTACACTACCCCCTTTCCCCCACATCTTTCTATCCTCCATCATCTGCTGTTCCTCTTACATTCTACCTCCCTTTCTTTGGCCCCCATCTGACTTTTTATTTCTAATACCTTTGTTCTGTTTTCTGTCTCTTATCCACTTGATATTATTGTCTTTCTTTTCTCTTTCCCTCTCTCATGAAAACACTGGTCTTTTAATTCATACTATATTCCTCCCCATATTCAGTTGACTGTCTCATTATAGGTACTCTACTTACTGCTATAACTCTACACAACTTACATGAGTCTAATATCAATTCTCCTACATCTCACATTGTTGCTCTGTTAACATTTATTACCAATACTACTTTATACATTTTCTTTTCTTACTCATTTTGCTTTCCCTGGCCTTAATATTTTCCTTCAAAGTGAACTTAGCTGGCAACAAGAAAATAGAGTAAGAAGAACAAAGTGACAAAGAGAAGACATAACACTTATGCATGAACAGCAACTAATTAATCCCCAAGACTAGACAAAGAAGCTAAGGAGCTGATTAAACCCGTCAAGATAAAATGATGACCAAACAGATACAAAAAACTACAAACCAAACCAATAATCAGGAAAACATGGCTGACTCCAATGAACAAACTAAAAACCAGGAAGAGGAGCAGAACATTGGACAAGTTATTAAAGATCGCAAAACATATATTAGAGACCAACTTAATGAAGTAAAGGAAGAGAATAACAATATGAAGAAAACACGTGAAGAAGAAATTGCAGACATATGCAAAAAGATAACAGATATGATGGTGATGAACACCACAGTTCAAGAAATCAAAAATACACTCTCAGCAAATAGCAGCAGATTAGAAGAAGCAGAGGAGAGAATTAGCAATGTGAAGACAGTACATCTGAAATCAAACAGATAGTAGATCTCATTGATAAAAAGATAGAAAAAATCCAGCTAGGACTTAGGGATCTGAATGATAATGCAAAATGCACAAACATACATATTATAGGCATCGCAGAAGGAGAAGAGAAGGGAAAGGGGACAAAAGGGGTGTTGGAGGAAATAATGACTGAAAACTTCGCAAATCTACTGAGAGAGATGGATGTACAAGTCCAGGAAGCACAACGTACCCCAAACACCACAAATTCCAACAGGCCCACCCAAGACATATACTTGTCAAATTATCCAATGCTCAAGACAAAGAGAAAATTCTAAAAGCAGCAAGAGAAAAGAGAACCATCACATACAAGGGAGGCTCCATAAGATTAAGTGCTAATTTCTCATCTGAAACCAAGGAGGCAAGAAGGCAGTTGTATGATATAGTCAAGGTACTAAAAGAAAAAAATTTGCAACCAAGAATACTCTACCCAGCTAAGCTAGGATTCAAAAATGATGGAGAGTTCAAAATATTCACAGATAAACAGAAATTAAAAGAGTGCCAACAAGAACCCTGCCCTTCAAGAAATACTAAAGGGAGTTCTGCAGGAAGAAAGAAAAAAACAGGAGAGGCAGAGTTGGAAGAGAGTGTAAGAGCAACAAAAAAAAGATAAAAAGAGAAGGAAAAAACAAACAAACAAAATATGACAAACACAAGTCCAAACAAAATATGGCTAACATAAATAATTCCTTGAAAGTAATAACACTGAATGTCAATGGATTAAACCCACCTGTCAAAAGATTCAGACTGGAAGATTAGATAAGGAAATATGACCCATCTATATGCTGTCTACAAGAAACATATCTTAGACCCAGAGATTCATGGAGATTGAAAGTGAATGGCTGGAAAACAATCTTACAAGCAAACAATAACCAAAAAAAGGCAGGAGTAGCTATATTAATATCAGACAAAATAGACTTTAAATGGGAAACAATTGTGAGAGACAAAGATGGATACTACTTATTAGTGAAAGGGATGATATTTCAAGAAGAACGAACAATCATAAATATTTATGTTCCTAACAAGGGTGCCTCCAAATACATGAGGCAAACACTGGAAAAACTAAGTGAAAGAATAGAGGCCTCTACAATTATAGTGGGAGACTTTAATACACCAATATCAACTTTGGACAGAACATCTCAAAAGAGAATCAATAAAGAAACAAAAACTTCGAACAGTATATTAGAGGAGGTGGACCTAATAGACATATACAGATCATTACACCCAAATACAGCAGTGTATACATTTTTCTCAAGTGCACATGGATCATTCTCCAAGATAGACCATATGCTAGGCCACAAAGAAAAGCTCAATGAATTCAGAAAGATCGAAATCATACAAAATAATATCTCTGACCACAGTGGAGTGAAGCTGGAAATCTACAAGGGCCAGAGACCCAGATTTCATGCCAAGATATGGAAATTAAACAGCATGCACTTAGAAAAAACAGTGGGTCAAAGAGGAAATCTCAAAAGAAAGCAATAACTACCTTGAAACTAATGAAAATGATAACACAACATACCAAAACTTATGGGATACAGCAAAAGTAGTACTGAGAGGGAAATTTATAGCCATAAATTCATACATCAAAAAAGAAGAAAGAGCACAAATTGAAGAACTAACTGCACATTTGGAGGAACTAGGAAAAAAAACAACAAAGTAACTGCACAGGAAGAAGAAAGAAATAACAAAGATATGAGCAGAACTAAATGAAATAGAAAATAGGAAAGCACTTGAAAAGATAAACAAAACCAAGAGCTGGTTCTTTGAGAAGATCAATAAAATTGACAAACTAGCTAAGGAGCTAGACAAACAAAGAAAAAAATAGAGAAGATGCAAATACACAAAATAAGAAATGAGAAAGGAGATATCATCACTGACCCCACAGAAATAAAGACTCTCATAAGAGGATACTTTGAAAAACTATATTCCAACAAAAATGACAATTCAGAGGAAATGGACAAATTCCTAGAAGCACATAAGGAGCCTATATTGAAGAAAGAAGAAATTAATGATCTCAACAAACCAATCACAAGTAAAGAGATAGAATTGGTCATTAAAAAACTCCCAACTAAGAAGAGCCCAGGGCCAGATGGCTTCACAGGTGAATTCTACAAAACATTCTGGAAAGAACTAACACCAATCTTGCTGAAACTCTTTCAAAAAATCAAAACAGAAGGAACATTATCTAACTCATTCTATGATGCCAACATTACCCTAGTGCCAAAGCCAAACAAAGACACCACAAGAAAGGAAAATTACAGGCCAATTTCTCTAATGAACCTAGATGCAAAATTCCTCAACAAAATAGTCGGTAACCGTATTCAACAACACATTAAACGAATTATACACCATGACCAAGTGGGATTCATTCCAGGTATTCAAGGATGGTTCAACATAAGAAAATCAATCAATGTAATGCACCATGTAAACGGATTGAAGGGGAAAAATCACATTATTTTATCTATAGATGCAGAAAAAGCATTTGGCAAAATACAGCACCCTTTCTTGATAAAAACACTGCAAAAGATTGGAATACAAGGAAATTTTCTGAACATGATAAAGAGTATATATGAAAAAACCCACAGCCAACATCATTTACAATGGTGAAATCCTAAAATCCTTCCCTCTAAGATCAGGAACAAGGCAAGGATGCCCACTCTCACCTCTTCTATTTAACATTGTCTTAGAAGTACTTGCTCAAGCACTGAGGCAAGAACCAGATATAAAAGGCATTCAAATTGGAAAGAAAGAAGTCAAAATTTCATTATTTGCAGATGATATGATCCTATACATAGAAAACCCTGAGAAGTCTACAACAAAACTTCCAGAACTCATAAATGAGTTTAGTAAAGTTGCAGGTTATAAGATCAATGCACAAAAATCAGTAGCATTTCTGTACACCAATAATGAGCAAGCTCAGGAGGAAATCAAGAAACAGATACAATTTACAATAGTAAATTAAAAAATCAAATACCTAGGAATAAATTTAACTAAAGATGTAAAAAACTTATATACAGGGAACTACACAACACGGTTCAAGGAAATCAAAGAAGACCTAAATAAATGGAAGAATATTCCTGTTCACAGATAGGAAGACTAAATATTATTAAGATGTCTATCCTACCAAAACTGATCTACACATTCAATGCAGTCCCAATAAAAATCAACACAGCCTTCTTTAAGGAACTAGAAAAACTAGCTATGAAACTTATTTGGAAGGGAAAGAGGCCCTGAATAGCCAAAGACATATTGAAAAAGAAAAATGAAATTGGAGGAATCACACTACCTGACTTCAAAACATACTGCAAAGCTACAGTAGTGAAAACAGCATGGTATTGGCACAAGGAGAGACACACAGACCAACGGAACTGAATTGAGAGCTTTGACATAGATCCTCATATATATAGTCTTATAATATTTGATAAAGCCACCAAACCCTCTCAACTGGGAGAGAATGGCCTATTCAACAAATGGTGCCTGGAGAACTGAATATCCATATGTAAAAGAATGAAAGAGGATTACCATCTCACACCTTATACAAAAATCAACTCAAGATGGACCAAAGACCTAAATATAAGAGCCAAGACTATAAAGACTTTGGAAAGCAGTGTAGGGAAGCATATACGAGACCTTGTAATAGGAAATGGCTTCATGAACTTCACACCAAAAGCACGGGCAGCAAAAGAACAAATAGATAAATGACTTCCTCAAAATTAAAGTCTTCTGCACCTCAAAGGAGTTTGTCAAGAAAGTGAAAAGAGAGCCTACACAATGGGAGAAAATATTTGGTAACCATATATCTGATAGGAGACTTATAACCTGCATATAAAAAGAACTCCTGTACCTTGAAAATAAAAAGATAAGCAACGCATTTTAAAATTGGGAAAAAGATTTAAACAGACACTTCTCCAAAGAAGAAATACAAATGGCTAAAAAGCACATGAAAAAATGCTCCAAATCCCTAGCTATCAGGGAAATGCAAATCAAAACTACAATGAGATACCATCTTACTCCCATAAGATTGGCAGCTATGAAAAAAACAGAAGACTACAAATGCTGGAGAGGATGTGGAGGAATGGAAACACTCATCCACTGCTGGTGGGAATGCAGAAGGATCCAGCCATTCTGGAGGACAGTTTGGCAGTTCCTCAAAAAACTAGCTATAGATTTGCCATATGACCCAGCAATTCCACTGCTGGGCATATACCCAGTAGAACTGAAAACAAGGACACAAACAGATATATGGACACCAATGTTCATAGCAGCATTGTTCACTATTGCCAAAAGTTGGAATCAACCCAAATGCCCATCAACAGATGAATGGTTAAATAAAATGTGGTATATACATACAATGGACTACTACTCAGTTTTCAGAACGAATATACTACAAACACACGTGATAACATGGATGAATCTTGAGAACCTTATTTTGAGTGAAGCAACTCAGACATGGAAGGACAAATACTACATGACCTCAATGATATGAAAAAAATAAACCAAGCTGTCTCAGAGAGCTAGAGACTGGATGATAGGCTTAAAGGAAATTGGGGGGTAGAGGAAGGATATAAGCTAACATCTACATGGGTGAAATCTATGATAAACTGGAGGTAAGTATTTGTACAAGGAAGGGATAAAATGGGGGAATAGGGTTACCTTTGGGTAGGGCTTTGCAGGCTTGAGGGGGGCTAGGGATGGGAGGATCGGTAATATTGCCCAAGAAATTGGGGAAGGGTGGGGCAACATATGAACATAGGAGATTGTCAGGTATTTGGTTGAGAGTATAATGCTGAGAAAACTTTTTCAAAAATATAATAAGGAAGGTTACCTATTTAAGATGCTTAAAGGGGATAATGTGACACAGGACAGGCTCCTAGGGAGTATGTGAATGCTCATTTTGCCATAGTGGGTTATATCATTGGATAGAGACCCATGTAATGAGAGTGAAGGTATACCCACATCCTGGGGAGGACTGTTGTTCTCAAATAGAGGGAATTGTATCTCTTGAGAAAAATGGTGGCTCCCAGTGCATTAGGGCAGTTGAGCATGTCAAGCCCTCAACACTGTTGCAAGTATCTCTGAACATGGCCCTTCAAGCAATGAAGATTGACTGTCACTGTGGACCCTAAGGGCAGGGGGAAAGAGGTAGTGAATAGATGGAACCAATGTAACTGTGTGGGCAATAGAAGTGTTTCACAAGAGTACGCAAGGATGGATATAAGACATGTTAAATTACACCAAAAATATATAGGGGCTGATAGGCTAAAATGTAAATCATAATGTAAAACAAAAGATAACTAAAAATTTAGAAAATTGTATAGTCTAAAATATAAACCACAATGTAAACCCAAATGTTACCTTATTTGAGGGCTATTGTCTCAATATCTGTACATCAGTTTCAGTAAATATAATATGAATATGTAAAAAGAGTATTGCTGTGGAAGGGAAAAGGTTTTATGTTGGATTTGTGGGAGTACTGTTATATTGTATATATGAAACTGTGATCTAAAACTTTCATGAAGATAAGCTTAATAATTAGGGGAAAAAAAGAAAGAGATAGGACATAGACACTGAGGAAAAGATGGAAGTAGTTGCCTTGACAATTTGCATATAGGGCAACACTTATTGCAGTGATGGAAGGCAAAATATCAAAAACAAAGCTTTTGCATTTAAAAATTTTTTGATACTCCAATTTATTTTTACCTTAATTTTTCTAAATTAATATGTATTCTATATCTAACCTTTAAATTCATCACTATATTCCATTTTACTATTAATTGAACCTGGCAATATATTGGGCTTCACTTTTGAAGAAGTTTTGGATCACAGAGAGGTTCAACAATGGCAGGGGAGGAATACTGGTGTGGGATGTTATTTGTGGGCAAGCCACCGATGCCTTGTTAGATGTAGGAAAACCTCTCTAACTATAAGGCCTTTGGGGTTCCACCCAAAAGATGGTGCTGAGGCATGCGGCAGACATGCCTGGGCATGTCCCTCGGAAATCTTCCTTCCCCCCAGCAACTAGAGCACATGAACCAATCAGCCTCGCTAAATTAGCATAGCCAGTAAGCTGCTTGCACGTTGCCTCATGGTCTGTAAAAGCTACTACACTTCCTCAATAAATCAGACCTGCACCACCAGCCTGCGTCTCCAGAGCGGTTACTGTGTGTTGTCTTGCTCTGTTCTTCCTTACCTCTTCAGGAGTGGAGCCACAGGATGGCACTGCAACAGTTATTGACAGGGGACACATGGTTGGCAGGGAGTCCTACAGGGCATATATCCAGGGTACATAAAAATGTTTGGATATTTTCATAGTGGTTACAATTAAAAACAACTGAGAGAGTGCTGAGTTCCTAGCCAGGGGAGCTCTATCACAGTCCCTAAAGGAACAACAACAATCCCCCAAGTCCAATGGCAAAGACCAAAAAAGAAGGAAGGTCCAACAATGAACCCTTGATACTAATGACTATGCTTGTAAGCCTGTGCACCTGAAATAAGAACAAGGCCTAGAGCTAAGAGTTATCTCCTGAGAGTCTCCGTGTTGCTCAAATGTTGCCAGTCCCGAAGCCAAACTCAGCATGTAAAATGTATTGCCTTCCACCCAGCGTGGGACATGACTCCCAGGGATGAGCCTCCCTGGTGCCAAGGGACTATTACCAAGTACCAGCTGATGATGTAACTAGAAAATGACCTTGAATAAAAGGGTCAACTCGGACCAGAAGAATATCTCAGTCTACATATAATACCAGGAGTTAAAAATGCTTTTTGACCTGAATCAAGAAGGAAATGGAAAGGAAAAATGAGTTTATATGGCTATGAGTCTCCAAAAAGAGCCGGGAGGTTATCAGAGGGGTTGCCCTTAAGCACATCTGAGCAGAATCCCAGAGACAGATAAAGTAGATACAACCCCAGGTATTGGTTCTGCTGAGGGCTACAGAGACTCCCAGGTTCTATGGTCATGGCAGATGGAGTTCAGTGCCATCTCAGTTGGCCCTACTTTGGAGTTTGTGTTTCTGTGTGATGGAGCTGGACTTAGATGTGATATTTGTCCACAAGTCTCTCCTTTTACTTTTACTGGAACTGTAGTTGGTGCTGGGGTTTAATGTATACCCAGAGGACCTGAAACTCTGGACTGACCATGTGATAGACAGGCCCTGAGCCTCAACAGACTTGCAACTCCTACACTCTGGTTTATTGGACTTACCCCACTCATCTAACATGGAGGTGAAGAAGGTCAACCACCACACCAGGGAGCCAAGACTGCCTGCAACTGAAAGCAGGAGAATTGCATCCAGCATCCATATGGAATCTAAGTCCCCTCTTGATATAGATGTGGAGTGGACACAACCATTCTAAGGTCCACAGGATGGAGGAATAGAGTATGGATTAGAGTGGACTTACTGATAGTCTATTCATGAACTATTGTGATTAGTAATCGAAGAAAATGTGGCATTGGTGTGGAGAAAGTGGCCATGGTGGCTGCTGGGGGTAGGGAGTGGGAGGAAGAGATGAGATGTGGGGGCATTTTTGGGACTTGGAGTTGTCCTGGGTGGTGCTGCAGGGACAGTTATTGGACATTTTATGTCCTCCCATGGCCCACTGGGTGGAATGTGGGAGAGTGTGGGCTATGATGTGGCCCACTGACCATGAGGTGCAGCAGGGCTCAGAGATATATTCACCAAATGCAATGAATGTCTCATGATGATGGAGGAGATTGTTGTTATGGGGGGAGGAGTGAGTTGAGGGGGTGGGGGGTATATGGGGACCTCGTATTTTTTTAATGTAATATTAAAAAAATAAAGACAAAAAATAATAAACCACTGTCATCAATAGATAGACCTTCTAGAGAGAAGAAAAATAAGGAAACAGAGTACTTGATTAATATGATAAATTAACCAGAACTAACAGACATGCAGACCATTGCACCCAAAACAGCAGTATATACATCCTTCTCAAAAGTACATGGATTGGGTGACAGACTTGGACCAGTGTTTAGGGCAACCATCTACCACATGGGAGGTCTGTGGTTCAAACCCCAGGCCTCCTTGACCCATGTGGAGCTGGTCTATGCACAGTGCTGATGCGCGCAAGGAGTGCCGTGCCACACAGAGGTGTCCCCCACGTAGGGGAGCCCCACGTGCAAGGAGCGTGCTCCATAAGGAGAGCCGCCCAGCGCAAAAGAATGTTCAGCCTGCCCAGGAATGGCGGTGCTGCACATATGGAGAACTGACACAACATGAGGATGCAACAAAAAAGAAACACAGATTCCCGTGCTGCTGACAACAACAGAATTGGACAAAGAAGAACACGCAGCAAATCAACACAGGGAACAGACAACTCGGGGGTCGGGGGGAAGGGGAGAGAAATAAATAATTCTTTAGAAAGAGTATTCACAGATAAACAGAAACTAAGAGAATTTCTAACCAAGAGACCAGATTTTCAGGAAATACTATAGGGTATGCTAGAGCCTGAAAAGAAAAGACAGGAGAGAGAAATCTGGAAGAGAGTCCAGAAATAGAGATTATATTAATAAAAGTAACTCAAAGTGTCAAAACTGTGGTGACAATAAAATGACAGGTAAAACTCAAATAAAACGATGCAAAGCACTTGTATTCAGAAAATTGCAACTCGATGTTAAAAGAAATTTTAAAAAGCCTAAACAACTGGAAGAACATTCCATGCTCATGGATTGGAAGACTAAATATCATTAAGATGTCAATTCTTCTCAAATTGATATACAGATTTAATGCAATCCCAATAAAAATTACACCAGCATTTTTTTTTAATTGAAAACACAATTATCAAATTTATTTGGAAGGGTACAGGGTTCTGAATAGCCAGAAACATCTTAAAAAGGAAAAGCAAACTCTCAACTCCAGATTTAAATCATAGTACCTAGCTATAGTGGTAAAAACAGTACCTAGCTATACTGGCATAAAGACAGACTCATAGACGAATAGAATCAAACTGATGGCTCAGAAACAGACCCTCTCATGTTTGGTCAGGTTATCTTTGACTAGCCTGTCTAACCCACACAGCTTGGGCAGAACAGTCTATTCAACAAATGGTGCTAAAAGAACTGGGTATCTATAGCCAAAAGAAGGAAAGAGGACCCCTATCTCACACCTTATCCAAAAATTAACTCAAAATGGATCAAAAACCTAAAAATAAAAGCAAGAACCATTAAGCTTCTAGAAGAAATTGTAAGAAAAAATCTTCAAGATCTGGTGGTAGGTGGTGGATTCTTAAAGGAGATAAGAGGAGGACTGAGGACTACTGGTGTTTAATGTATGTAGAAGTTTTTTTTAAGATTTATTTATTTCTCCCCCCCACCAAGTTGTCTGCTCTCTGTGTCCATTCGCTGTGTGTTCTTCTGTGACTGCTCCTATCCTTATCAGCGGCATCAGGAATCTGTGTTTCTTTTTGTTGCATCATCTTGTTGTTTCAGCTCTCTGTGTGTACGGAGCCATTCCTAGGCAGGCTGAACTTTCTTTCACGCTGGGCAGCTCTCCTTATGGGGCACACTCCTTGCACGTGGGGCTCCCCTACACAGGGGATACCCCTGCGTAGCACGGCACTTCTTGTGCACATCAGCACTGCATGTGGGTCAGCTCCACATGGGTCAAGGAGGCCCGGGGTTTGAACTGCAGACCTCCCATGTGGTAGACGTATGTCCTGACCACTGGGCCAAGTTTACTTCCCTCATTTTACATTTAATGTAAATGCTTATATAGTCGGACTTTACTTCCATGGTCTTTTTAAGATTTTATTTTATTTATTTCTCTCCCCCCCACCCACCCATTGCCTGCTCTCTGTGTCCATTTGCTGTGTGTTCTTCTGCCTCCACTTGCATTATCTGGTGGTACTGGGAATCTGTCTCTTCTTTGTTGCATCATCTTGCTGTATCAGCTCTCCGTATGTACGGCACCACTCCAGGGTGGCTGTGCTTTTTTCACACGCTCCTTGCGGGGTGCAGTCCTTGCATGTGGGGCACCCCTACATGGGGGGTGCTCCTGCATGGCATGGCATTCCTTGTGCATGGCAGCACTGCGCATGGGCCAGCTTACCACATGGACCAGGAGGCCCTGGGGATTGAGCCTGGACCCTCCATATGGTAGATGGATGCTCTATGAGTTGAGCCATGTCTACTTCCTGATCTTTTTTCAAAATGACCCCACAAGCCCTTTTTCAAAAATTTACTTTTAACTCTGCTCCCCACCCCCCCACCCATGGCCCCCTCTTCTATCTGCTCATTGTCTGTTCATCTTCTTCAGAAGGCACCGGAAACCGACTGCGACCGCCATGCAGGAGGCAAGTGCCCAATTGCTTGAGTCACATCCGGCTCCCCCTATGATCATTTTTGAGCTTTGTGCTTGTCTCACATTGTTGTAGAATTTGAGAGAGGTTCAATTATTTGCTTATAGAGAGGCCAGGACTCAAGAATGATTTTGAGAAGGAAAAATGGTTTATTGACCGCCGGCCAGACTCAGGAGCTTTCTGTTTCAATCCCGAGCCCTGAACAAGACATTTTAAACAGAGAGGAAAGGTTAAATGGTCCCTTTGTTTCAGTTCTCAATAGGCTTGAATTAGCATATATATCTTCCACATCTTAGGTAAGCTTTTAGCATGGACTTTATACATTCTAGATAAGTTTTTAGCATATTTGGTCTGCATTTCCCCTGAATATTCAAAATCTATAGAGTTTGCATTGTTAAACTGTTTCCTGGGACTGGAGTTGTTGCCATGGTCACCAAGGGCAGGACTGCAGCCTCTTACCGTCTCACACCCACAAGTCAGACAGCTTAGGTTATCTCTGAAGAGACAAAGAGCCTCCCACCCCTAGCCCACATCAACATCATTTATATTTCTTTTTCTTTTCACTTTTAAAAATATAATTATTTTATTTAAATTTATTAAATTGTAACATTTTGATATAGTTCAAGCTCTATCAAAACATTTTTGAAAGTAAACAAGGTATGTAAAACAATCAATATCCTTTTTAATGTATATAATGAAATTATCTGGAAAGTTAGAAAACCAATAGTTACATGTGGAAGTTAGAAATCTCAGATTAAAGAATAATACCTAAGCCCAAATTACAAATATCTTTATTAACCATAATGCCAATACTTTGTCTTATTTGTTTTGGGAGGGGGATGGTTACCTTAATAAACTGAAGTTTATTTGTGCCACGTGCATTAAATCATGCCATTAAAATGAAAAACGGCTTCGCTTGAACAACTCTATTTCTAAAAGAAAGCAAAGTGCATCTAAAGCATCTAAAGCAGTACAAAATTCCAGATTGCAAAAGCCTACTCCATGACCTTGTTTTCCTTTTATGTAAATTATTACTTAAGAAGTATAGTAATTGCTTCATACCATTAAGGCCCAGGACCCACCCACAGAGATAGAACTATTTGTTTCCAAATGGCCACGTCAACATTACTTCTAAGCTGTCTGAATAGCGAATAAAGAAATTTAAGGGGCCCGGCTCCTTTTCATTGTGGTGCGCCTGACAGAATAAAGAGATCAAAGGTGCCTGCAGGGAGTGCCCTTGTAGCCTTCAGGAAGTCTGTGGTCTTAGGGCAGAGATGAGATTGGCTACCTCAGAGAAGGAGGGGTCTGAAGACATTGTAGAAACTGTTGAGGCAGACACAAGACAAAACAACAAATAGGGACCTGTACAAATGGAGAGCACTTCTCACGAAGGAGGGATAGAGCATGGGCAGCCAGGACTTTACTTCTTCCATTGGGGCCATCTTCCCAACCCTACTGCATCTCAAGGCCACACTGGCCAGTTCTGCACAACACCCAGGGCTGGAAACTAACTCACAGTGACCAGGGGAGGAGAGGAAATGGGGACAGAAAGCACTCATTGTTGGAGGGGTTACCGTGCTCAGCCCCCAGCCTCACCCAGCCCTGTTCAGGTCAGCAAAAAGGCCCCTTACCCACCTCTCAGGAGCACAGCCCCAGCACACACCTCACCTGCAAGCCAGCGCAGGAACAGCAGGTCCCCACAAGATGGTGGCCTTTTTTGTTTTATATTTTATTCCCTATACAAATTTGAAAATAATCTTTCTATGTATATAATTTCAGTTGTCACCCTGGAAATTGAAGAGTGTGGTATGTCAAAATAAAAAGTTAAATGTAATCTTTACCCTCCTCTTATTTAATACAAGGATCTCAGAAATCTGTAAATTCATTTACCATTATCGCAACATATATTAGCATTTTAATTACCTCCTTTTATAGCCTCATATGATATTATTATTATTATCATTATTAATAATAACTTTATTGAAGTATAATCAAATACATATAATTCACCCATTTAAAGCATACAATTCAATGATTTTTAGTATATTCACAGAAATGTACAACTATCACCATAATCAATTTTAGAATATTTTTAACTTCTAAAAGAGAAACCATATATCCATTAGTAATCACTCTCTGTTTCCCCCAACTCTCCAGCTCTAGGCAACCACTATTCTAAATTCTCTAAGTATTTGCCTTTTGTAGACATTTCATATAAATGGGATAGGTGGTCATTTTTGATTGACATCTTTCACTTAGCATAATGTTTTGAGGCTCATCCATGTTGTAGCCTGTATCATAACTTCATCTCTTATTTTCACCAAATAATATTCCACTGTATGGCTATTCCACAATATAACTTTTTGTTCTTTGATGGACATTGAGGTGTTTCCACTTTCTGGCTATCATGAATAATGCTGCTGTGAACATTTATGTATGAGATTTTGTGTGCATATTATTATTTGTACAGTAAATATTTGTTTAGATTTAACCACATATTTTCCATTTTGTATAGTGTTTGTTCCTTCATGGATCTTGAACTTTGCATCTGGCATTATTTCCTTCTGCTTTGAGTATTTTCTTTTGAATTTGCTTTAATGAGATTCAGCTGATAGCAAATTCACTCAGTTTTTGTCTGAAAATGTCTTTATTTCATCTTCATTCTAAAAGATATTTGAATCAGGTATAGAATTCTAATTTAGTCATTATCTTCTTTTGGCACACTGAAGATACCATTCCACCAAACTAAAAGATTTCTACTTCTAATAAATCAGTTATCACTCCTGTGAAAGTAATCCATATATAAGAATTTTTCTCTCTGGCTTTTTTTCATATTTACTGTATAATTTTGGTACTTTCTAGTTTTCCTATTTTGTTTGTGTCTGTGTGTGTGTATTATAGCTTACATTATATTTTACATTCTGCCCCACAAAACTGTGTAAGTTATGACAAAATATATAATGGCCTGATCTGTCATTTCAACATCATGCAGGATTGATTATTCCAATGTCACAAAAATGCCCCCATATTGCACTTACTTTTAGTTCTCACTTCCCTCAGAGACTATAGTGGCCACCGCCTTTATATCAATGATACAAGTTCTTCCATTGCTAGAATAACAATAAACCTATAGTAGAAAAATAGTAAGTGTACTTTAGTTCATTGTTCATTCCCCAATCCTTAGGATTTTAGGATGGTCATTCTCACTCTGCCTTTAATTGAGAGGGGGTTTAGATCCCATGGGGCAGATGGATGGAACTCTCTTGCTTGCAGTTGCAGACTCTCTCTGTTGCTTGGGATGGGGTCCATCATCATCACCTTGTTAGTTGTCCTGGGTGAGTCCGATGAACTGGAGAGTAGGTGTTGCAACTCAGCTGAGATTCAGGGCCCAACTGGCACATGGATGGACCAAAGATTTAAGTCTCTTGGACAAACACCTATCAAGTAGAGTACTAAATGTAGGTTCAAATAGAAGAGGCAGAAGAACCATGTGTAAGGAAACTACAAATGAGTCCACCTCTCACACTGGGGAGCAAAAATTCTAAGGTAAGGCCCACTGGCAGGGCATCAAACTCATAAAGTGTCTGCCCTGCCTACAGAGTCTAGATGTCTCTACAGCCCTAGGAACCCTACTATTTGTGGCACTATTTACTGTGGCAGTCAATGAGATCCTACTGAGACATGCATAAGCATATCCTCTGGAATGACCTTCCAACTCATTTTGAAATCTCCTAGCCATAAAAACTCCTTTGTATTTACCATTTCCCCATTATGGTCAAGGTCTTTTTCCAGGTGTATTGCTACTTGGCACTTACTAATAATCCATTAGTGCCAAGGAAGATCATCCCCCAGGAGTCATGTCCCACCCTGGGAGAAAGGTAGTGTGTTTATATGCTGAGTTTGGCTTAGAGAAAGGCCACATATGAACAACAAGGAGGCCCTCAGGAGGTAACTCTTAGGCAATATATAGTACTAGGCTAAGTCTCCATTTCAAAAGAAAAATTTCATAAGTACAATACACTGCCCTTGTACTCGGGGGATTCCTGCTGTCCCATTAAAGAATGTAGCAGAACTACCCAGGATGGGAATTTGATATTCTTTGGGTCATTGTGTGGCTCTCTACCCACTGTGATAACACCCCATGAACATTTGAGCACATTCATATGGCTTAGAGGCATGCTCCAGATGAACCCCCTCCCGTGCATCTCCCATCACCAACACCATGCACCAAAGATCTACCCTTTCCACAGTTGTGACCCTTCTGTGAGCCAAAGCCACTCCAAAGATGAAGCCAACCAAAATACCCAAATAAAAACAATAAGAACATGAAATAATAATGATAGTTTTAAAATAACATATACAAATTAAAAATTTTTTAATAATAAAAAAAGTTTTAGACATTATGCCTTTCATCACTATAAGATACGTTGTCTTGTATGTACAGTGACATTTTCTTCTGTGTATTCCCCCAGTGTCTTTTTTTTTTTAATCCTCAAAGAAGTTTTAGGTTACAGAAATGTCACATAGAGAATATAGGGGATTCTCATATACCCAGTGTGCTCCCTCTTTTCCCCTCTCCCCTATTAAAAACATTTTACATGCAGATGGTACATTTGTTACAACTGATGGAAAAATACTGAAGCATTGCTACTAACCATGGTCAATGGTTTACATTATGATTTACATTTTGGACCATACATTTTACAAATTTGACAAAATTTAAAATGGCCAGTATTCATTATTGCAAGATCATGCAGAACAATTCCAATACTCCAAAAATGCCCGATGTTCCATTTATTCTACTCTCCCTTCCTTCTCCCCTCAGAACCTATGGTAACTACTAAGTCCCACTTTTTGAAGAATAAGATTCATAGTTACTTGCAATGATTTTGAGGGCTTGACATGTTGGTCTTTCTTTTATTAGTTACTGCCTATGTTCGAAAGAGACTCTTTTCCCTCTATTTGAGAACACAACACAACTTCCCAGGATGGGAGTTTGATATTTTCCTGTTTATTGTGTGGGTATCAACCTATTGACACTAAGACAAGATGAAAAATTATATATTCCATAGAAGCCTGCCCCAGGTGCACCCTATCCTGTATGTCCCCTCCAATATCAAACACCCTATACCATTTTTCTCCCCTGCCATATTTGCCCAAAAAAATTCCCGACATTGTAGTTTTAATTACAGAACTGCAAATACCCAGAGTTCACCTGCTCCTTCCCCTGACCTTCCCCACATTTCCAAGGACTGACCAACCCAAACTCAAACCCTACACTCCTCACAGACCAGCACCACTGAACCCAATCACATCACTGCATCACTGTCATGCCCATCCACAACACAACTACACCCTTATACCTTATCATTGAGTTTGCCCATACGGGCATTGACTCATAAACCTCTACTTCCTTTCTGTCTCCTGTAAATCTATCTTCTAGCTCTAGCTAGATTCTAGCTCTGTGAGTCTGCTCCATTTGCTTAATTCATATCAGTAAGGTCATCTAATGTTTGTCCTTCAGTGCCTGACTTACTTCACTCAACATAAGGTCTTCAAGATTCATCCATGTTATCCTGTGTATTAATACCACATTCATTCTTACAGCTGAGTAATATTCCATTGTACGTATATACCAATTTGCTTATCCATTTTTCTGTTGATGGACATTTGGGTTGCTTTCAAGTTTTGGCAAAAGTGAATAATGCTGCTATGAACATTGGTGTGCATATATGTTTGTACCCCTGTTTTCAAATCTTCTGGGTATATACCCAGCAATAGGATTGCTGGATCATATGGCAGTTCTATAGTTAGCTTCCTGAGGAAACACCAAACTATCCTACACAAAGACTGCACCATTCTACATTTCCACCAACAGTGGGTAAGTGTTCCCTTTCCTCCACATCCTCTCCAACACTTGTAGTCCTCTGTTTTTTTTTAAATAGGTGCCAGTCTAATGGGTGTAATATGATATCTCATTAAGGTTTTAATTTGCATTTCCCTAATATCTAGTGATGTTGAGCATCTCGTCATGTGCTTTTTAGCCATTTTGAATTTCTTCTTTGGAGAAGTGTCTATTCAAATCACTGCCCATTTTTAAAATGGGTGGTTTGTCTTTTTATTTTTGAGATGCAGAATTTCTTTATATAGGCCTCTATCAGATAGATGTTTAATAAATATTTTCTCCTATTGAGTAGGCTGCCTTTTAGCTTTCTTGACAAATTTCTTTGAAGTGCAAACTTTTTAATTATCTATTTTTATTCTGTTGCTCATGCTTTGGGTATAAAGCTTATGAAGTCATTTCCTACTACAAGATCTTGTAGGTACTTTCCTACCTTATCTTCCAGGAGATTTATGGTCTTGGCTCTTATATTTAGATCTTTGATCCATCTTGAGTTAATTTCTGTATAGAGGATGGTGATCCTCTCCCATTCTTTTGGATATGGATATCAGTTCTCCAAGCACCATTTGTTGAAGGGGCCATTCTCTCCCACTTGATTGGGCTTGGTGTCCTTGTCAGATATGAGTTGACCATATACACGAGGATTAATAAGAGAACTCTGTTCTCATCCATTTGTCAGTGTGTCTGTCCTTGTGCCAACACCATGCAATTTTGACCACTGTAAGTTTGTAGTATGTTTTTTATTAAAGATTTATTTTATTTATTTAGTCCCCTCCCCTCATTGTTTGCATTCACTGTCTGCTCATTTTCTTTTTAGGAGGCACTGGGAGCCAAACCTGGAAACTCCTGTCTGGGAGAGAGGTGCTTAAATGCTTGAGTCAACTTAGCTCCTTGTAGTATGTTTTAAAGTCAGGTAGTATGATTCCTCTAATTTCATTTTTCTTTTCCAATATGTCTTTGGCTATTTGGAGCCCTTTGCCCTTCCAAATAAATTTCAGAGTTAGCTTTTCCAATTCAGTAAAAAATGTTGTGGTAATTTTTATTGTGATTGCATTAAATTTGTAAATCATTTTGGGTAGGATAGACATTTTAATGATGTTTAGTCTTCCTATCCATGAGCAGGGAATATTCTTCCATTTATTTAGGTCTTCTTTGATTTCCTTTAACAATGTTATACAGGTTTCTGCATACAAGTCCTTTAGATCTTTAGTTAGTTTATTTCTAGGTATGTGATTCTTTTAGTTGCTATTGTAAATGGAATTTTTTTCATGATTTTCTCCTCAGATTGCTCATTATTGATGTACAGAAATGCTACTGATTGTTGTGCATTCATCTCATATCCTGCCACTTTACTGAACTCATTCATAAGTTCTAGAAGCTTTGTTGTAGATTTCCCAGGACTTTCAAAAGTATAGGATCATGTCACCTGCAAATAGTAAAAATTTTCATTCTTCCTTTCCAATTTGGATGCATTTCATACCTTTTTTTTCTTAAGCGTGCAGGCATGTACTTCTAACACAATATTAAATAAGAGCAGTGTATTAGTCAGCCAAAGGGGTACTGATGCAAAATACCAGAAATCTGTTGGTTTTTATGAAGGGTATTTATTGGGGTAGAAGCTTACAATTACCAGGCCATAAGGCATGAGTTACTTCCCTCACCAGAATCTATTGCCACATATTGGGGCAAGATGGTTGCCAATATCTGCCAAGAGTTCAAGCTTCTTCGGTTCCTCTCTTCCTGGGGCTCTGTTTCTCTCCAGGCTCAGCTGCTGTGCTCTCTCCACAAAACCATTTGTAGACTATCAGGCAAATGGCTCTATCTCTCTCCCTGGGGCTTCTGTGTGTCTAAGGAGCCATCTTTATTTCTCTGTGTTCTTCTACTGTGTATTTACTTCCCAGGCTCCAACTCAAAACCCCAACCTCCCTTCTCTGTGGTATAGTCTCTGTGAGTTCCAACCCACTAAGGGGGCAGGGATGCACCATCCTACTGATGTGGCCCAATCAAAGACTTAATCATTATTTAATTAAGTAAAAGTAAAACCTCTGAATCCAATACACTCTAATACACCCGGAGGAAAAGACCAGTTCACAAGCATAATGCAATATTTCTTTTAGGAATTCATCAATAATATCAAACTGCTACAAGCAGTGAAAATAAGCATCCTTGAGTTGTCCAGTTCTTAGAGAGAAAGGTTTTATCATTTCACCATTGAATGTGATGTTAGCTATGGGCTTTTCATATATACCCTTTATCATATTAAGACGTTTTCCTATCTTTTGAAGTGTTGTTTTTTTTTTTTTTTTAATCAGAAAAGGGTGCTATACTTTGTGGTATGCTTTTTCTACATCAATAGAGATGATCTGGTGATTTTTTCTTTTGATCTGTTAATGTGATATATTACATTGATTGATTTTCTTATGGTGAACCATCCTTGCTTACCAGGGATGAAACAAACCCACTTGGTCATGGTATATAATTTGATGTGTTGTTGAATATATTTAGAAAGTATTTTGTTGAGGATTTTAGCATCTAGCTTCATTAGAGAGACTGGCCTATAGTTTTCCTTTCTTGTGACATCTTTCCTTGGCTTTGGTATTAGGGTAATGTTGGCTTCATAGAATGAGTTAGGCAATGTTACCTCCCCTTCTATTTTTAGGAAAAACTTAAGCAAGGTTGGTGTTAGTTCTTCCCAGAATGTTTCATAGAATTCACCTGTGAAGCTCTCTGGTCCTGGGCTCTTCTTGTTTGGGAGATTTTTGGTGACTAATTCAATCTCATTACTTGTGATTGGTCTCGAGTCATCAGTTCCTTCTTTCTTCAATGTAGGCTGCTTTTTGTGTTTTCTAGAAATTATCCATTTCATCTAAGTTATCCATCTTACTGGTGTGGGCGTGCCCCTGGGGCCGTTAGCTATACGGCTGGCCGAGCCGTTAGCTAGACGGCTTTTGCCTCGGTGAGGCAAACTTCTCGAGCGGGTTGTGAGTGATGACGGGGCCCCGGTATCACACAGCCAGGTTAAACACACAGTAACCACCCCGAAGATGCAGGCTCGTGGCGCACGTCTGGTTTATTGGGGAAGTGGTACAGCTTATATAGGCAGGGGTGAGGGCTTGAGGTGATGTGTCAATTATAGACAGGCTAAGGGGACTGGGATAATATGAAGCAGCTACTTGATGGGATGAGGTAGTTTTGAAGTTGGCGCGTGCGAGCTTCTCTGGCAGGAAGCTGGCTAGGAAAAAGGGAGGTGCCTTTTGTGATAGCCATTGTGTATGCTTAGCGGCCATTCTGGCTACATGTTGTTTGCCAGCAAGCTCACCAACAATACCTCCATTTTTGTTTTATTTCAAGACTGCAATAACTGTGCCTGTCTTAGGTTGTTCTCCCTTGAGAATCTTACCCGTCTTTGGCTACCAGTTACGAGTCATTTATGCCACACAATTGCGCCTGTCTTAGGTTGCCTCCCTCTGGAGGTCTTACCCATCTCTGGCTGCCAACTGAGTTTTGTGGCTGGAGGGAAGGTGGCTGTGTGCTAGCTACATGGCTACACGGCAGTGGTGGCTTCAGGTTCTTGTGTTTCTTCTTGCATGAGCAGTTGATACTGACGAAGTGCGACGGTTTGCTCGGTCAATAGAGGTGGGGTCTGGCTGCGGACAAGGGGTCGGTCCAGCTTAGGACGAGGGGTCGGTCCCACTTGGGATGAGGGGTCGGTCCCACTTGGGATGAGCGGTCGGTCCAGCAGCAGATGAGGGGTCGGTCTCACAGGGGTTGCGCGGTTCGGCTGACGGGGTCGCCCGGCGAAGCCAGCGATGAAGGGGTCGCCCGGAGAAGCAGGCAACGAACTGGGGACAAGGGAGGCCAGGCCCTTGTCGGGGGCTCTCAGGACTGGAGGGCGCACGGCAGAAGAACTACCGCGGAGACAAGGTAAACACGCAAGTCCACTTTATTGAGGGAGAGGCAACAGTTTTATAGGGGCTGGGGAAGGCTGATTGGTCGAAGCCACGCCCTGTTCTGATTGGTTGCCGGCAAAAGGTCAGTGGGAGGTACTGGACGGGGGAGGGGTGGTGGTTAGGGATTGGCTGTTGCTGTTGCTGGGGGAAGTGGCAGGGTTTAGGGATTGGTGGCTGCTGTTCCTGGGGGAAGTGGCAGGGTTTAGGGATTAGTGGCTGCTGTTGCTGGGGTGGAGGGCAGACTTGAGTTTCCCGCCCACGCCTGGCTGTTGCTGCTGTCGGGGGGAGGGAAAAGGGCAGACTGGATTTTTCCGCCCTGCGCCTGCGCAGGGAGAAAGAAGGCATCATGTGGCGCTATCTGGGAGGAGGGGCGGCCGCGGAAGCATGGTTGCCGAGAAGGGGAGACCCGAGGGCACTCTGTGCCCATGCCGAGCTTCCTTCAGGGGTGGCGGTGGGCCCGACCAACCACCCTATTATGGGGGCAGCGGTTTGGAATAGGCCTACCACGGCCGCCGCCCCTCGCCAGGCCAGCAAACCACACTTCAGCCCGAGGGGTGACCGCAACGAAGCTGAAGTGAATAAACGGTGAAGGCTGAAATGTTTTCTATTCTTTTCTGTAGCCACTTAATGAGACAAGGAGCTACAGACACAACACAGATGATTAGCATTAAAGTACTAATAAGTGGTGTAAGCCATGTACGACGGGGGAGGAGAGCCAATTCATGAATGGGGGACTGAATGATTGAGTTTTAGTTAAATTTTTATGCAGGTCTTTTAATATTTGGATATTTTGTTCTACTATACCGGAGCTATTAATGTAGAAACAGCATTCTTCTTGAAGGAATAAGCATGTTCCTCCTTTTTTGTCTGTAAGTAAGTCTAGAGCCCTGCGGTTTTGGAGGGTTACGCTGGCTAGGGAGGTGAGTTGCTCTTGAAGAGCTTGAAGGGAGGCAGTTGTGGAATCAAGGGCTATTTGTACTGATTCTTTAAAATTACCAGTGATGATAACAGTGTGTGCTAAGGCGCCACCCGCAAGTCCAACAGCTGCAAGGGAGGAGGTAAGGCTGGCTCCTACCAGAAGGGGAAGGAAGGCAGCTTG
This sequence comes from Dasypus novemcinctus, assembly GCF_030445035.2. Taxonomy (NCBI): domain Eukaryota; kingdom Metazoa; phylum Chordata; class Mammalia; order Cingulata; family Dasypodidae; genus Dasypus; species Dasypus novemcinctus. The sequence goes on from NC_080677.1 coordinate 66,266,686, forward strand.
CTTGCTATGGAAAGAAGAAAGCAGCTGGGAAGCTTCAGACTCTGTATATAGTATAAAATGTGGGACAATGACTACAGGAATACAGGGACTGGGAGTGGTGGAATTAATCAAGGGTGTGATTGTTTGATTGCACCAAAAAAAGAGGCCTCTTGGGAGCTGGATGGTACCTGTAAAGGAAACGTTTGTTGTGCAGGTGGGAGAGAAGGAGGTATGGCTGGTTTGGAAGCAGGTGATATTTTCAGGGCTGCTCCAAAGGGAGATATGTGTAAGGGGGGAAGAGAGGTTGCTGGGTGTTGCTGAGGAATAGTCGGAATAGTTGGAGATAGAAACAGGGACAGTCGCTAGTAGGGGATGCTGGAAGGAGGTGCACAGGAAGCAATGAGAAATATTAGCAATTCCAGATTGATTAAGGAGAGAGACGGTATTATTGAGAATTGTGAGCCAAGAAGGGGGATTATATACTAGCAGTTGCTCGTTTAATTGCTTTTTGGCTGTTTTTATATTTACAAGCACGTTGGATATACTGATTGGAAATGAGGACTGGTTGTAGAGACTATAGCGGTGGGAAACCGTTATGGATCTGGTGGGCCAAGTGTCACCCCCGTGAGCATATAGCTTGCCAGTGATTCCAGTAGCCCATCTGTCATTCCAGGGGTCTTTTATATGGAGGTAATAACCAGATTATTGGCAAAGAAGAAGCTTGGGAAGGACGACTGCCATGGCCAGTTAATGACACAGCTCCAATAGGGGCAACCTCCATAATAAGGGCCTTGGTAATAGGTGTTGGTACAGTATGCTTTGGTTTGGGTGTGAGGGAAGCAAGCATAAGGCTTACGGCTACTTTTTTGGTATGATTTAGGTGTTTCAGTGAGTTTGATAGTAAGAGGTGTTTGACATCCCTGAGGTGAACAGTGGCCTGTGCCAAGGGGGCGCGATGTGGTGCTTGAGCGAGAGGTTATAGTTTCTTTTACTGTGAACGTCCAGAGATAAAGGGCTTGTCCATTGACTGAGATAATGAGTGAGATAATTAGAGAAAGAGTGAGTATGTATAAGAGGCGGCACATGGTGGGTGGGTAATACACAGCAGGCGATAGCGAGAAGGCAAATATGCGTTACGAAGAAAGTGAGGAGGAAGGATTTGTGCAGCGTTGTCCAGTCACTCAGAGAGCCAGTGAATAACAGGAGGGCTCCAACGAGGGTGATGAAGCTACATAGAAGGATTCCAGGGAGGCTACACAGCTGCATTAGTTTCGGTGGCAGGTTTTATGAGACGGCTTGGAATCCACAAAGGCTGGTCGGTGTTTTCTGGAAAGATACAAGCAAATCCTCATCCTTGTGTTAGTAGAGGGTGGGGGCCTTTCCATATGTTAGTGAGGGGGTCTTTCCACATAACAAGGGGGACCAGCGTGGGGGCTAGTCTTAGGCCTCCCCAATGCCGGATTGCTGGAGTAGTATGATTTTTGTCAAAGGTAAGGAAGTTGATAGTGACTAGGGCTCTGTTGAGCAAATCTCGGGGGGGGGGGGGTTGCTATAGGGAACTCCCCTGAAAGTTTCTTGATTGTATTTTTGAGGAGTGCATTAGATCGCTCAACTAGAGCCTGTCCTTGTGGGTTATAAGGGATTTCTTTTTTGTGTTGAATGTTCCAGTCATGGCAAAATTGTTTAAAAGTTTTGGACTGAAAGCAGGGTCCATTATCTTTTTTTATAGTCCAAGGGATACCCATTTGATTAAAGGCTTGAAGGCAGGCTGTTATAACATTTTTTTGCTTTTTCTCCAGATAAAGCAGTGGCGAAGAGAAATTTGGAGAATGTGTCTACTATCACGTGGACAAATTTATAGCGGCCAAACGAGGGGACATGTGTGATGTCTATTTGCCACAGTGCATTTGGACAGAGGCCCTGTGGATTAACTCCTTGGGGCTGTAAGGGGCCTATAGGAAGGAAAGGTCCGCAGTGTTTGCACTCACGTGTGAGGTGCTTACACTGGGCTTGAGTGATGTTGGGAAAAAGGTGATGGAGGGAGTTAGCTGACATGTGGAACTTTGCATGTAGGAGCCTGGCTTGGTCTAAGGAGGTAGAGAGTATGAAAACAGTGAGAGAGGAGTCAGCAAGGTTGTTTCCTTCTACTAGTGCTCCAGGTAATCCAGTGTGTGAATGGATATGCTGGATATACCAAGGAACTGTATGATTTTCGAGGAGGAGTTGTAGCGCTAAAAGGGTGCTATCAATTAACAAACTGGGCTTAACCTTTAGGGTTGCATAGGGCAGTATTCGAATGACATTGACGGCATAGGCGCTGTTAGTGAACCTGTGAGGCTAATTTTTACCAATATAGGGAGGAAGGCGGCTCTCTTTGACACAGATGGGGATAGTAAAATTTTTAGTTTGCCTTCTCCATAGTATGTTAGTTGTGGGGTAATGGCTACTAGGATGCAAGGCCTCATTTTTATAGAATAGAGCATTTTTGGGTTATAGTTAATTTTCCGACAATCATAAGTAGGATTCTTGGTTATGATTAAATTGTAAGAGGGAAACAAAGTCACAATAAACTGAGTATTATTATTTTTGAAGATAATTATGGCCTGATTTTTAACCTGCATACAGGAAGGATGGTTACTAATGCATAAGGGTTGATAATCAAATGGTAATATGAGATTATCAATTCTTTGTCTTTCTTTATAGGGTTTAATTGGCAATCGATTATCAATTGGTTTAGGGAATATATGGGTTTTATTCAGATATATATGAAGGAATGGATTTTTCCAGGTTAACACTCTAAATGTTACTGGCAGCTTCCTTATTACTTACGATCACCATCATCAGAAGTTGTAGAAGACTCCATGTCTTCACTCTGGGGTTTAATCCTTTTTGCAGATAACTAAATTTGTTCTCCATTTTCTGAAATGATAAGAGCATAGCCTCACCCCCTTACTTTAATCCTGCCTTTTTTTCCATTCATTGCTTAAAATATCTTTCTAGAATATTGGTTAATCTTCATTTCCTGTGTCTACTGTAGATGTTTGACATTTTCCAGAGTGACATTCCACAGGTGTTAATGAATTATAAACATTAAGAAAATGTAAAGTAAATAAAGCTTTTGCTAATTAATCTTTTGGTGTCATAATACCATTATCTCCCACTTTTTGTTTTAAAAGCATAATTTTTAGGATATGATCAACTATGGCTTGACCTGTAGGATTATAAGGAATATTAGCAACATATTGAATACCATATTTTAAAAGGAAAGATTCAAAGGATTTACTAATGTAAGAAGGTGCATTATTAATTTTTAGAGGGCATCCCATTACAGCAAAAGCAGACTATAGATGTGAACGAACATGATGAAACCATTCCCTACTTTGAGCAGTAGCCCACATAAAATGAGAATAAGTGTTAATATAAACATGAACATATTGTAGTTTACCAAAGGATGGTATGTGAGTAACATCCATCTGCCATAATTGATTAGGAGTTAGGCCTCTGGGATTAGTTTCAGCTTGAAAAGGCACCACTGTTAGTGGTCCACAAGTAGGACAAGTGCAAATAATTTCTTGTGCCTGTAGTTTTGTTAACTTTTGATATTTATTTCATAGGCCTTTAGCATTAGTGTGAGTTAAAGCATGGTAATCATGAGCACTTTGTAAACACCCTACTAATAAATCAGCTTGAGCATTATTTGCTGTCACAGGACTAGGCAAAGACGTATGAGAGCTTATGTGAGTAACATAAATAGGATGCTGTTTTAACCTGATGAGATGTTGCAAGTCAGTGAAAAGTTAAGATAACTCATCAGTAGCAAAGATATGAGCTGTTTTAATATGCTTGACAGTAAGACTTACATATTCAGAGTCAGAGACAGTGTTAAAGGGCTCTTAAAACATTTGTAAAACTTTAATGACTGCTGAAAGCTCTGTGCATTGAGCAGACAAGGAGTTTGTCAAACCTGTTCTTTTTGAGAAGTAACGTATGCTGTTTTTCCATTACTATTACTATCAGTAAATACTGTACAGGATGGTTGGGCTATGCACATAGCCCTGAAAAGCACTGCAAAAGTTTATTGTTGGGTTTTTTACAGATAGAGGAATGCAGCTCACTTGATTTGTCTAAGAAGACACTAAAGAAAGTCTTAGCAAGTTTTGAAACAAAGTGATAGCAATACAGCTAGACTTTAACTTTTTGCAACAAACTAGCAGTGTTTGGGATTGCTGCATACTAGTGTTGTTACTTTAATCTATGATAAGAGGTTGTTTCGGTGACACATACTCTTTTATAATAATTAAAACCATAAATAACCACATTGTACTTCTCTTTAATATTATGCTGAAATATTGGTAACTTTATACACTTTTAAGCATGCATAGGAACCTTTTATTCATATGACTTTAATTAATAGAGGGTTTAAGGAAAGAAAAAACTTGTTAATTTTATAACACTTTAAAACACCTTTTATTTAACTTATAACATATTAAATGAACTCAATTATTACTTTAATTTTTCTTTCAAGGTAAAAGAACAAATCTCTTATAATTAGTTTGGAATAAAAGGCTACTGTTCAGGATTAGGTTTTGAGAAAGCAGTTTTGAACATTATGTTCCTTTAAAAGAGATAGCACAAGAAGCACAAGAAGCTATTTTGATAAAGCAGACTTTCTTTGTATACTGATTATTGAGGATAAAAACTTGTACTAAAACAGATTGATTTGAGAGGCCTTGAGAAAGAACAAAATTTTTAACTTTGCATTATCATAGTACTTGATACTAAAGCCTTTAAAATTTTATAGATAGACCCATTAAATTTTATTTAACTTTAACTATAAAAATTCCTTTTCCACCAACCTTCTGCCCTTTCAGTATTCACTCAGGTTTTGTCCGACACTCTACTCTTTCCAATAATCAATCATTTTATCTTAGGACAAAATTATCTTCTGTTTCCTTAACAATAAAAACACATTCCATATAGCCTACATACAAAGTTATCAAGCAAACTTCTTATAACATAATACCGTGAACACTAAACAAGCTTGTTAAAATAATGAACTTTTCTTTAAATACTTAGTAGCATGCAATACTAGAAACAGTCTTCTAGAAGCAAGTTGTGAAGGGAGGCTGGCTGCAGCCAAACTTTTTTGTTATAAAATTACCTTTTTATTATTATTATTATTATTAATTCAGGTTTGTTTAAACACTTGAATTTAAACAATGCTTTATAAAACTTCTTTTAATTATTTATAACCATATAGACTATAATTATATTATTTTGAGACAAATTTTACCTTTACGGAACACATTTCTTAACTTAAAGTTACCACAATACTTTCTATAACTTGCCACATGCATTTAAGTTCCAAGAGTTTATGAAAATTAGCCATCCTACTTTAGGACAAAATACACCTTTTTGCAAAAACTTATTAAATTTCAGTTAGCATTTTCACAAACTTTTAACCAAATATTCATTTAGGTTTTACATCCTTGATATTATCCTGTGAAGAAAAATAAGTTATTTATTTCAATCTAGGCAAGAACAACTTTTTATAAAAGGCTTATAGTAATTTTGTTAATCAAGACATGATTTTTATCATTATAGAGATTTTATTAACATTTAAACTTAAGTATTAATATAAGCACTTATTTAATTTTTGGCCATTTGAATAGAGCTCTTTTATAATTTTTTATTAATTTATATTACCATCCGGAGGTATCAAAATATACACTGATATTGAACAAACAGACAAACACAGAACAATCACAACACAGTAACAGAAACATACAGATTACAATTAACTCATAATTCTTACTTTCTTGGTATAGCTGCTTTTAAGCTGTCCATTATACCACATTTTAAATATAAGTTCTTAAGATTTCTTCTGGAATCCATGTTGCCTGTAACATGCAAGCTTGTGCTTGGAAACATTGTTATTAGTTTAGTTATGGTTAAACATTGTTCAAAGTAGGGTGGGGGACAGCTAGCCTGAACTTTTGGAAGGGTTTATTGCTCCTCACCTTTTAAAGCACTTGGGGGAATAACTGTTATTCCGTTAGTAATGTTGTGGGTACCTACACTTTCGGCTTCATTATAATAGAGAGCTTTTTAGGTAATGTAATTTCCGGGGGTTAAAATAGCAAGGACTAGGCTTTTCCAATCAGTAGGTGTATTGTGAGCATGAGAAATGCTGTTTAATAACATCTGAGCACAGGGGCTATTAAGACTATATTCTTGAACAGATTTATGAAGGTGAGTAATGGTTTTATGATGCTAAGGAGCCTAAAAGGGAGGAGAATCTCATTGTGGTAATTTACTGGAAAAGAAGTGAGGAGGAGTGAATGGGTGGTGATTAAGGACAATTGCAGTAAGTGGAGCTGAAAAAGGAGGTGTAGAAGGTACGGCAGTGAAAGAGTTAATAAGCGCAGCTGAAAAGGGTGGTGTAGTAGGCGTGGCAGTGAGAGAGTTAGGCTCCAGCGTTTTAGCCAGTGTCTAGCAGGGTGCCTGTAAAGCAGCCGTGAATAGCTAAAAGAGTGGGTATGAGACTAAGAGGGAAGGCTTTGCCTTCATGGACCTTAGCGGATTTGACTTGCCTGAGCAATTTAGCCCAAGTGGCAGGATTCCATATTGCAGCAGTGGAAAGCCATGGGTTAAAATGGACAAGAAGTTTGGAATACTGATAGAGGTATTTTTTAGTGATTTTAAGGCGGTGGCTAGCTAATAGGGCATATAACGCCCATGCTTGTAATGCGTTCTCAGAAGAGGCTAAGTTCCCCATTCTGAGCTTCACTCACTGATACAAAGAGGATCGCTTCGGATCCCACTGGTTGCTGTCCGGACGAGGTGGGGGGTTCCTGTTCAGGGTGCCAGTTGTGGGTGTGCCCCTGGGGCCATTAGCTATACAGCTGGCCGGGCCGTTAGCTAGATGGCTTTCACCTCAGTGAGGCAAACTTCTCGAATGGGTTGTGAGTGACGACGGGGCCCCGGTATCACACAGCCAGGCTAAACACACAGTAACCACCCTGGAGATGCAGGCTCGTGGCACACGTCTGGTTTATTGGGGAAGTGGTACAGCTTATATAGGCAGGGGTAGGGACTTGAGGTGATGTGTCAATTATAGACAGGCTAAGGGGATTGGGATAATATGAAGCAGCTACTTGATGGGATAAGGTAGTTTTGAAGTTGGCGCGTGCAGGCTTCTCTGGTGGGAAGCTGGCTAGGAAGAAGGGAGATGCCTTTTGTGATAGCTTAGTGGCCATTCTGGCTACATGTTGTTTGCCAGCAAGCTCACCAACATACTGGCATACAAATTTTCAAAGTATCCTCTTATGATACTCTTTATTTCTGTAGAGTCAACTGTGATATCACCTTCTTCATTTCTTATTTTATGTATTTGCCTCTTCTCTCTTTTTTTATTTGTTAGTCTAGCTAAGGATTTGTCAATTTTATTAATCTCCTCAGAGAACCAGCTTCTGGTTTTGTTAAATTTTTGTACTGCTTTCTTATTTTCAGTTTCATTTAACTCTGCTCTAATCTTTGTTATTTCCTTCTTTCTACTTGCTTTGGGATTACTTTGTGTTCTTTTCCTAATTCCTCCAGGTGTGCAGGTAGTTCTTTGATTTTAGCTCTTTCTTCTTCTTTTTTTTTTTTTTTTAATGTAGGCAGTTATGGCTATGAATTTCTCTCTCAGCACTGCTTTTGCTGCATCCCATAGGTTTTGATATGTTGTGTTGTTGCTTTCATTTGTTTAAAGATAGTTACTGATATCTTTTGCAATTTCCACCTTGACCCACTGATTGTCTAAGAGTGTGTTGTTTAACTTCCACATCTTTGTGCCTAGTCTGCTTCTCTGCCACTTACTGATTTCCAGCTTAATTACACCATGGTCAGATAAATTACTTTGTATAATTCAATCTTTCTGAATTCATTGAGAGTTGTTCTGTGGCCTAGCATGTGGTCTATCCTGGAGAATTACCCATGTGCACTCACAAAGAATGTATATCCTCCTGTATTTGGGTATAATGTTCTGTATATGTCTATTAGGTCTAGATCGTCTAATGTAATTTTCAAAGTCTCTATTTCTTTATTGGTTTTCTGTCAAGATGTTTTGTCTAATGGTGATAATGGTGTATTAAAGTACCCCAATTTAATTGTAGAGGCATCTGTTTCTCCACTTAGTTTTTCCAATATTTGTCTCATGTGCTTTGGGGCACCCTGGTTAGATGCCTAAATGTTTATGATTTTTCTTTCTTCTTGATATATTATTCCTCTTATTAATATATTGTGTCCTTCTTTGTCTCTTACAAGAGCTTTGCATTTAAAGTCTATTTGTCTGATACTAGTTGTGATGGTTAGGCTATTGTATCAACTCAGTCAGGTAATTGTACCCAGTTGTTTGGTCAAACAAGCACAGGGCTAACTGTAATACAAGGGCATTTATGGACTTTAGTCACCATTGACTTTATGCAGTGGTAAATCACAGAGAGCTGATTACAATTACATTAATCAGGGAAATTGCCATCAGCAATGAGTGATGCTTTTTCCAATCAGTTAAATGCCTTAAAAGGGGAAATGATTCCAACATTGAGTGAGAATTGCCCAGCTCATATTTGGACAGGCACTGTTTCCCAGAACTTGTCAAGAACCTTCAATGGACTTTCATCAGAGCCCCTGGTTTGTAGCCTGCCTGCAGAACTGGACTTGTGCATCCCCACAGTCATGTGAGAGATTCTGATGAAATTGCAGACTATCAACAGATACCTTTTGTTGATTCTCTTTCCCTAGAGAACCCTGACTAATACAATAGTATAGCTACTTCTGCTCTTTTTTGGTCATTGTTTGCATGTAAAATTGTTTTCCAGCCATTCACTTGCAACCTCCTTACATCCCTGGGTCTAAGATGATTTTCTTGTAGACAGCATATAGATGGGTTATATTTCCTTATCCATTCTGCCAATCTGTCTCTTGATTGGAGAATCTGATCCATTAATATTCAGTATTATTACTGTCAAGAAATTACTTATACTAGCCATATTTTCTTTAGGTTTATGTATGTGATATGCTGCTTTTATTTCTCTTTTTATCAATTTAGTGATTTTTACAAATAATCTTCTTTCCTACACTCTTCTCCAACCCTCTCTCTCCTGTTTTTTACTTTCAATCTACAGAACTCCCTTTAGTATTTCTTGAGGGCATGTTTCTTGTTGACAAACTCTCTAATTTCTGTTTATCTGTGTATATTTTGAACTCTCTCTCAGTTTTGAATGCCAGGCTTGCTGGGTAGAGTATTCTTGGCTGACAGTTTTTATCTTTTAGCACTTTAACTATGAATTAAAAGGCCAGAATGATGAGAACAAAGGAAAAGAGAAAAAAAAGAGAAAAAAATTTTTAAAAAAGAGATGGAATGAAAAAAAAAACAACAGAAAACAGAAGATAGAGAAATAAAGGACAGAAAAGAAATAAAGTAGTTATAAAAATAAGTAAAAGAAAAAGAAAAGAAACAAAGAAAGAGGAAAGACAACAAACAAGAAACAAAGCAATAACAAAAATAATTTTTTTAAAAAAAGGAAAAATAGCCTTCCCTCTTAAGCCTCTAAGGAACTGCTCAGGCTGCTGGTGCTCATCAATCAATCACCCTTCAGCCTACCCTCCATATATAAGGTACCAGGTTTTAACAAATAAAATAAAGGGGAAAAAAAGGAACTAATAAAAAATAAAAAACAAGAAATCAAAGAAAGCCTAAAACAACCATCATAAGATACCAGCTGGGTGCCTGATAACCCAGTGGATCACTCTCTGGATCACTTCTCTAAGGAGACCTTTAGAGACTTGAACCAGGGACCTCAGATGTGGAAGGCAGGGATTTCTCCACTGAGCTACACTGGCACCACAGTGTAAGTAGGCCACTGAAAGCTTACCTGAGTCTTCATGCCTCCCTTTTCTTAGGCAAGTTAGCCCTGATTTGTTTCTTTTAATACAAATTTCTCTTTGTGTATTTTCCTTGAGATCTTTCCTCCCTCTCTCCCTCCCTCCCTCCCTCCCTCCCTCTCTCCCTCTCTCCCTTCCTTCCTTCCTTCCTTTCAGGAGGTACTGGGGATTGAACCCAGGACCTTGTAATGGGAAGCAGGAACTCAACCACTGAGCTACATCTGCTTCCCAGTGAGAGTTGGTTTTTCATTTGTTGTTTGTCTGGTTTTTGTTTTTATTTTAGGAGGTACTGGGTTTGATCCTTAGGACCTCACACATGGGAAGCGGGCACTCAACCACTTTGAGCTACATGCATTCCCAAGATTAATTCTTGAACCAGGGTGACTGTTGCCTCATTTCTGGAAAATTATAAACCATTAACTTTTCAATGTTATTTCTGACTCATTCTCTTTCTTCTCTTCTTCTGGAACTCCAATTAAAACTATCTTATATCGTCCTTCTCTATTCTCTATGTCTCTTAATCTCTCTTCTGCTTTCTTCATTATTTTCTATGTCACAGTCTGGATAACTTCTGCTCTGCTCCTTTCCAGATCACTAATTCTCTTAGTGTCTTCTATGCTGTTAAAAACATCTATTGAACTTTTTCTTTATGTTTTTATTAGTATAAAATACACATAAAAGTGTACATTTCAGTGATAATGAGTCCATTGACAAATTTGTGTAACTTTCACCACTATTTTTTTCCAGAACATTTTCATTATCACAAAGAGAAATGTTGTACCCATTAAAAAAGAATTCTCCATTCCCTGCCCTCTTCCCACAGCTACTGGTAACCATTATTCTGCCTTCTGTCTCTATGAATTTGCCTCTTCTCGATATATTATGTAAGTGGGATCATTGACTATTTCTCCTTTTGTGTTTGGCTTATTTCACTTAGCGTAATGTTTTCAAGGTTCATCCATATTGTTGCATGTACCAGAACTTCATTCTTTTTTATATCTGACTAATACTCCAATATATGAATATTTTGTTTACCCATTCATTGGTTGATGGACACTGGGTTGCTTTTGGCTATTGTAAATAGCACTGCTATGAACACTGGTGTACATGCATCTGTTTGAGTCCCTGTTTTCATATCTTTTTAATATATATTTAGAAGTAGAATTGCTGTGTCATATGGCAATTCTGTGTTAACTTCTTGAGGAACTGCCAAACTGTTTCCACAAAGGCTGCAACTTTTTCCATTTCCAACAGCAATGAATGCATGAGGGTTCCATTTTTCCACAATCCTAACCAGCACTTGTTATGATAGTAGTCAGCATAGTTGAATGTGAATTGTTGTCTCATTATAGTTTTGGTTTTGGTGGGATTTTTTTACTGTTGTTGTGGGGTTTTTTTTTTTTTTTTTGCATTTTTCTGCTGAATAAATGATGTTGCACATCTCTCCAATTATTTATTAGCCATTTGTATACCTTGGAGAAATATCTATTCAAATTCTTGGCCATTTTTATATTTGGGTTGTTTCTCATTTTGTTATTGAGTTGTAGGAGTTCTTTATATATTCTGGATATTAAAACTTTACCAGGGGAAATGGACATGGCTCAACTAATAGACCATCTGTCTACCATATGGAGGGTCCAGGGTTTGATCCCCAGGGCCTCCTGACCTTGTGGTAAGCTGGCCCATGTGCAGTGCTACCATGCACAAGGAGTGCTGTGCCATGCAGGGGCACCCCCACACAGGGGTGCCCCATGAGCAAGGAATGTGCCCTGCAAGGAGAGCTACCCTGCGTGCAAAAAGCACAGCCCACCCAGGAGTGGCACTGTACACATGGAGAGCAGAAACAGCAATATGATGCAACAAAAAAGACAGAGTTTCCCAGTGCCACCGGATAATGCAAGCAGAAGAACACACAGCAAATGGACACAGAGAGCAGACAACCAGGGAAGGGACAGAAATATTAAATAAAATAAATCTTTAAAAAAAACAAAAACAAAACCTTATTAGATATATGATGTCCAAATATTTCTCCCATTCTATATCCAGCAAATGTTTTAACTGAAATTGTTGTAGTTTTCATTTCATAATTGTATTTTGTTCCTTTTCCCATTATTTTAGGTCACATTTGATATTTTATTATTTCCTACAGATATGTTTAGATTTTTTTCTTTAAACAGAAATATTATTGTTTTTTAAATAATTTCAGTGTCTGAAATCTCTGTTATTTTGCTTATTTCCCTTCATGGTAAATTACTTCCTTATTTACTTGATTCTTTTTCATTGCATGCCAAATATTGTCCCTAAAAATTATTTTTAGGAAAGATTTGAGTCTTGGATTAAGCTGTTTCTTCCAGAAGTCTCTCACCTTTTTTTCTGCTAAATATCTTAGACCTCTGCTAGCATGGGTCCACTTTGAACTAAATTCACAGCTTCAAACTTTTGGATTAACTAACATAATATTTTAGGCTGCATATACTTACCAAGACTGGTTTAATTTCGCATCCATTCTTTCCCTGAGGGTGTAGCATTTTGCAGTCTAGGTTAATGTGAAGAGGATATCCCTAGATTTTCCACCTTAGGCAGGATCAGTCTTTGCTTTCTTCTCCCTTGCTATGTGATCCTAAAAAACCAAAGCTTCAATTCTCTGGCTAAGTAGCTTTTCTATTTTTAAAGAAAGTTTCCTGTATTTCATGCAGAATTTTTCATTTTCAGCAGAGTATTGGTCTAAATAAGCTAGACCATCATTACCAGAACCCTAATAACTAATATTTTTATGAAAATAAATCCAAACATAATTCAGCTTGCCAAATTATCAAGCAAGTAAGTAAAACTCTGGGTTTATTGCAGATACGTAAGCATTTTTATAACCCTTTACTTTGGGAGATCAGAGAATAGAGGATTTTTTCCCAGAGCCTTGCTGAAGACAAGAATCAAAAAATGCCTTGTAAAATATAATATTCTATACATATATAAATCAAGTCAATTGTAATACTTTTATTAAGTGGATGGTGTTTATTTTCTATGCACTTAACTGCCTCTAACACCCTTTAGCTGCCCTTGGACTCACTTCCCTCATTTTCCCTAAAATCTAATACTGGCAAGGACACTGTTTAGCTACCAGGATAAACCCAGGATAACGAAAAAGTGAAGCAACTCGATGTTGTATATCTCTCAAAAGTAATTTGCATTAAAAGAAGCTGCAAATCAAAACAAGAAGGTCATTAACCATGAGAAACACAAGCATGCACTTTGAAATCTCCAATGTCTATGTTTTCCAAAGGTCCAAAGTTCAAGTAACATTTGGCAATGGATTCTTAGATATGGCACCAAATCACAAACAACAAAAGAAAAAAATAGGTAAATGGGACTCTTATCAGATTTTTAAAATTTATGCATCAAGATGAAAAACAACCTACAGAAAGGGAGAAAATGTTTGGAAATCATATATCTGATAAGGGTCAAGTATCCAGAATATATGAAGAATTTCTACAACTCAACAACAAAAAGACAACCCAGGGAGCAGATGTGGCTAGAGTGTGTGAGTGCCTGCTTCCCAAATGGGAGGCCCCGGGTTTAGTCCCGGAGCCTCCTAAAAAAAGGAAAAACAAACAATAAGCAAACAAATGGAAAACAAAACAAAACAATTCAGGGGAGTAGATGTAGCTCAGTGGTTGAACACTGGCTTCCCGTATACAAGGTCCCAACCCAACTAAAATACAGCCCAAGAACTTGAATAGACATTTTGCTAAAGAAGATACACTGGAGGAGGGGCAAGAAAACGTCAGAGTAAGTGCACCCACATCATCTCTCCTACTTAAAAAAAAAAAAAAAAAACATGGCTGAGTGGGGACAAAATCCTGCCTGAGTGAGCTGTTTTGGGAACTCACAAATCAGGAGGCTTCTGGATATCAATCTGGAGAGAGTGTGAAAAAAAGAGTGATTGTTCAAGGTGCTCCTGGCTTGTTTCTTGTTTGCTGTGCTTCCTCATCCTCAGTGTCCACTTTTCTGTGTGTTGTACTGATTTTGTCTACCAATGCTATCTCTTTTCTTTCCCATATCTTCCTATCTTCCACCATCTATTTTTGCTCTTACATTCCACCTCTCTGTGTTTAGCCCCCAATTTTTCTGGTTTTTTATTTCTAACACTTCTATTCTGTTTTCTACCTTTTAATAACTCTTTATGTTATTGTCCTTTCTTTTTTCTTTCCCTCTTTCCTTTTAATTTGTACTATATTCTCCATATTCAGTTTCCCATTACACTGTAGATACTCCACTTTTTTATTCCTGTAACTCTACACCGCTTACCTGAGTTTAATATTCATTCTCCGAGGTCTTATATAATTCTTTTGCTAACATTTACTATCATATTACTATTTTACTTTTTCTTTTCTTACCTCTTTTCCTTTCCCTGGCCCTAATCTTTTTCCTTCAAGGGAACTTAGACAAAAACAAGGAAACAGATAAGAAGAACAAAATGTCAAAGATAAAACTTAACACAAACAGCACCTAAATAAAACCTGAGACTAGATGGAGAAGCTATTGAATAAGCCCATCAAAATAAGATGATGACCAGACAGCAATAAAAAATTACAAACCATACCAATAACCAAGAGACATGACCCAACCCAATGAACAAACTAAAAATCAGGAAGAGGAGCAGAACATCGAACAACTAATCAAAGCTTTCCAAACAAATATCATGGACCAATGTAATGAACTGAAGGAAGAGATTAAGGATATTAAGAAAACACTTGGAGAGCATACTGAAGAAATTGTAAACATATACAAAAAGATAATGGATATGATGGTGATGAATGGCACAACCCAAGAAATTAAAAATACACTCTCAGTAAATAACAGCAGATTTGAAGAGGCAGAGGAAAGAATTAGTTATGTGGAAGACAGTACATCTGAAATCAAACAGATAGAATTGATAGACAAAAAGATAGAAAAAAAATCCAGCAGGGACTTAAGGATTTGAATGACAACAAAAAACACACAAACATATGAATTATAGGCATCCCAGAAGGAGGAGAGAAGGGAAAGGGGAAAGAACAGATGTTGGAGGAAATAGCTGAAAATTTCCCAAAACTACTGAGGGAGATGGATGTACATGTCCAGGAAGTACAACTCACCCCAAACAGTATAAATCCCAACAGGCCTACCCCAAGACATATACTTGTCAAATTACCCAATGCTCAAAACAAAGCGGAAATACTGAAGGCAGCAAGAGTAAAGAGAACCATCACATACAAGGGAAGCTCCATAAGATTAAGTGCTGATTTCTCATCTGAAACCACAGAGGCAAGAAGGCAGTGGTATGACATAGTCAAGGTATTAAAGAAAAAAAATTTCCAGCCAAGAACACTCTATTAAGCAAAGCTGGCATTCAAAAATGATGGAGAGTTGAAAATATTCACAGATAAACAGAAACTAAGAGAGTATGCCAATAAGAAACCTGACCTTCAAGAAATACTAAAGGTAGTTCTGCAGGAGGAAAGAAAAAAACAGGAGAGACAGAGTTGGAGGAGAGTGTAAGAACAACTAAAAAGACAAAAGAGAAATAAAAACAACATATGGCATACACAAATTCAAAGAAAATATGGCTAATGTAAGTAATTCCTTGAGAGTAATAGCATTGAATGTTAATGGATTAAACTTACCTGTCAGGAGACACAGATTGGCAGAAGGGATAAGGAAATACAACCCATCTATATGCTGTCTACAAGAAACCCACCTTAGACCCAGGGATTCAAGAAGGCTGAAAGTGAACAGCTGGAAAACATTCTTACAAACAAACAATAACCAAAAAAGTGCAAGAATAGCTATACTAATATCAGAAAAAATAGACTTTAAATGCAAAACTATTGTGAGAGACAAAGACGGACACTACATATTAGTAAAAAGGGCAATTTTTCAAGAAGAAAGAACAATGATAAACATTTATCCACCTAACCAGGGTGCCTCAAAATATGTGAGGCAAACACTGGAAAAATAAAGTGGAGAAATAGATGCCTCTACAATTATAGTGGGGGACTTTAACACACCGTTATCACCATTAGACAGAACATCTCAACAGAGAATCAATAAAGATACAAAGACTTTGAATAATATATTAGAAGATCTGGACCTAATAGACATATACAGAACACTACATCCAAATACAGCAAGATACACATTCTTCTCAAGATCACATGGATCATTCCCCAAGATAGATCACAATTTAGGCCACAGAGAGTGTCTCAATGAATTCAGAAAGGTTGAAATCATACAAAGTAATTTCTCTGACCACAATAGAATGAGGCTGGAAATCTGCAAGGGCCAGAGAACCAGATTAGGTGCAAAGATATGGAAGTTAAGCAACACACTCTTAGACAAACAGTGGGTCAAGGAGGAAATCACAAAAGAAATCAGTAACTATCTTGAAACTAATGAAAATGACAATACAACATATCAAAATTTATGAGATGGAGCAAAAGCTGTACTGAGAGGGAAATTCATAGCCATAAATTCATATATCAAAAAAGAAGAGCTAAAATTGAATACCTAACTGCACACTTGGAGGAATTAGTAAAAAAACAACAATAAACTAACCCCAAGGAAGAAAAAAGAAGAAACAAAGATCAGAGCAAAACTAAATGAAATAGAAAATAAGAAAGCACTAGAAAAAATATACAAAACAAAGAGCTAGTTCATTAAGAAGATCAATAAAATTGACAAAACCTTAGTTAGACTAAAAAAGAAAAAAAGAGAGAAGATGCAAATACACAAAATAAGAAATGAGAAAGGGGGTATCACCACTGTCCCTGCAGAAATAAAGACTATCTTAAGAGGATACTTTGAAAAACTATTTGCCAACAAGGACAACTTAGAGGAAATGGACAAATTCCTAGAAACACAAAAGCAACCTACATTGACAAAAGAAGAAATTGATGATCTCAATAAACCAATCACAAGTAAAGTGATAGAATCAGTCATTAAAAACCTCCCAACTAAGAAGAGCCCTGGGCCAGATGACTTCATAGGTGAATTCTACCAAACATTCTGGGAAGAACTAACACCAATCCTGCTTAAACTCTTCCAAAACATCAAAATATAAGGAACATTGCCTAACTCATTCTATGATGCCAACATTACCCTAATGCCAAAGCCCAACAAAGACACTACAAGAAAGGAAAATTACAAACTTGTCTCTCTAATGAACCTAGATGGTGAAATCCTCAACAAAATACTTGCTAATTGTATTCAACAACACTTCAAATGAATTATGCACCATGACCAAGTGGGTTTCATCTTTGGTATGCAAGGATGGTTCAACACAAGAAAATCAATCAATGTTATACACCACATAAACAGATTGAAGGAAAAAATCACATGATCATATCTGTAGATGCAGAAAAAGTATTTGACAAAATACAGCTCCCTTTCCTGATAAAAAACATTGCAAAAGATAGGAATAGAAGGAAAATTTCTGAAGATGATAAAGGATATATATGAAAAACCCACAGCTAACATCATTTACAATGGTGAAATCCTAAAATCTTTCCCTCTAAGATCAGGAACAGGACAAGGATGCCCACTATCACCCCTTCTGCGACGGTTTGCTCGGTCGGTAGAGGTGGGGTCTGGCTGCGGACGAGGGGTTGGTCCAGCTCTGGATGAGGGGTCGGTCCCGCTTGGGACGAAGGGTCAGTCCCACTTGGGACGAGGGGTCGGTCCGGCAGCAGACGAGGGATCGGTCTCACAAGCGGTTGCGCGGTTCGGCTGACGGGGTCGCCCGGCGAAGCCGGCGACGAAGGGGTAGCCTGGAGAAGCCGGCGACGAAGGGGTCGCCCGGAGAAGCAGGCGACGAACTGGGGACAAGGGAGGCCAGGCCCTTGTCGGGGGCTCTCAGGACTGGAGGGCGCACGGCAGAAGAACTACTGCGGAGACAAGGTAAACACGCAAGTCCACTTTACTGAGGGAGAGGCAACAGTTTTATAGGGGCTGGGGAAGGCTGATTGGTCGAAGCCACGCCCTGTTCTGATTGGTTGCCGGCGAAAGGTCAGTGGGCGGTACTGGACGGGGGAGGGGTGGTGGTTAGGGATTGGCTGTCGCTGTTGCTGGGGGAAGGGGCAGGGTTTAGGGATTGGTGGCTGCTGTTGCTGGGGTGGAGGGCAGACTTGAGTTTCCCGCCCACGCCTGGCTATTGCTGCTGTCGGGGGAAGGGAAAAGGGCGGGCTGGATTTTTCCGCCCACACCTGGCTGTTGCTGCTGTCGGGGGAGGGGAAAAGGGCGGGCTGGATTTCTCCGCCCACGCCTGGCTGTTGCTGCTGTCGGGGGAGGGGAAAAGGGCAGACTGGAATTTTCTGCCCTGCGCCTGTGCAGGGAGAAGGAAGAAGAAGGGTGCCACCCCACAAGGCATCGGGTGGCGCCATCTGGGAGGAGGGGTGGCCGCGGAAGCATGGCTGCCGAGAAGGGGAGACCCGAGGGCACTCTGCGCCCATGCCGAGCTTCCTTCAGGGGTGGCGGTGGGCCCGACCAACCACCCTATTATGGGGGCAGCGGAATTAGGCCTACCGCGGCCGCTCCCCTGCCAGGCCAGCAAACCACACTTCAGCCCAAGGGGTGACCGCACCCTTCTATATAACATTGTGTTAGAAGTACTTGCTCAAGCACTGAGGCAAGAAATAGATATCCAAATTGGAAAGGAGGAAGTCAAAATTTCACTATTTGTAGAAGACATGAACCTATATATAGAAAGCCCTGAATAATCTACAACAAAGCTTCTAGATCATATAAATGAGTTCAGTAAAATCACAGGTTCTACGATCAATGTGCAAAAACCAGTAGCATTCTGTACACCAACAATGAGTAATCTGAGGAGGAAATCAGGAAAAAAAATACCATTTACAATAGTAAATTAAAAAATCAAATACCTAGGAATAAATTTTACACAGAAAACTACACAACACTGTTAAAGGAAATTAAAGAAGACTTAAATAAATGGAAGAAAATGGGAGACTTAAATAAATGGGAAGACTAAATATCATTATTATGGCTGTCCTACCCAAACTGATTTACAGATTTAATGCAATCCCAATAAAAATCAACACAGCATTTTTTAATGAACTGGAAAAACTAACTATGAAATTCATCTGGAAGGGAAAGAGGTCCCAAGTAGCCAAAGACATATTGAAAAAGAAAAATGAAATTGGAGGAATCACACTACCTGATTTTACAAGATACTATAAAGCCATAGTGGTCAAAACAGCATGGTATTGGTACAAGGAGAGACATACTGAACAATGGAACCAAATTGAGAGTTCTGATATAGATCCTCACATATACAGTCATCTGATATTCAACAAGGCCACCAAGCCCACTCAACTGGAAGAAAATGGCTTCTTCAACAAATGGTGCTTGGAGAACTGGATAGCCATATGCAAAAGAAGGAGAAAAGATTACCATCTCATACTTCGTACAAAAATCAACTCAAGATGGATCAAAGATCTAAATATAAGAGCCAAGACCATAAAGACCTTGGAAGACAATGTATGGAAGCATCTATAGGACTTTGTAATAGGAAATGTCTTCAAGAACTTTAACCCAAAGCACAAGCAGTGAGAGAAAAAATAGATCAATTGAGTCTCCTCAAAATTAAAGCCTTTTGCACCTCAAAGGAGTTTATCAAGAAAGTGAGGGAATTGGATGTGGCTCAACTGAGAGAGTGTCCGCCTTCCATATAGGAGGTTCAAGGTTCAATGCCCAGGGCCTCCTGACCCATGTGGTGAGCTGGCCCATGCACAGTGCTGCCATGTACAAGGAGTGCCATCCTATGCACGGGTGGCCCCCATGTAGGGGTGCCCCACGTGCAAGGAGTGCACCCTGTAAGGAGACCTGCCCTGTGTGAAAAAAGTGCAGCCCACCCAGGAGTGGTGCCATACACACGGAGAGCTGATGCAGCAAGATGATGCAACAGAAAGAAACATAGATGCCCAGTGCCACCTGACAGGAATGCAGATGGATACAGAAGAACACACAGCAAATGGACAGAAAGAGCAGAAAATGGGGGTGGGGGGTAGGGGAGAGAAATAAATAAAATAAATCTTTAAAAAAAAAAGTGAAAAGACAGTCTACCCAATGGGAGAAAATATTTGGGAGAAAATATCTGATAGGAGCCTAATATCTAGCATATATAAAGAAATACTATATCTTGAAAATAAAAAGACAAACAACCCATTTAAAAATGGGCAAGAAGTATGAACAGATGCTTCTCCAAAGAAGAAATACAAATGGCTAAAAAGCACATGAAAAGATGCTCAACATCACTAGCTATTAGGGAAATGTAAATCAAAACTACAATGAGATACCATCTTATACTCTTTAGACTGGCAGCTATCAAAAAAAAAAAAAAAAAAAGATTACAATTGTGGAGAGGATGTGGAGGAATGGGAACCCTCATCCACTGCTGGTGGGAATGTAGAAGGATCCAGCCATTCTGGAGCACAGTTTGGTGGTTCCTCAAAAAACTAGCTATAGATTTGATCCAGCAATTCCACTGCTGGGTATATACCCAGAAGAACTGAAAACAAGGACATAAAGCAATATATGCATACCAATGTTCATAGTGGCATTACTCACTTTTGCCTAAAGTTGGAATCAACCCAAATGTCCACCAACAGATGAAAGGATAACAAAATGTTGTATTTACATACAATAGAATACTACTCAGCTATAAGAAGGACTATAGTACTAACACATGGGATAACATGGATAAAGCTTGAGGACCTTATGTTGAATGAAGCAAGCAAGGCATTGAAGGAAAAATACTACATGACCTCTCTGTAATGAATTAAGCAAATCAGGCTGTCTCACAGAGCTAGAGATTGGAAGATAGGCTTACAGGAAATAGGGGAGGAGAGGAAGGTTGTGAGCCTATGCCCACACAGGCAAAATTTATGATATAATGGGGGTAAATAGTTGTGCAGTGAAGGGATAAGATGGGGACATGGGGATACTATTGGTTTGGGTTTTGCAGGCTTGAGGGGGACTAGAGCTGGGGGCATGGGTTAGGTGGCCCAAGGAATTGGGGGGAGGTTTGGGGGGAGCAAATGAACCCAGGAGATTGTCGGGTATGTGGTTGAAACTATAATGTTGAGAAAATTCTTTAGAAAATATAAGGAAGGATTACAGGCTCAAGGTATTTGACAGGAGGCATCTGACACAGAATGCACCTGGGGCAGTCTTCTAGGGAGTGTGTGAGTGCTCACATGTGTGTTATATCAGTGGGTGGAGATGCATACAATGAATAGGAAGGTGTTATGGCCCCATCCTGGGGAACCTGATGTCCTCAAACAGAGGGGTGGGTATCTCTTAAGAGCAGGGTGACTCCCAATGGGGGAGGGCAGACTAGTATGTCAAGCCCTCAGCATTGTTGCAAGTATCTATGAATCTTGTCCTTCAAGCAGTGAAACTTGGTTGTCACTGTGGGCCCCAAGGGGAGGGAGAGTGAGAAATAGAATAGTTGGAAGAGGGGGTAACTGGGGCAGTGGAAGTGTTCTGAATGATCCTACAATAGTGGATACAGGCCATGTTAAATATCACCAAAAATTTATAAAGGTGTATAGTCTCAAATGTAAACCATAATGTAAAGTACAATGTAACCAAAAATTTATAAAAGTGTACAGTCTAAAATATAAACCATAAAGTAAACCATAATGGAACCATGGTTAGTAGCTATGTTTCAATATCTGTACAACAGTTGCAGCAAATGTAACATCTATGTGTAGAAAGATCATTGCTGGGGAAAGTGGAAAAGGGTTTGATATTGGGTATATGGGAGTTCCCTATATTCTATATGTGATTTTACTGTGACCTAAAACTTTTTTGAAGACACACACACAAAAAAAAGGATGTAGACACTGAGGAAGAAATGGAAGAGATTGCCTTGCCACTGTACATACAGGGCACTACCTATTATAGTGATGAATGGCAAAAAGTAAAAAAAAAATTATGATATTTTTCATTTTTTAATACCCCAGTTTTTTACTTTATTTTAGTTTTCCTAAATTATTATGTATAGTATTTCTAATCTTTAAACCTATCAATACTATTTCATTTTGCTATTAATTGAATTTGGCACTATATTAGACCTCATTTTTTAAAAAGTTTTGGGTCACAGAGGGGTTTAGCTATGGCAGGGGAGGAGCACTGATGTCGGATGTCATTGATGGGGGATGCATAGGTGGGAAGGAGTTCTCCAGGGCAGGCATATAGAGTATATAGATATTTTCAAATGTTCATTGGGTATTGACATAGTGTGTAGAGTTTCATACCACAACTGAGGAACTGCTGAGTTCCCATTCCGAGAAACTCTGTTGCACTCCCCAATGGAGTAGCAACAATCCCCCAAGTGGTAGTGTAAAGACCAATGAAGAAGGATGGTCTAATGATGAGCCCTTGATACTGATGACTATGCTTATGAGCCTGTGTGCTTGAAATTTCAACTAGGCCTAGAGCTACAGGGTGCCTAAGAGTTACCTCCTGAGAGCCTCCATGTTGCTCAAATGTGACTACTCTAAACCAAACTCAGGATGTAAATGCATTACCTTCCCCCAGTTTGGGACATGACTCCTGGGGATGAGCCTCCCTGGCACCGAGGGATTACTACCAATCACCAGCTGGTGATGCAACTGAAAGAGGACCTTGAATAAAAGGGGGAAACAGTAGAGACAAATAAGTTTATATGGCTAAGAGACTTCAAAATGAGTTGAGAGGTCTTCAGAGGGATCATGCTTATGCATGTCTCAGCAGGATCTGAGACAGCCAAAGTAGATACAACCTCAGGTAGTGATGTTCCCAAGGGCTACAGAGATACCTAGGTCCTATGATCACATCAGATGGCTCTGGAATTCAGTGCCTTGCCAGTGAACCCTACTTTGGAATTTGTGCTCCTGAGTGTGATGGAGTTGGACTCAGATATGACCTTTCTATGTATGCCTCTTCTGTCACTTTTACTGAACCTGGGGTTGGTATATGCTCAGGAGACTTGAATCTCTGGACTGTCTATATGCCAGCTGGGCCCTGAGCCTCAACAGAATGGCTACACCTACTCTCTGGTTCATTGGACTTACCCAGGTCAGCTAACAGGGAGGTGAGGATGGTCCACCACCACACCAGGGAACTGAGAGAGTCTATAGCTGCAAGTAGGAGAATTCCATCCATCAGACATGTGGGATCTAAGCCCCCTCTCAATTTAGAGGTGGAATGGACATCACCATCCCAGGGTCCTCAGGATGGAGGAATAAAATATGGATTAGAGTGGACTTACTGGTATTCTGCTATAGAAATATTGTGACTCTAGCAATGGAAAAAATCATATCACTGATGTGGAGGCAGTGGCCACAGGAGTTGCTGAAGGCAAGGAGAGGGAAAAAAAAGTGTGATATTGGGGCATTTTTGGTACTTGGGGTTGTCCTCAATGATATTGCAGGGACAGATGTAGGATATTATAAATTCTCCCGTAACCCACTGAATGGACTGGGAGAGAGTGTAAACTACAACATAAACTATAATGCATGCTGTGTAGCAATGCTCCAAAATGTATTAATCAAATGCAATGAACGTACCACACTAATGAAGTTGTCGATGTGGGAGAAGTGGGGGTTGTGGGGAGTGGGGTAGATGGGAACCTCTTATATTTATTTTTTAATGTAACATTTTGTGTGATCTATGTATCTTTTTTTAAAAAGATTTTTAAAAATGAAAGAAAAAAGGAATAAGATATACTAAGGAAGTGAATGTGGCTCAAGTGATAGGGCTTCTGCCTACCATATGGGAGGAGCTGTGTTCAATCCTTGGGGCATCCTGGTAAAAAAGAAAAAAGAGAAAGCATGCCTGCAAGGTGAGCCAGCGCATGCACAAGTGAGTCATGCAGTAAGACGATTTTTTAATGTAACGTTCTGTGTGATTTATTAACTTTAATGAAAAAAGTGTTAAAAAAAAAAAAAGATGACGATGAAACAAAAGAGAGACCAAGGGGATATCAAGGTAAAGTACAGCAGAAACCAGGAACTGAGGTAGCAAAAGTGACAGGGAACCTTTCTCTACATCAGAGGTCCCCAGGGTTGAATCCTGGCGAATCCTAGAGAAGAAAAAAGAGAAGAGAAGTCAAAAAGAGAAATAGACACAGAATCACACAGTGAATGGACACAGACAGCAAAAACAGCAGAGTAAGGGGAAGGGGAGTAAGGGGGGAAGTTATACTAATATCCAATAAGTTCATGAAAAGATGTTCCATATCATTAATCATTAGAGAAGCACAAATCAAAACTTCAATGAGATACCACTTCAAACCCACTGAAATGAATATAATAATAATTTTAAAAAACAAATAAAAAGAAAAAAACTGTTGGAAAAAAAGATATAGAGAAATTTGGATTTTCAAACACTGCTGGTGAGAATATAAAATGGTGTAGCTGCTGTGGAAAACAGTTTGGTGGTTCCTCAAAAACATTAAACATAATTTTAACATATTATCCAACAATTCTAGGTACATGCTCAATAGAATTGCAAATAGGCACAAGAACAAATACTTGCATGCCAATATTCAGAGCAGCACTATTCACAGTAGCCAAAAGTTGGAAACCCCAAATGTTCATCAACAAATAAATGGATAAATAAAATATGATATATCCATACAATGCAATATTATTCAGCCCTTAAAAGGATTGAAGTGCTGATAAATGCTTGAGAACATTGTACTAAGTAAATGAAGCTAGACACAAAAGGCCACGTACTGTCTGATTCCACTTACAGACATACTCTGTTTTATTGTTTTCACATTATTGCACTTCACAGATTTGCAGGATTTATGAATTGAAGTTCTGTGTCACCCAGCATTGAGCAAGCCAATCAGTGCCATTTTTCCAAGAGCATGTGCTCACTTTGTGTTCTTGTGTCTCATTTTGGTAATTTTTGTAGTATTTCAAACTTTTTCATTATTATTCTATCTATTACGACGATTTGTGGTCTGTGATCTTTGATGATACCATTGCAGTTGTTTGGGGGCACCACGAACTATGCCCATATAAGATGGCAAACTTATAAACACGTGTGTTCTGAATGCCCCACCCATTGCCATACCCCCACCTCTTTTCTTCTCCTTGGGCCTCCCTATCCCCGGAGACACAACAATATTGAAATTATGACAATTAATAACCCTACAATGGCCTCCAAGTGTTCAAGTGAAAGGAAGAGTCCCACGTCTTTCACTTTAAATTAAAAAAACTCTAAATGATTAAGCTCAGTGTAGAAGGCATATGAAAAGCCAAGATAGGCCAAAAGCTAAGCTTCTTGCACCAGTTAGCCAACTTGGGAACTCAAAGGAAAAATTCCTGAAGGAAATTAAAAGTGCTACTCCAGTGAAAACACAGATGATAAAAAAACAAGTCTTACTGCTGATATGGAAAAAAGTTATAGTGGTCTGGATAGAAGATCAAACCAGTCACAACATTCCCTTAAGCCAGGAGTTCTTAACAAGGGGTCTGTGGAAAGATTTCAAGAGTTCTGTGAGCTTGAACTGAAAAAACAAATTAACTCGATTTAGATGTCCAACATGATAAGCATGTTGCCTTGTCAAATATTGTACCACAGTTTAACATTCTTATTCAAGATAAACAACAGCGGTCTGCACAATGACATGTCTTTTAAAAATAAAATTTAACTCTAACTTTCCTGTATTTTCGTTGTATTGGATTATTATTTAATGTGTCAAGAAAGAAACACATATGTATAGTATTACATGTTTTTTAAATTTTAGTAACTGTATTTCAATATATGTAACTGATTTCCTTTGTAATTTTATTTTATGCATTTGAAAACATTATTCTTGGGGTGTGTTGATGCAGGTATGATATATTTATTAAATAATACACAGTATAGCATGGACTTAGTGTGATATTTATTTTGATGTAGTGTGTTCTGAGTGCATGGATAATTGCGTGCAAAATGGTTGGTAAGAATGGTGGAGATGGTTTTATGACACTGTGGGAAAACTCGAATTTCTAAATGTTTGCCAAAACTAACTGTTTGAACAGATGTTGAACCATGTTAGGTTATCAGGTATTAAATTATGGGAAAATTGTAAAATTTAATTTTGAATAATCCTAAAATTTAGTTTAAAAACATGCCAATGTTGAGTGTCATGGAACTATCTGCCACTACATTCTGAGAAGTGGTTCATGGTTTTCACCTGACTGGCAAAGTGTCCGTGGAACAAAAAAGGTTAAGAACCCCTTAAACCAGAGCAAGGTCATAACTTTCTCCAATTTTATGAAGGCTGAGAGAGGTGAGGAAGTTGCAGAAGAAAAATTTGAAACTAGCACAGCTTGGTTCACGAAGTTTAAAGAAGCCATCTCCATAACATAAAAGTGCAAGATGAAGCAGCAAGTACCGATTTAGAAGTTGCATCAAGTATCCAGGAGTTCTAGCTAAGATAAGTGATGGAGGAAGCTATATATAATGTAGACTAATCAGCCTTCTACTGAAGATGCCACCTTGGACTTTCATAGCTAGACAGGAGAAGTAAATGCCTGGCTTCAAGCCTTCAAGGAACAGGCTGACTGTCTTGCTAGGGGCTAAAGCAGCTGTTGACTTTAAGTTGAAACCAATGCTCATCTATTGCCTGAAAATCCTTGGCCCTTAAGAATGATGCTAAATCTACTCTGCCTGTTCTCATTGTAGGGTTATAAAACAATAGAGCCTGTACAACTGCACATTTGTTTACAACATAGTTCACTGAATATTTTAAGCCCACTGTTGAGACCTACTGCTCAAACAACAATATTCCTTTCCAAATATGGCTGTACATTGGCAATGTACCTGTCATCCATGCACTCTGATGGAAATGTACGAGATGAACATTATTGTCATGCCTGCTAACTCAATATCTCTTCTGCACCTCATGGATAAAAGTGTCATTTCAAATTTCAAATCTTAAGAAATTTCATAAGGCTAGAGCTGCCATAGATTTCTCTGATGGATTTAGAATATTGCATCAGCTTAGATGATAAAGCAGCAGCAGGATTTGAGAGGACTGGCTACAGTTCTGAATGAAATTTTACTGTGGGTGAAATGCTATCAAACAGCATTACATGCTACAGAGAAATCTTCCGTGAAAGGGAAAGTTAATCAATGCAGCAAACTTCATTGTTACATTATTTTAAGAAGTTGCCACAGCCACCCCAGGCTTCAGCAACCACCACTCTGATCAATCAGCTGTCAACATCGAGGCAAGGTCCTCCACCAACAAAAAGATTGTGACTTGTTGAAGTCTCAGATGATAGCATTTTTAGCAATAATGTATTTTTAATTAAGATATATATTGTAGGGAAGTGGATTTGGCTCAACAGATAGAGCGTCCGCCTACCACATGGGAGGTCCAGGGTTCAAACCCAGGGCCTCCTGACCCGTGTGGTGAACTGGCCCATGTGCAGTGCTGATGCGCATAAGGAGTGCCCTGCCACGCAAGGGTGTCCCCCGCATAGGGGAGCCCCATGCACAAGGAGTGCGCCCCGTAAGGAGAGCCGCTCAGTGCAAAAAAATGCAGCCTGCCCAGGAGTGGCGCCTCACACACAGAGAGCTGACGCAGCAAGATGATGCAACAAAAAGAGACATAGATTCCAGGTGCTGCACACAAAAGACACAGAAGTGGACACAAGAAACACATAGTGAATGGACACAGAGAGCAGACATCTTGGGGGTGAGGCTGGGGGGCAGGGAAAGGGAGAGAAATAAAAAATAAATCTTTAAAAAACACACACAAAAAACCAAAAACACAGAAATGATATTAAAATATATATATATTGTCTTTTTAGACGTGTTATTACACACTTGATAGACTACAGTAAAGCATAAACATAACTTTTATGTGTACTGGGAAACCAAAAAATTTGTGGGGCATGCTGTATTGCAATATTAACTTTATTGTGGTTGTCTGGAACTGAAATCACAGTATGTCTAAAGTATGCTGGTATGTGATAAGTCTATAAGCACCAGTTTGGTTCAGAATCTGAAGTTCTGGATTGTGCTTCAAAGCTTATTTGTGCCATACATGATGATGAGAGTTAAAAGCAATTGACCAAAGGAGAAAAGGGAGACCCCATTTAGGAAGGGGACAGTTGTCTCAGTCTTGCTAGGAATGATGGCTCAATGGGGAGGCCTTTTGTTTGCAGTTATCCAGAACCATAAGGAGACCTTTTGGATTCATCCAGGGCTTCCTCTTGAGCCCAAGGTCTCCGTGGGATCTTTCTGCCTTTGTTCTTAGTAGCAGACTTACCTCAGGAGGTTTCTGGGTGGGGTCTCAAGGCCATGTTCTGTCAGGCCCCAGCTGTGACTCAGTCTTCCCTCTCCCTACACTAACCTGCCTCAACTTTACCCATCTGTTTAGTATTCATATGAAACACCTTGTAACTGACCTTTGTTCTATATACCCCAATCCCAGATCCTTGTGACTGACCCTGGTGTATTACCATAAGCACCCCCCAATCCTGTTCAGCCCGTTCATGTTTGCCAATGAGGGAACTGTATCCACCTCCACCCCGATGTTATCAAATATTAGAATTTCTACAGATCCAAGAGGCAGTTATAGGCCATGAGGCCACTGTGTTCCCCTGCTTGTGCAACCAAATAAACTCTTTTTCTCTTTGAAACCCTGGTGTCTCAGGAATTGGCTTTAAAGGCACATTGGGAGAACAGAACCTGCTTTTGCTCGTTATCAATACCATCCACAACTCCAGCAGTATCATCATCTCTATTTCTCAGAGAAACACACTAAATTTAAATAAAGAATCCCAAGTTTTCTACATTTCTGCACTATTTTTCATTTGGAAGCTCATTTACAAACTCTTTAAATGTCAATTCATTGATTTAGGGAGCTGGCAATCTGGTTTTTGAAAGTACATCAATATTTGGTGTTGAAATATTTCTTTTACTGGATGACAGTCGGGTTTTAAGAAGACAAACTGACAGCTTTCTCCCAACCATAATAGCATGGAAATGACCAAAAAAAAAACATTAAACTATGAACAAAATCTGTAGCAGTTCTGGAAATTATAGAAAGGTTTTTTAGCGGAACAAAATATTTGGGAAACTAGAAAAAATGACGCAGGAGGATTTGAAATGAGGAAATAGCTTATTAACATCAAACTGTTATAGAATTTGAGAGAAGTTTAATTACTTGAGTATAGAGAGGCCAGGACTCAGGAATGATTTTGAGAAGGAAAAATGGTTTATTGATGGCCGGCCGGACTCGGGAACTTTCTGTTTGAATCCCGAGCCCCGAACAAGATTTTTTAGTCCCTTTTATACAGAGAGGGAAGGTCAAATGGTCCTTTTGTTTCAGTTCTCAATAGGCTTGAATTAGCATATATTTCCACATCTTAGTAAGCTTTTAGCATGGAACTCAGGCATTCGATAAGCTTTTAGCATATTTGCTTTGCATTTCCCCTGAATACTTAAAGTTTATAGACCTTGCATTGTTAAACTGTCTCCTGCTCACCAAGGGCAGGACTGCAACCTTTCATAATCCCACACCCACAAGTTACAGATAGTTTAGGTTACCTCTGGAGACAAAGAGCCTGTCACCCATAGCCCACATCAAAACTACCAGAGAAGTGGATGTGGCTCAAGTGATTGAGCTCTTACCTACCACATGGGAGATGCTGGGTTCGGTTCCTGGTGCCTCCTGGAGAAGACCAGCAAGACAGCCAGCTGGTGTGGCAGGCAGGCACTATGAACTGATGTAAAAAGATGACACAACAAGGAGACACAAAGAGGAAAGACAATGAGAAACACAAAGCAAGGAGCTGAGGTGGTTCAAGTGATTGTCTCTCTCCCACATGGGAAGTCCCACATTCAGTTCCTGGTGCCTCCGGAAGAGAAGACAAGCAGACACAGAGAGCATACAGCAAATGGACAGAGAGAACAGACAGTGAGTACAAAAAACGAGAAGGGGAATAAATAAATAAAATCTTAAAAAAAAAATCAAACTATCCCCATGATTCAATACAGACAAAGTTGGAGACTCAAGAAAATTCTAAACACCTCCTAACCTCTGGATTACAGGGTCTGAGACCATACAGAGCTTTCAGAGCAGGCTAGAGGCAGGCTACATAATTTGCCATCAAGCTTCATTCACTGGGAACAATCCATTGTGTAAAAGAGGGCTTTGCTGGCCACAGATACAAGAGCCACCAGACTAGCTGGATGTCTGGCCTGCGCTTTTGCTCCATGCCAGGCACTTAGTGGGAAGTGCACCAGCTGGTCTTGATTGCTCGAGTTCTCCCAGGTTGAATCCTCCTGCCTGAGGACTAGGTCAGACTCTACCCACCACCACTCACCACTCCCCCTAACCACAGGAAACAAAGACCTACTGTAGAGGGAGCTAGAGCCCAATAATTAAATGGCCAAAGTGTCCTGGATACTTCTTGGCAGTTATCAGGGAAACAATGACACAGCATAACTGCATTCAGCTTCGGGGGGATGGGCTTGATCCCGACCCACACATACACCGGCTAATCAGTAAACGTAACATGATAGGTATGCCACTGTAAGAACCAGCCATATATTCTGATAGTAGTGACAGAAAAGCCATTCTCATGTAAACAGAGAAGCAGAGCAGGAGCAGGAGAGAAGAGAGAACAGAGGAAGGGAAAGAGCATGCAATAAACTCAATATGCATAAACTCCCCGCGGCTCATTTAGTTTTAATACTGTGTTTCCACAGACATAAGTTTTCTATACTATTTCAGAAGCACCTTTGGAAAAATGACCTGGTGGCCTTTATTTTGAAGCTTCCTTTTCAAATGAAAATTTGTTTCAAAATAGATTTCTAAAGGTTCAGCAAAACTGTTCATGTATGACTTGGTTTTAGAAGCATTCTTTTTTTTTTTTTTTAAAGATTTATTTATTTTATTTAATTTCCCCCCCTCCCCTGGTTGTCTGTTCTTGGTGTCTGTTTGCTGCGTCTTGTTTCTTTGTCCGCTTCTGTTGTCGTCAGCGGCACCCGCTTCTGTTGTCGTCAGCGGCACGGGAAGTGTGGGCGGCGCCATTCCTGGGCAGGCTGCTCTTTCTTTTCACGCTGGGCGGCTTTCCTCACGGGCGCACTCCTTGCGCGTGGGGCTCCCCCACGCGGGGGACACCCTTGCGTGGCACGGCACTCCTTGCGCGCATCAGCACTGCGCATGGCCAGCTCCACACGGGTCAAGGAGGCCCGGGGTTTGAACCGCGGACCTCCCATGTGGTAGACGGACGCCCTAACCACTGGGCCAAAGTCCGTTTCCCTAGAAGCATTCTTGATGCTTAAAAAATGTCTATTAATTAAATAGATATCTCTGGTCTCAGTGTACTTTTCATATTCAAAACCTGTAATATTACCAATCTTTTGTTCTTTAAGAGATGTTGGCTGCTTCTTTCCTAATTTTTTGAATGTTTTAAAATTTTATTATCTTAAAATTTTTCTATTCCTCACAAAACAGGAGTTTGCTATAGAGACTGCATTCTCCTATGAATCAGGTTATTTATAAATGTGGGTATGAGAATTACTCAGTTTAAAATTTCATTTTATTCTGCAATTTTAAACCTTGGAAATAAATCATTGTAAGGAAGAGAAAAAATGTGCAGATAATTATATTTAATCATCAAATAGTTTTTTTACTTTAAAAAATTGAGATGTAACTCATATACCATAAAATGTACTTTTAGTTATACAATTCAGAAGTTTTTAAATTCACAAGGTTGTGCAGCCATCACCACTATCTAATTCCAGAACATTGCTATCACCGCCCCCTCCCCTCCCTCCCCTCCCTCCCCTCCCTCCCCTCCCCTCCCCTCCCCTCCCCTCTCCTCTCCTCTCCTCTCCTCTCCTCTCCTCTCGTGTGTAGTCTATGAAAGCTATTCACTGTGACCATTTATCCCCCCAGTGGAAGAAAATTTATGTGAGGCAAAATGATTCCCTAGAACACAAAACCAATTTAGTAGTCGAAGGTAGCTTAGAACCTGTTTTCTGCCCAGCTCCATGAGCTATTTATTGCTTTCACCTGAACAAACCGCCTGGCAAAGCCTTTTTTAGGCATATAGTTTCAGTCTCCAAAGCAGCCCCTTTAAATGCCAATGGTGGCTTTACTTTCTCAGCAAGCGCAACAAATTCAGTCTTTGAGACTAGATTCCACACAACGGTTTTATCCTAAATGAAAGCAAAATATACATTGTCCCCAGAGAATTAAAAAAATCTCAGAAATTATTTTTTAAATTACCTCAAGAATTTAAAGGTGATTTAAAATCCCCATCAAATAACTTCCGGGTAATGACATGATGAAAATACGTACTTGGCACAGCTTGGTAACTAATCATTTGGTTGTAGGTTTCAGAGAAATGACCTCAGTCTGGAGCAGCTCCGCGTTCTCCTGAATGCGTCGGCTGTGATGGATAGCCACCTTCTGGCATAAGGCAGGATTGCACTCTCCCTGGCGCCCCTCCGAGGCGACGCTAGCTTTGGTCAAACGCTCTCTGGTAAATTATGGAGAAACGAGCCAGTTTGGAAAGAAGTGGGAATTCAAAGTCATCCTCCACCCCACCACCAAAACCTCGCCCCACAGGTATAATAATGTACCTTTCCATTTGTTTTCCTTCAATTATCTTCCAGGATTCATCCTTTACAGTGCACACACACACATTCATGCACACACACACACATCTCTTTTTCTGGCACTTTAAATCAGCAGAGAAAAGAAGGCATATTCAAGAAAAGTTATTGATATATCTGACCCGATACTTGATATTTGGAGATTTTTTAAAAATGTAGCAGGTCCACACTTCACTACTTACAGCAACAACAAAAAATACCATATGATGATTGGGAAAAAAAAAAAGATATTAAAATCACTTCATGAAAATTTGGGTGCTTTTAAAAAAATTATTTGAGAGATGTGAAACCATTTGTAAATTGTCGAGGCTAGGACTGTTACCAGACGGTTACACTTGCAGCCAAAGTGTGCTCAGAGTGCACTCTGACAGCCTTGCGAAGAACCTCTACTCTCTTATTGTCGACCAGAGGTGAGTGATGATGGTGGTAACCAAGGGTTGAGGGTCGTGGTCTCCACATGCTGCCCACCCAATAGATACTGCAGGAAGGAAGGACCCAGTGGCGTTTTTCGCCACATTATCTTTGGTTCCTGGCTCATAAGCACTCCATTTTCAGGACAGCCCAAGTCTTGGTTTGCTTTCCACGTCCACAACCCCTGCCGAAGGCCAGCCCCCCTGCAGACCCGGGGCTTTCCTGGAAGTGAGCTGACTCTCTCCTGAGTAAGCACCTGACCCCAGGGCACTGAATCCAGAGTCTTCACCATGGCCATGGCCTCCCTGCTTCTGTCCACCCTACCTGCTCTACCTGGCAAGCAATTTTCAACACAGTCACTATGGGAATCCTTTTCACACTAAAGTCAAAAGTCACTAACTCTTTGCTAAAACCCTCCATTGATTCTCCCTTTCGTCTCACTAGGAGAAAAACTAAACCTGGAAAAATGTTTTTCATAGCATGCAACATCTAAAAACTGTGGAGATAGTAGAAATACCATTAAACAATAGAGTTACTTAAAAATTATATTTTAAAACACCAAGATAACATCTTAGCTATAGTGATAAATAAACGAATTAAAGGACCTGGAAAGCATTATTGGTGGGGGAAGAAAAAGGTCCATTTTCTCCAAATTCCTAAAGCAAAAATGACATAACATCTCAACGTCTAGAACACTGATTTGAATAATTTCAAAATTTTCACCTAAAAAAGTAGAATTAATATGTATCAACAATTAAAACTTCCAATTTATTTCCCACAAGCTTCATTTTGAGGGGGTTAATAACAGCTAATAAGTGAAAATGAAATCATGTAAGTAAAGAGTCAAACTAAAAGTAATTTTAAGAAAAAACTAATTATGTATTATTTTGCTTCTACAACTGTGAAAAAATGATCCCATATATCATTTGTCTTTGACAATTTCATTGCCATAAGAAGTCTCTCTTAAATACTTTTTTTGGGATATAATTTATACACCATAAAATTTACCCTAAGTGTACAATTCAATGATATTTAGTAAATTTATAGATTTGCACATCCATCACCACATTCTGATTTTAGAACATATTTTTCATCCCAAAAAGATCCCTTGTGCCCATTTACTTAATAAGAATTCTTAGTTTGCAAAGTACAATGGACTCCACTAACCAAATTCAGTCCCATCAACAGGATCAAAGGTAGGTAAGAATGTGGTTAGAGAGTGTTAATAATTCCACTGTTTTCTTTTACTAGTTGTTACTGACCACTGGCTTCTTAGAGGGAAACAAAGCAGCCTCGAGTACACATGAAACCTGACATTAAGAGAAGTATTGGCCAGACCCTCCTCCACCTCCCATTCCATGCCCCCACCCAAAAGGAAACTGCATAGGATCAAATAATTTAATGGAATCCATGCTAAAATGGTCAGTTGGGAGCCCTTCCTGGGCAACACAGAGAGCAGAGCAGTTGGTCAAGGGCCTCGCTGCTCATATGAGCCCTGACTCAGTGAGGGGGAAAATATCTAAACTCTAGTTCACATGATAATTGGGTTCCTAACTTCACAAGAGGAAAGGAGTGTATTGCTACTTATGAAAATACATTCTCTCTCAATCTGTTCTCTGAAAAGTAATGGCTGAGAGTTACACCTGTGCTTATTCTACCAGATTTAATGCTTAAAGAAGCATGTCTGCCAGCAGCTCACACTGGTGAGGATACTGAGGGAAAAACCAGGACACAAGCCCACAGTCGACCTCAAGTCACACAGCACCAGGGACCTGAGCACAGGGACCACTGCTGGCCTAGCCAAGTCCCTGGGATTCGCCCAGGGCCAAACGCCTGGAGAAGATGAGAATGGTTCCAGGATTTGTGACCGCTCCCTGTGGGTCGGGGCTCAGGGCGGTGGCTGAGCTTGAAATCCAAAAACCGTGCGCCAGGCTCTTTGGGATAAGGGAGCACACAGGCCAGGCCCACCTCTGCGAGGAGCCCTCCTCCTTTTGTATTAGCCCTACAGACTCTGGCAGAGTCCTCACTAAAAAGCACTTTGGCTCTTTTCTCACGGTGTAAATTCCTTTGGAAATTTCCCCAACCCTTCAGAGAAGACATTACACTTCCTTGTAGGGGAATCTTGATGAGATGGAAGATACCAGGAGGTCGGGGAAGGAGAAGCTTGCATCATCCACTTCGTCCCTGGTTCTGATAGAGAAGGAACATTATCTGGTTAAATGGGCTATTTAATGAATGAGAAGTGCCGCAAGCAGTGAGCCAGCAGGAAGTTTGAAGCGGTGGGGAAAACTATCTGATCCAAAAGAGACGAGAACACAAAGACTTGTGCTTATGTGTATTCAGTAAAGGAAGCCGGAGGAAGGGGTGGACATCTAAGTTATAGTTACAAGGCGAGAGCCTGGCTTGTAATAAATTCCCACCATTTCCTGGAGCATTTAGTTTGTGAAATAGCTCTCTCTATAGAAGCTATTTGTTTTCTACTAAGAAAAGGCAATAAGGCTTTTTCTGAATATTTCTTGGAATCCTAAAATTTTAGACTTAGAAAATGATTTCAAGGAGAAAATATTACCAAATTTTGGGAAAAGGTTTTCTGATTCAGTTTTGAGAAAAGGTTCAGTGATTTAGTATTATAGTTAGTAAAGAAAAATAGCCAAAAGAGGCAATAAAGATGTATGGTAACTCCCAAAAAAGGAACCCTTTGGAAAACGATGATAGGTCTAGCGTTGCCAGATTAAACAAATAAAAATAAAGGATGCCCAGCTAAATTTAAATTTCAGACAAACGATGACTAATTTTTTTTCAGTTTAGTTATGTCCCATGCAATATTTGGGACATACTTATACTAAAAATTATTCATTGTTTATAAATTCAAATTTAGCAGTGTCCTGAGTTTTATTTGGCAATCCTAAATAGATGGGAACACCTTTGATAGCTTTGGCTTGGCTATCCAGTATACCTAGGGGTATGCTGGCAAATGTCTTAACTTCTACTCACTGGGAGAAAACACACACACACACCAAAAATCCTGATTTTAAATGTTTGCCAATTTGTACACTGAAAATATTCCTACCATGGCTGACATCAGGCTACCCAGGTGAATGTGGGGTTGGGAAGAGATGCCCATTAGAGCACCATTACCTAGTATTTCCACCATACAGAAACAATAGACTAAATAAACTGAAGAGCATAAATAACAGCCAAATGTAGTCAAATGATTAGAAAGTGCTGAGTTTTGCATATTTATTACCTTTCTTTTTAATATAATTTAGTTAATTATAAGTTTATGTGCTTTCATTTTTAATAATGGCTGTTTTTTAACAATTGGCTCCTGGAATTCCTGAAAATTTAACAATTGGGTATCATGAACTGGTAGGAGCAGGCTTCAGCACAGCACTAAAGGTGTAGTCATTTTTCAGGAAGAAAATAGTTTGTTAACATCAGAACACTGCTTTGGGGGTAGGAGGGAATTTAGGGTGGATGAATAGAGAAGTAAATCTGTGATATTTTAGGTCCCTTATTTGAACTATCATAAATTTGGTATGGGAAAAAGTTATATTAACACAGAATCCCTAATATAATAAAACCGAACTTTAGAAAGCTATAAGATCTTAACGATTCAAAAGGAAAATGGCTCTACCTCTAAAGTAATTTTGCAGAAATGGCCCAGTTGAAATGACTCACAGTTAAGTAAATCCATTATATTTGATCTACTTTAACAATGTTTCTGCTATATCTATAAGTAATAATGTCTTTTTTAATGAAGTGTTGAATATTCTAAGCATAATTTGTACTGCCATTGGTTTCCCAGAATTATTAAAACCTTTTGACACATAAAAGTAATGTCGATTGGGGAGCAGATGTAGATCAAGTGGTTGAGTACCTGCTTCCCATGTACAAGGTCCCAGGTTTGATCCCTGGTACTTCCTAAAAACAAACAAACAAATGGAAACAAAAAACAAAAAAACAATTTTCTT
Source organism: Dasypus novemcinctus (assembly GCF_030445035.2). Classification (NCBI taxonomy): domain Eukaryota; kingdom Metazoa; phylum Chordata; class Mammalia; order Cingulata; family Dasypodidae; genus Dasypus; species Dasypus novemcinctus. The sequence goes on from NC_080677.1 coordinate 66,303,660, forward strand.
TGGGGAGCAGATGTAGTTCAGTGGTTGAGTGCCTGCCTCCCATGTATGAGGTCCTGGATTCAATCCCCAGTACCTCCTAAAAAAAAAGTAATGTAGATTGCATAGTTTATTATTTTGCTGTCTTGTTTTCTGTTTTGAGCCAATTTAGATGAATTCTAAAACTAAAAATAGAGTATTTCCACCATAACTCTACCATGAAGTTGTGAAGAAATAGGAGTTCCTATTAAAGTGAAGGTTGTTCTTGTGACATTTGGAAAACAATTTAGTATAAGACAGAAAATGAACAATTTTTCAGTGCCCAGTATTCAGTACTGGGATTACAATTCTAAGAAGCAATGCTGGTTTCCTAAGCAGCCTTGAAAATTTTCCTTTTTTGTGTCCTTTCTAATTCAGCACATCTTTCCCCCATATATATAATTTTTATATATGCTATATATTTTAATATATTTATATATTATATATATTTGGTTTTATATATTGCATTTAATCAGCATTTGCCAATGATGACCATCTGGTTTTGTATTTTGCAGATGCTTTGCTCCTAGAATCCACTGTGTGCTTTGGTTATCCACTACAGACAGCAGGTGCTGATGCTGTGATAGGGTCTTTCATCTTGGCTTTGGCTTGGTAAGATCCGCTGGTCATTAGAACTGCAAAGTGTTCCTGAGACTTCAACGAAGTAGCTATCTGGGAGCAGCTTTCTCTAACTTCCAGGCTGAGAGAGGTCAGAAGAGGGAACTGGGAAAGGGGAAAGGGAGGGGAGCAGTGAGCACAACATCTTGAGGACAACAAAAAGCACTGTAGGCAGCCAGAGCGGAGCTATTGTGGGCAGTTCAAGCCTGAGCTATTGCATAAGGAACTCAGAAATAAGTGAGAACATCTTATTCCACCTAACTGGTGAGGACAGAACTCACTGGCCCTAACCTCTTCTCTACCAACTGAACCTACAGGCAAGAAGAACCTTCCATTTCATTCCTACTTCAATGCCAGCCCCAAGTCACCAAGGGCACCTCTTCACTAGTAGGAGTGCCCATACCCACAGTGTGTACTTGCACTTTTTACACTTTGCAATAAACTCTCTCCTTGCTTGCTTAATTTATAGTGCACCTTTGAATTCTTTCTCAGGAGGCCAAGAACCTGGAAACCACACCTGGAGGCAAGGTTGCAGGGACTTCTTAAGTGTAAGTATGTTGCTAATTCTTATTTGAAATGCCTTTAGCAGAGGGAAGTCAGCAAGAATAGAAGTACTGAATTCTTCTTTGCAGGAATTTTGAAAGAATTTTTAAGAAATTCGTGAAAGAGTAGCCAGCAGCCAGTAGATGGGCTCCTTCTGCTCCGGCCGTAAAAGTATTAGAGCTTGGGATTGGCTCCCATGACTTCTGGTTCAGGGTTTTCTTGTCTCTTCCAGGCTCTTTGTTATCTCCTCCCCTATATGTGTGTGTGTGTGTGAGTATATATTTAACACTTTTTAAATTAAAGTTAATAGATCACAAAAAACGTTACATTAAAAAACATAAAGCAACATAAGAGGTTCCCATATAACCCACTCCCCACCCCCCAACCCCCACCCCACCATTTTTGTAAATCGTATTTTTTTTGGAAGATACATACATCACAAAAAATATATATAAGAGGTTCCCGTATACCCCCCAACCCCCACCCCATCCCACTCCTCCCACACCAACAACCTTCCCCATCATTGTGGCACATTCATCGCACTTGGTGAACACATTTTGGAGCACTGCTGCACCACGTGGATGATAGTTTACCCTGTAGTTCATACCCTTCCCCAGTATATTCAGTGGGTTATGGCAGGACTCCCCTATATTTTTTAAACATATGAGATGCTCAAGAAAAACAAAACAAAAACAAAACCTTAAGCTGACATAATTATTTGACACGACAATGGTGTCACCAAAGGAACTATACAAAAAATTTTAAAATATTTATATTGAATATAAATATTTAAAATATGGGAGCAGATGTGACTCAAATGGTTGGGTGCCTGCTTCCCACATGGGAGGCCCTGGGTTTGGGCCCTGGTGCCTCCTAAAAACAAAAACAAGCAAGCAAACAAATGAAAAAAACAACTTAAGGAAGCCTATATGGCTCGGTGGTTGAGTGCCAGCTTCCCACATGCAGGTCCAGGGCTCATTTCCCGGTCCCGGTACCATAAAAAGATAAAACAAACACATAAACAAATAAAATATGTCTGGGTCTTTCCTGAGAACAGAACTGAGAGAGATTTCTTAAAAGAATTGGCTCATGCAACTGTGGAGATTGGCTAGTCCAAATTTTGTAGGGCAGGCCACAAATTGGAAATAAGATGAAGGTGACTTTGAAGTCCCTAGAAGCTGGCTGGATGAAGTAGAGACAAATAACTCATTTATGAACTTTTGAAATTAAATGACATTAAACCTGTGGTTCTCAAACACCTGGAGGACATATTAAAATACAAATTGCTTTACCCCACCTTATAGTTTCTGATTACTGTGTGGGGCCCAGTAACATATATATCTAACATGTTTCTAGATGATGCTAATGCTACTGATGTGGGAGCCAGGGTTTGAGAACTACCACCTTAATCATTTAAAGCAACATGTGTAGGTGTACTGCATCTGACTTTCTTGAATACTTCAAACATCTATTGAGGCAGCCCCACAAACCACATAAGCCAGGTCTTTCTTAGTATTTAACTCTTGTACATCAAGTTCTTCTAAATGTTCAAACAGAGTTTACAAATACACTAGAATTTTCTACACATTCTAAAGAAATACCAGAAGTGTAATAATAACATATTTCAAATAGAAATCACATGGCTCAAATGTAGTAGTCTTTAATATGTTAGTTTTTTCAAATAGCCTAAACAAAATATGCAGGGAGTATTAGTCAGCCAAAAAGAGTACTGATGCAAAATACCAGAAATCTGTTGACTTTTATAAAGGGTATTTATTTGGAGTAGAAGCTTACAGTTACCAGCCATAAAGCACAAATTACCTCCCTCACCAAAGTTTATTGCCATAAATGAGTTATTTGTTCAGGGTAATTTGAACTTCAGGGAACATTAATGAAAGAACTCTTAATTTTTCTTAAGATATGCAAAATTATTTTGTTTATAAAAAGAAAATCAATATTCCTAAGTTGAACATAATTTCTTTAGAAAAAATAGGCTTAAATTTTGTGATTTTAATAAACTGAATATTAATTTAAATATAAGCAACAGTAAGTAGTCCTTTCAGTGCACAGAAGCTCCCCGTGAACTTTAGAAAATGAACTGAGGATTTCAGCAGTCAGAAAGATTTCCTGTCTCTACTTCATTATTTATCAAGTAAAAGCAAAACCTCTGAATCCAGTACATTCTAATATTCCCAGAGGAAAAGACCAGTTTACAAACATAATCCAATATTTCTTTTTGGAATTCATCAATAATATCAAACTGCTACAGCTGCTCTGCTCACTCCTCAAGGTCAGCTGTAGACTCTCAGGCAAACAGCTTGTCTCTCTTCCTGGGGCCTCTGCTGTGCCTATTGGAGTCTTCTCTCCTTCCTTACTTATCTGCTTCTCTGTGTGTTTACTTCCTGGGGTTCCAATATCAACAATATCATATTCATAAACCATATCAAACTGCTACACAGGGTTTAGCCCAATGAGTGTAAAACTTATAAGCAAAGTAACCATCTCAGATGGGTTGAGTTTACTGGGTTAAAGGTTTTGGACCATGGAATAATTACTTATATGAAAGGAAGACTTGGAGACACAAACATTAAAGAGAAAATGAGTTTTACTTGCAAATTTGCAAATGAGTCCAGATTTTAAAAGAATTGTTTAACCCCATAAAAAGTACAACAGATGCTTACAAAAATAATGCTACCAAAATTAGTCTGTTCATGGCAGGAACACAGCAGTTTTACTCATGTGATTATTATTGGCAAGAGTCATCACTTTATCTGTAGACATCAGTTTTGCAAATTTCAGGGTGTAAATTATTTTTGCTGGAGTCAGTTTCATGTAGTGCCAGAGAAATATCTTTTTAAAAATTTCATCTTAGATAGCAAAGTACTTTTGGATTTTCTCTAACACTGGCAGATGATGAGGCAGCAGGGCAAGGAGTCAGTTCAGCTTCCTCAGATGATCAATTATTTGACACCAGGACATGTGACATGAGCACTACATATTTCCGGACTGAATCCACTTGGGCTACAGGTGGACATGCCAAACCCTTTCTTATAGTTGGATATGTCTAACCAGGTAATGGGCAACACCAGCCCACATTTCAGCTGGAACTTAGTTTGCAACTCCACAACTTCATGGATCCCCTTTCTAGTTTTGATCCTATGAAGATTTTACCACACTCCTTTTCTTCCTTTATTGTTTAATTTCGTTAGATAGATTCAGTGCTTTTCCTTTTTAGATTACAACTAAATTCCTTCACCAAGGATTCAACTAATCTCTTTACAGCCTTACTGGTTCTTCATTCTTTTCATATTTTTCTTATGTAAACTCCTAATGGTCTTTAATATTTGGAGCCAATAATTAAAACTCCATGTTTTACTGAAAAACTAAACCATAAATAATTCAACAAAGCTAGAGGAAAAACAATAACTAAACTTATTTTACTGCTCAGAAAAAAAATTTCATTTGTAACACATTTAAAAAGTACTCTTTTACATCAAAAGCATGAGCAACAAGAGAAAAAAGTAAATTGGACTTCACCAAAATTAAAAACTTTTGTGCATCAAAGGACATTCTAAAGAAAGTGAAGGAAAGCAAATGTGGCTCAACTGATGGAGCATCTGTCTACCATATGGAGGGCCCAGGGTTTGATCCTCAGGGGCTCCTGACCCATGTGGAGCTGGCCCATGTGCAGTGCTGATGCACACAAGGAGTGCCATGCCACACAGGGCACCCCCACATAGAAGTGCACCCTACGAGGAGAACTGCCCCATGTGAAAAAAGCACAGCCCACCCAGGAGTGGTGCAGCACACATGGAGAGCTGACATAGGAAGGTAACACAACAAAGAAGAGATGTAGTTTCCCTGTACCACTGAATAATGTGAGTGAACACAGAAGAACACACAGCAAATAGACACAGAAAGCATACAATGGGGGGGAAGGGGAAAGAAATAAATAAAATCTTTAAAAAAGAGAGAGAGAGAGAGAGGGAGAAAGAGAGGGAGAGGGAGAGGGAGAGAGAGAGAGAAAGAGAGAAAGAAAGAAAAGAGAAAAGACAACCTACAGAGTGGAAGAAAATATTTGGAAATCATATATGTGGTAAAATTTTAATATCCAGAATATTTATAAACAGAAGTTCTTAACAATAAAAAGACAAACAGCTCATCTTAAGAATAGGCAAAGGATTTGAACAGAGGTTTCTAAAAAAAGAATACAAATGGCCAATAAGTACCTGAGAAGATGTCCAACATCATTAGCCATTAGAGACATGTAAATTAAAACCATGTTGTGATACCACTTTACACCTACAAGAATGACTATTATTTTAAAAATGGAATATAACAAGTGTTGCTCATGATGTGGAGAAATAGGAATCCTTTTGTGAAAATATAAGATGGTGTAGCTGCTATGGAAAACAGTTTGGTGGTTCCTCAGAGAGTTAAATATAGAATTACCACATGGCCTGGCAATCCCACTTCTACCCAAAAGTATTGAAAGCAGATATTTGTACACTAATGTTCATAGCAGTATTATTTACAATAGTCAAAATTTGAAAGCAACCCGTGTCCATCAACAGAAGAATGGTTAAACAAAATGTGGTATGTTTATACAATGGAATATTAGTCAGCCATAAACAGGAATGAAGTCCTAATACATGCTATAACATGGATGAACCTTGAAGAGATCGTATTGAATAAATAAGGCACATAAAAAAGATATTGTATGATTTCATTTATATGAAATAACTATACTGTGCAAATTCATACAATCAGAAACTAGAATACAATTTACCAGGGTTCGGGTAGGAGTGGGAAATAGGAAGTTAATACTAAATGGGTTCAGAGTTAATTTGGGGTGATGGAAAAGTTTGCATAATGGATGGTGGTTATGGTAGCATAACATTGTTAATGCAATTAATCCTGCTGAATTATACTTGAAAGTGGTTAGAACTGGAAATTTTGAGTTGTTTTGGTGTTACCTCAATAAAAATTTCTTTAAAAAGAAGTATTTAATAAATCTATGTAAAAACATAAGATTAAAATTTGGAAGTGTTTCAAATGCATTAGCTGACATTCTAATGTTCACTTGGTGCTTTTCTTGAAAGTTTTCTACTTTGTAGGAGTTATTACATTAAAACAGGGATTCTTAATAAAGGGTCCATGAGTTTAAAGTGAAATTCAAAAAGACATTGTTCTTGTGGGGATGTGTTGGTGCGAGTGTGAAGTATTTATTAAATAATACAGAGTATAGTGTGGACTTAGTAAGGAGTCCATGGTTTTCACCTGACTGGCAAAGGAGTCCATGGAACAAAAAAGGTTAAGAACCCCTCTATTAAAAGGATTACAAGGAATAAAACAGCATGTTCAGATACACTTGAAAGACTTGCTATTTTGGCATACCAAATATGTAGTTAACTGTTTAATATATAGCTTAACATGTTAACCTATATTAATATGTAGTGAATAGGTAATTAACCATAATACTGTTTCAGAAGTAAAGATAAAAAAGAAAACTTGCCCAGCTAGTAATAAGTGAAGAAAAAAGAAAACAAACAAAAAGTATCAATTGGAATAGATACAAATTTCTCATTAAAGGGAGCAGGAGCTGCTAGGTAGATTGAAGTTTTGTCTCCTTTGAGTGTATGACTGAATATATTAAAAAGAAATATGGAGAAGCAAATTTAGCTCAATGGATAGAGCATCCACCTACCACATGGGAGGTCCAGGGTTCAAACCCAGGGCCTCCTGACCCATCTGGTAAGCTGGCCCATGAGCAGTGCTGATGCATGCAAGGTGTCCCGTGCCTCGCAGGGGTGTCCCCTACATAGGGGAGCCCCACGTGAGAGCTACCCAGCGCGACAAAAGTTCAGCCTGCCCAGGAGTGGCACCACACACATGGAGAGCTGATGCAGCAAGATGACACAACAAAAAGAGACACAGATTCCCGGGGCAGCTGACAAAAATATAAGTGGACACAGAAGAACACACAGTGAATGGACACAGACAGCAGACAACTGGGGTGGGGAAGGGGAGAAAAATATTTAAAAACTTTAAAAAAAAAAGAAACATGAAATATTTGCAATAACAGTGAATTCTATCAGTCATAAACTGCTAATGAAATCCACTTATAAGGAAGGAGACTGACACCAGCTTTTAGATGATTTATCACAAAATTAACTATTACACACTACTTTTTTAGGTAATTTAGAAGAAAATGTAAAGTATTTTGTTTTATTGATTAAGGAAATCAGATTTGTTCGTGTTATCCAAGAGAAAACTCCAACCTCAGTTTACCAGCACAGAATGAACTGAAGAATTGGATTTTAAGGTTGAAGTTCCCACACATTTTCTCTGCAAGGGCATTAAAAATAGTTGAGTGAGGGAAGCGGACTTGGCCCAGTGGTTAGGGCATCCGTCTACCACATGGAAGGTCCATGGTTCAAACTCCAGGCCTCCTTGACCCATATGCAGCTGGCCCACACACAGTGCTGATGCGCACAAGCAGTGCTGATGTGTGCAAGGAGTGCTGTGCCATGCAGGGGTGTCCCCGTGTAGGGGAGCCCCATGCGCAAGGAGTGTGCCCCATAAGGAGAGCCACCCAGTGTGAAAGAAAGTGCAGCCTGCCCAGGAATGGTGCCCCACACATGGAGAGCTAACACAACAAGATGATGCAACAAAAAGAAACACAGATTCCTGTGCCACTGACAACAACAGAAGCAGACAAAGAAGAACAAGCAGCGAATAGACACAGAGAACAGACAACGGAGGGAGGGGAGAGAAATAAATAAATCTTTAAAAAAAAATAGTTGAGTGAATGTATGATTTCGTACACTCATTTGGCAAGGTATAATCTGTCCCACTTTCCTACACTGAAGATGATTCCCAGAAATGAAAGTGATAGTCTAAAGTAGTACATTCCTAAAATTGTGGAGTTGAAGAATAGATTTTTGTAAAGGTTCTCTGGTTTAAAACTTGATGGAAATGAACTATTATTGTTCAGTTTAATTTTATAATTAATATTGATAGTGTCAATGAAGAGCTAAAAATGGAAGCTAGTGTACTGTGGGTGCAATATACTACTGAAAACCACATAGGCGACTATTGGATATCCAAGTTTATTAGAAATATCTGTAGAATTGATGTGGGCTATGGGTGGCAGGCTCTTTGTCTCTTCAGAGATAACCTAAACTATCTGACTTGTGGGTGTGGGATGATGAAAGGTTGCAGTCCTGCCCTTGGTGAGCAGGAGACAGTTTAACAATGCAAGGTCTATAAACTTTAAGTATTCAAGGGAAATGCAAAGAAAATATGCTAAAAGCTTCTCGAATGCCTGAGGTCCATGCTAAAAGCTTACTAAGATGTGGAAATATATGTTAATTCAAGCCTATTGAGAACTGAAACAAAAGGACCATTTGGCCTTTCCTCTCTGTATAAAAGGGACTAAAAAATCTTGTTCCGGGCTCGGGATTCAAACAGAAAGTTCCTGAGTCCGGCCGGCCATCAATAAACCATTTTTCCTTCTCAAAATCATTCCTGAGTCCTGGCCTCTCTATATTCAAGTAATTGAACTTCTCTCAAATTCTACAACAGAATCATTTTCTTAAAGATAAAAATGATGGATTATTTTAATATTCAGAAGTACCTAGGTTTGTGAATTGCTATTTTCTGTCTTAATAAAGCTAATTCTTTCTTCCAATTGGAAGATTCAAGGAAAAAATTCTATAATAATAAGATCTGACACCAAGAGCTAGAAACAGAAGGTACCAGATTTCTAGTTCCAAATTAAGAGTAGTGAATTATAAAGTAATGTAATTAATAAGATTTCTATTTTTCACAATCACATTTAAAATATCTCTAATATAATATAACTGAGGGTTAAGAATTAACAAATAATTGCCATGGGAATGAAGATTCTCACACCAAAATTGATCCGCAGGGAGGGCTTCATCTGGTTTATTTCTCTTGCTTATCTATCACGTATTTTTGGATTCAGCCAAGGATGTGGTTAAAGTTAAATTTCTCAAGGATGTTTTATCTTGGAACAAGAAACCTTGTCCCTAGGCTCACATCCTATCTAGCAGCAGAGATGCAAGAAGTCCTTTTCAAACTTCAAGGAAAAGAGCCTGTGCAGAGATAAGCAAGGACAGAGCTATTTTTGCTCTGAAGCAAGAACAGGTGAGCTTTATTATTTATTAATTATTAAATTATTAAATTATTATGTATTAATCATTTAACCATGCCCTTGCCAAGGTGGTGGGATAATCCCCACAAATAATTATAATTAGTGAATCATTATACAGATGCCATTATATTATAAAATAGCCAAAGGTTAATAACTGAAATTACTGAAGCTGGCTAAAGTGGTCCCGCCCCCGTTTATGGTTCCTCCAGACTTAAACTCATTCTTGTTTATGCTTACCTTTGTGATGGTAATTTAGATTGATCTCACCCTTATGGTTACTTATTATTGGGATGGTAACCACTCCACCCACCAGTGTCTAATATCCATAAGAAAGACCTTGTAAATGACCTTTTGTGGGAACCCAAGTCCTCAGAGCTTAGCTACCTACATGACCTAGATATAAGTTAAAGATTCTGGCAGTAACCCTGTGAACCCTTTGCCACCTGGATGGTGCACTTGTGAGCTAGCAGAGCTAACAGAATTAGTTTAACTATTGGAGTAGAAAAACTTAGCAACAATAATGTTACTAATAAAATAGTTTAGTTGCTTAGTTAATAAATAAAAGTGCTCAATTATTTTTGAAATAAAAACTTACTAGAAATTGTAACTTAGAGTTAAGACCATTATACAGAAGCCTTTATATTATGAAACAGCAAAAGGAAAATATTTAAATTGCTATAGCTGGGTAGATTTATCCTAGACCTACTCTTGTGATGATAATCTTAAATTGACTTACCTTTTTTTTATGGTTACTTAAGGTCTAACCTCACCTTTAAAGCATTGGTAACTATTTGGTTAGAAGCCTATAACTAAAAAGAACAAAATTTTTGTGCAAAACTGCATGGTCACAGTGCAGATTAGATTAATTAGAAATAACCCTCAAAGAGCTCTTTTGAATATAATGTTATTTTATAATTATACTTATTTTGTAAAGGAATAAAAATTATAAGTAATGTTAGTGAGTTGTGTTTTTTTTCTAACTCTATATTGGTGGCTATTTGCTCAGTTTATATTTTCATACCTCTGGATGGTAATAATAAATTAACAAATGAAAATTCTTAAAAGAGTTCTATTCTTGGGAGTAAATGTGGCTCAAGCAGTTGAGCACCTGTTTCCCACATGGGAGGTCCTGGGTTCAGTTCCGAGTGCCTCCTAAAAACAAAAAAAAAAAACCAACAAGAAAACAAATGAGAAAAAAAACTCAGCGAAGCTGTGGTTGAATGCCGGCTTCCAACATACTCAGTCCCAGTTTCAATCTTCAGTCCCAGTACCTCAACAAAAAAAAAAAAGCTCTATTTGAATTGCTAAAAATTAAGTGGGTGCTTATATAGGTAAATGAGTAGTCCTGAAGCCCGAATTGGAGAAGCCAAACAGGATAAAAAGTCACATAAAATCTGGAAGAAGAAACTATTTAAAGGAAAAAAACTAAAAAGTTTATCCCATATTCTTCCATACTCTTTCTATAGCCTATCAAGCCCCAGGGTCTTTCCCTAACCTTGACTGAATTCCAGTGACTCATTAAAACAATTGAGGAAACTAAGGGGTGTGATGGGTATGGAAGGATAGGGGATATATGGGTTTAACCTAGAATTAGGCCTGGAAATTAAAATAATGGGGACAGAGCGGATATTACAGAATAAACCTTGTTTTGTATAGTCTGACCTGTAATTCCCCAATTAACTTTTAACAGCTTTTTGAGATGACAATAATAATCCAATGGCCAAATTTCAGTAAGTAAAGAAAAAATCCTTGAAAGCTATGGAAAGATTTTTCTAAATTATGATTAAAGAAATCAACAATTATAATATATTCCAGAACTTGGAAGTCAGTATGCCTTTAAGATTATCCACAATTTTAGAATTTTATTAAAGAAATAAGAGGTTTTAGCCTCCTCTGGAGGAAGAAAGAAAAAAAACATTTCTTGCATAAACTATAATGGTTTCAATTTTATTTAACTTAGGTGTAAACCTTGGTTTATATGATACTAATAAAATAAATTAGCATTACATGTGTCAAATCTTTAAGATGATGAAAATTGTAAGTTTTTGGCTAATGAAATTATCACAAATCTCTTTTTAAAAAAGTGTTTTTGCCTAAATTGAAACAGTTTTTTTCCTCCATGGAACAGAATAAGGGCTATGAAGCTTAAATGGGTATAGAAAGGAGTAAAAGCTCTGTGAAAGTGAATTCATAGTCAATGCTGACTAAAATTTGATAAGCATATTTAAGAGAATGTGTTTTGTCCAAGATAAGATGACTGGTTTTCGTAAAATCAGGGGGAAATATGTAAGACAAAGTGTGAATGAAAATAGAACTTTGTAGGAGGTAGCATTAAGCAAAGGAATGTGTTTTGTAAAGGTGAAATTCATCTTGAGATGAAGGAACAATAGTCTATGTGGTTATGGTTGGCTGTAGGAAGTTTGCAAAGGCATTTTCTAAACCAAAATATTTAAATGGCTTATTCCAGGATGTCATTATTAAATAGAAACCTTAACTGATACTGATAACTTCACAACAAGGAAACCAGTCAGAGGCCACCTCAATCTGCATATTAAAGTGGTGGTAGGGGTGCGATAATCTTGATACCATTGGGAGTCTTAGATTTGCATAAAATAATGGAGAAAGTAAGTTTTCTTATACTGCTAAATGAGATACCTGTTAATTAATGTAATCATGGTAAAGAGTTAGAAGTAAAAATTAAAGTACTAAAAATAATTAAGTTCATTTAATATGTTATAAACTGCATTGAAATTATTTAGAAAGTGTATAAAAAGATAGACTTTAGTATTGTCAAACTCTCTTGTGCATTCACACCAGGCCCCAGTATCCTGCATGGTGCCTCTCCATTTGAGTTTTGGCTAAGTTGATCACTATGACCCCTAAAATAATAAAAGGATCTACCACATCTCTGGACATGCCCTTGAAGTGAATGGAAAGTATGTTGCTGTTTTGAACTCCTGCAATATGGACAGATTTACAATGGACATTGCCACCAGACTGGCTCTGTTTTATAATGCTGAAGGGTGTTATGCACCAGGTCAGTGCATAACACTGGAGCTTCCCTCTGAGGGCCAATGGTGTTGCAGCTTGCTGCCTGTGTGAAGGATACACCAAGTGGAGCAATAATTACCAGAGTGATGTGAGTAGAATTAAACACAATTGTCACTATGGCCTGCTCGCATGAAGAGACAACATGTGTGGTATTGCAAACCTGGGGCTTAGATCTATTCACTGCAGCTCAAAAAGGAACGTGTGCATTGATTAGTGCATTGATTAGTATTAAGTGCTGTACCTATATACCTGATGAATATAATTATATCTCTTCTATTCTATATCATATGCATAAATATATCGAACATGTTAAAAATCTTTGTAAACTTACTTCATTTTCTAAGTAATTAATGAATATGCCTATAAGATAAAAGAATGGCTCTCTTAAGTATTGTCTTTATTTGGCTTGTTATATATTTATCTTGTTGTTGCCTATATTGTCTTTGTAAATTTATGTCTAGGGTAGTGCCCCTCCTCATACCTCTCCTAGCTATCCTAGGCATAATCACTGCTGTGGGAAGTAGGGTTGGCAATTTCTGAGACAGCATTTGTAACGTACAAGATCAAGCCCATCAGCTTCAGGAGGATGTAGCCTCTGGAAGCATTTGGCCTTTCTCTTTCGCATGGTCCAATACCTCATGGCTGGTCCCCTTTTTGAGCCACTTACCATCATATTCTTTATCCTTGTAGTAGGACCATGTATCTTCAAAATTCTAACTAAATTTATTTCTTCCAGAGTCAATGCCTTCCAGAACAAGTGGTTAGTCGAGTAGGGATTTCATCCACTTCCAATCATGGTGCTGGACCCACCTTCCCTCCACCTCAATAGAATAGCTGGTGAGTTTCATAACCCATCAGGCAGGGAACTATTGCCCCTAACCAGCAGGAAGCAGCTTCAGAAGAATGACGATTGCCCTTCAGCTGCCCCTTAAAAATAAGAGTGTAAACTCTCTGAGGGGGGAGTTGAGGCAAGTTAGTATAGGGAATGAGGGAAGGTGGCGCATCAGAATAAAGCCCACCAAAGACCCTGGTCACAAGGTCCAGATTGATTCAAAAGAAGTCCTGGATACCTGCAAACAGAAAGGCCACCTCATTGGTTCCTTGAAAGCTGACAGCTGAAGGTAGAAGGTAACCAACCAATCAGGACAGCAAATAGCTGAGACCAAGGAAGTGGCTGTGGCTCAATCATCTGGGCTCCTGTCTACCACATGGGAGGTCCTGGATTCGCATCCTGGGGCCTCATTGTGAAGGCAGGCTGGCCTGCATGCTGCGGAGAGCCACCAGCCCGGGCACTGCAGAGTGCCGACTGGCCCACCAGCACTGCGGAGGGCTGACTCAGCAAGGTGACACATCAAAAAGGGAGACAAACAAAAACACAGAAAAACACACAGTGAATGGACACAGAGAGCAGAAAACAAGCAAGGGGGGGGGGGATAAATAAATAAATACAGACACAGAAGAATGCACAGCGAATGGACTCAGAGCAGACAGCAAGCAAAAAAAAGTCATGGGAGGGGGATAAAAAAAAGTTATTATAAAAAAAAAAAAATAGCAGGGGCCCTAAATGTCTATGTGGACTTTCATTATGCCCAAACTAGTTTTTGAGGTCACTGTAGGAAAAAAATCAAGGAATTTGCAAGGGGAAAATGTATGGTATTGGAAACCTCATCATTGGACTCCCCTACTTCCCCAACATGGAAATGTTGCTTGTATACTGTTAGACCAGAACAATCTACCCCTTCTTGTTCCCCATAAAATCTTTCTTTTGGTCTTTATCACCCTAGCCAATAACTTTCTCCAGTGGGCTTTGGCAGTAATCCATGCCCACAATCAAACCCAATGTTGAATTTGCACAGACTTATCATCCTTGGGTACTACTGGCCTTCCTTGGACCATAACTCCTGCGAATTGGACAGCATGGAACACCTTGCTGACGTGGCAGAATATGATCCATTGACAAGTTTGGAAGAAGACCTTCTCATTAAAGACAGATTCAGCTGCTGCCTTTCAATGAGACTTGTAATTATATGTTTTTCCCTCATAAGGGAACAAGTGAAAAAGCCTAGACCTTTATTAGGATATGCTGTATATAATTGTCTAGGACTGTTAGCAGCTGAGTCTGTCACCCTAGATCACATTGCTCCTGTCTGCATGGAATGATGAGAGAATCTGTCATATGGGGTGGTTACCCCTTGAGTTGTATACTTTTACTATCAAGGTTAAATATAGAGTAAAGTGCGCCTCTTGGTGGTTCTATCCATTGGCCATTTTTGTGACAGGTAGAACTGCAATTATCACTGAAAAACACATAACAGTTTTAGCCAATCACACTTCTCAAGCCCTTAATGACTCCAAAGTAGCAATTTCCTTACTAAATGAAGAAACTATCCAACTACAAATGTAGTTTTACAAAATAGGATGACTTTAGATATTCTTATTATGTCACAAGGTGGGACCAGTGCCCTTATTAATGTTCAATGTAGTGTGTATATTCCTCATCATTCCCATAATATTCTTTGGAATGTGGATGAAATGCTTATCCTATAGTCAATGTAGGCTGCTATGCGGGGGAAGATTGTGAGGACCCAGGGATCCCCGCCCCCAGGCCTCAGCATGTAGCAACCTGCATGACCTAGACATAAATGAAATGTTAACAATCCTCCCTGGCGGGGAGATAATGCATAGATGGTATCATAAACTATAATCTTCCCAAAGCAGTAAAAGTCCTTGGTAAACGTCCTTTCTAGGAGCATAGCTGTAGCAGTTTAATATGGTTATGAATTCCAAAAATAGATTTTGGATTATGTTTGTAATCTGATCTGTACCTGGGCATGAGTGAGTTATGATTAGACTTTGACTGGGCCATGTCATTAGGGTGTTGAGTCACAGATAAAAGGCATGGCAAAGGACAGAGTTCAGGGTTTCTGATGTTGGAGTTTTGATGTTGGAGTTTGATGCTGAAGACTTAAGCTGGAGCCCCAGGAAGTAAGTTCATGGAGGAAAGAGAAGCAAGCCCTAGGAAGAAAGGAACCTTGAACCCAGAGAGAAGTAAGACCCTGGAAGGGAGGAACCCAGGAACCCTGAACCCTCACAGCCAATGGCAGCCATCTTGCCCCAACACATGAAAATAGACTTTGGTGAGGGAAGTAAATTATGCTTTATGGCCTGGTATCTGTAGGCTCCTACCCCACATAAATACCCTTTATAAAAACCAACCAATTTCTGATATTTTGCATCAGCATCCCTTTGGTTGGCTAATACAATAGCAAAACCATCACCAGACCCCATATGCACCATCATGGAACCCTAGCAAGAATTCTGTTATCATACCCGAGGGAATGTCCTTGTTACCCCTTATATCAGCCCTCATTTTCCCATCTCTTTGCAGAGCACTATCTTCATTCTCCAAACTGCTGTCATCAGAGAGCCTCTCCTGTCTGTAAGTCCCCCGAAAAGCTTATGCCTGACTAAGTGCCAAGTGTGTGCTTTGGTTCTGCAGCTGCACCAACTCATGCCCTCAGGAGTTGGGTTGGAACACTTTTGTTCTCTATACCCCTATGCCAAATCCCTGTGACTGACCCTGGTTTGCCAGCCCACCCATGTCCTTCCAGTCAAGCCCCTTAATGTTTATTAATGAAGGAAAACCTGTGTTCCACTCCACCTCAATTATTCATCGGCATCCTGATGTTATAAAATATTAGAATTTCTGCAAGTCAAGAAGGTAATTTTGGGCCATGAGGCCTCTGTGTTCCATTAGTGATGCAACCAATAAAACTCTTTCTCTCTTTGAAACCCCAGTGTCTCAGGAAATGGCTTTAAAGATGCATCAGGAGGAAGGGGAACCTGCTTTTACTTGGTATCAATTACCTATATGGTTGGACCATGTCTGTAAGTTTGTATTTTAGTTTGCTAGGTGCTAAAGCAAATGCCATACAATGGGTTGGCATAAACAATGGGAATTTATGGGCTTACAGTTTTGAGGCTAAGTGAAGTCCAAAACTGAGGCATCAGCAAGGTGATGTTTTCTTCCCAAAGACTGTGGCATCCTGGAGCTTGCTGCTAGAGATCCTTGGTCTTTGACTTTTCTGTAACATGGCAACAATGCACGTGGTGGCCTCTCCTGGCTTTTCTCTCTGGCTGGCTTTCATTCTGCCTATAAAAGGCTCAAAATATCTGGATTAAAGCCCAACCTGATTCAGTGGGACCACACCTTAACTGAAGTGACATCTTGAAGAGGTCCTATTTACAATAAGTCCATACCCACCAAAAGGCAAACCAAGACCAAGAACATGTCTGAACTAGGGTACACAATTCAATCCATCACAGTCTATATCAATAAATAATATATATAGTATATTTAATTTAAATAAATTATATGTAATATAGATAAAAATATATTTCATTTAAATTATATATTTAACCTAAATTAATAATATTCAATAACACATATTTAATAATAAAGAGATTAAGATTTTTTCCTTTTTATTTTGTCTTTTTGAATTGTTTTTGTTTTTTCAGTCATTCCCTCTTTACAGATTTCTCCTCAGTCTACTCACATGCTACAAAGATTTTCACTGCATCAACTTTTTATTTGTAATAGTGAAAAACTGGCAACAACCTAAACAATAATAACTCACATTTAATTGAGTGCTTATTATGTCCCAGACAATTGCCTGGGCACTTTAAATAAGTTATTTCATTCAAATATCATAAACAATCTACAAGAGACATTATTATTATTATTATCATCTGAAGTTTACAGGTGACAAACAGAGGCACAGAGAGGTTAAGTAACCATGTCATTCACCCAGGAATTGAACCCAGCAGATGAGCTCTAGAACCTATGCTCTTAACCACCCCACTCACTACCTCTCCAATCTAAATAGCCAATAATAGGAAAACAGTTAATATCAGTGATGCTTAGTGTGTGTGTGTATGTGCATGTATGAAAGAGAAAGAATGTGACTGTGTATGTCAGGTGAGGGATGATAATGTGTCATAAGAGTGCATCCAAATTACCTTGAGCATTTTACTGGTGGGAATGCATTGTAGACCTTGGGAGTATTGCAGAGGTAAAAAGGGAGAGAATCACTGGTTTACATTAATAATAGTACATTTATAAAAATAAAAAGTATGATATATATAATGAGTTGAGTTCTGGACCAGCATCTTTCAAAAGGGTTTGAAAGATCTATAGTATGATCTTATTTACTTATTGTGTATATTAAGAAATAAGCATTTTATATCACAACATTATCTATACTTACAAGGTTGAGGACCAGTTGATTCCTACTGGTACAGCTGTGCTAGTTGTTTGTGGTGGGTGTGTATTCCTACATTAATGCCAGTTGTTAAATATTTTCATACATTAAATATCAAATATATTGTTTTATACACACACATACATCTGAAATGAAAGTTTCAAGAAACAATACTCAATCTTACTAAGTGTGATACACTCATATTTTCTATTCCAATTTTATTCTTAAAATTCTAGTTGCCAAGCTCTGGTTTATTTCACCATACTAATTAATGTATGGAAACCCATAGTTTGAAAATAATTCTATTATAGAAGAAAATCATGGTGCATGTAATACTGAATGTTTCCATTAGAGGGCACAACTTTCTGGCCAGGCAGATTTTATACCATGACTTCATTCTTGGGAATGAAAGGAATGACAGGGATATATCATACTTTTTTTATTATTTTTATAAATGTACTATCATTAATGTAAACCAGTGATTCTCTCCCTTTTTACCTCTCCAATACTCCCAAGGTCTACAATGCAGCTTCTTCTGGCCTTACATCAGCATCTGCAGAGACATAAAGAGCCAGTGCATCTCTCTCTCTCTATTTTTTTGGTCTACAGATCCTGAGGGAGGAGCAAGGATGTTGGCCTAGATTTGACCTTGAAAGCAGTCCTCGAAAGCATGAGACCTCAAAAACATAGGAAGTGTCTGGCTTCCCTTGGCACATAACAAGAGACTTGGAGAGACAGTGCACTTCATTACTTACCCTCCCCCCTTTTAGTGTTTTTTTATGATAGTCTCTGTTCTCTTGTTTCCTTTTCTCTCTTTCCCTTTCCTTCTTTTTTTTTTTTTCTCCTTCTTGTTCTTAGTGTGGCAGGTCGAACAGCAAGAGAATTAGATTTGCAGAGAGACCACAACATAATATTCAGAATTTCCAGTTCTCAACAAAAAATTATAAAACATACAAGGAGACACAAAAGTATGGTCCAGTCACACACACACACACAAACACAAACATGACAGAAAAAAAATTGAGAGGAAGCACAGTCTCTGGCATTATTAATCAAAGAACTTAGAACAACTCACATAAATAGGATTGATTAAGTAAAGGAAAGGAAGGACAAAGAACTAAAGGAAACCAGGAAAACAATAAATGAACAAAATGAGAATTTCAGTAATGAGATAGAAATTATGAAGAAGAACCAAATGGAAATTCTGGAACTCAAAAGTACAACTAAAGTGAAAATTTCGATGGAGGGTTCAAGAGCAGATTGGAGGAGGCAGAATAAAGGACCAATGGACTTGAAGACAGAACAACTGAAACTGTCCAGCTTGAAAAACAGAAGAAAAAAAAAAGAATGAAAAAAATTAACAGAGCTTGAGGAACCTGTGAGACATCATCAGGTATACCAATATATGAATCATAGGGGTCACAAGAGAAGAGGAAAGCAAGAGAAAGGGCCAGAAAAAATATCAGAAGAAATAATGGCAGAAAACTTCCCATATCTGATGAATGATAGGAATATACAAATCCAATCAACATCAAGAAAGATGAACCCAAACCAACCGACACCAAGACACATTATGATCAAACTGTCCAATACCAAGGACAAAGACAGAATTTTAAAAACAGAAAGAGAGAAGTGATGTGTCACATATATGATCCTTAATAAGAGTAACATTTGATTTCTCAGTAGAAACCATGGAAGCCAGAATGTAGTGGGAGAATATATTTAAGGTGCTGAAAGAAAAAATAAACTGTTACTTTAGAATAATATATCCCTAATAGCAGAGCAACAAAATATATGAGCAAACATTTACATAATTAAAAGGAGAAATAGTTCTACAATAATAGTTGGAGATTCAATACTCCACTTTTAACACTGGATATAACATCTAAACAGAAAATGAATAAGGATATTGAGGACTAGATCAACACTACAACCAACTATATTTAAATGACATATATAGAACACTTCATCCAACAATGGTGGAAAACACATTCTTTTCAACTGTACATGGATCGCTCTCTAGGATAGACCAATGTTAGATCACAAGAGAAGTCTAAATAAAATTTAAAATATTGAAGTCATAAAAGGTAACCCCTCATCATAATAGAATGAAACTAGAAATCAAAAACAAAAGGAAAACTGGAAAATTCACAAGTCCATGGAAATTAAACAATGGACTCTTAAATGACCAATGAGTTAAAGAAAAAATTACAAGAGAAATTAGAGAATACTTAGGGACAAATGAAAACAAAGAAATAACATACCAAAACTAATAGGATAGAGTGAAGACAGTGCTTAGAGGGAAATTTATAGCTATTATTTTAGTTTGCTAAAGGTTGCTGGGTTGATTTCAGCTTCTTGCTCTTGTGACACTCTCTCTCAGCTTCTGGTTCCTCTCTGTCTCTGTGGCTTTCTTGCTCTGAATATTTTTCCCATTTATAAAGGACTCCAGTAAGAGGATTAAGACCCACCCTGAGTCATGTCCTACTGAAGTGAACTAAAGAAAAAGAAGGTCCCACTTACAATATGTTTACAACCACAGCAATGGATTAAATTAAGAACATAATTTTGTGGAGTCCACAAAAGACTTAAACTACTACACGTATGCATGCCTATATTAAAAAAGAAGAAGATGTGAAGTTCATAACCTAACTTTACATCTTGAGGAACTAGAAAAATAACAGCAAAGTAAACCCAAAGTTAGCAGAATAAAGGAAAGAATTAAGATTAGAGGGGAGATAAATGAGAGACTAGAAAAATGATTGAGAGAATAAACAAAACAAAAAGTTGGTTCTTTTAAAAAAATCAATAAAACTGACAAAACTTTAGCTAGACTGACAACAATAAAGAAAAGATACAAATAACTAAAGACAGAAGAAAAAATGGTGCTATCACTACTGACCTAACAGAATAAAAAGGATTATAAGAAAATATCATGAACAATTATGTCAACAAATTATGTAATCTAGAAGAAATGGAAAAAAAACCCTAGAAATACATCAGTTACTCAAATTGAATAAATAGAAAACACCAGTAAACCTATTAAACATCAGAGATTGAAAAGCTTTTAACCTTAGAAAAGTCTAGAACCAGATGGCTACACTGGTGAGTTCCACCAAATATTTAAAGAAGAATTAATACTGATTCTTCTCATCTCTTCTAAAGAAATCAAGAGGAGGACAATTTTCCTAATTCACTCTGATGCCAGTGTTATTCTGATACCAAAGCCTGAAAAATACATCACAAGAAAAGAAAATTAGACAAATTTCACTTATGAATATAGATGTAAAAATCCTTTTAAAATACCACCAAAACAAATCCAACAGTATATTAAAAATTGTAGACATGTTTGTCTACAGGACTGATAGGCCATGACCTAGGCCATGCAGCCCTGGAGCCAGCTGGACAGACAGCAGGAGTAGGACGTGTTTGAGCTCATCTAGCATGTGACTGGCCTCCATGAAAAGGTGGCCCCAACTCCCAGTTTGACCTGCGTTTTGTGTTCAATGTCAGATTCCATTGTTTCTTGGATGTCAGCATCAAGAAGATACTGAACAAGCATAAAGAAGAACTTGAAAACCTGATAAGGAAATAACAGAGCTCATGGGAATGAATGACAGGATAGGTGAGATCAAAAATAACATGGTAGCAAATTATTGTAAGTGTTCCTATATGGGCATGATTGTGGTTGAAAGGGGAAATTTATGGTTGTTTATGTCATTAGAAGGAAACTAGACAATGAACTTGGCACTATATAACATAATGAATTCAGTTGTGGTTGATAAATGTAGTCAATAATACGAATATAAGAATGCTCTTTAATGAACTATAATAAATGTATGCCACTCATACAAGATGCTAATAATAGGGTGTTATAGGGGAACAACACGAATAATGCAAATTCTGACTATAGTTAACAGTAATATTGTAATATTTTCATCCACTGTAACAAATGCACCTTAACAATGCTAAAGAGCATTAATAGAAGAAATAAAGAGTATGATAGCCTTCTTTTTGAAGTAATGAAAATGTTCTAAATTCATTGTGTTGATGAATGCAAAGTTATGTGATTATGCTGAGAGCCATGGATTGTATGTTATGAATGGAGTGTGTGGAGCACAATAAATTAAAACTTTTAAAAAGAGAGAAAAAAAAAACCTAGAGGAAGCGGACGTGGCTCAGTGAATAGGGCATCCGTCTACCACATGGGAGGTCCGCAGCTCAAACCCCGGGCCTCCTTGACCCGTGTGGAGCTGGACCATGCGCAGTGCTGATGCGCACAAGGAGTGCCCTGCCACGCAGGGGTGTCCCCCGCGTAGGGGAGCCCCAAGCACAAGGAGTGCGCCCCGTAAGGAGAGCTGCCCAGCACGAAAGAAAGTGCAGCCTGCCCAGGAATGGTGCCGCACACAAGGAGAGCTGACACAACAAGATGACGCAACGAAAAGAAACACAGATTTCCGTGCCGTTGACAACAACAGAAGCGGACAAAGAAAATGCAGCAAATAGACACAGAGAACAGACAACTGGGGTGGGGGGGAGAAGGGGAGAGAAATAAATAAAATGAATAAATCTTAAAAAAAAAAAAAAACCTAGAGGAAGCGGACTTGGCTCAGTGGATAGGGCGTCCGTCTACCACATGGGAGGTCCGCGGTTCAAACCCTGGGCCTCCTTGACTCATGTGGAGCTGACCCATGTGCAGTGCTGATGCACGCAAGGAGTACCGTGCCATGCAGGGGTGTCCCCCGCATAGGGGAGCCCCATGCACAAGGAGTGCGCCCCGTAAGGAGAGCTACCCAGCATGAAAGAAAGTGCAGCCTGCCCAGGAATGGTGCCGCACACACGGAGAACTGACGCAGCAAGATGACACAACAAAAAGAGACACAGATTCCCGTGCCACTGACAGCAACAGAAGTGGACAAAGAACACACAGCAAATAGACACAGAGAACAGACAACTGGGGGGGGGGAAGGGGAGAAAAAGAAATAAAATAAATCTTAAAAAAAAAATAACCTAGAGACATACAACAGTACACTTGAAATGGTAGAAAAAAGAATAAGTAATACAGAAGACAAAACATCTGAAATCAAAGAGAGAGAACAGAGAGAGAAAAGAAGAGAAAATTTGAGAAGGGCTTAGGGAGTTGAATGATAACATGAAGTGCAATAACACACGTGTCATGAGGGTTCCATAAGAAGAAGTGAAGGGAAAAGGGGCACAAAGGGTATTTGAGGAAATAATGGCTGAAAATTTCCCAACTCTCATGAAAGAAATGAATTTACATGTCAAGAAGCGCAGCATACTCAAATCAGAATAAATGTGAGTAGACCTCTCCAAGATGCAACTACTCAGAATACCAAATACCAAAGTTAAAGAGAAAATTCTGAGAGGAGCAAAAGAGAAGCAAACCATCACATACAAAGGACACCAAGTAAGATTTAGTGAGCTTTCTCATCAGAAACCATGGAGGCAAGAAAACAGTGGTATGATATAATTAGGATACTGAAAGAGAAAAATTGCCAGCTGATAATTCTTTATCCAGCAAAATTGTCCTTCAGATATGAAGGTGAGTTTAAAATATTCACAAATAAACAGAAACTAAGAGAATTTGTAAAAAAAAAAAAAAAAAAAGAATCTGCCTTTGCAGGAAATGTAAGCCTAACAGCCAGAAAAAAAAGATGGGAGAGATAGGGTTGGAGAAGAGTGTAGAAGGCAAGTGCATTAATCTGCCAAAGGGGTGCTGATGCAAAAATACCAGAAATCTATTAGCTTTTATAAAGGGTATTTATTTGGGGTGAAAACTTATAAGGCCCTAAAGAGTCCAACTCAAGGTTGCTTTCTCACCAAAGTCAGTTACAATGCGGTGAAGCACGACGGTTGCTGATCTCTGCAGGGTTCAGCCTTCCCCTCTTGGCTTCCTCTATCTCAGCTGCAGGCTGGCATATGGGTTATCTCTCAGTGCTTCCTCTCTCTCCTGGCATAGGGTTGTTTATTTCCAGGCTTTCTATGTTAGGCTCAGCTGTTCTGTTCTCTTTCCAAGGTCTGTTGCAAACTATCAGGTGAAAGCCTCAGTTCTTCCTGGGACCCCAGGATCAAAAATGAGAGAGCTCTCCCTTCTGGCATGTCGGCTTGAGTGAATGTCCATTTACATTGGCCCACTGAGGGGGCGGCGACTCAAACTGAGTTATGCCTTACTGACGTGATTGAATCAAAGCCCTAATCTTAGCAGGTAATTGAATCAAAAACATCTCATGGAATCTAATGTAGTCAAAGGGCAACACACCCAGAGGAATAGATTATTTTACAAACATAATCTTCTTCTTTTCAGTATTCACAAAAATAATCTCAAACTGTCACAGCAAGAATAGCATTAAAGATAACCAAAAGAGTGAAAAGACAGACAAAAATAAGATATGACATATTAAAACTAAGAATAAAATGATGAAAGTAAATAATACATTTACAGTAATATCACTGAATGTGAATTGATTAAATTCTCCAATTAAAATATATAGGCTGGAAGCAGATGTGGCTCAAGTGATAGAGCTTCTGTCTACCATGTGGGAGGATATGGGTTTGATCCCTGGGGCCTCCTGGTGAAAATGAAGGAAGAGAAAGTGTGCCCCTGCAGCAGGCCAGTTCCCGTGTGAGTGCCTGTGTGATGAGCCAGTGCCCACATGAGTGCCCACTTGAATGCCTGCATGGTGAGCCAGTGCCCTGCACAAGTGAGTCACACAGCAAGATGATGATGCATCAAAAAGAGAGACAAGGGGGAGAGTCAAGGTACAGTGCAGCAGAGATCAGGAACTGAAGTGTGCAATTGACAGGGAACCTCTCTTCCCATCAGAGGTCTCTAGGATCTAATCCTGGTGAATCCTAGAGGAGAAAATGAGAAGAGAAGACAACGTAACAGCAAAAACAGCAGGGTAGGAGGAGGGAAGGGGGAAAATAAATAAATAAATAAATCTTTAAATATATATATATATATAGGCTGACAGAATGAATTTCTTAAAAAATGAGCCATCCAAATGCTGCCAACAAGAGACCCACCTTAGACCCAGGGATACAAACTGGCTGAAAGTGAAAGGTTGGATAAAGATACTCCATGCAAGCAGTAACCAAAAAGAGCAAGGGTAGCTATACTAATATCAGACAAAACAGACTTTAAATGCAAAAAATTTATGAGATACAGAAGGCCATTATATATTAATAAAAGGAGCAATCCACCAGGAAGAAATAGCAGTCATATATATCTATGCACATAATCAGGGTGCCCCAAAATGCTTGAGGCAAACTCTAGCAAAATTGAAGGGAGAAATAGGCATCTCTATAGTAATAGTTGAAGACTTCAACACATCACTCACATCATTAGATAGAACAAGAAGACAGAAGATCAACAAGGAAACAGAGAAATTAAACAACATGATAAACAAATTGGACCTAACAGACATATACAGAACATTGCATACCAAATCAGCAGGTTATACAGTCTTATCTTTCTCCATGATTTCTCACCCAAGTCAGTCGCCATGTGTTGAAGCAAGATGGTGGGAGGTCTCTGCCTGGTCTCACCTTCCTTCTTCTTCTTAGGGTTCTGTGGGCACAGCTTCTTCCGATCTGACCTGTGGATTGACATAGGACTTGTCTCTCTTCCCAGGGCCACAGTATCAAAGTTCTTTCCTCTTTCACTCACTGATTATTTAAGAGTGTTAAACAAGTGCTCGCTTTAGCAGCACATACACTAAAATTGGAATGATATAGAGAAGATTAGCATGGCCCCTGCACAAGGATGACAGGCAAATTTGTGAAGCGTTCCGTATTTTTTACTCACCAAATGCAATGAATATACCACAATAATGAGGGAGGTTGTTGATGTGGGAAGAGTGTGGGGGGTGGGGTATGTGGAAACCTCTTATATATATATACATATTTTTTTTTTTTAAGATTTATTTTTTATTTATTTCTCTCCCCTTCCCCACTCCCCGCCCCCCAGTTGTCTGCTCTCTGTGTCCATTCATTGCATGTTCTTCTGTGTCCGCTTGTATTCTTGTCAGCAACACCTGGAATCCGTGTCTCTTTTTCTTGCGTCATCTTGCTGTGTCAGCTCTCCGTGTGTGCGGCGCCATTCCTGGGCAGGCTGCACTTTTTTCATGCTGGGCGGCTCTCCTTATGGGGCACACTCCTTGCACATGGGGCTCCCCTACACGGGGGATACCCCTCCATGGCACGGCACTCCTTGCACACATCAGCACCACATGTGGGCCAGCTCATCACATGGGTCAGGTGGCCCTGGGTTTGAACCGTGGACCTCCAATGTGGTAAGCAGATGCCGTATCCACTGGGCCAAATCCACTTCCCAGAAACTCTTATATTTTTAATGTAATATTTTTTTGTGATTTATGTACCTTTAATAAAAAATGCAATTTAATAATAATAAAAAAGAATGTTAAACAATCAGTGTTGTTTAGTCTCCACACATTTGTGAATTTTCCCCTTTCCTGTCTATTATTTTCCAGTGGGAATTGTAAGTGAAATTAGCAAATATATTGAGATGAAAGAAAACAAGAACATAACTTACAAAACTTATGGGATATAGTAAAGGAAGTCCTGAGAGGGAAATTTATAGCCCTAAATGCCTATATTATCTATGAATTTTAAAAAAAGATATTGATTATGCTTGTAAACTGGTCTGTTGCTCTGGACGTGATGCACTTTGATTGTGTTAAATTCAAAGGTTTTATGTTTACTTGATTAAATCAAGATTAGGGCTTTGATTTGACCTCTCAGTAGAGCGTGACTCGGGGTTGAGCCCCTGCGTCCTTGGTGGGCTGATAGAAACAGACACACACAGAAGATACACAAGAAAAGAGAAAGAGCTCCATAGTTGCCAAAGGAGAGAACTTTGTCATGACACAGACCACCAATCCTGTTAAAACTCTTCCAAAAAAATAAAGAGTAATGAAAATCACCCAAAACATTTTATGAAGTCAATATCACCCTAATAACCAAAGCCAGATAAAGATACCACAAGAAAATGATAGATCAATCTCTCTAATGAACATAGGCACAAAAATTCTAAACAAAATACATACGAATAGAATTATAAGAATTATACACCATGACCAAGTGGAATTTATTCCTGATATGTAAGAGTGGTTCAATAAAATAACTTAAAAAAAAGAATATGGTGGGGAGCAGGTGTAGCTCAGTGGTCGAGCACCTATTTCCCACACATAAAGTCCCAAGTTCAATCCCCAGTACCTCCTAAAAATAAACAAAGAGAAAAGAATATGGTGATACACAGGAAAATTACAAATAATGTAAATTGTGGACAATAGTTAACAGTAACACTGTAATATTTTGCAGCAGTGGCAAGAAGATACTAATTTAATCCCAAGGGACAACAATCAGTGGGGTAATTTTTCCCTTTGGAGTAATGAAAACATTCCAAATTTGACAGAGGTGGTGACAGCAGAACTCTATGATGAAAATGAGAACCATTGTGTGTACTCTTTAAATGGATTATACAAAGCATAGGACTGTATAACACAGGGAATCCAATATGGGAGATGGACTGTGGTTAGCAGAATATGAGAACATTCTCTTATGTACATTAACAAACATGTAATACTAATACAGGGTACTAGTAATTGGGTGCGTTGGGGGAAATACATCAAATGTAACATATGGGGTATAGTTAATAATATTTTGACTATGCTTTTTCATAATTTGTAAGAAATGTTTCACAACAATGCAAGATGTTGGTGATGGAAAGATGTATGGGAGTCCAGTATGGTGATAGAAATGTTTGCTTTGTAAGTTTACAAATTTTACTATACACATTGTTTATGTATGTTTGTGTATGAATGATAAGCATCAATTAAAAAGTTGAGAAAGAGAAAGAGGAGAGAGAGAAACAGAGAGATAGAAAGAAAGAGAAAGAAAGAGAGAAAGAGAGAGAGACAAAGAGAGAGAGAGAAAGAAAGAAAGAAAAAGAAAGAGAGAGAGGAAGGAAGGAGGGAGGGAGGGAGGAAGGAAGGAAGGAAGAAAGGAAGGAAGGAAGGAAGGAAGGAAGGAAGGAAGGAAGGAAGGAAGGAAGGGACGGACATTGGTCCAAGGAAGGAAGGAAGAAAGGAAGGGACATTGGTCCAAATGTAGACACATGAACTGGTCTGAAGAAAGTGAAGACAAAGATGAACAACCCTTAAGCAGAGAGGACTCTGGAATTCAGGTGCACAAGACACCATGAGAAGAGCAAGATCAAAACAGAAAACAAGGGTCTCATGTCAGCTGTAAAAGTGCTCTGTATTTTTTGGTAATGGCATCATTTCCTAATAGAAGAATTCCCTAGGAGGAAAGGTGAGCTATGAGAATTTGTTCCATGTGATTCAAGTTGATAAACTTTCCCATTCTTAAAAAAACAAGTGTTTTTAAGCCATGAGCAGTTCTTGTTTTTATAGTGCCAAGGAAGTAGCACGTAGAATTGCTGTTGAAAAATAATTTAGATTGTAATTTTGTTCCTTCTTTAAAAAATATTCTGAGAATTTTATGTTAGTTTAAGTGCTTCAATTACTTTTTTTATTGGTGAAGGATTGAATTTGCTGAGGTTAGCAACTAAATAAAAGGAAACTATATAATTAATTTTTCAATTTGAATGTCTGACTTTTGAGCTGGAAGCAATCTTAGAAAATAAATCATCTCTGACTAATTTTTCGAAGGCCCAACTGCGGTGGTTTCCCATGGTCATGCAGTGGTGAAGCGAGTAGCAGAAGCTAGAATTGGTATCACTGACCAGTCCCCGTTCATTTCCCTTGAACCATGCCAAATTGGATATAAAGTAGTTAAAGCTTTTCTAGTTTTCCTCTTTTTTCCCCCTTTTTTAAAAAATATTTTCTTGAATTGGACCTCTAGGGCAGAGCAGGGAATTTATCATGTTAGTCTAGAACACATTGTCATCATTACATTAGTCTGTGCAGGAGCTTTTATTTTATTGTAGTTTATTTCTTCCCTTCTGTTATTTCAAAATCCCACTCCTATTTCCTCTACTCTGCCAGTGTAGTCATAGGCACCCATTTCTATGAATTTATTTATATTCATATATATACTGAGTTCTTATCAAATGCATTGTGTCATTTAGTGTTTGCAGTTTTGTTTTTTTTTTCAATTTATTACTTTTTTTTTTTTTTAGTAGGTACCAGGGATTAAACCCAGGACCTTGTACGTGGGAAGCAGGTGCTCAACCACTTGAGTTACATCTGCTCCCTGCTACTTTTTTTTTGCTTTGAGGTACTGAAACAGGGGATTGAACCTGGGACCCTGATGTGGGAAGCCAGTGCTCAACCCTGAGTTGCATCTGTACCCTAATATCTTTGTTTGTTTTGCTTTTAGGAGGTACCAGAGATTGAACCCAGAACCTCGAATGTAGGAAGCAGGTACTCAATCACTTGAGCTACATCTGCTCCCCATACCTGCTAAATTTTAATAGTAGGTTTTTGTGGGGTTTTTTGGTGATATTTTTTAGGTCTCCTCAGCAGCATCAAATAAAAGGTACTGAGTACTCCACAGTGTACAGAGTGTTGCCAACCACCTTAGAAAATTTTCAACATGAAGAAAATGTAGTTCTTGCCCCTTGAGGAGCTTACAGTCTAGGGATTTAACAACACAGTCTAAGTCGTAAGTGAGCAAAGTAATTTATTAAGGCAAATTCTTTATCCACTAGAGTGATTGTGGATTGAATCAATTTAGAATTTGGAATTAATCCAATCAAGACAAGAGACAAGACAAGATTTGGTTGAGAATTCTTTCAGGCTCATTTAGTTTTTTATTAACATCTATCTAGTAAAAGGAATTGACCTAATAGACAATTGAAAGTAAAGAATAGATCTCTTGAAATGCAAGCCTAAGTCATCTTACTATGGCTACTTAATTTTTTAAAAAGCAAACATTGAATTGTATGACTAGGGTAACACTAGTTTAAGAATAGCCGAGTACTGACAGTGCAATTCCCCTCATGCTAGCATTGTTCATTTAAAACAGTAAATATTAAAATATATAGGTTCTACACCTGACCACTAAAAAGCCCGCCACAAATCAAAGTTCTGTGTATCAAATATCCACCTCATATATACTATGAAAGTTTTATTTATACCCCATTATTCAGTCAAAAGTAATGTAAATAGTCAAATTATAATAAGCCAATGGCCTGCATATTTTCATGTGGATGGATGTCAAGGTATCCAAATAGGAAATAAATGGCAATCCTATCTACTTATATCAGAAAAGAAAACAGAATAATTTTTCAAGATGTGCATACTCATCACTATAAGAAGTATGCAGGTTTTAAGGTTTCACAATCCATTGTCAGAAAAACAGCAGAGAAGAGGATGTGGTTCAGGCGACTGGGCTCCCACCGACAACATGGGAAGTTGCTGGTTCAGATCCCCATGCCTCCTAAAGAAGATAATAAGCTGGAGTGTTGAGCAGGTATGGCAAGCTGACACAATGAGACACAAGAAGAAAAAAAAAAACATCATGAGAGACACAACAAAGCAGGGAGCAGAGGTTCCTGAACCGATGCAACAGGATGATGCAACAAGAGACGCAGGGAGGAAAAACATAATAAGAGACACAACAAAGCATGGATTGGAGGTGGCTCAAGCAAATAGACACCTCCCTCCCACTTCAGAGGTCCCAGGTTTGGCTACCAGTGCCTCCTAAAGAAACAAGGGAGATGAACAGACACAGCAAGTGGAAAACAACAAGGGGTTGGGGAGAAATAAATAAGTTAAAGAAAATAAATCTTTAAAAAAAAAGAAAAAGAAAAACAGTTACTCCTGCAGTATCTGTTAGCATCTGACTCATTAATTTTAAATTACATGACTTAGTAGACATTATAAAACCATCTGTCAGCTACTTTATGGTTGCTGAATACTCATAATATTTGTAATTATTCTGAGGTGATTCCAACATTAACCTTAGAATCATATCAAAAAGAATAACAATGTGATTAGAAGAACAGCTAATCAACATGACTAAAAATATGCTCACTTTTCAAAAAACAACCTAGTCATTTCGAAAAACCATGGGTATAATTTGGGGAACACACACACCTGGCACACTGATGTGGCTAAGCCACATGATTTCTAAGTAGGAACACTCAGATCAGGCTGACATTGAGCCACTGCTGAGGACAGCTTATAAATTTCCAAGCTGACATTTTTAGGCAGCATAACTGGTCCAATTAATTCTTCTCAAAACAGTTTCATCTCTTACCTACATGAACCTGAAGTTTGAATTTACCTCAAAAACCAGAAAAGCAAAGGGGAGCAGAAGTAAGCAGATATGTAAACTCCAGCACATTCTTATTGCTGTGTTGAGTTTGAAGATGAGCGTGTCCTACCCACAACAGTGTTGTTCCAGGAGGCCGGGTAGGTATAGTGGTAAATTAGAAAATAGACTATTAATTGCATTAATAGAAAGTACAAACATGTCTCAAAATCTATGTTAACCCATATCCAAAGGAGTTCTTCTATGTCACTGATGTGCTGGACTTGAAATTCTGAGGTACAGCTGTGCGTCAGACTTACTCTGGCCTCCCGGTATGGGTACAGCCCACTTCCTGCTTGTTGAGGCATGAATGTGCTACACAGAGCTATGATGGTTTCTACTGAGTGGTAAATTTTACCGAAGTTCCAGGACATTCAAGTCAGGATCATTCCTTGTGCAAAGTTTGATGTAGATGAAGATAAAGTTGGACAATAACTACAATTTCTTTCTTTTAAAGTCAGTGGGTTTCTTGTATAGTTCTGTTGGTCCAGGTTTAATTTCATCCATTTCCATGAAAGCAAAACACTTGGTGCTGGTAAATCTTTTCTTAGGCTTGTACCGTTTGAATTCAAAGAGGAGAGCTGCACCTTTGGTGACTTTTCAACATGCTTCTGGATCCCAGGGTCCACATTAAAAATAAACATATATATCTTCTTCTCTTGAAGCCACAGGAGTATCTTGCACAAGAGTTAAGTCTATGACCTTCACATCCTTTACATTAACTGTAACATAGGGATCGATGCACGGCCCAGCATCTTTCAGACCCATCTCCTCAGTTCTGATGTAGTAACACCATTCCTGTTCTGACCATAACCTTGGTGATAAAGTACCAGAACACTTGCGGGAGAGGAATCAGGATATCCAGCTCCACACCACCTTCCTCTTTATCCCCTTCAAATTCCAGATTCTATTCTACACCAGGTGCTAAAATTCTTCTTAACTGGGACAGGCTGAACGTCAAATGGGAACTCTTTATTACATGTAAAAATATTCTTTAGGATTAGTTCTAATTTCTTCAAATCCCCCAGTTTAAATTCTTCTTGGGACTCTGGACTGTAAAGCGGCACTTCCTAATTCCGAGCATGTTGCACTTTTGCCTGTTGTTTTCTTTTGTTCTTCTGTGAATTTGGAATTTTGTTGAGCTTGGGCCTCTTTTTGGAGAGGCTAATATCTGACACTCCTCTATCGTCTCCACCAGCTGGCCCCAAGAATTCAAAGTGGGCGCCTCTCCTAAAACTTGCACCCCAGTGCTACAGCAGACTCCTGGTTACTTCCGACATGGCTGGTTCCCACTCAGTCCCCTCCTGCCCCTACCCCAGCAAGACCAGGTTCTAGGGTGCCATCCTCCCCCAGTCCAGCCAAGTGGTTTCGCAGCAAGGAGTTGTCCAAGCCCATTTGCCTGTATTTGTGTTTTTGAACCAAGAGCATCTACATCACCTTTATGGGATCAAGAACCCCTCTCAATTAGAGGTGGAGTGGGCATCACCATCCCAGAATCCTCAGGATTGGGGAATAAAATAGGGACTAGAGTGAGCTTACTGGTATTCTACTATAGAATTACTCATATTCTAGCAATGGAAGAAATTTTATCATTGATGTGGGGACAATGGCCACTGGAGATGCTGAAGGCAGAGAGAGAGAAAAAGAGGTGTAATATGGGGACATTTTTGGGACTAGGAATTGTCCTGAATGACATTGCAATGGCAGATATAGGCCATTATATATCCTGCCATGACCTACAGAACTGAGTGGGAGAGAGTGTAAACTACAATGTAAATTGTAACCCATGCTTAGTGGCAATACTCCAGATGTGTTCATCAATTGCAATGAATGTACCACACTAATGAAAGAGGTTGTTAATGTGGGGGAGGGTAGGAGCTGTGGGGAGTGGGGCATATGGGAATCCCTTATATTTTTGTATGGAACATTTTGTGTAATCTAAGTATCTTTAAAAAAAATAAAAATATATATTTTAAAATATGATAAAAAGGAAAAAGAAGTACATATCTGGTATTATGCTATGTGTCAATTTTGTTCTGTTAACTTTTTTATTCAACTCTGTTTTTATAATCTGTCACATTGCTCTGGGTACATTTCTTTCCTGCTTCTAAAGCCTGGGTAGTATTCTGCAGTTTGCACCTACTGTATTTCTGATACCTCTTTCCTTGTTAGGCTCTGAGTTGCCCTCACAGAAGTGGTCCGAGCAGTTGGGCGCCTACCTACCAAATGGGAGGTCCCAGGTTTGGTTCCTGGTGCCTCCTAAAGAAGACAAGTAAGACAGCAAACTGATGCAATGGGCTGGTGCAGCAAGCTGATGCAACAATATGATGCAATGAGATGATGCAATGAGGAGACACAACAAGGAAATACAACGAGACACAAAGAGCAGGGAGTAGAGGTAGCTCAAGCGATTAGGTGCTTCCCTCTGACATGGGAGATCCCATATTTGGTTTCTGGTGCCTCCTAAAAAAAGATAAGCAGACACAAAAACCACACAATGAGCAGACAGCAAGTGCAAATAACGAGGGAGGAGGGAGAAGTAAATAAATAGAAAACAAAAACCAACCAACCAACCAAACAAACAAAACTCATCACCTCTCAATCTTTCTCTGTGTCCCTTACCATACATAGCTGATATTCTGTTTCCTTCTATTTTATTTATATTTTGTAAAGACAGTCTTATATATGCAATATTAGACATATTTATAATTTACATGAGGTTTCACTTTGTCATACAGTTCCATGTTACATTTAAAATTTTCTTTCTAGTAATATACATGTCCTTAGATTTTCCCTTTCAACCATTGTCATACCCATATAATAGCTCTGCTTGTCTCAAACACCATGATGTGCTCCCACCATTTCCATTTATTTCCAAAGATTTACAAACAACCTTTTAATCAATTCTGCACCACTTTCCATTCTCTACCTTCATTCTATTTTCTGGTGACCTATATTGTAATTATTAATTCCATGAGGTTTACATAATATATTTAATTCATAATAGCTCAGTCATACAGTATTTGTCCCTCTGTGTCTGCAGATGTGCCTTGTTTTCCTGACATATTAGCCCTGCTCTCTGGCTTATAAGCAGTGACAGTGAAACTTGGGCTTTATCCTAAGAGCATTGTCCCTGAAATCCTCTATTAAGCATGATGGCTTTGGTATAGATTTTAGGTATGTGGCCTTTATCAATTAAGACAGTTTCCTTTTATTCTGGTCTTTCTAGGAGTCTTTAATCATATATAAATGTTGAACTATATCAAGTGATATTTTACAACCTTGAGAAAATCCTATAATTTTTCCTATTTTACTATTACTACATTGACAGATTTTCTGGTATTAAATCATCCTTGAATTCCTGAGATAAACCTTCTCAATCATTGTTTTATATTTTAAATACATTGTTGGATTGAATTAGCTATTTTTTAATTTAGGATTTTTTATCTTTATTCTTCAGGAAATTACTTAACCTATCATATGTTTATCTGGTTTTACTATTAAGCTTTTGTTAGTCTCCTAAAGTGTTAGGCACCTTTTCCTTTTTCTGGGACAAACTGTATGAGATATAGATAATTTAAAAATGGGCAACGGACTTGAATAGACATTTTTCCAAAGAAGATAAAGAAATGACCAATAAACACATGAAAAGATGCTCAACATCTTCAGCCATTAGGGAAATGCAAATTAAAACCACAGTCTACTTCACACCCACAGGGATGACTATTAAGTCATTTTTCGACCATAAGAAAATAATTTAAGTCATGAGACAGAACCTTGGAAAACATTATGCTCAGCGAAATAAGCAAGACACAACAGGACAAACATTATAAGATATCATTTATAAGAGATGATGAGAAATAGCAAATTTGCAGAGATAGAAAGCAGATTAGAGGTTACTAGGAGAGGGGTTAGAGGAGGGGGATGGGGAAAGTGTATTTGTAAAACATAAAAAGAAAAATAAAAAATAGAATGTGAGAGGAGCAGGTAAGAAAAACAATTTTAGGAAGATTTATTGGACCATGTTAGATTTGGAATGTTGATATTTTGATTTAAAAAATCAAGTACAGAATAACATATACAATACAATCTTATTTACATAAAATAAATATGTATAATATTTATTTCTTGTATTCATTCAGGAAAAAAAAAAAAATCCTGGCACAAAAAGTCCTGCCTGTACAGGGACTACCAGGGACCATCAGAGTCTCAGTCCCATAAATCTGAAATGGAAACTGCAGAAAGACTTAGGTAGTTGAGAGAGTAGGAAAAAAGTGAAAATCTATGAAATAAACAGAGGCTAAGAAGGTCTTTAATAAGTCACAGTTTTCAGTAATTTTAAGTTATGGATATGTAGAAACTATGAATAAACAGACAATGTAAGGCAAACAAACAAAACGATTATAGGGCAGGGAAGCCTGTTGATGGAAGAGAGAGAAGTGAATTGACATTAAAGTGGAATCACACTGGTGATGGAACCCTAAAGTGAAGATCTCAAACTCCCCTGTACCAGTGTACCTAGAGCTTCCAGGTCCTATAGGACCTGGCCAGACTTGGGTTCTCTTTCTAGAATTCTCATGGATACTTGTCTTTCTTAGTACCCAGGTATACTTTCAATAAATTCTTCCTCCTTTTCTTGAGATATCTGCAGTTGAGTCTCTTTTATTACTACAAAGGAGTCTAAATGGAAACAAAAGAAATAAAACATGGAAGATGTTTCCAGTATATTAAGTTTTAAAAAATCACTTAATAGTATTTTTTATAATCTAATTTTTAAAAATATATGTATTGTAATATAAAATCTGGAGAGATGTACATCAAGATATTATCAGTGCTTACGCTGAGTGGTGGTGTTGTGGCATTTTTTTCCTTTTTTTTGTACAAATTATTTTTCTGTAAAATAAGCATATTCTAATTATTTATTGCTTTAAGGGTTTAAGTACAATGCTCACTAATGAGAGAAGGGTGGGAAGAGAACTTTAAAAACCAAGATGCTTTTAAAGATAACAGCACAAGTTTGCTGAATGTCTCTAGAAGGATCATGGGATTTGAGCTGGACCCCAGAGGAGGAACTGGACTTCCAAGGCAGAGGTGTTCTGGAGGGAACTCCCTCCAGAAGGCCAGCCTGAGCAAAATCTGAGAGGCTTTTGACTCCAGAGTATACTGGGAAAATGGTGTGGTGGCTCTCTGTAGCACAAGCAGAGAGCACCCTGTGCTCATAGAAGACACAAAAACTTGAATATATTTGGTGGAAATTGTTCTATTTATTTTTTCAGGCTTCTAAAATTTATGAAATATTTGATACACATATAAGAATGTGCAATTTATATGTAAGTTACAAAGCATAGTAATACAACACAAATATGTACGTTACCCTGCCTAAGAAATAGAAGGTGCCCAATGCCTTTGAGATGCTCATATGCCCCTCCCTGAACCTACCAAGCTCCCTTAATTCCAGAGGTAAACCATTCTGCTGAAGTTTGCATTTAACATTCCATTTATGGATTTATCACAAATGTAGGCATCATTAATAACAGTAATTGCTAACATTCTTTGAGTCCTTGCTCTGTGTCAGATACTATTTTAAATCCATTAGGTATTTTAACTTTAGTCCTCACAATAGCCGTATGAGGTAAGTGCTATTATTATTCTCCCCATTAAGTGATATTTGCTCAACGTCACACAGTTTTCCTTTTTCTAAAAACTGCTGAGAGGAATATACCAGAAATGGGTTGACTTTTACTATGGGAATTTATTAGGTTAAAAGCATATTGTTCTGAGGCTGTGAAAACGTCTAAATCAGGGCATTATCAGAGATTCTGTCTCACAAAAGCTAGGCTGCTGGTGATCCTGGACTCGTCCAACGTGGCAAGGCACAATGGTGGCTCTGCTGGTCTCTGCCTCCAGGT
Organism: Dasypus novemcinctus; assembly: GCF_030445035.2. Taxonomy (NCBI): domain Eukaryota; kingdom Metazoa; phylum Chordata; class Mammalia; order Cingulata; family Dasypodidae; genus Dasypus; species Dasypus novemcinctus. The sequence continues at coordinate 66,340,559 of NC_080677.1, forward strand.
TCACTTTCTCTCTGAGCTCAGCTGTGGGTAATCAGGCATGCCAGTGTCCTTTCATTTCTCCCCTCTCCTCCAGGCCTCCTTGCTAGTTCTGCTTCAGGCTTCTCCTTCTAGGGTCTTTCTTTCTCCTGGATTCCTCTCTGAGCAACTAGGGTCCTTCTCTCTGTCTCTTTGGCTTTTACTGTGTGTCCGTGGCTTTTTAGTCCTCTGTTTATAAAGGACTCTAGTAAGAGGATTAAGATCTACCTTGGGTAAAGACAAATGAGTTTATATGGCTAAGAGACTTCAAAATGAGTTGGGAGGTCATCAGGGGGGTCGCACTTACGCACTTACGCGTGTCTCAGCAGGATCCCAGAGACAGCCAAAGTAGATACAACCCCAGGTACTGGATCTCCTGAGGGCTATGGAGTCACCCAGGTCCAGTCATGGCAGATGGCTCTGGTCCTACTTTGGAATTTGTGCTCCTGAGTGTGATGGAGTTGGACTCAGATGTGACCTTTCTACAAATGTTTCTTCTGTCACTTTTACTGAGCCTGCGGTTGGTGCTGGGGTTGGTGTATACTTAGGAGACTTGAATCTCTGGACTGTCCATGTGCCAGCTGGGCCCTGAGCCTCAGTAGAGTTGCAACACCTACTTACCCATGTCAGCTAACAGGGAGGTGAGGATGGTCAACCACCACACCAGGGAACCGAGAAAGTCTACAACTGCAAGCAGAGAATTGCATTCATCAGCCATGTGGGATCTAAGCCCCCTCTGGATTTAGAGGTGGAGCAGACATCACCATCCCAGGGTCCTCAGTATGGAGGAATAAAATATGGATTAGAGTGGATTTACCAGTATTCTATTATAAACTATGGTGACTCTAGCAATGGAAGAAATTTTATCATTGATGTGGAGACAGTGGCCATGGGAGTTGATGAGGGTAGGGAGAGGGAAGAAGGGGTGTGATAGTGCGGCATTTTTGGGACTTGGAGTTGTCCTGAATGATATTTCAGGGACAGATGTGGGACATTATATATCCTGCCATAACCCACTGAATGGATGGGGAGAGAGTGTAAACTACAATGTAAACTATAATCCATGCTGTGTAGCAGTGCTCCAAAATGTATTCATCAAATGCAATGAATGTGCCACACTGATGGGAAAAAAAAAAGACCCACCTTTGGTTCTGCAATCTAATCAAAGACCCTTAAACAAAGTAGTCTAATCAAAAGTGATCTAATCAAAAGATCCCATTTACAATGGGTTTACAGGTACAGGAATGGGTTCACTTTAAGAACATGGTTTTCTGGAGTCCACAAAGGACTCAAACCAGCACAGTTTCCTAAATAGAGGCTTAGTAACAGATATTTGCTCTCATGGAAGGGATGGTGAAGGAAACCAGCCAAGGGGAAGTAGTGTACATATTTCACTGGGGAAAATACAAATGACCCCCTCAGAAGGAAAAGTATCTGTGCTGTGGATGAACAACATACAAGAATTATTTTATCCTGGTCGTTACTTAAATTTTTTTTCTTAGTGATTTAAAAAACTGGGGACAGGGCAGTCTCCCCAAAATTCTTTCCTGGAGAAGGAAACAAATTGGACTTAAATTTATTTGAAATTTTTTATTTAAAAAGTCAGAAATAAAAATGACAAAATGTTAACTTGTTCATTCTAGGCAGTACTTTTTTGTTTTTTTTTACTTTTCTATACCTTTAGATTTAAAAAGTTAATTTGTTGTCCACTTTGGCAGCACATATACTAAAATTGGAATAATACAGAGAAGACTAGCATGGTCCCTGCACAAGGATTACATGCAAATTCGTGTAGTCCATATTTTTCAAATATTGTATGATCTCACTGATTTGAAATAATTAGAATAAGCAAACTCATAGAGTCAGAATCTAGAATATATGTTACCAGGAGATGGGGGTGGGGCTAGGGAATGGGAAGTTAAAGCATAAAGTGTACATAGTTCCTATTTGGAATGATGGAACTGTTTTGGTGATGGATGGTGGTGATGGTTGCACAACATTGTGAACACAATTAACAGCAGTGAAATATATATCTGAATATGATTAAAAGGGGAAATGTTAGATTGTATATATGGTAACAGAATAAACCTTTTTAAAAATCCATGGAAATACACTACACAAACAGTGAACCCTAAGATAAACCATGGACTACAGTTAACACTGTTTGTTACTGGATTCTACCTAGGTTCTTGGCTATGCTGCAGAAATGAATTCCAAGACCACACTAGGTAAGTTAGGCCAGTAATTTACTCAGGTAGAGAGGGAAGAGAAATGGGAGAAAATAACAGAAAATAACAGAGCAGGGGTCCCAGGTAGAGAGGAAGGGGATGAAAAGGGATGAAGAGGGCTGATTTACAAGCTACAGTTCCCATTATAGATTATAAATCCCCAGATTTACTTGCATGGCCATGTGGCAAAGGAAAAAAAATGGCAAAAGAGTGCACAGAGGGCAGGATGGGTCCATAGGCAAAAGAATAAGGTGAGAGCCCCTGCTCCAGTTTGTGCCTGGCTTTTAAACTGTTAATTATTCCACCCCTTTGCTAATGGAAGGGGAGGGAGTTCCAGCTGTTTGCTGTTTGGATTGATTACCCCGCCTATCAATTCCTTAGTGAGGACTCAATGGTAAAGTTTCTAGGGAACATCCGTGCTTTTCCTTGTTCTCAGGAAGGAGTTTTTGTTCTGGATAGCAGAATCCCGGGGGTGGGGTTCCTCCAGCAGCCATCTTAGGGGTTTCTGATGTCCATGTTGACTCCTTTTCAGGTTCCAGATCTGTTTATTAAATCCCTATCTTACTAGCCTGCTTTAATAGTACAATTATAAAAATGTGCTTTCATCAATTGTAACAAATGTTACACACCAATGAAAGGTGTTAATAATAGTGATATATGGAAAACCTGTATTTTATGCATGATTGTTTTGTAAACCCACAGCTCTTCTAGAAAAGAAAAAAACAGAGGGGGAAAAAGTTAATCTGACAAATTTCCCATAATTAGATATTCCAGATATACTGCGACACAATACGATTCACTTCTTCAGATATTTATTTTTCACTAAGAATTTATGTTTTTGAGCAATAAATTGTATCCATGAATAGTCTCACTTAAAAAAAATCTGAGTGCCATTCTAAGAAAAGAAGCACAATTACCCCATTGTTATGTCTATTTAGAGAATAACTTAAATGGTATGGGACCCGCGCCTACGGCAAGGCTGGCAGGTTTGGGCTTGAGTGTGTGCAGTACTGTGCTTAGGGTACTAAAAATACCAAATTATCACAGAGAAAGTATACCTTTGTGAAAAAGACTGTGAGCATTCCACCACCCCCACAAAAGACCAAAATTTCCAATGCCACTATATTAAAAGCTGCTATGCCTGCACTGAGCCTGTTAACTACATTTATATTTTATTTACGATTTTTCCTTCTTTCTCCCCCTTATTTTTAGATCGTCCTCACTTGTGGTGAAAATGCCACACGATGTTAGTGTCAGAGATCTTAAAAACAACAATATACTATTACTCTCAATTTACAATGAGGAAACGAAAACTATAGGGGTTAAGCGAATAAGAGAAAGTTAACAGAATTAGTGGCAAAGCTTGGGGCTAGGATACACATCTCCTACAACTATATGCTTGAATATTAAATAATTTATTAAAAATCACTATCAGGAATATTTTAGATCTGAATGAAATAGTAACAACAAAAAAAATAACTGCCTGGTGTCATTCCTACTATGTTTTCCCACGCTTTCTTAAGAAATGTATTCTAGTTTAACATCTGAAAAATTCTCTACCTTGTCTTTGAATCTATATTTTCAAATTCCTAATTCATGAAATTAAGTTGCTAAAAATAACACAAAAACAACAGCAAAAGTTTAAAAAGTAGGAGCTATTGTAGGAACTTTGTTAGACTACTGAGAGACTGACTTAAATTAGCATATTTTTGTTTAACCTAATTTCTCTGTGCAAATGTCAGCCTTTCAAACTGAGATCAGTTTTTAGCCTTGGGCAAGAGACCACTGTTTCAGATTTTACCTATTTCAGTAGCAGTGTTGGTTAATTCAATTATTAAAAGATCTAAAAATTACCTCTTATCAGTTGAGGCTCATCCCAGTGAGCAGCACCTCAGCATATAGAAATCATTTGTCTCACTTAATTCTCACAGCAATCCCATGAGGTAAGATATTTTCCTTATTTTTTAGTGGATATGAAAGAGAGCCTCCAAGATTTGCTCAAGGTCACAGTTCTTTGCTATGCATCAGCTTATTTAAAAAAAGGGAAGTCCAAATAAAGACTTTAATTTCATTAATAGTGTTGTAGCAACACTAATTTCTTAGTTTTGATAAATGTACCATGGCCGTGTAAGATGTTAACATTGGGTGGGGCTGATTGAAGGGTATACTGGACTCTGTATAATCTCTTCAGCTAGAAAGAGTATTCAAAATTAAAAATAAAAAAGTAGGTCCTTTCGTGGTTGGATTTTCTCAAGTTTCTTGGCTTTGTTACATAAAAGATTTTTAAGTACATGCCAGTTCAGTTAGACCAGTAATTTATTAAGAAAATGACAGATGAGAAATGGGAGAAAATAACAGATTATGGGTCCCGGGTAGAGAGAGGAAAAGGGATAAGAAGGGGTAAAAAGGGTTGGTTTACAGACTACAAATCCCCACTACAGATTACAGGTCCCCAGGTCTACCTGCATACTGATCCTGGTAGGGAGAGAAAAGGCAAAAACAGGGCTGGTTTGGCTTCTGTGCTTGCTTTTTAAACCATTAATTATTCTGCCCCTTTGCTAATGTTGGGGGAGGAATCTCAGTCGTTTGCTGTTTTGGTTGGTTATCCCATCCATCAATTCCCCTAGGAGGGCCCAATGATAAGGTCCCTTAAGAATATCTGGGGTTTTTCCTTGATCTCGGATGAAATCCTAGTTCTGAATGGGGAATTCTAGCAAGTTTCTACCAGCAGCCATCTTGTGTTGTATCCATGGCCATGTGTTTTTCTGCCACGTCCCACATCCGTCTTTTTATTCCCTAATCTAGCCTGCCTCACTTTAATTATTCTCACAGGGTGTTAGCAGCTTAGATCTGGGAAAGGGGAATACAATCTTTCTTCTTACAGATGAGGAAACTCGTGCCCAAGCTAACTTTGCCAAGCTCAGACCAGGCTGATCTCCCAGTTATTGAATTGGTTCTGCTTGAGTTGCGGCGCTGTGTAGAATGCTCATCCTTCCATTCAATATATTTTTTAAGTAGGTGCAAAACAGACCCTACCTACTCTTAGGTGTACATTCAGATTGATATGCACAATTTTTTGCAATGCCCATATTGATTATATTTGTGAATCAATTTTCCCATCACATGAGTATCAAGACTATGTGTACCTGAAAAGGCCACCAGCAATTACTTCCAACTGGCTCCTGAGTTGCTGAAAGACAATTTCTCCCCTATTCTTGTTCTCCTGTTGCTTTTCTTTGGTATTACAGCCCTCCAATCCTCTTGATTGTTTTTCTCCCCTTGCCTTTTTGGTCTGCTGCCAGGGGCTTTGAAGTTCACCCTCAGAGCAGAAATTTGAAGACCTCTGCTCCTCGTTGCCTGTCTTTTAAGAAATTAGCAGTTGGACAAGACCCAGTTACAGCTCACTTGGTTGTCCTCTTCTCTCACCTTGAGGGCTGGGAGCAGGGAGAAGCACACTTCTATAAAACTCTGCCCTGAATGTGACCCTCAGTATATCCTGCTACTTCATATAGTCCTATATGCACCAGTAAAGGTAGCACTCAGATAATTACTTCACTCCCATTGATTATTCATCTTACTGACAGGTATTTGATCTTTACTGATCTTCACCTCAGCTCTCACTTCCTGTACTAGCTGTGGTCACTGTTTCTCTCCTCTCTCTCCTGGTCTCTAGTTTCAGTTTCTGAATATTCTTGCCCTTAGCTAATGAAGGATCTTATGATGACACTGCTGCAACTGAGCATGTATTAAGGGGAAAAATAAAGAATAAAGGAACACAAATGCTTCACTGTTACTTTTTCTCATGAAGGCATGGAACATCAAAACTGTTCAGTAAAGAGAGAAAAACAAAAAACAAAAAACCTATTTTCATATTTTTTTCAAGTCCCTTCCAGTCTTGGTTCATATGCATAGATAAGCACAGCTATAGTATAGACATTCCAGTTTATATTTAGTTTTTATTTTTACATTAAGTCATATGCATTTTTTGGCTGCAGTCTTCATATTTATTTTAGTAGATGCATAATATTTGCAGCATGTTAACTATGTGTCAGGTGTTTAAAGTATAATATTTTATTCAATTCCCACAAAGCCCTACTGTGCAAGTATTTTTTGCACATTTCATGAAAGTAAAAATTAGGGTCAGAGAGATTAAGTAACTTGCTCAAAGTCATCCATACATCTAGAGAGGGGTGAAGACAGGATTCAAACCAAGGTCTGTGGACTCCCAAACCTAGGCTGTTGACTTGTGAGATAACAGAGGGAACAGTCACAGGAGGACTCCAGGCCCCAGATTCTTAGCCCAATACTCTGTCCATAAACCAGCAGGGTGCTTTAAAAAAAATAATACAGCTGGCTGGATCCCATCCCCAGAGGTTCTGATTTCATTCATGTGGGGTGTGGTTCCAGGCATCAGGAGATGCAAAAACTCCCCAGGTAGATATTTATTTATTTATTTGCATATTTATTTATTTATCTATTTATTTTGAGGTCCTAGGGCCGGAGATTGAACCCAGGACCTTGTATGTGGGAGGCCAGCGCTCAGCTCAACCAGTGATCCACATTGGCAATGCTGAGTTGTTTTTGCTTGTTGTTTTTTTGGTTTTAGGAGGCACCAGGACCTGAACCTGGGACTTCCCATGTGGGAGGCAGGCACTCAACCCCTTGAGCCACATCTACTCCCCCTCAGTATTTTTAATGCCACCCGGAATTGAGAATAACTGCACAATTCCTTGACAGCTTCACTCTAGAGCAGAGGTTCTTAACTAGGGGTCCATGAGCTTGAATTGAAATTCAAAAAAACATTCTTGTGGGGATGTATTGGTGTGGGTGTTATATATTAAATAATACACAGTATAGCGTGGACTTAGGAAGGGATCCACGGTTTTCACCTGACTGGCAAAGGTGTCCACAAAACAAAAAAGGTTAAGAACCCCTGCAAAAAGCAGTGAAACACTGTTAAATTGCACCTGAAATGAGTGAGAATTAACTTAAAAAATGGCTTTACAAGCAATGTTTCCTGCCAAATGGAGGAAGTCTGTTCATAAGGGTTTGGAAGTCATTAGCATAGAGATATTAGTTGAAGCCATGGTGATAGATGAGCTAGCCTTTGGAGAGCATGAAGTGAGAAGAGAAAAAGGCCTGGTGAATAAAATTTAAGTGATGGACAAAAGAAGAGAAGTAGAGCTATACAGCAAAGGCTATTTCCAGAGTATTTTAAAACGCTAAGCCCTGCTGAGACGTCATGTAGGAGAAGGCTTGAAGAGTGTCCACTGGATTCAGCCACAAGCCCTCACTGGAGGCGTCACGGAGAATATCAGTGGGGCCGTGCTGGTAAATCAGATTTCAGTGATTCAGAGGCGAATATGGGAGGTAAGGAAGTGTATACAAATGTATGGGCCTTTTCACAGAAATTTTTGTTTAAAAAATACATCAATTAATATGGCTTCCTCCCACCCCAGTCCACACACACATACACACATAAACACAAGAACACAATAAAAAGTCCAGAGGCCAGTGGTTCACAGGATTAGGCTTTGGTTGGCTACTTTGGGATACTCTTGGCCACACTTCATGGTCATAAGATGGTGGAAGTATCTCCAGACATCATGTCCTTACAGAACACATCCTGAGAAGAAAAACGGGGTAGCCCTCCTCCTGTGCTTTCTTCCTTTTAGCAGGAAAGAAACTTTTTCCGAAAGCCCCCAGTAGACATTTCTAAATGACCCATTGGCCTAATGACTCATCTCCCCTCCCCCAGATGAATCAGAGTCTCAGGAAGTGAATACACGGCAGTTTTACCTTTATCTTGGGAGGAAGGTTCTTTTTTTCCATGGACCCCTTTGCCAGTCAGGTGAAATGAACACTACTATAATTTTATTGCATATGCTCATAAGTGAAGGAAATGCTAGATTTCAGTTAGAGGTCAGAGAAAATAAAGATAAGTTGATTCTTTAAAAATTCAAGCTCACAGACCTCCTGGAATCTTTCCATGGATCCCGATGGGGGTCTGTGGATCCCTGGTTGAGAACTACCGGTGTAGAGGGCACAGAGAGTCGCATAGAGAGCGTGTGGTAGAGGGAGACATGGGCTCCATTCACATTTTTTTGTTTGTGTGTGTAACATGCAAGAAATTGAGCATGTTTAAAAGCTTTCCACAGGAAAAAAAAATAAGGAAGGAAAACTGGAAGAGTAGGCATTTCAGTGAACATGCAGGTTTGTTGGTGAGTTGAGGGAATTTCCATCTGATGACTTGTTTTTTTCCCTGTGAAGTAAAAGGCTAGGTTTGCTGAAAGGAAGAGAGGGATGGAAAGGGGCCAGAAGTCTGAAGAAAGAAGACAACAAAAGAGAGCTGGTCAGGCAACATAGGATTTCTGCATGGTTTTAAGGGCTCAGTTGAGGTTGGGTTCCCTGAATTTAAAATGAATTCCAGTGGAGGACTGTGGCAGTTTGGTATTGTTTATTAATTCCAAAAATAGAAATTTGATTGTGTTTGTAAACAGGTCTATTCCTCTGGGCGTATTTGATTGTATTATACTCAGAAGTTTCACTTTTACTTTATTAAATCAAGATTAGGGCTTTTATTTGACATCATTAGAGCGACTCAGTTTGAGTTCCCTCCTCCAGCTAGCCTACAGCTGCAGGCTATATACATGGATGCTCAATCAAAGACCGGGGAGTAAATACACAGAGAGGGAAAACAGAAGCAGATAAGCAGGAGGAGACAGGGCTCCACTGACACTGCCCCAGGAAGAGAGATGAGCCTGATAGTCTACAGCTGACCTTGTAGAAAGACCAGAGCAGCTGAGCCCAGAAAGAAACAAGCACCAGGGAGAGAGATGAGCCTTATGCCAGCCTATAGCTGAGATTGGAAGAAGCTGGGACCATGGAACCTTAGGGGAAGAAGGAAGGCTGAACCCTTGCAGACATTGCCCACCACCTTGTGCCAACATGTGGCAACAGACGTTTGGTGAAAAAATACCTCTTATGGTGCCTTGAGTTGGATTCTTTAGGGCCAGGTAACTGTAAGCTTCTATCCCAAATACCTTTTATAAAAGCCAACAGACTTCTGGTACTTTGCATCAGCACCCCTTGGGCTGGCTAATACAGGGGCATATATGTTATTTTTCTCTAGCTGCACTTGATACCTAGCCATAGGTGTTGAGAAGGCAGAAGGGTTATTACCTCATGGAACTTCCTGCACAGGTGTGTGCAGGATAAATGGAGCAAAGGAACTTAACAAACTAAATTGGAAGGAAGTGAAGTCAGCAAGATTAAATCCACTGGAAAAAGTCAAGGGACCAAAGGATCAGAGGTGCTCAAGTGGCCAAAGGACTGATGATATATTGACAATAACTGAGAGACCTAGAAGAATGGTCTGTCTGAACTTCTTTCAGACAAACTGCAATTCTGGTTGTTGACAGAGTCTAGGAAAGGGATGTGCAATGGGTGTGGTTGAAGCAGAGTGAAGGTCAAGAGTTGGGAAACCATGGTATTGGGAGGGTCCTCTGTATGCCATTGGCTCAATTTGTGAAAATAGCTGAATAGTAAAGCAGTGCTTTCCAAACTCTTATGTGCATATGAATCCCTTGGGATCTCATTAAAAGGCAGATTCTGATTCAGTAGTCTGGGGTGAGGCTTGAAATTCTGCATTTTTACCCAGCTGTGAGGCTGAACTTAAAAAAAAAATATTTGTCAAGCAGTGGTGGACACTGGACCTGTAAGAGCCATTTCCCCCTAGTTTAGCACCAAAACAAACTAAAACCATATGCAAGTTGAAGTTTTGGGAGAGTAGTAATCATGAAAAAGCAAAGGAAGCTGGCTTTTTTTTTTTTTAAACAGAAATGGAGAAGAGACACAGAAAATTGATGAGACTAGAAAAAAGCAGCTCTAGAGCCAGAGGGTCTTTATCCCTGACTCAATCTTCCTCCTCAAATACACGCTGCACTTGGGAATGGACACATCTGACCTCTCTGGCCTCCATTCCTGACTTGCCTCCTCATCTTGCTAACTCATACTCTTCTTTGGGGTCTTGACTTGGAAGTCTTCCCTGCCTCCTGAAGTCAGTGGGTATCCCTCCCATGTATCTCCATAGTACCCTAAACTCTCTAGTTCTTAGCACTGGTCACCATTCATGAAAATCACCATTTGAATACTATTTGCTATGTGCTTTTTATATTCACTATATAGATAAATGCATAAAAAATGGTTGAAGTGAAATATTAGTTTCATTTAGCATTGTTATCAGATATGCACCATACCTGATTTTACTCAAAGCTACACCTTTGAGGCTCTGGTGCATCCCTTTCCTAAACTGTTGAGGGGCGACCTGGAATCACTGCTTGGTTCAAAATGGCTACTACGTTGTTAACCAGACTGTCTCCCAGCAAGCAAACATCTTCAGAGATCTCTCCAATTTAGGCACTGTAGTGTCCTGAAAATCCAGCGTGACTGCATTTTTTCCCCTTTCAGAATACTTATAAATGACCCCAATGAAGAGAATTGACCCTGTTACCTTCGATGGCCTGACCACCTCCAGTTCTCTAAGGCCAAAACCCCTAGAAGAGGTTGAGACACGAGGTGCTTCCGTGGCTGCGAACATGCTTAGTCAGCACCATCACCAGCAGGATGAGTGGACAAGCAAAGAAGTCCTACTATGTTCAACCTCCCGACTGTCTTTGGAAACAAACTAGGAGCTCTATCACAGAACAAAACAAGGCAAACATAGACACAATCCCAAACCAGAATTACCAATGACCCCAGTCCCATTCTAGGTGCAAAGCCTGGGATGGCTAAAGCAGGGAGATTCAGAAACGTACTTTCCCCACGTGCATCGCTAATTACGAAAAGGCTGAGAAACGTGCAGGAGCTGAGATTCGCCCCCCACGGGGAATAAACAGGCACCTCTAGAAATAAAGCTCCGCAGCCAATGCAGCACCTCGGCTCGTGGGATTGGCAGTCTTTGGCCGTGACGTGGCCTGGGGGAGGGTTTGCGACAGTGACCGCGGGTCGGGGCCAGGGAATCGGGAGGGGTCTTGCTGCGCCGCGTCCAGCCCGTGCGCCAGCTCTCCGCCGCCGGAGGTCTCTGCCTTCTCTGCGCGTCTTGCGCGCTCCCCTGAGCCTCTGCACCCGGAAGTCCGCGCAGCCAGGACTCGCCCGAGTGTGCGCGGCGGGCAACGCCGAGGTTTGGCCTGTGGGATTGGGGCTGGAGCCGGGCGGGCGCGGGGCGTTCCCCGGGAGGACGGCTGATCTGTGCAGCGCCGAGCCGGGATTCTCTCTTCCGCTCGCTCTGCCCAGGCCGCTGCACCTGCCGCGGTTTCTGCAGAGTGCGGGGAGAGATGCGGAAAGCCTGGCCGGCGCTCGGGCAGATCCAACAAATGAGCGGGGATCCAAGTAGCCTGGCACGGCCATTGCTGCGCCCTGAACCCGCGGCGCTGTGGGAAGCGTTTGCCGAGCGCTTGGTCCTGCTCAGGCAACTTCACTTCTCCCGGCACTCGGGAATTGAGGGAGTGGGAAATTGGCGAGAGCTTGGAGAGGAGCTTGTAATCAGTTCTTCCGTTAAAACTTTTTTTCCCTCTCTGAGCACGATGGTACAGATACTCACTGTAGAGAATGTGGAAAGTCTGGGGAATTATTGTCTTAAAGAGTGGGGAGAGGGAGTGGGGAGCCGAGGAGTTGGAATCACGTGTAGCCCCGGCGGCCCGGGGTAACCGGTCGCTTTGCCAGGTGCCGGGGCAGCGCCCCCGGCGCTGAGGGCTGAGTTTTGGGGAAGTGGGAGCTTTGCGGTCGGTGGGACGGGCGGGGCCCGGGGACAGTCGGCCACGCGGGGTTTGTTTCCTTTCACTTCCTGCGGCAGCTGCTCACGATGTGGAGGAGAACGGGGCTTGGGCGCAGCGGCCTCGCTCCCCGGGCCTGAGCGCCCACCCGCCGTTGGGACTTTCCCCGACCTGACCTGGGGTTCCGGCTATGAGTGCTCGGTAAATAGGAGGCGTTTGAAGTTGTCGGCCCGAGACCAGGAGGTAATGCTTGCTCGGTTTTGAGTGGCGTGGGGAGACTGAAGACATCCAAAAATGGAGGACTTTTCTGCCAGGAACTATGGCACCAGTGGCCTGGACAACAGACCTCTGTTCGGAGAGACGTCGGCCAAGGTGAGCGGGGGTCGGTGGCTCCAGGCGTGTGTGTGTTTGTGTGGGTCTGCCCGCCAGCTGGGTGAAGGGACTTGCGGGAGTAAGAAGCTGGCCCTTTAAAAAGGCTTTCCCTCTCAAGGTGTTTGCTTTCAGTGGGTCCGGATTGGCCAAGAGCCTTGAACGCTGGGAAAGGAGAAAAGTTCAGAAAGTTCTGGGCTCTAGGAGGCTCTTCTAGGGGCTTACGGAAACCCCTCTCGGAAGGAAGGATGATGTTTGCATAACAAACGCCCAGTTGGAGAGTTACCTTCCTGAGGACCCTGGAGGGCCTCTACAAGTTGCGCCTAGGGCCTTTGTTAGAAGCAGCAGGAGAGAGGTGCTCCTGATTTTGTTTGCACACAGCTATAAGAGTTCCCTGCTGAGAAAGTGCGGGATGCGGGGTGGGATGCGAATTGAGGGGTTTATTTGATGGTGGAGCCCCTTTCCGGGAAGTGGTCAAAGGGTCTCTAGGCCCAAACAAGTCATAATACATCATACTAGGCATTTAAAAGTATTGCCCCCTTTAAAAAGTTTTAATTTTGTAATGTCCCGGGCCAACAATTTGAAAAGAGCTCTTTTCCTAGTCTCAGCATTAACTTACTGAGTAGTTTGAGACAAGTTTAGCCTCTTTTTTCCCCGAGTCCGTTTGGTGATCAAAAAGTAGGTCATAGACCAATTTTTGAATTTCTCAGCTTCTGCAGGAACCTTCTTACAGAAAGGCTAGGGCACTTGTACACCTGGCAGTCCCAGGATTAGCCGTGAATTTGGAAGCTGCCAGCCTGCCACAAGGTTTTTGTAGACAATAAGAAATATTGATGTTTTCAGAATAGCTTGAGTCAAATGCTCAATATCTTTTTTTTATTGATTTATTAACAACACCCCCCTTCCCCCCCCCCACCCCCCACCCCGGTCTGCTGTGTGTTCTTTTGTGTCTGCTTGTCTTCTTTTCAGGCGACACTGGGAACCAATCCTGGAGGGCCTTCCTGAGGTGCTCAATCTCTTGCTCCACCTCAGCTCCCTGGTCTGCTGCATCTCTTACTGTCTCGACTCTGTGTCTCTTTTTGTTGTGTCATCTTGCTGTGCCAGCTTGTCACACAGGCCAGCTTGCCTTCACCAGGAGGCCCCAGAAATCGAACCCTGGGCCTCCCATATGGTAGATGGGAGCCCCATTGCTCAGCCATGTCCACTCCGCCCCCCCCCCATGACTTTTAAGTTCCCTATTGCCTGTGATCTATTTGAAATCCATCTTAGAATTTTCTATTCCAAAAGTATCTCTTTTTACTGAATTTTTAGTTTAGTCCAAGAGTACATAGCTCAGGGGTTTACTTAGGCAACTTTAGGGCATTGTAATTGTAGATTGAGCTACTCAAAGGAAAAAAGTGAAGAATAATGTATAATTTCAGATCTCTCAAAATTGCTCACTCTAGTTCTTGCTGTGAGGCTGTCAGGATGACTGGACCAAGAGAAATTCCACAGAATGGAGAAAGAAGAGAAACATCTGGTTTGGAGTGGGAGAAAGTATTATGTCTCTTTTAAAGTGAGGGGCCAGATCTGGAGGGGGAGAGTCATCCTAATTTCTGGTCTTTGAATGCAAAGATTTAATTGAGGGTGTGAGGTGGGGAATGTGTAAGAATTGGGGTTTCAATAATGGACACATTGCAGAGGAGCCAATTGCACAGAGGAGGGCGGATTCCTTGGACACTGAGAAGTCCTCACTGGCCCCTGTGTGCATGTGTTCTCTTTTGCTTTCTTTCTGATGCCAGGAAACTGGACACAATAGCCTCTTTGCAGTGAAAAGTTTATATTGGTGAACTGCCATTTCAGAGAAGAAAATCCAGGAGGTGGGACAATCTACTTCCTGTCGTGATAAACTTTGAGTGTTTAGTTAATCTTGTTTGCCTCATAACAACTGACAATACAGTATGTAACATTTCTAGAAGGACCTGAGCTTAGGTTCCAAGCCCTACCTTTAAAGCAAAGTCCATTGAGGCCCAAAGAGTACCATAAGTGGGGATCAGAAGAGTCTGGAGGGAGATTTGTGTTTTCTCAGTGCCAGGCAACATGCTAGGCATTCAGCTTTCTCATGGTTGATCATTGAACTCCTTTGTAAGATGGATGTTGTTATTCCTATTCTACAACTTAAGGAAGCAGAGCTCAAAGAGAGTTACTTGTTCAGTAATACACTTATCTGGTAATGTTTTGTTCTGAGTTGAGTAGTATGGTAAATAGTAACTTAAAGTGCATTTTAGGCTACAGTGATTCTAAAAGCATACTTGTTAGTCATGTACCTACTACCTTTTCACAGGAATTAGGAGGCGATATAGTTTGCCCAAAGTTATGTAGTGAGTAAAAGACACTGGAACAGTAAATGTGCATCCCAGAGGGCCTTCAACAGCATCCTCAAGGCAATCCCTCAAGGAGCATCTATCTTCACCTGTGCCAGGTGCACGTGTTGATTTTAGTTACCGCAACCTCAAATTTGTTTAATATTTGGCATGATATTTAGGAATAATTTTACAGGTAGAGACAGGAATTGAAGGGCAAAGTGAAACAGTACTCTCCTGTTAGAGTAAATACTGAAAGGAGTAGACAAAAAGGAAAGGAATGTATTTATCATTCCTTGATGCCTTGGGGATTACATCTGCTGGGTGGGCTGTTATAGGAAGAATGTAGGTCCTGGTCAGATTGTCTAGATGCTTTTTTTCATCTGTTCTCATCCTTTCCCAAGTTCTGTGATGTGGTATATCTATCAGGTGAATAACAAATGTGGTACAGATGCCAGGAATAATAAGGTATTGTTATTGAGGTTTCTAAGTCAATGTTGTAGCTTAACATTTTCTACAGGAGAATTATCTAATAGAAATATATGTAATTTAAAGTTTTCTAATGGCCTATTAATTAAATAGAGACAGGTGAGATTAATTTTAATAATATATTTTATTTAACCATATATATCCAAAGTACTGCTATTTCAGTATGTAATCAATGCAAAAAAAAGAGATACTTTTACATTCATTTTTGTTTTAAGTTTTCAAAATCCAGTCTGTATCTTACACTTACACCATCTCACTTCAGACTAACCACACTTCAAGTACTCAGTACCTACTCATTGCTCTGGCTATTGTATTGGACAGCACTGTTCTAAAGCATGGGCCCATGAACCATGAGTTATACAGGTTCTATAGTCATGTTTGTGAAACATTTTTCTTTACTGTGGGATTTCTCAGAATTTTTAATTTGCTAAAATGCTAATTTTCATTGTGACTCTAGTTGAGAGGCTGGGTAGTACTTCTTGAATGAATCTGGTGGTGGAATGCCCCCCTCCTCCACAGAGGCATTCATAAGTTTATATAGAACACTCTGGGAAATACTGCTGTAGGAATCTTTTCTCCTGCATCCTCCCCCCGCCCCCTCCTGAATGAAAGATTTTCTTCCCAGATCCCCTTGAAAGTTTGCTTTAAGAGCACAGTTTGGACAGTCCTTCTAGCTCTCTGTCTACATAAGGGGAGGGACATTTAAGAGATCTTCAGGGTTGTGAGTAAATCTTGAGTTGCTAGCTGGCCAAGGATCATCTGACATCAGTTTCAGACAATCTAGTTTGGTCAACCTAGAAGGGAAAGGAGAGCTGGTTCTCTGAGTGGGAGAATACCAACTGGTGTACCATAACCTAATGCAAACAGGAAGAGCAGCCGTGGTCACGCCGCGGAACTAGGGTAACTGGTTTCTAGAACCGCCTACTCTACTGATTTGCACTGATCATAAAATAAGTAATTCTTCCCCAAGAAGGGTGGTGACAATTCCTGTCCCTTTATTCCTTTCTAGATATAAGAAAAATGAGAGGCTTTGGGAAAGGCAAAAAAACCCAGAAATCCCCAGCGGTGGCATTGTCTGTATAGAAGACGAGTTAATGGGCCTTGAGGCTCTGGTCTTCTGTTCCTAAGAAGAATTTCCATGTAGGCATTCTTCCTGTAGTCTCCCATTCTCCCTGCCCCCACCTCTCCGCCCCCCAAAGCAAGCACGCAAGCAAACAAAAACATTGAAAAACAAGATTTCATGATCTGTATCCAATTCAGGCAATTCAGCTTGGAGCTTTTGGATTCAGCAAGTGGTGTGTAAGATTATGGAGTGCTACTTAATGCTTTTTTGGGGCTTTTGCTGCTTAATTAAGAACAAAGCTGTGGTTTAGATTGCTGCCTATGCCCGCCCCCTGCCTGGGAACCCAAAAGGCTGTCCCCCAAGGAGTGCAGGCTTCTACCTTCTCTCTTGACAGAGCTAGATGGTGCTCTGAGCACAGCTCTGGCTCCCTCAAAGGAAAGTAGCCTCTCACCTAAGGGACTGGAAACAGTTGCCTTCTCTTCTCACCCAGCTTGCCTGGCCAGTTTGTCTTACCCTTTTTTTTTTTTTTTGTGCTGGAGAAGCAATTGAAAATACATAAATACCTTGAAATTTTTTCTTTTCTATTATAGTAAGTTCTTTCTCCCCCACCCCCAGACCAGGGGTGGCTCAGGCATTTGTACTTTTAGAAAACCTCTGGGGATGGGGGATGCTGAGGGAGCTTTGAGATGGGCTGGTCTTACCAGCACTCTGTGCTTGCCCAGGCCAGGTTTGCTCCTCTCCACTGACGCCTTTCATTTCGCGGCCTCCCTGCCCTTTGCAATCCTTTTTATTTTATTTTTTCTGAAGTCCCCACTTCTCTCCAGAAATCTGAATCCTGCTCAGTCTAGTTCCTTCCCTTGTAACTTTTTCTTCACAGTGCATTTTGTATCTACGCTTCTGTCGTGCAAGCGTCAGCTATCAGAGAAGTCCCCCTGACATTTACAGGCTCCTGGTGCTATAAGGGGTTTGTGTAGGTCTTGCCTCCCCAACCAGATTTCAGGCTCCTGAGGGTAGGAGTCTGCTTCCTCATTTTTGTAGCATTCTTAGCACAGGGCACAGTGCCTTACCCAGTTCTTGATTTTTGTGTGTTAATTTTAGTGAAGTGAGAATTGAGCATCCCCCTAAAATAATCTTATGTTTTTGGGTAATTCTGAACTGATAGTGGAAAGCAGGGTCTGGTGTTCAGAAACCTGGAGTAGTACTGCATAGCATAACAGCAAGTGGTACTCAGTCATTACTCTATAGCTGTGAGCTACAGTCAGGAGGCCATTTGTAAATGGGTAATATAAAACAACTTAAACTGAGGCCTGGCCTCTCAGAAGCTGATGGTCTGGTGGGTTTTCCACTCTGTAGAGGTAGTTTTGTGTCTGTAGTGATAGGCTGGGTGTACTGAATTAAATAATTTTTTCCTGTGGTCATTTCACATGACCAGGTATAGGGATAGTGACCATATTTTCTGAGCTGCCATAGGAGCATGTGGGTTGACAGACTGAGTGTTTCTACAGGAATGAAGCAATGTATTTGAAATGAGACCTGCCCTAGATATTGGCCATATGATCACCCAGGAGGGACATGGGGCCAGCCCAGCTCCCATTCAGCTCTAAGGAGCATCATTGGTAAGATTCCCATTTAACATGGTAGAAATCATACTACTATCATATTAGCTACCATTTACCAACCCTCTACTCAATGCCAGGTACTCTGTTCTGTATGTATTATCTCCCAGTCCTTACAGCAACCCACATATTAGAGCCATTGTACAAAAATGGAAACGAAGGCTTAAACTAAGTCTTAAAAATTGTAACTTACCCAAGGCCAGAAGACAGGTATATGGCAGGAGGATACATCTAAATCAGGTCTTTTGGGCTCTTGGTCTCAGGCTTTGCACTATGCTGCCCATTTTGTAGCTTGGACCACATAAAGTTAGGGTACTTTCTGTGGGTCTAACTCTAGAGGTCACCCTCCCTCCCCCAATGTGCATAATGGTTTGTTCTCTCTTTTTACTGTGATGTTTTTCATAAATGGTGTTTTAATTAAAAAGTGTATTTCAGGTACCTATATTTGTGATAAGAATTGGATAGGATGGGTGTACAAAAATTGTCAAAGCTGAGAGATGTTTCAAAATACGAATCTGTGGAATAAGGGAAAAAACTTAAAATGTCTATAAATTTACTTTTTCTAGAGAGAAATGAAGGAAATTTTGGTATTCAGAGCTACCTGTAGCAGTGGACTGAGTGTGTTTGAGAGAATTCAGAGTGGAGAGTTATATAACACCAGGTGTTGCCTGCATTCTCATAAACCCCTCTCATGAATCATCTGCTCTTGGTAACAGGTCAAAATCCAGTGTTTCTTTGGCAAGTCTCAGAACAGTAGTAACTGTGGTCAGAGTTCACCATGCCCTAGAGTTAGCCAGTGAGGCAAGACAGCTCCTCCCTTTCCATCCATGGGGGTGGGAGCGGGGATGCTTTCCTGATAGTTGTCTCTGGTGACAGTGTGAGGGGGGATTCCTGCTTTGACAAAGCCATACAGCTCTGGGGGAACCAAACCAAACCCACAGGCAGGGCTAAGGGTTTCTTGCTCCATCTGGAACCTTCTCCTACCTTTCACATCCTCTTACTGTTTATCCCCTTAGGCTTCTGACTGGGGCAGTTTGAGAGCTCTTATGATAAGAAGTTTTCCACTTGAGATTTGGTAGAAGAAAAGGAAAGCTATTTCTGAGAATTGAGATTTTACTTACAGTATTAGAACCCTTAACTTTGAGAAGTGCAGAACTTGGTAGAATTGTAGGATGTGACTCAAGGCCTGACTCATTCGGTTCAGGAAAACAATAGTAGGAGGTCACATTTTCTTGGGATTTGATATCTGTGGAATGAACTTAAAAATTTATGAGGAGGGGAGAGTAAGTACTGAATAGAAGATGGGATTGAGAACACTTGGGGATTGAATCATGTCCACCACAAAAGGCATGTTCAGGTCTCAACCCCTGGTCCTGTGGGTGTGGAACCATTTATAAACAGGACCTTTGAAGATGTTTTTGTGGTGTACCCAAACTGAGTGAGGGTGGACCTTAATCCAGTAAGGCCGAAGTCCTTATAAGCAAAGGGATTGGACACAGAAGAGAAGCCATTGGGAGCACCAGAAGCTAGAAGTCAACCGACCCCAGAGGAGAAAGGAGAAGATGCTACCATATGCATTACCATGTGATTGGGAATGTTCCAGTCAATAGGTGTGGGTGTAAACCAGATTCAGGGGCAATGAGGGGAGGGGAAAACATGGAAGAAAGAATGGAGGAAGAAAGATTTGGCAAAGCAGGTGCTGAAATAATTGAGGTAACTGAGGAGAGGTAGGGAGAGGTTGGCATGAGGCTGCCCACGACATAAATTTTAAAAAGAGGATATTACTGAAATTGTCTCAAAACTGGCTCTGGGGAGCAGGACAATTCCTTGCCTTTTCCCATTTCTTCCCACCCCACTCTGCCCAGTGAGCCCTGGCTTGAATATGTAGGAGTCACAGGCTCTGTTGGGGAGAATGTACAGAGACAGTGGCAGCAAAGGAAGGCCAGGCCATGGTAGAACTCCCTGAGTAGTCCAGTTTGCTTCCATGAGACAGGTTTCAGGGGGTGGGATGGCTGCTAGAGAAAGAGACTGGCAGGTAGACTAGCCTGGATAGGGCTGAGGTAGGGTCTTTATGATTTACTGTGATACTGAAAAGGACTTTAGTGAAGTTACACAAAAAGATAGAAATTTCTAACACCAAAAACAGAGCAATCTCCTAAACCCCTTCCCCATCTTCTCACTCCAGAGTGTGGAAGGGAATGTCCTTGTGGCCTTGTCCATCCAGGACCTTTCTTCTCTGCAAGTTTTTTTTTCTGTTTTGCTTTGCTCCTTCCTGGGAGTACTGAGGAGCGCTGCTGCAGGATGAATGCCTCAGCTGGAGTTGCTGCAATACCTCTATGATCTGAAATCAGTACTTTGTCCTGTCCTAGAAGAAAATGAGCTCAGTGATGGTGTAACTGGGTGTGTTCTTAGCTTAGGAAAACCTGGGCTGTAGAGATTCTTTGCTATTGCTATTTCCTTGGATTCAGTGGATCCTGGGTTAGAAGACATTGTTAGGGCGTTGTCTTTTTGTGGCTGGCAAAAACGTGACTTCAGACTGCAGCTTCTGCTGTGCTAGTGCATGTCCATCCTGCACCAGACTCGGTTCTGACTGGAATCTGAAATTTTTGACAGGTCAGGCCCCAGGTGAGAGATGAGTAGGTCCTTTCTGGTGAGAGACACCTAGGAAAATGCTTCTGCCACCACTGCTTTGTGATTCTTATATTTAGCTAACATTTAAAGGGCATCAGTGGTGTGGCAAATCTAGGGAAAGAAAAAAATAGGCTGTCTTCCTTGCGCTCAAGTAACTGCCAGTGGAGAAGACAGCCAACACATTTTACTATGATGAAGTCAGTATTAAGTCTAGGCATTTCATCTGGGAGCACTGAGAGAGGAGCAGTTAACCTCCTTAGGAGACTAACTGGGGATGGTGCCCCAAACCCATTTACTGTGGAGATGTTTGAGTTGAACTCTGAAGGATGGGTAGTCAGACTGGGAGTAGCATTTCGGCTATCTCAAGTGATGAATGTCCTGCCCTACATCTCTAATTCAGAACTATGACTTAACACTGTGCTGCCAGCTTTTCTTCTTGGCCAATAAAAAAATGACTATGTATAAAATGCCTGCATTTTCTCCCTATATTTGAACAGGCCCATGGAGCAAATTCTTCTTAGATCCAGGAAAAGTTTGCCTCTTCTAACCATCGAGTGTGTTTACTTTTATTTGTGAGAACTTTGAAACTCCATTGTATTTCCCTTTTGGCTGCCAGAATCATAGTTTGATTTTAAAAGTCAGCAAAGTTTTCTTTAGCCTACTTTTTTGGTGTGTTATTTTACTCCTTTGTATCTCCCAGGCTCCTTTAGAAGTTTTACGTCGGTCTTTGAGCCCTTTCTGTTTTTTATTGTGAGACCATGGGCAAGTTCTCAATGTGTGTTATTGGTATAGTTACTATCCCTCCATCATGATTTTCTCCCTCTAGCCCCCACTTTGATCCTGGTGGACAACTTGCTATGCTTTTTGGAGACTAATGACTCATTTCAGCTACCTCTTACCTGAATCTTCTCCCTGGTTTCTATTGGCTGGAGGGCTGTTGAGAGGTATGCAGACTTTTGTAAACTTTTGCAAATCCCTGAAGCTGAGAGAGATGGGAGCTCAGTTTAGTTGAGCCCTTTTCACAAGGCAAAGATACTGGGGCTTCCATAGATTTTGTCTATATACACATTTTATGCTAAAACACACACACAGGGGAGCAGATGTGACTGAAGTGGTTGAGTGACTGCTTCCCACATGGGAAGTCCGAGGTTCATCCCAGTACCTCCTAAAGACAAAAAAAGCCAAAACAACAAAAACAAAACACACAAAAAACACAGCAAGCAAACAAGAGAAAAACAAAACACTAGAGTAGACTTACTGTTATTCTACTATAAACTTACTGTTATTCTAGCAATGGTAGAACTGTTGTCATTTATGTTGAGACAGTGGCCACCAGAAGTTCTGAGGGGAAAGAGGGGAAAAATAGGTATAATATGGGGGCATTTTCAGGACATTGGAATTGTCCTGAATGATGTTGTAATGTCAGATATGGCCATTTATATATCTCGTCTTAACTTTCAAAATTGTGTGGGAGAGATTTTAAACTGTAATGTGAACTATAATCCATACTTAGTGGCAATGCTGTAATATTTGTTCGTCAATTGTAACAACTGTACCACAGTATTGAAGCATGTTGTTAATGTGGGAAAGTGTGGGAGGGGTAGGGAGTGTGGCATATGGGAATCCCCTATATTATTTATGTAACATTTATGTAATCTAAGTATCTTTAAAAAAAAAAAAAAAGAAAAAGAAAAAACAGAGGAGCTGATGTGGTTAAGCAGCAGCTTCTGGCATACGAGGTCCTGAATGCAATCCCCAGTTTTGGTACCACAAAACACACACACACACACACTCACTCACTCACTCATGTGGGTGAGAGTAAGTTAACAGTGATCCCTGATCTGTCCTCTCTTAACAAATGATACTAACTTCAGATTCCTCTATGCTCTATAGGTGTCTTTAGCTGGAGTGGTAATAAGATCTGTTCAGAATCACCTAAGTTTAGTAAGGTTGTTGCTGGAGTGGTTTCCTTTTTCCTTTGGATTGCAGTAGCCTTGGTGTGGAGACTGTCCTTGTCCTTGGTTAGATAAGGCACACCCAGTATGACACTTGCCTTTCCTCTATTTTTCCCTCCCAGCTCTGCCTGACAACTTTGGATTCTTATCCTTAAAAGCAGACAATGTAGAAATGAGGGCCAAGCTGCTGCTCTGTGCCCTTTCCATCTCCTGCTATTCTCTACCCAGATATTACTAAAATAATATTTCAATTTCAAGACTACTGATTAAAGACCCAGCTTTTTTTTTTGCAAGTGCAATGTTTTTACGTAAAATTTTGAAATTTTGCCATCAATTTTTTTGCATTGTTTCCAGAATGTACAATCAATGTTATTTGTTATAATCACATATTAATAGTTGTACGTTCATCACTTCAGTCACTATTATTTTCATTATTTCAATAATAGTAAACATAAAACAAACAAAATTCCTCACCTCTCAATTCCTCTCTGCTTTCCCCACTGTACATAGCTGCTGTTTCTGGCTGTTATATCCAAAGTGTATAATTATTTGTTTTAGTATCATTACAATGCTGTACATTCATCATCTCCAAAAATTTAGAACAATTTCATTACAAAAAGAAAGACTCTATGCCCCTTAACATTCCATCCCCAACCCTACATAACCACTAATCACCTTTCTTCTTTATAAATTGATTTATATTTACATCTAATATAAATGGAATCATATAATATGTAGTACTGTGTCTGGTCTTCACTTAATATATTGTGTTTGTTTTTTTGTCTGATAGTAATGTTTTATATTATTGACTTATATTTGCTCAGCTTCATAGAAAAATGGTCACATATGCAATTATACCCATATTCATATTTAATATGTATTTTCACATAATTTATCTAGTTCATAATAGGACATAATAGGACAGATTGTCCTATTATGAACTTTTGTGTCTGGCTTACTTCACTCAACATGTCCTCCAGGTTCATCCATGTTGTCATGTTTCATGACTTCATTTCTTCTTACCGCTGCATAATATCCCATTGCGTGTATCTTTTACAATTTGTTTATCCATTCATTACTTGATGGGCATTTGGATTGTTTCCAACTCTTGACTATCATGAATAACACTGCTATGAACATCAGTGTGCAGATATCTCTTCGTGTCACTGCTTTCAGTTCTTCTGGGTGTATACCTAGCAATGGTATTGCTAGGTCCCATGGCACATTTAACTTCCTTAGGAACTGCCAAACAGTCCTCCACAGTGGCTGTACCATTCTACATTCCCACCAACATTGTAAGTGTTTCTATCTTTCTACATTGTTTACAAGATTTACAGTCTTCTGACTTTTTAACAGTGGCTTGTCTGATAAGTGTGAAATGGTAAAAAAAAAACAAACCCAAAACCCAGCTTTGACTTCTCAGAAATAAACCTACTTGGTGGGAGCAGATGTGGCTCAAGCAGTTGAATGCCTGCCTCCCACATGGGAGGTCCCAGGTTAGGTTCCTGGTGCCTCCTGAAAAAAAAAAACAAGCAAGCATAACAAACGACAAAACCAATTCAGGGAAGCTGATGTGGCTTGGTGGATGGTTGAGCAGATGGGTGAGTGCAGGCTACTCATTCTTTAAGGGTGTAATATAAATATACATGGTCCTGGGTTCAATCCCCATCCCCAGGTACCTTAAAAAAAAAAAAAGCAACCAGCCTACTTGGCATTCTCTTAAAGTGTTTCCTAATTAGGTCTTAAACCCTTTATTCTCCGAGGTCTGTAAATAGATAACTTCTACCAAACTCTTATCATTTTGACATTTTAGTCCTTATACTTGAAACTACATCTAATCAGTGACCTGGATTTAGGAATCTTAGTTGTTTCTAACTTGTACAGATTTAGGCAAATAATTTATCACACTGGGCCTATATTTATCTTAATCCATAAAATTAGGACTGTATTAAATCATAAGTTTTTCAAACCATTCTGTGGACTTGGTTGGGGTGGGGTTGGGAGTGATGAGAAAGCTCAGCGGGTAGGAACTCTGTCTCCTTTCATCAGATTTTTCTTTTTTTAATATATCAGGTTTTTGCTATTAAGTAAGTTGGAAAACCACCTTACTAGATGGTTTTATAGGTTGCTTCCACCTTTAGCAGATTGTGATACCTTCTAGCAGTAGCATCTACTTTTAGATTACATTAAGACAAAGAAACCATGCTCATCATAGTGCTCTGCCCACTGTGATCTGGGTCCTGGTATTTTTCCACCAAGGCCTAGCTCATCTCAGCCTCTCTGTCCCATAAGCAGTGGTGCTTACCCCCTGCTTCTGCTCTTACTATTCCCAGCAGCAGATGATTATTTGTAAGCCTCCTTTCCCCATCAATTCCTACCCATTCTTTAAGAGTGTAATACAAACATCTTATCACTTCAAGAAGCCTTTCCCAGTTGTCCCTCTGCCGTCCAAAGTACCTTTGCTGCTTTTGTTCCTCAGTCTACTTTTGCCTTGTCTGGCAGTTATGTGTAAAGCTCAGAGAGGGGCAGGATCTTGGTTTTGTTAAAAATAAAAGAGCTATCTGCATTGGGGATTGCCAGGAGAGACCCCTTTCTGAAAAATGACAGGGACTTCCAAAAGACAAAATAGTTGTTCACAGGGATGGGACCTTTCAAGGACAGAACACTTCCAGTAAAGTTAGTTTGAGCAACACTTAGGCACTTAGTTGTCAGCTAGTTTTTGTCCAGTAGAGATAGTGTATCAGAAATGTCATACTATACAGTGTGCATTTATACCCCATTGGGTAAGACTGTCCTATTAGGAAATTTAAATAACTAATTGTTGTAACTTTCTACTTGGAAACTCTCTAAATGCCTTTATAATTTTGGCTGTGACCAGATGGATATAGGGACTCTTATTCCAACTGTCCCTGTTTCAGGTCGTCCTGCTTGAGCAGTTTTTCAGTAAACCTGCAGCTTTGACTGTTCCGTCAGTCAAAGTCACCCCAGTGCCTAGCATTGTACTGTTTGGAAAGTGCTGTGGATCTAAGACATATGGCTTAAATACTTTCTTCTCTTTCAGGATCGTATCATCAATTTAGTTGTTGGAAGCTTAACATCTTTATTGCTTCTAGTAAGTACCTTTATTTTTGCTTCCCTTAGGCTCTTAGCCAAAGTTGTGAAAACTCCGGTATTCGGTAAAATGCAGATATTTCAAGGGGCTAGTATGTGAAGTGTTTGAATCGTATTTAAATTAATGCTTCTCATTTTATTACCACTTAAAATTGGAATTGGCACTTGGAACAGCTAATTTGATTGACTCCCCTCTTCCCCCTGCCCTCAGATAGTACAAGTCAGAAAACTTGGTTTTCAGATGACTGAGTTGGCTATTTGCTTGTCTATTAAATTTATCAGTAGCTTCCTTCTGTTATCCACCACTCCATTTCTGCTTATAGCTTAAAAGTTTTGTTTCTGAAGAATATTCATTACTCCTTGGGCAAGGTATTTGGTCAATGTATAGCAATTTTTCATTGTGTGCTATCAAAAAAAAAAAAAAACCAAAAAAACCCCCACCAAACCTTATTTCCCACCAAGAATTTCAGTGGTACTTTTTCTTTCACTTTGAGAATTTTAATAACGTTTGCTTCCACGGTATATTACTCAGCCAAAGGGGGTGCTAATGCAAAATATCAGAAATCTTTTGGCTTTTATAAAGGGTATTTATATTTGGGGTAGATGCTTACAGTCACAAGGCTGTAAGAGTAAGTTACCTCCCTCACCAAAAAGTTTTTTGCCGTGTGTTGGAGCAAGATGGCTGCCAGTCTGAGTGTTCAGCCTTCCTTTCCCTCCTAAGGCTCAGTGGTCCTGGCTTCTTCCAATCCCAGCTATAGGCTGGAGGGCTCGTCTCTCCCCTGATGGGCTCAGCGGCAGCTGTAGACTATTAAGCTTTTTTCTTTCCCAGGTCCTCTGCAGTCTAATGAGCTATCCCTCTTCCTTGGTGGTGTTCTGTTTCTGGTGCCCAGGCATCGAAACTAAAAACTCTTTCCTTTGCTGTTTTTCTTGCCCTACTAATGTGGCTGAATGAAAGCCCTAATCATTTAATCAAGTAAAAATGAAATCTCTGAGTCTAGCAATCTGAAATGCCCAGAGGAACAGACCAGTTTACATACACAATCCAGTATATGTTTTTGGAATTCATAAACAATACCAAACCACCATACTTGGCTTTTTAATAAAAGGGATATAATGTTCTCTCTCTGATAGAAAAAGAGAACTGTAGGTTATAGGAAGCCCATCTTTCAGTATTTTTCAAGTTAATAAGCAAAATTAGCTTTGATTATATTCATTTTTGGTAGAAGTATTCAAAATAAGATGTTCAGAATTTTTTTTTCCCCACTGTAATCACTGATCCTGGTAAGGGAGGTGTAAAGGATTTCTCATCTTGGTTTAGTGAAGGTTTATTTTAAGGTTAGCTAGTTTTACTGCTTTATGATATGTTTCCTTTCATAAATGGAGGAAAGCTTAGATAGAAAGGAAGTACTAAAATATTAATTGAACATATATTTAAAAATATTAAATCTTTTAAATGAAGGCAAACCTGGTGGTAGATGTAGTTTTATGATAGGAAGCATTTTATAGTATTACATTGCCTAGACACCATTCAGACTCCATTTTAAGTCTTGTAATAAGGCCTTACATAATTTCTCTTGATACAGGTAACACTGATCAGTGCTTTTGTTTTCCCTCAACTACCTCCAAAACCACTGAATATATTTTTTGCCGTCTGCATCTCTCTGAGCAGTATTACTGCCTGCATACTTGTGAGTATCCTATGTTGCATGTGCTAAGGACAGATTCCCAATCCAGATACCCCTATAAAGGGGTATCTTTAAGCCCTCTCAAAGGTGTCAGAATTCTCAACTAGTATTAATTACGTATATATATATATATATATATATGTGTGTGTGTATATATTTGAACCTGGATAAATTTCCTTTTTCTCTCCTAAATCCCAGTTATATAACCCTAAAGGGTTGTGTTGATAGCTAAAATGAAAAGAAAATTTTTAAGACTTTAGGTGACCAAAGATTTGATATAATTTATAGTTCAAGTACTATATATAGGGCCCCAGTAAGCTCTGGGAAATGCTGATAATGCTCTTAAGGGAAGAGAGAGAGCTCACTGGACTTCCTTCTAATAATTACAAAATTAGTCTATTCATCTCTGTGCTTATTTCCTAAAATGGAGGTAATTAACACCAAAATCTCCTAGGAAGCCTAAAGCTTCAGTTATAGCCCTTGTCACAAGAATGTTCAGTTTTACTACATAGAGGCCTTTGGTAAAGAAACAAAGATGGTGATTGATTCTCACTTGGATATTTGCCAAGTGTTCAGACCATTCTTCACAGTTGGCTGTTTTTCATTCCCCATGAAGAAAGGCAGAAAGATTGAAAACTGTGCACTCTTAACTGGCCCATTCTTTAGGAGCCTTTAGAGCAAAGCTAGAAGACAGACTTCTTCCCTTACCCCCCTAATCCTTAAATGACTAACAGTGAGCTATTCTAAACCAAATATAGGCATTATATAAGCTAAATTTTGTACTGGCTATGTTCTCATTTGTAAATACCATTTATGATTACTTGAAGTCATATGTTCAGAAGGTTTACCTTCCTGGGAGCCTGCCAGATGATTGGTGGGCAGGTATTTTACAAATTTATATACAGAACAAAGTAAACTGAGAAAGCAGAATTGGATGTGGAAATTCAGTTGGTACTATCTGGATTAAAAAGAATGGTCTGAAGACTGTAGATTATTATGAAGAATATCTCATTTAAGAAAAAAAACATATACTGATTGAACAGGTTACAGTGGAAAAAGAATTGCATTTTATTTGTTAATTCTTGACCAAGATGCTATTACTTATACTGTTATTTAATTCTTCTTCTTTTAGATCTACTGGTATCGACAAGGAGACTTAGAACCGAAATTTAGAAATCTAATTTACTATATCTTATTTTCTATCATCATGTTATGCATATGTGCAAACTTGTACTTCCATGATGTGGGAAAATGAGGCTGCCAAGGAGAAATACTTACCAGGACTCTTCAAAGCTATATGTTAGGACTGTGAAGAAAAGTTAGATAAGGTATCCTGAAGAATCTCTTGCAGGACTAGGAGTCTAATACATGATTTTCATGTTAATTGTAAATCTAAATTCCCTTTTGCAGGGGAGACATCATAGATGACTTTGATTTTTTCTGTAAGGAGCTGATGTTGATAATGTTGCACTTAAACATTCCAACTCTTAAAGCTCAACAGCACAAGTATTTTGACTTGAAAACTGAAAAAATTTTATAACGTAAATGCATGGCGAAGAGGCTATGTAACAAACAATCTTGGATTTTAAGACAAATATTATTTTATTTCTCTTAAACCGAATATACAATTATTGTTCCCTATGCAACCAACTTTTGCTTATAACTACAACTTAATTTCACATTAACAAAACACAGTGAAAAGACAACCTTGATTGTGGTGTAATTACAAGAATAAATAAAATAATTTATACAAGGTTTTTTGTGACTTTTCTATAGGGGTCATATCCATAAAAGCCCTAGAGGCTAGTTTTGGCTAAACCTTCTCTAGCATAGGAATGACTCTTGATTTGTTTCCTTTCCTTACAGAAGCTAATTTTGTTTTTAAATTGCCAGAGAGGGAGAAGTTATATTGTACTCCCACCAGCTAATGCACTAAATGAATGACAAATTCTAGGAATCCCTCAGCTATTTTCTGGGTAATTTATATAACAAAATATGTAATAAACCATTATGGTATCAAGGGTAAGCAACATTACCATCTTCCCCATTTAGTTTAAATTTACTTCAAAGTGCTATAACTTGGAAACTGACAACAGTGCTTTCTGAAGGGGTAAGAGTGCTGCTTACTTAGCTTCCAGTAAGTGGGTTTTGTTATATTCTCATCCACATTCCCTTTAAAAGTAATAAACTTGTAGTGAATTTTTTTAAAAGCCTTTTAATGCTTTCCTATTTATCCTGCCTAAATCAGCTCCCACTGCCAGCAATGGGTAAGCCACAAAATAACAGCCACACAATCACCTCCTAGATTTTTGTACTTGTATGCTGGTCAAGTCTCAAATTAATGATACCTAACCTGTTTAAAGAAGGCAACTTGATAGGCGCTAGACCATGTTGATGTGACTTCTCTGAAATATAACAAGGCAAGCCTACTTGAGACTGGGTGGAGAGCCATGCCTGACATTCAGAGATGAATACTACTGCTTTAAAATCAGTTTTTAAGCTTTGGTGATTTTAAACTTTTCTCAGTAGCTGAAGTCCATGAAATGCCTGCTGACAACACAGATCTAAATCCCACACTCTACTCAACTACACACTGTCATGAATCTGGACCTCAGATGATATATTTAAAGGAGGTAATATGTCATAGCAGCAACAGTGTGCATGGCTTTAGCAATGTAGCTATTTAAATGCCAGAGGAATAGTGAATTAAGCCTCTTGGGGTTGCTCCTATGTCTTTGGAGATGTAATTAACAGTGTGAATGCTTTGCTGGAACTACCCTGTTTTAAAAAATTACCTAATGACAGTTTACTAAATCCTCAACATCCTTTGAGTCTTCAGAAACAGGACTGCCCAATGATGATCCAATGATACGTGATTCTTCTCGATGATGTTGGAGTATGGGATCTGTAATGAGTTAAATTACAAGTCAGTTTTTAATATATTTATTCTGTATCAGGAATTTAGGGTAAGCACTCTATGAAAGTAAAGGACTTAACTAACACGAAGACTAGTATCCTTATTGGATCAAGAAAGACTAAAACTAGTGAATTAAATGTCTGACTACCTGATTCTTCCCTTAAGATTTATCAGGCACATGGAGTTGTGCTACAGTACCTGTTAGTGTTGTGAAAGGCAAGACAGATTCAGTATCTATAACATCCGATGTCTGGATAAAGCCATGTGGTGAAGGAACGATAAGTATTGTTTCATCATCAATTGTTTGATCAACTTGTTCCTCTATAGTAGGAGACTCTAAATCCTAGATAATATTAAAAAAGATGAGATTCTGACTCATTCCTTAAGAATTCAAGCACTTCTAGGTTTGGCAGGACTTATTAACTTGCAAACAGCATCCCAGTTTTAAATGAGAAATAAAAAGTTAAAATTAGAGTAAAAAAATGGATAGTAGTACTCTTAATAACAAAGGAACTTAAACCATTTATAGTCACTTAACATAGAAGCAGCACTGCTGTTACACTGGGATGAGATCCCTAGGCTGAACCACAAGGACCTACTTATATAACTCCTTACCACAGGATTTCTCAATCTTCTGGAGGTGGAGAATGAATAGGTTTTAGTGAGAAACCATGGAAAAACAGGATATCCCCCTGAATTATTTCTACGTTCTTTCCAAACTACTGGTTTGAGGCACAGGACAGGAACCTACTACTAGGCTGTCCCCTAAAGTGTGACTTACCTCAGTAACGTAAGCACTGGCTAAATCAGAGGGTGATTCCTCCTCTTGTTTAAGGTCAATGTCAGGGATTTCCTCTTCTGTTTTGACCATAATACTATTCATCAGTTCTGTGCTATTTTGGTCACTGAATTTGGATACATGAACATCATTAAATGATGGCTCCACAATCATCTTAGGCTGATGAATTACATCTGGGAAAGTGTCTGCTTCTAGGGCATCTGGAGGCTCAGGAAAATCAGCTGGCTGAATATCACTATCTACTGTCAGTTCTGCATGGGATATGGAAGAAGTGATGTCCTCTGTGGCAACAGTCTGAATGATGACTCTTGGTGTGTGACACTGCAGTGTGACATTGTCGCTTGTGTTCAGCAAATGTTCTGGCTGTAAAATGATAAACGATTAGAGAACTCTATAACTGGCAAAAAAAAAGTTACATGCTATATTTGTTACAGGCAACAAATCACATTTATGGGTGGTACCCTGTCCTTCCCTACACATGCCCCTCACCTCTGAAACTGCACTGATAGCTCTTGTCACTTTTTCTTGAACCCCTGTTCTTCAGCCACCAGAGCCCTTGCTCTCCTGATGTCCCTTTTCTCCTAATTTAAGTCCATCTCAAACAAGGAGACACAGGAGATGGGGCTATAACCCAGTGAAGAAATAAGTGATGTGTGAAACTTTGTTCCTGAGACAATGGGAAGAGGTATTTAAATAACTGTATGACATTTTTCCTATCAACTAATCCTGGTACCTGACAGATACTCAAAATACTTGAACTCTTAATTTTTTTCTCCCAGAGATGCTGTTGAATTGAAGGCACCATGGTTCTTTAGTATTAACACTAGAAAAACATCCCATTACCTCTAGTAACACTTAATAGTTAACCAGTCTTTATATAAATTAGGAAATAAAGGAGTTTATGTAATGCAACATACAGATAAAGCATGAACAATGATCTGTTCAGGAGAAGCAGGAGCAGCAGCTGTCAGGGTTACTGTGGGACTAGCAGTCAGAGTTAGGGGAAGGCCTTGGCTTGCGTTTGTTTGAAGTAGATAGGTGCCTGGAGTCCCAGTGGGCTGTAAATGGAAAGACTAAAGGAAAAAAGAAAATAAGAAAGTTCAACACAGGTACAGCAGACTGCTGATAAGCTATACACCCCCAAACAAGGACTATATATAAATTATTAGCCACAAATGTACTTAATGAATGGTATAGTATTTTTACTATATATCAGCCATAAGTCATTATTCAGCCTAGAAGTTTTAACAGAGAGGGAAGGCACTGATCCTGCTCTTCACTCACCTGTATTCTGTGGTCTGGTCTCAGCTTGTCTGCTTTTAGTACAGTAACCCAGCACACCCTATCTTTGTAACACATAAAGACTAGCCATCTACCCAGTGTAAAAAAAAACAAAACAAAAACCCTTCACATTCCTAAACGGTGTAACAGCAGTGTTCACTTACTTGAACAGATTTTTCAAAATATGTAACTTGAGGAATTTTTTTTTTACATTGGGAAATTCACAGCAATAAATAGCAATGTTCTGCTGATGGGAAAAGAAGATTCTTAATTGCAAAGTTGGCTAACTGGTAATACATTTATCGTCTGAGATTTTTGATGTCATAAACCTATAGAATAACTGAGTTAAGCTTTATCCTAACAGCCTAAAAGAAAAGTATTTGCACTTCAATAGGGCTTGGAGGTAAAATCGATTATATAGCCTTTTCCTGTGGACTTGAATCACTGAATATTGGTTTTCTTATTGATAAAGTGATAGTAACTTCCATAGAAGGGTTGTGAGGATTAGATGATAAATATGAAAGTGCAGAGCACTTAGTGGGGACTCAACATCTTTCCTTCCTCTCCATAAATGTGAAAGTGGATTATTTTCCTAAAGGTTATTTATTAACCAAAAATGATCAGTATTATAATAAATACTTTGTGTATATATATATGTATTTTATTCAACATACTTAAATACACTTAATTCTCAAAATTTTCTGAAACTGAGGTACTATCATCCCTTATTAAGAAGTTGACAGAAGTCTCTAGGTACTGAATTGTGACCCCGTAAAAAAACCTTAGCACATATCCCCAAAATATAAATACATTGTTTATTTTGGGACATGGTTTAAAAAAACAAGTGTGAAATGAAATTCTATTTTCTTTCTGCATCATAGTGACAGACTTTCTTGTACATTCCTATTTTGGGCAACACTGGATTAGGAAACTGAGGCTTAGGTTAAATAAGCTGCTGGGAAGAGTTCCAAGGTTGGGAACATTTTGCTACGTTGCCAACCTCCTGGCATTTGGCTTAGGAGAGGACAAACTCATGCTAATATTCCATATGTTCTTCACAGCAAATCTTGACATAATTTAAATAAAATTTACTTTTTTTGTTTCCTTAATGACAAGT
Organism: Dasypus novemcinctus; assembly: GCF_030445035.2. NCBI lineage: Eukaryota > Metazoa > Chordata > Mammalia > Cingulata > Dasypodidae > Dasypus > Dasypus novemcinctus. Next base: position 66,373,950 of record NC_080677.1, read on the forward strand.
GAGCTAATTCTAATTTAGCATTTTAAAAAGCAGGAAGGACTTAGACTTTTAAGTTTTTTTTTATTGCTCTCAAAAGACCCCATACTTATTAGCAGCCACTCCCCATTTCTCCCTTCAGCCATAGGCAACAACTAATCTACTGTCTGTCTCTGTAGTTCTGTCTATTCTGGACATTTCATATAAAAGCATCATATATGTGGTTTTTGTGTCTGGATGCTGTCACTTAGCATGTTTTTAAGGTTCATCCATTTTGTAGACTATAACAGTACATTTCTTTTTATTGCTGAATTGTATTTGTATGGTTATGCTACATTTTCTTTTTCAACTCATCATTTGATATATATTTGACTTGTTTCCACTTTTTGGCTATTATGAGAAATGCTACTGTGAATATTCATGTCTGTGATTTTATGTGGACATATGTCTTCATTTCTCTTGGGTATATATACCTGGGATTGGAACTGCCACATCATATGATAATTTTATGCTTAACCTTTTGAGGAACTGCCGGAATATTTTCCAAAGCTGCTGAACCATTGAGGAATGGGAATTTTAAAGTTTGAACCCCCAATGGTTTAGTATGGTGTTTACTGAATGACTGTTGTTAAACTCATGTGAAGTTTGTCCACAATTTTTTTCTCAAGTAATCAATGTGTACTTTTTGGTTGTAATGTGTTTATAAAACCCAGTACAAATTCAGTGTATGCAACCTACTCACCAGCACTAACATTTTCATATACAAAAAAGCATATTATTGCATAATATATGAAGAAGAAGAAAGGAGATTAAAAGTCTACAAGTCTGATTTGTGTCTAGTCTTTTAACTATCTGGCCTGAAAATCAGGGAAGTAGCTTCACTTAATGCCAATGTGCCAATTTTAAAATTTCATTTGCTTTTATGATATGATACCACTTCTAAGAACTATACCAATTGATCCTTCTTATGCATAAGAATGGCCAACATCTACTTTATATAATTACTCACTGGAAGAATCTCAAAGGTCTGTAGTGTTCCACTGTTTAGTGTTATTGTTTCAGACTCAACTGTAGCAGCAGGGGATTCTGTTGAAGCTGTGGTAAGAACAAGGACAATAAAAAAAGCTTTGTAAATTTATGTTTCTCCAATGTACTTCAATTAAATAAAGACTACCATAAAGGCAATCTCGAATAATTTGACTGGAATCTTGAAGTCATTTAAACTTCTTTCTTGCCACAGAGAGATGAGAAAGCTAATGGATTTGTGGGGGATGGTATAGATCAGAGGTCACCAAACTATGGTCCCACATGCAAATCCAGCCTGTTGCCTGTCTTTACGAAGTATTACTGGAATACAATCCTATCCATTTGTGTATATATTTTCCATGATTGCTTTTGCACCAAAATGGTAGAGTTGGAGTAGTTGTGACAGACACCAAAGGGGCCCACAAAGCCTAAAATATTTAATAAATTGGCCCCTCAAAGAAAAGGTTCGCTGACACCCTGGTTGTTTCTTTTTCTTTACTTCTACCTATATCACCTCCTAGTAAACCTGTAAACCTGGGCAAATAATTTATGTTTTTCTGTCCTGCCCTACCTAACTCATATATTTGTTGTGAGGACCAGAAGTGTTCTTAAAAACATGAAATCAATTTAAGATTATTTCAGAAGACTACATCTAAGGGGACTGAACAGCACTTAGGAGATCAGATAATAAATTTTTTATTAATAAGTCCACTGAGGCTCAGACTTGATCAATGTCTGTTTAAAGTTATATAGAACTAAGACTAAAAGAAATGAGATTCTTTGGTGTTTTCAGTGGCACCTGTAGGTAAATCCATGTGAAAAATGTTTTGTATTTGACTTTTAATGCCTAGTGTTTGTTGTTATTTAGTTTATTATATTCTGACTACAAGACATCTTAGTTTGAGAGGAATGCATATGATTCATGTTATTTTCTCTTACTATTTGATGGATTTTTACTATCAAACTTAACAGTAATTTGAAGTGATTCCAGAAAACCTAAATCAAGGGCGAAGAGTCTATGGTTGGGGACAAATGTGTCAAGGCTAAGAATGATTTTTACATTTTTTTTAATATAAGAACACACAAACACAAAGAATATCCTATAGAGACCTATGTGGCCTGTAAAGCCTAAAATATTCCTATTTACTCTCTGGCTCTTTACAGGAAAAGTTTGTTGATCCTTGACCCCTAACCTAAGAGAAAAAACAAGAGGTTTTAGTTTTAGCTGGAATACTAAAAATGATGGGTAGGTTCAATCTCCTGTTTCTTGCTTCTTGAAGAAACACAGTTACTCTAAATAATGAAATGACCGATGCTACACATGAATATTAAGGTAGCAGTTACAAAGTCAGATGTCTTCTCAATAGCCAAGGGAAACTAAGTCTCCCATGACCATCAATTTGCAAAAATTAAAAGGAGTTCTTTTTGAATTAGAACTCTAAGAATGAGACACTCATGATTAAGTTAAAATTTTCTAGAGTACTTTAAGAGTCATTGTATATACAGATATATACTTCCAATTGTATCAATTGATGGTTCAATGCTTTACAAGCAGGGGCAGTACCAGGTCATAGAGAGCACTGGGAAATGCCTGGGGCGTTTCTGGCTGTCAAAATGTTAGAAAGCACAACTGGCACCCACCCCAAATGCCAGTAACACTCCTGGCTGAAAGTAACACACAATGATTGGTAAATAAACAGCAATATAGGATAGGGAAATAACATATAGACAGAAAAAAACGTGAAGACAAAAGGGAAGAATAATAGGGATCTCAGAATTTCATTCTCTTGTTCCTTTTTTGTCACTATAAGACTGATGGAAAGAAAGATCAGCTTGGTTTAGATCTTAGGAAAAAGAAAACTGCTCCTTTTAACAAGTGCTGGGTTCCATAACCTTATAAGACCCAAAATGCCAAACAGGCAAACCAAAACAGTTACTAAAATGGTTCTCCATAGGAAGCTGGCCCTTTAATCCCTGAAGAAAATCTTGCTCAAACTCATCAAAACCCATTTCCTTTACACACCACTTCATATAGATTCCCAAGGTTTGAATCTTTCAGTGAATCACGACTTGTCACTTTTTCTTTCTTTCTTTTTTTTTTAGGAGAAACTGGGGATTGCACCTGTGTGATTGTTAGGCTATTGTATCAACTTGGCCAAGTAACTGTGCTCAGTTTGGTCAAGCAAGCACTAGGCTAACTGTCATACAAGGGTATTTATGGACTTTAATCACATTAACTTTACCGCAGTGGTAAATCATAGTTAGCTGATTACAATTATATCAATCAGGGAGACTGCTGTCAGCAATGAGTGATGCTTTATCCAATCAGTTGAATGCCTTAAAAGAGGAAGTGATTCCAGCATTGAGTGAGAATTTCCCAGCTCATCTTTGGACAGCCCATGTCTCGCAAAACTCATCAAGAACCTTCATTTGGACTTTCACTGGAGCTGTGGATTATGGACTTGTGACGCCGATAAAATCGCAGACTATCAACAGATATCTTCTGCTGATTCTGTTTCCCTAGAGAATCCTGATTAAAACATCCTGGGACCTCAACATGGGAGAGAGGAACTCAACCACTGAGCTACATCTGCTCCCTTGACCAATCACTCTTTGGAACTTTTTCCTTGATTGACTACTTTTGGTAGCTTTCTAGTAAGCATTAATTCTTTATGAAAACTAGAAAAGATGGTCTAAGATGGTTTAGCATGGCTGGGCAGTTGTGGTTATGAGTCCTTCTTGTCACACATTCATCTTTTGTGCAAATATTAATTGAGCTAAAATAAAATACCTTAGATTTCATTTAACTCATCAACTTGGGTAAATCTGCATCAACATTCTAGAAGACCAGAAAGTGTCAGGGCTTTTAAAAAAATTTATAGGTTTTATATCAATAAATATCAAAGAAGTCTTGAGGTGCCAACACTTACAAACATGGGTGATCTGGACAGGAATCTGCAGTGCTGTCATGGGGCTCGGAGAGATGGCTGTATTTTCTTCCAAGTGGGCGACTCTGATCTGAACATGCTGTACACTGGAACTGGAATTACCGTTTGGAACTCCAGATCCTGATTTATTCTCCAGAAACGATGGGTTGTTTTTTTGGTTCTCATGTAACTGTTTAAGACCTTTTATTAGGACTGAAGGGAGATGGGCAGACAAAAAGAACATTGATTCTCCGACACCACCATCTAAGCAGCAAGGGAGGTGGGGAGTAAGGAGGGAAAGTATTTGGAATAAATAATTGTGTAATGGATGTGAAATCTTATAAAAATAACTAAAAAATATTTGAAACCACAACATATCCTGACATTTTTGTAGACATTACCTATCATGAGTTTTTAGGAATTCATAATATTTTTCTTAATAGCTAGGGTTTATAATGCATTAGAGAAAAAGGACACTGTGAGGAACATGAAAATAAAACATTATTCTATTGTCCTAGGGCTTCTTAATAAAATTATTATTATTTAGGAAGAATATTGGTTATGCTAAGTGGCTTATTTTCATTTTTAAATGAATAAGTGTTTGTGTGTAATGCATTTTTTTTCTTTTTACAAGGACTCAGGGGCACTTGACTGTATTAGCTACTGCATGAGTGTAAGGAGTTGGTTTTGAGTCTACTCACAACTCCAGATGATCTTTTCCAAACCATAATATGCAACCACATCCCTCGCATAGGGAGGCTAACTCTAGACTTTGCTTTCCTATACTGTTCATAATAAGCTGCACGCATCCATCCTCTCTTGATGCTGCAAATCTGGCCAGGTTCATGTTACATTAGTATTCATTCATTCTCTTCTGGTTTTGATGAATGTCAAATTTATAAATTCAAAACTGGATGTTTCATTTTTAAAATCACACTTTGATCAAGCCAAAGTTCCAGTGTTTAATTTTCCTTTGGAAAAAAATAGAACTTGGAGCATTATTAGTTTAAAGTATATAGCAGGTAAGCCCAATTTAAGATCTCTTGCTTTACAAATCAATCTGGGAATTTACAGTCTTTACAAAATAAACACAGGATTTCTTTAAATAACAAACCCAAGTAAAACATTTGAAGTTACTGAACTCATAAAAAATTGATTTAAACTTTAAGTTTTCAGAAATACACCTTTGTACAGAATATAAATAGATTATGTAAAATTTATTTCTCCTTCATAGTTTCTGTGATAAAGTGAGACTGTTTATTTTCATCTTAGGTGCTTTGGGAATTATAAATCACATCAATTCTTCTCTAGGGGAGAAAAGACTAACTTTCCCTAAAGAAACAGGGTAACATTTAAGGGAAAATCTACTATGACAATCTCTTTTGCTGGCAAAGAACTCCCAATATCTAAGTCCTGTGGGGTAAATATGGCAAGAGAAGTAAAGGACTTAAAAAGCAAATACATTACCAGGGAATGAAACATCCTTATGGTTTGCGATCTGCCTTTTGATGGTCCACCATTTACTTCGAAGCCATTGTGGTGAACGGACACTGCTCCATCCCTCAGCTAAGAGATCCCAGTTTATGTCATTTTCATCAGCTACACCAAGCTCTGCTATCCTACAGGTTACAAAATAAACATCTGTTAGATGTTATTTCATAACTACAGGTGATGTCACCGGCAATAAAGGGAATGGTAGGTTATGCCACTGAGATGCTACTGTTAAGTTGTAATGGGAGGAGATTCTTGGAGTTAATGCCAACTCATTTTCAGAGCTAAAGAGCTAGAGATATATCACTACCAATAACCTTTTAGCCTTTTGTTAAAATGTACAACTAATGGGTTGAACTGTAAATGGTTAGAACCAGATGAAGCACTGTAAAGAAAAAGAGAGCTGAAGGTTAGAACATGAGAGTAACAGGTTAAGGTGTATAGTCTTTTCTGCAGTGTTCCACTGTGGCCTTTACTAAGTCAGTTATTCTTGGATCGATGCTTTTCCATTTGTAACATGAACAAAAATATTTAGAAATTTTCTGTTTATAAAGATGACTAGTTTAAGAAAATCTTAAAAACAAAACCCAAACCTATGATAAAAAGCAAAAACCATACTCTAGCGGCAATCAAAACCAACAACACAACAGTACAACTACACTTGGAGTTTTAAAAGTCTATTCATTTTCTGACCTTATCTGTCATGACTCTGATTTTCAGTAGGAAGTAGCCACAATGACAACTTCTATTACTTCAGTGTCTTAAATATATCTTCTTGCTGGTATTTTTGCATTAATTGAGTCACTGAGTCTTAATGGTTAAGTCATCTAATTAAAAAATAAGTTTGGATTATCATAAAGCTATTTTTGGATTTGTATTAAATGGAAGCATTTGATTTGGTCAGTTTGAAAGGGTAGAGTTACTGTAAACTGGGTGCCCTTCTTGAGAATCTTAGCAAAGTAGCCAAGGACTGAAGGGCATGGAGACTGAATAGCCCTCTTACCCTAAATATATTCCCCCTAATCCAGGACTGAGGCACATTGGTGGGACAGTGGAAAAAGCTGCACTGCCGCTGCCTGTGCCATACCTGTTCTGTGGATATAGAGAGGACTTCAGTCTCCACGCCTTCAATCTGGTACTTTGCACGAACACTAAATCCACTAAAAAGGAACAAACACAAAACAAAAAAAAGAGCTCAATATGAAATTCTTAGGATCTTAAACAATGACTTTCTATGGGAAGGATGCTTTTCAGACATTAGTCATCTAGGGATACCAAGAGGAAAGTCAATCAAGACATTCACAGCAATTAAGCAACTTTTGTCTTTAAAGATTTAGAATACAAACCTGAGGATGAGATTGATTTCATCTTCCTTGGTCCACTCAGTGCCCCCACTCTGTTTCCAGTTCAGGTAGTTGAGCCACTTAGAACGACATTGCTTTTCTGAGCGGGTACCCACTCGTTCAGCCACAGCTGCCCAAGACACACCCTGTGTGACTATGTCACCTGGCTCAGTGCTTGTCAATTCATGAACAACCTCTGCAAGTCTCTTTTCTTCTTCTTCTGTCCACTTCCCTGAAAAAAGGAAATCATCCAGACTACCACTGCTACCTTCTCCTTTTCCAAATCATATTCAGCCTCCATTTCTAAGGACTGATGGGAAGTGCAGTTTTCTAAAAGTTTATTTCTGAACCAGCCCGTTGCTGGGAAACCACACATACCTGCTAAAGAGAGCTGCATTATACTAGCCCAGTAAGGTACTTAGCACAAAACAAAATACAAAATCCTTATGGAAAGTATTGACTGATTCTTTAAGGAAAGATAACCTCTCTAAAACATAACCACAAAGAATCATGTACTCTCAAACTTCACTAAGGCCTTTATATATATATATATAAACCTAGGTTTATACCATCTCCTTTTCTCAGTATTCCCACTCCAAGTTACTGTAGTGAAAAATCAGTTAAGTCTGAGACTGGTACTCATGCATATTTTAATTCCAGGTCTTTCTGAACCCATAAACCTACAAATACCATCAAATGTTCTTCGTCTTTTTCTGAGGGAGCTTAAGCAGACAAACAATATCCCTCCAAATTATGCTACCAGGAGGTGTTCTGTACTCACAGCATCTTATATTTTACATCTAAAGCTCTCATATCTGCTTCGTTCATTAAGCTGACCATGCCACAGAATGATGGAGTCTAGTAGAATTTATGTTCCTATAATGATGATGGTGGATGGGTTAAGCAGGACATATTCTCAATTCCACTTTAGTGGAGTAGGGGGGTGGGAATAGAAAATGTATTCCCTAGAGGCACAAGCTAAATTTGAGAATTATTTTACTTATTGAAAGACTGAGCACAGATTATGAATGCTTCACAAAGCTAAAAGGGAACTATGTCATGATCTATTCTAACCTCTTCATTCCACAGAGGAAACTGAGGCCCAGAAAGGGCAGTTGTTGGTCACAAAGGTTAGGTTTAAGAGTATCATAGTACATGGGTACATGCTAAGTGTTAAAAAGGCATTTGCAGTCTGGGGACAAAAACACTTTTTTTCTATGGAAAAATATACTGAAAATATATATAATCTTTGGAAACACAGCTTCTTCTTAAGTTAGGATCTGTTTAGAACCAAAGTTTTCATAAACATGAGTTGATAAAGGAAGTTCATTAGTTAGATGGGCCTAAATTAAAATTACTTCCTGAGTGCTTTAGAAATACGTACTTTCCCAAATGATAAAGTTTTGAACTGCTACAAACCTGAAATATGCTAGACCTAAATCCTTGTGAAACCAAGGAGATGGTGTGTCCATATGAACAATGTCACCTTACACAAAAGCACAAAACAAAGTTAAAAGATTAGTTGGGTTTATTAAGCTTGAAGAAAAGACTAGAAAACAAAATAAAAGTCTGAACTAAGGTGAGAAACATGGATTTCTTTCAAGAACAGAAGAGATGGTAGTGTCCCAATGGGCAGGAGGGTTCAAATGTTGATAAGAAAACACCACCAGCAGCACTCACAGTACCTGTGTTGCAAGTATCCTTCATCAGTCGACACCGATCTTTGACAGAAGACGCACTTCTTCCTAGCGCCGCCCCTATTGTTGCCCAGTCATTGCCATGCTTTATCCGGAGCCTAAAACAAGAGTCTGCCAATCAGCATTTGGTTCAACTGTTTTCTCCCTTTTAATTTCATCAATTATTCTTCATTCTTCTTCTTCCCATTTGACTGGTTTGGAAGATGTGGGCAGCAATAGTTTGAGAGCCAAAGTTTGAAAGTGTGGCCTTTTTTGGGGTCCACAGTTGTCTGTGGGTGAAAAAAAAACAGGCAGCAATTGCCTTTTTCCTGGGTCAGAGAAGAAATAAGTAACTTGGATATGTGTTCAAAAAAGACCAAATTTACCCTCAGGTTAATGACACAATCTCCCAGGCAAGCCCCCAATTTTTCCCTTTTGAGCATACTCCCAATAAGCCATATTTCAGATATCTGAAAAAGGTCTCACAGGTCCTTACCATCATAACAAGATCTGATCTTCAATTTTTAAAATGATCCATATAATCCTAAAACTTTATGGCCCTAGCTCAATGAGACAAAACTAGGTCACCTAAGACTCATCAGGGTTTACAAGGAAGCAGAATCAGCCCAGATATTCAGCAAATTATTTACCAAATCGCCATTTAAATCTAAGTCATGGAAACACAATCCTGGCTCTGATCCTGGTATGTAAGTTCCCAAATTTTGTCTTCAGGCTTTTAAGAATAGCCATTTAATCTCTTCTGGGACCTTTACTAGTGGTGAAGAAGAGTCTGGTGACTAAATCAGGAGGAGACTAAATATATGTGCCATGGACATGGCTATTCTGTGCAGGTAAGAATCTGATAAGCTTCTTTTATGATAGAAAGGCAAGCATGCTTAATAGTAGGATTAAATTATACCAGTCTGCCAAAAAATTTCTTGAAATTTTCAAAATAAAATTTTAAAAAAACCACAAGGTATTAAAAATATATATTACAACAATGAAAAAATTTAAAACTTACTCCTTGAGCTTTTCAATTTCTTCAGGTGTGTACCTAGAAATTTAGAGAAATTTTAAAAAAAAGATTAGAACAAGGCATGCTAAAAACATTAATAAAATCACCATTTCATTTTGGGAGCCAAATACTAAGTCATTTAGCATAATATTTTAAAAATAACCAATGTAATTTTAAAGTAAACTAATAAAAATTAGTTAAAAGTAAACATCAAATACTTTTATTTACTAGGAAGGTAAACATCATACAATTTTCTCTAGGAAAAGTCAACATTTAAAACAAAAATGAATTTGCTTCTATGCTGCCTATCTCTTCCTTCATTTCAAAGTTAGGTTTACGCACTCTGAAATCACAGCTATTCCTAAAAACTTATGAATAACATTATAAACTAGAGTTAAAAAGAAAATATCCTACAGTAAAGTCTCTTGAGGCACTGAAAATTTTAAAGCTCTCTGTACTCTTCCTCTACCCATGCATTCTTCCTCCGACTTTAGTAAAAGCTCTGTTTTTTCAAGTACTCAATACTCAAAGAGATTTTCTTCAAAAATGCCCATTTAATAATTTTGAAAGGCTGCTCACTTTGTAACCTGTATGAACGGAAGTCTGATGAATAATTTATTCAGATTTCACTTTGTTCATTGATTCCACTTTTTTCTATTGTCATAAAAACATAATTTAATTCCCTTCAGCTTTCAAATGTGCTCTCATTAGCAGGCTGCAGAATAGTGACAGGAAAAGCAGCAGCAGTAGCTTGGCAATCTCTTAGCCATAATATTAACACCTAAAATTTCCAAGAAGGAATTAAGAATATGCCAATACTACTATATAATCACTGCATGGCAGAATTTTAATGATGCCTTCCCATAAATGCTACACGTAACAAAAATCCATGAATTAGTTCCAGAAATGTAGTTTTCCACTCGTTTTATTAAAAAAAAAAAAGGTAGCTATTTAGCAAATGCTATCCTATAAAAATGAATACGGAAAACATTACCAGTTAATTTAAAGTTCTTTTCACAATTCCTAAATCTGTAAGTGCTATCACTATACTTTCTATAATGTTAATTTACTACAAAGCAGACTTCGACATCTTAAGTAAACTAGGTAGCTTTAGAAGGAGTTTTAGATTCTAAATTCTAAAAGAGGTCTTGTAGTGAGGTTTCACCAGATTCACAACATCAGCCTGAAGGATAAAAATATTAACATAACAGTAATTCATAGTTGTCTTGAGTTACTTGAATTAAGGTTTTGATCATAACTCCATTAAAAAAGAGATAATTCCTTAAACATTCCCCCTAATTACATGAAAACATGCAGTATTATAAGTTTTCATACTTTCCCACATGGTTTCTGTCATCATACATGCGAAGCACTCTTCTATAAACTGCAAACAAAGGCCGGTTCAGACCCCATGCTATAGTCCTGTAGAAATCTTTTCTTTCATCTTTTGACATCTCAAAGATGATTTCTGTGGCATCTTTTATTCCGCGTGCCTAAATGGGTTACATTTCTTTGATTTAGGGATTTCTGATAAAATTCATATGGATATAATGTTTTTAAAAGTTTTATTTTTATTTTAAAAGTTATTAATGGCATTTAAAAAATGTGTTGCTAATTCATTAATAAAAGTCAAATAAATATAAACTTCAAAATGTTGCAGGAGGTAAAGTGATATTTAAAAGTTCTAAAAGTAAGCTCTATCAAATTCAACAAGCTCCAGCTGTCAGGCCCTTTTAAAATTATAAAAAAATTTAAAAAATAACTCTAAAGGAAATAGAAGGAAAAAAAATCATAACTAAAGTAATGCAGGGATGGGTATGGCTCAAGCAGATGGGCTCCTGCCTCCCAAGTGGGAGGTCCCAGGTTCGGTTCCTGATGCTTCCTAAAGAAGAAGAGTAGACACAAGAGAGCCATCTCGGGGGTGGGGGTGGTGTGTGTGTGTGTGTGTGTGTGTGTGTGAGAGTGTGTGTGTGTGTGTGTGTTTGTAAATTTTAAAAATCAAAAGAAAAAAACAAAAACCAAATTAATGGAATCAAGAATCTACCTTTGAAAAGATCCATTAAGGCTAACAAAATTTGAAAAGATAAGCCCCGGTGAACAAACAAACCCCCCAAAGGCAATATTAGAAAGGAAAAATGGGGCATAACTAGAGATGCTGCAGAGATTAAACAGTTAATAAAATATTATGAATAAATTTTTGGCAATAAATTTGAAAACTGAAATAAATTCCTATAAAACGTCAACTTACCAAAACTGACTCAGGAAAAGATAGAAAGACCATTAAGAAAATTAAATCAGTTACTAAGAATTTTCCCACAAAGAAAACATCAGGGAGAGATGATTTACAGGTAAGTCCTATTTAACAGTCAAGAGAGACATAAATCTAATGGTTAACTATTCTAGGGTAAGGAAAAAGCAGTGACCCACGAAACAGTCAAGAGACACATAGTTCTGGATTGTAAATTATTCTAGTGGAAAGAAAAAGCAGGGATACTTCACTACTCATTTTACCAGGCTAGCATAACCTCAGTAGTAAAACCAGACGTGGACAGTTTCAGAAAGGAATTTTTAAACTAAACCCATTCATTAACATAGATGAAAAAAAATCCTAAAAACATTTTAGTGTACTGAACTCAGCAATGTATTAAAAAAATATATATTACAAAAAAGTGGGTTTATTCCAGGGATATCAGTTGATGGTAATTTTTTAAAAATGAGTAATGCAATTAAACCCACATCTAGATTTGTGGAGAAAATTGTAAAATCTTAGATGTGGAAAAAACATTCATAAAATTCAGTATATCATACATTATAAAACTGATTTTGATCAGGTTTTATCTGATAAAAAGAGCATTTAGCAAGGTTGCTGGATATAAAATCAATATAGTCATTTGCATTTCTAGACAAAACCCATAAAATGTCATGTTAAGTTATTTATAATAGCACCAAAATTAAAAAAGCATTAGGAATAAATCCTAGGCAAGTCACACAATTTCTTTATTGAGGAACTAACTAAAATGGAGAACTATATCACATTCTTTTTAATGAGCAGGACAAAATATTGTAAAGATGTTAATTCTTTCCAAATTGACGTACAGAATTAATGTACTCCCAATCAAAATCCCAATGGGTGCTCGCTTCGGCAGCATATATACTAAAATTGGAATGATACAGAGAAGAATAGCATGGCCTCTGCGCAAGGATGACACACAAATTTGTGAAGCGTTCCATATTTTTTGGACAGATGCTAGACATTGTATGTCCTGCCATAGCCCACTGGGTGGACTGGGGGAGAGTGTATACTACAATGTAAACCATGCAGTGCAGCAGTGCTCCAAAATGTATTACCCAAATGCAATGACTACCATGATATTGAAAGAGGTTTTTGATATGGGAGGGGTTGGGGGGTATATATGGGAACCTCTTATATTTTTTGAATGTAACATTAAAAAAAAGAAAGAAAAAAAAATCTTTTGAGAGATTAAAAAAAAAAAATTCCCAATGGGGTTTTTCATCCTCTGCAAGCTAATCCTAACTATATAATGGAAGAGCAAAGGACCAAGAACAGCCAAAATATTCATGGAGATGTTTGTCCCATTAGGCAATGGGATTTCTGAAGACAGTGAATACTGCTAAAGGGATCAAGAAATAGAATCTGTGAACAAATTAGAAATTCAAGAACAAAACTTATTTAGGAGAGAATAGACATTGTAGACTGAGGAAAAGATAGACATTTCATAAATGATGCCAAGGCAATTGTTAATTTTTACCCATATAGGAAAAAAACATAATTGAAACCCTATTTCACACCCTTTAGAAAAAATATTGGTATGAAAGGCAAAGCCTAACATTTTTATAGGACAATATATGAGAATTATCTTCAAGCCCGTGGGGCAGGAGAGGATTTCCTAAACGTGTGCAAAACATGAAAGTAAAAAGATGGTAAATTTTCTATTAAAATTAAGAATTTTTGTTGATAAACCCCTAAGGGCTAAAGGGAAGGAAAGACAAGCTACTAAATTGGGAAAATATATTTGTAACACAAGTGAAAATTCAACCATTAATAAACAACATACATTATAAACGTCTATAAAATTTTTAAGAAACGACAATCCCACAGAGAATCTGGTAAAAGACACAAGACAGGAATTTCAAACAGGAAACATAAATGACTAATAAGCATATTAAAAATATATAATCAGAGAAATATAGATTAAACCATAATGAGATACAATTTCACACTCACTAGATCGGTACAAGTTAACAGCAAAAACAATAAAAAGAGGGAGCTAATCTAGTTCAAATGCCTGAGTGCTTGCTTCCCACATGGGAGGTCCTGGATTCAATTCCTTGCCCCAGTACCACAAAAAACAAAAACAAAAACAAAAACAAAAACAAAACAAAAAAAAACCCCAAATGACCATTGTGGAATGACTTAACTTATGATATACTTGCACAGTGAAGTACAGATAAATCAACAGAGAGGATGGATCTCAAAACCATAAAGTTGAGGAACAAATAAAAAAACAAAAACAAAAACAAAGAACACCCAGGGAAAGAATCTATTCAGATACATTCCAAAAACAGGCAAAATACACTGGTATGTATTTTATAGACTTTAGAATTTTATATACTTCTTCACAAAAAGTTTCATAAGTTTAGAATCTTTTTTAACATTCTTCTTGTTTATGCAGTTCCAAGTCTGTAAATAATTAAACCTTAATTATTTACTAAGCACCTAAATGTAAGACATTTGCAGGATGACCACATAAGATGAAAGATTCTGCCTTTTTTTTGGGGGGGGGGAGAATCATCGCAGTTACTTTTATTTACCCTTTTACTCAAAATATAGAATATATGACATGAATTAAATGAAGTTTACTAAGTTTAAAAATGGCTTTGGGGGGGGTGGGGAGTAGGGTATATGGGAACCTCTTATGTTTTTTAATGTAATGTTTTATGTGATCTATTAACTCTGCAAGAAGATAATTTAAAAAAAAAAAGGTTTAAAATGAGGCGGATGTGGCTCAGGTGTACCATATGGGAGGCCCTGGGTTTGATTCCTGGGTTTCCTGGTGAAGGCAAGCTGGCCTGCGCCGCTGCAGAGAGCTGACAGCAAGTGCAAACAATAGGGGGAGGGGAGAGATAAAAATGAAGTAAAACAAGTAAATCTTTAAAAAATAAAATGGCTTTAAAGCATTTAGAGGACACCACATAATAAAAACCATGGCCAAAAATCAAACCAAAATTAGCACACCTTCTGGACATTTCTCCTAATTACCCCAAATAAAAACTCTTTTCTTTCTTTCCCAACATCTAGTCACCAGGTTTCATTAAAGACTACTTTATCTTCCCTTTCATTGCCAATTCTATTACTACCACTGCAGTTCAAGTCCTTAGCACCTCTCACCTTTTCAATTCAAACTAGTCATCTGAAAAGACTCCTCTCCAAACCTCCTAAACTTTCCTGCTCTAATCATGAAGTTGGAAGGGTCCTTGGAAACCAACTACTCCAATTTCCTAGACAAGAATCCAGTTTCTAAATCCCCAAGTTTGGTGCACTTACCACTTATTACTGCCTTTTCTTAAACCCATAGCATTTTTCCAGTTTTCATTAATGTATATGACAAATGGACAACTTTAAAACATATCTGAATAATGGTTACTATATTTGTTTCTCTTAAAACAATTAGCTTGATGGGAAGAATCTTTATTCATTAACAAAGAATTAAAGCTTTTAATTACTTATAGTTTACAAAGCCTAGTCTGGGAAGGGTACAGCTTAAAATTAAACTTAATAGTCTTTCTTGGTAGCATAATATTTATAGTAGTCAACAACTGGAAACAACCTAAATATCAAACTACAGAGAATGGTTAAATTTTTTTTCTTTATGTACAATTGTTTATACAAATTCAGCAAAGGAAAAACTGCCTTAGGGAAGGTCTATGGAATACCATCTCACAGCAATGATTTTTATGAATGCATAATGTAACAGGAAAAGAGCCATGTAATAATCCTGAAATAAGAACTCAACTCACACTTCAAAGAAGAGCAAAAAGGAAAAGAAAGGCTATGCTGGATTATTTATTCTACTTCTTGACTCACTGTAAAAACTAGATCTATAAACAGTAAAAGATCTCATGCTAGAGTGAAGGCCTTCTGAAGGCAAAGGCTGAAGTGTCAATTTTAAAATTTTGAGAAAAAGCTGACTTTTGTATAGAGAAAACTTGGCAGTGTCTTTACTCAACTATAATTTACATATTTCCGCAACATGCTTGTGTAACTTCTTGACATACAAAGTGGGCTATAAACTTCCAGTTAAACATGCTTTTATGTGGAAGGTCTTAACCCAGATCTGCGCACATTTGTAAATGGGTTCTTTTGTTGATGAAGTTTGGGTTATGTTCTCTCATTTCAGGAAATCATGAAATTTGGCAAGCCCAAAACAATTAAAACACTGGTTATGCATTTAAACCTTGCTTAAAAAACTTAATTTGCAGAAAAATAGATTTGCATAATGTAAGATGTAATAAATGAAACAAAATGTGTGTCATCATGGCAGCAGAAAATGGCATAAGATTCACTCTAAAAGATACTGAAACCCTTGGAGTTGTAAGGAATGAGGTGTCCAAACACAACTCTGATGGTCTACATTTCAAACATGCACTATTTGAGTCTAACTCCACTAAAGGAATGATCAGCAAGTCTCTGAAAAGATTTCCTTAAGAAGCGGACAGATCCATCCTAGTATTCTCACTTTATTAAACTGTGAAGTTTTAAAAAAAATTTTCAATTGCTTCTCATTTCCCATAGGATAAATTCTAATTCTTTGGCCTGAACTTTGAAACCCAGTCTTCAGAAGTTAGTCTCTCCAAATTTATCTTGGTTTAAGTTAAAGGGGGTTACTTTAATGAATCCTGGGGTTGATCTCTGCATCCTTGCCTCTCTGCCTTTACTTATGTTTTTGAAAAACATATGCTCTTCCCTCTATTACTCTACCGAAATTCTATCCCTTCTTTAAGACTCAGCTCAAATCCTTGCTTTTCTACAAATTTTTCCATAATTGTTCTAATTCTTCCTTCTCTGATGTCAAGCAGAACTCAGTCTGCATCACTCATATGGTACAAA
Source organism: Dasypus novemcinctus (assembly GCF_030445035.2). Lineage (NCBI taxonomy): Eukaryota > Metazoa > Chordata > Mammalia > Cingulata > Dasypodidae > Dasypus > Dasypus novemcinctus. The sequence continues at coordinate 66,390,533 of NC_080677.1, forward strand.
GTCTTGTGTGATTCTTTAACTGTTTTCAGCCTTCCCAGATGCAATGCTGGCTTTTCAAAAGCAAATACTGTGTTAAGGCAACTTAATATCTTCAGTGACTCAAAAATATTGGGTTCAACAGACATTTAATAAAGAGGACTAAGCTAACAGTAAATAACTCTGAATGTGAAAATGAACTAAAATAGTCAATTTTTATTTTAAAGGAAAGTACTAGTATGACCTCATTAATTCATTCAAGGAAGAAGATGTATACCTTTGATTTGAGATAATATAAATTTAAACTCTAATTTAGAGGCTGCTTGAAACAACATGTCTTTTAGATTCTGAAAGGCTATTAAGGTTTTGTCTAAATTTCGGGGAGGTAACTGAAGCAAAAAAGTTATTTCAGATAGAAAATTCAAAATTTGTTTTACAATATTATTAAATCAGTCATACACTTTAGAATTATTAAGCTACAATATATTAGCCCATCTATCATTAAAAAAATTAACAAAAAGCTCCTAAATGTAAGTATATACAATGTACTGCTTCAATATTTTTACAATTGGTAGTGAAGACTAGCAAAACACAAAAATATGCCATAAGATACCTTGAGATAGCGTTCAATATTGTTCATCAAAATATCAATTTCTTCCTTTGACCACATCCCCTGCTTCCATTTATGTCCTTTGAAAGAAAACAATTAGTATTTCTTAAGAGGAATACAATACTAAAAATTTGTTTTGTGATTAAATAAATTATCTTTGGGAATAAATTTTAGCTAATTTAATTTCTCAGTAAACTAAAACAAGAAAAAACACTCCCAGGTAAAACTGCTTTTTACCTCTGATTTTTAAGAATAATTTGGACTTACTAAATTAATAGTAACTAAAAGATTAAAATAATATTACTTTCTCTCAGTTACTTCTCTTATCCTTTCAACTATAGAATTGCTAAAGAGAGACTTATAATTAGAAAAGCCAAATCACACTTTATAAAAAATTTCACCCATGAAAAACTATTATAGGCAAAAGAACACGTACAAGTTTCTAGGGTAACATAAACAATATACTAGATACTAAAAGAATATCTTAAGAATATTCTACTGAACAGTAGTTGAAAAAAGTCAATTAACTTACTTCTGATTGTTTTCTTTGAGTGGCATGTATGCAACTCACACTTTTTTACAGCAGCTTCCACAGCAATTTTTATGAGCAGAGTAGCACTATAAACACTATGTTACTTTAAACCTCTAAGCCACTTAATCAGATCTAAGTTAACAGCCTCTTGAAGAGGTTTCAGTCACTTCACTTCCTGCTCCTATAAGCAGCCAACTACATTGTCCTTAAATTTTCTCCACTGGACACTAAAGTTCACAGCATATCTTACCTTTATTAGTCAGAGAATCTTTATCTTCTTTAGTTGTAAACCATGCTTGGCTAACTGCTGAAACTTCTTCATTACCCAAAGGAGATATTTCATCTAGTTGCTCATTTTGTAAAATCTTGAAAAGGTAAAAAGAAAAAAAGTACCAGCTTGATTTAATACATAACCTAATTTACCTTTGCTGTAATGTTAAGCATTAAAAACTCTAATGCAGTAATATGGAATTCATTTGCTTTATATATAGTCAAGTATATTCAATTTACAGAGAAACATTTTCTTGCTTTTTTATACGGCAGTATGAAAACAGAATTTTCAGCATTAACAAAATATGACCTCCATTTAAGCAAGCAACTTTGTCCTCATGCCTTCAATTTTTACAAAATATTGGCTAAAAGATTCCACTAAATATTTAAATCAATATAGGATATCCAAAACCATTTGTGTATTATTTAGATACATAAAATGAACTCATACAATTGTAATCAGTTCCAGGTAGGAAAATGGTTCAGTACTGTGATTAAGGTAGTTTCCTGAATACAGAATCATCTATAATGTAATTCCTTGTTAAACAAAAAGGATTAACAGGGTAAACCAAACGACGATATTGCAAAATCGTGGTTTGCTTATTGTTTACTGGATAACTTTGTTTTAGCACCCCTTTAAAGCTGCTTCCTGTACCTTCTTCAGAAAGAACTATGTTATATGTTACTTATCATTACTACTACCATTATTATTAGTGGAGCTAAAGCAGTCTTTATTGAGAAATGAATAGTTAAATAACAGCTTTATTGAGATATAATTCACATAACATAAAATTCATTCTTTTAAAGTTTGCAAGTCAGTGGCTTTTAGTATACTCACATTTGTGCAATCATCACAGGTACTTAAAAAGAGTTTCAATTACAGAAACACTTCACCTAACAAATTTTGCAGGAACAAGCAGCTTTTAACAGTTTTGGCCCAAAGACAGCAACTGGGGTAAATGAGGAAGATCCAGCAACAGTGCTACCATCTTAGGTATGAGCTTATCATAAGATAGGGAAACCCATGCCTAGTGACCACTCAACTCAGTTTGGTCTCTGGAATTAGACAACTCTTAAGCTATGTCATGGGCTGGAGGGTCCTAAGAAAGACTGCACTATCTCTTGAATAGGCAGAAGTTCAAAGTCCAACTTCAAGAGGAATCCAAACCCACCTCATCTGGTAAAAGTCAAGCTATCTAGTGAATAGCCAAAGGACAGTGAGGAGAAATGCCTTATCTCTACTGTCATCTACTTTATTTGTATATCTGGTGGCAATAAATATATTGCTGATATCCCAAAGTTACTTTTAGAAATCCATGCGCGAAAAGCTAGAAATTGCTTTAACACTAAATCAATGGAAAGGTTTAAACCTAAATTCTATGATCCAAACTTTTATTTCTTTTAAAGATCAGGATGCCTATATAAATCTGAGAATTGAGACAGACTAGATGATGTCTGAAGACCCCACTGTATTCTAAAGATCACAATTCTGTAAGATTTGAATTCCTAAGAGAGCCACTTGAAAACCACTGAAGCTTTGTGCTCTAAATCAATAAAGGGTGATAGCAGGGAGCTAGGGAAAGTTCTTGATACATGTAATACCAACTTTTAGGAACTGTGATGTAAAAAAAAAAGCTCTTCTTAGATGACCTGCTCTTAAATCAGTCACTTGGTTAAGAGAACCACATCACCATTTCCCAAACCGAGGCTAAATATGAAGCAAAGCCCACTCCATGAAGCTTAGGAAAAAATATGTCATGTTGATTAATTGCTATTATTTGGGCAAACACTTAATGCCTTATGCTTAAATTTTCCTAATGAAAAATTACAATTATTACTTAAATCATATAATGTTAAACATGTAAACAACCATCAAATGAAGCAAATAATTATTAAATGGCAGCCATTCAATACTGTTAATAAGAAATGAGTTTATGTATAGTAGAAGACTTTACGTACTTAAAGGGCACTTACCTATTCTTAATATGTAGATATTAATAAGTTTTACAGTAGTTTACTGCCATTTTTCACTCCTTTATGAATACAGCTTTAAAAATTATAATGCCTTAATTAGGATGCTTTTGCTTTTTAAAAGAAAACTTTGAGAGTTGGCTGCAGGGTTTTATGTTTGTAATAATACATAGGCTTGGAAATCTAAAAACAAATATTCATCCACAACATCCTGTGTATATTGGGAAGTTCTTTTAGGTTCTAATTATTTTTCAAGCTAGAACGCACCACTGGAAAGAGACATGGTACATTAACCACAAAATTTAGTCAAATAGCTGTAGCTGGTTTGACATCCAAGGATACCGCAAGCAGCAGACTCTGTGAATCTTAAAGTGTATTGATTTTCATTCATAACCTAACGATCTTCTTAAAAAACAAATATTAGAAATTATTATTAAATATTTTTGTTCACTAAAATGGTAATAACAAACTAACAAGCTAAGTAAAAAATAATAATATATTAACTCTTTGGCAATAACCAAAAGAGCACAATCTTATAATTTGTCTTATAATGACTAAATCACCACTGCTCAATTTTAAATTAGGTTGTAAACTACATCACACACACACATATAGTTATTTTTGCTGTGCTGAACAACGATAAGCAGAAGTGAGACTACCTCATCTCTAAATCTGGAATGAAGTGGACAAGCCCCATTTTAAAGGAAGGATACATTCTACTGCTTCAGGGGGGCTTCGGAGAAAGAACTCCCCCTGAAACCTGAAAGGGAAGATTATAAAGCACTTCAGTCTGGCTCAAAGATATGTGAACTATATAAAGAAATGCACTCCTGCGGAAATCCTGTAATTCTGGAACCACTTTGCTGCTCCTTATTGTAAAAAGTCAAAGTTGTCACTATTATACTTTTTTTCCCCCAGGTACCAGGGCCTGGGATTGAACGTGGGACCTTGTATATGGGAAAAGCAGTGCTCAACCACTGATCCACATCCAGCTTCCCTGAGTTGGTTTTCCCATTTGATTTGTTTTTAAGAGGCACCCAGAATGTAACCCAGAACCTTCCATGTGGGAAGCAGGCACTCAACTGCTTGAGTCACATCTGCTCCCACCATTACACTAACTGAAGGAAAAAAGTATGTATACTTCACAAAAGAAAAAGAATGGTACAATGTCTTTACTGTCTGCTAAAAAATATTTTATTGAAGTAAAAGGACCAGTTACTAATAAAGAAAGGCACAATCAGTAAAAGATAAACAACAAACAGATAAGTAATGCACACAAGTCATTTCTAGTTTCAAATTTGAAACATTCTACAGGGAATAAATTTTTAAAACATCTTATCTTTGCTTACAATCTTGAGATTCTTATGTATGTGGAAACTAGCAACCTGAGTCAATCCTACCTCAACTAGCAACCTGAGTCAATCCTACCTCAATCTTCTGGTTGCTATTTTGTCAGACAAAATGTGTTCTTGTTATTATCACCTAAGCTATGTTAATGATAATCCTCCTGAGCCTGGTTAAAAAAAATTACTATACCTGGATCTGCGTCACAGTTCCCTCGGTAATCTCATCATCTGCCACCTCTGTGGTTGCGGTCATGGTCACCTCAAAGCTCTGGTCATTTTCTGAAACTTCCAAGAAAACAAACAGGTTATCTCCTAAATAATAATGGCAGGTTCTAATTATTTATCTAAAAATACCCATTGAAAAACATGTGTTCATCTAATTTCCTAACACATTCTTTGCCAATACATCCCCATATAAATATATATGTATACATTTATTTACCTACTATGTACTAGGCATTGTTCTGGGTGCTGGCTGGGAAATACCAGTGAACAAAAGAAAAAAAAAATCCTGCCTTCATGGAGCTTATATTCTAAAGGGGAACACACAATGAGCAAGATATCATGTTAGATGTGATAAGCACTAAGGAGAAAAAAATAAAGCAGGAAAGGAATGTGTAATGGGGAGGATGTCTGAAGGTGTAGAGAGAAGGCCGAGAAAGTAGCCATGACTTGGAACAACATCAAGAATAGAGCTAGCCATGCAGGATCTTGGGGTGAATCATTTTAGGAAGAAAGAAGTCCAAGTACAAAGGCTCTGAGATACAGGCATGTTTTGAATGTTCATGGCAATAGCCAAGGAGGCCAGTGTGGCTACAGCAGACTGAACAAGAACAGTGTGGGGCCTGCAGCCCATTGTAAAGACTTTGGCTTTTGACTGAGACAGGAAACCACAGGAAGGTATTGAGTGGAAGAGAATTATCTTCTAACCTGACCTGCCATTAGCAAGATAGGAAAGAAGCCAATTTAAGAACTTAGAAAGTTTAAGGGGTTCAGTTTTAAACACCTTACTTTGAGATACATACTAGAGATATCTGGAGTTTAATAGAAGTATGGGCTGGAATTAATCTGGAAGTCATCACCATAGGAATAGTTTTTAAAACTATGAATTGAGATCACCTAGGGAATGAATTAAAAACAGAAAACAAACAAACAGCAGTCTAAAGACTGGATCCTTGGATACCAGACAAACCAGTAAGAGAAAGAAAATGGGCAGGAAGGTAGGAAGAAAATCAGAGGAATGTGTTTCTTGGAAAGCAAATGAAAAAATATTTCAAGGAGAATGGTGTGATAAATATTGTCAAAAGGTGCTGATTAATCAAGGAAGAGAAAGACTTTAAAAAAAAAAAAGATCATTGGATTTAGCAATATGAAAGTTTCCTAAGATCTGGAAATAAGAGTTTTAATGAAACGATGGATTCAAAGCTTGATTAGAATGGATTTAATAAAGAATGGTAGGGAAGTGGACTTGGACCAATGGATAGGGCGTCCACCTACTACACGGGAGGTCCACAGTTCAAACCCCAGGTCTCCTTGACCCTTGTGGAGCTGGCCCATGCGCAGTGCTGATGCGCGCAAGGAGTGTTGTGACATGCAGGGGTGTCCCCTGCGTAGGGGAGCCCCACATGCAAGGAGTGTGCCCCATAAGGAGAGCCGCCCAGTATGAAATAAAGTGCAGCCTGCCCAAGAACAGCGTCACACACACGGAGAGCTGACACAAGATGACACAACAAAAAGAAACACAGTTTCCCGGTGTCGCTGGTAAGGATAGAAGCGGTCACAGAAGAACTCACAGCGAATGGACACAGAAAGCAGACAACTGAGAGGGGGAGAAGGGAGAGAAATAAAAAATAAATCTTTAAAAAAAAAGAAAGAAAGAATGGTAGAAGAAATGGAGGCAAGTATAGGCACTTCTTTCAAAGTATTCTGCACTAAAAGGAAAGTAAGCCTTAAGTGAGTTCAAGGGACATTTTATTTTAAAAGAAGAAATAACAGTATGTTTAGAAGGCTGATGGGAATGACCTATTAATAATAGGGAATAATGGGGAATAATTCAGAAGGGACAGGAAAGAATTGCTGGAGTAGTATCCTTGAGTAGGCAAACGGGGTGGGATCTAATGAATTAGAAGGACTAGCTTCAGCTAAGATTATAGATAGAATATATGGTTACAGATGCAGGTAGTAGGTATTTGTGGTGGTGGGAACTTGAAGAAATTATTTTCTGGTTACTTCAATTTTCTCAGTGAAGTAGGTAGTGAAGTTATCAATTGATAGGAAGCAATGTGGAAGATGTGTTGGAGGTTTCAGCAGCTTATGAAACAAGTCATCTCGGAAAGGGAGAAACAGTTGAGAAATATGGTGTGACTAGTGGGCAAATGGTACAAGCCCACTTCAGGTTAATGATCATGAATTTAAAAGTGGTAGCAGTCAGTTTGCTTGTGCTGTTTTTCCCTAATCCCTCTCAGTTACCTGCACTAGTATAAACATAAATAGGCAAAGACAGATTTAACCAGGGCTTTGGTTTCACCAAAGAATAATGAAATAAGACAAGGAAAAAGGATTTGAAGGTAAATGCAAGATAGTGATGATAATGATTAACCACAAAATTAAAACTGCTTAAGGAGGAAAGAAAGGATGGAAGGGGAAATTAATTATAAGTCCCAGTAGAGCAAAGGACTACAGGAGTTAAGAGTACTGGAGGAAGAGAGCTAGAAAGATGCAAGCAGAGGTAGGAAAACATCAAGTCTGAAATAGACCACAAATGGACTCTAGTAATGGTAAGAATGATCATAGAAGTCATAAATGAGGTAGTGTAGAGAATAAAGGCAGTAAAAAAAAAAAAAAAAGGGGAAATTAATACCATAATCATCAATATATAACCATGAATAGGGGATAAGATAAAAGTGGTGATAGATGACTGTAAAAAGAAGGGGTCAGTAAAGTGGACTTTTAAGGCCCAGAGATAATTAGGTCAGGTTTTATAAGTATGTAAAGAAAACCTGAATACTGAAATTAAATTTAAATTTCATGTAACTATTCATATAATAATACTCATCTCCATGAAGTCCAGCAAATAAGGAACCTGACCTTTGGATTAGAGTAAGGAAATCAGTTCCAGATGACTGTGACATATATATAGGCTTTTACATGACTTTTTTTCTTAATTACTGTAGAAACTTACCCAAGTTCATTTTATCAACATAACTTTTTATAAATTCAGGGAACATGAAAATACTTCAAAATCCACCTTTTATAAATTTAGCATTACTTTCTAAACATCAGGCTCCAGAATTTCTTCCATATGTGACTATGATATGATCCAACATGAAGCAGCTCATGTGCTGTCTGCATCCATATTATCTTATCCAGTAAAGTGAATGACGGTATGAGTCAGTCTCCATATATTCACCATAATTAGAACAAAATATCAAGTGTAGTTTGAACCGATGATCATGAGTAAGGCACTCTACTTTAACCCAATGAATTAACTAGTCATAATTTACAGCCAAACAATCACTCAAAAACTCTAACTCAGAAAATGCTATATAGGGTTTCATCTGTACAGATAGGCCAATCAAGTTCTAAAATTGCATCACTACAAAATGACAGTCAAATTAGGGAAGAGTTTTTAAAACAAACATGCATCATATTTAGGAGGAAAGATCTTTTTATTAGAAATATACAATGTTTGTTTATGTCATTAACTAGAAACAATATTAATACTAAAACTGCCTTTCAATAAAGTCTCAAAGTTAACTGATTCAAAGCAGCTTATTTTCTGTTCAATAAGCAATTAAAGCGAAATAGACTGCCTGGATATGATCTAAGATAAGCTATTATACCTTTCTGTGTCTCAGTTTTCTCATTTATAAAATTGAGATGATAATAACCCCGTAGAACACTGTTTTCTCAACAAGGGTAAACGTTGGTTCTTGGTGGGGGAAGGTGAAAAAAAATTACTCTCTTTACAATAATTCCAAATCAAGAATATACTTATTGAAATAAATAAAAATAAATAAATCTTAAAAAAAATACTTATTATACATAAAACACTGCCCTTTAGGGTTGTTGTTAAGATAAATTAGGCAACATACGTAAAAGCACTCAGTAATGCCTGAAACATAATAAGCACTTGATAAGAAATAAAATGCTAACTGAATCTCTTACAAGCAAAAATTTGATTTCCAAAGGAAACTCCATATTTTTAATACACAGCGACTTACGTGGAAGTGCAACAACTGATATGCAAGGAGTAGAATCATCAATACTCTGATCATCCTCAGAGGACAAACAAAGCCTTTTAGGTGGAGGTTCAGTACTATCTTCTGAGTCTATTTCATCAGCTTCTGGGGTGGGGAGACACCAAACAAAAATCTCAAAAACTTTAAACCAATGAGGTAAAAAACAAAGTCTACAACTAGAAATGACTCAGAAACAATACTCTTACCCATTTGCACAGTTAACTAAACCCAGTTGTGCAAGCAGGACTCAAGGGACATAGCCTTCTCTATATACTGTGTGGTTCCTCAGCTCCTATTCTTATGACAAGGGACTATAAACAAAGGTGTCACCTTTTAAAGCATTATACTTTTGCATTGTCAACTATCTGGCTTTTCAGGTAAAGATTAGGGCTGGTTATTTTAATATATGGTTTGTTAATTCATTCACAAATATTTACTGAAAGCAATACTATGTGCTGAGTGCCAAAAAGAGAACAATAGAAGACACCATGGGACATTTTAGAAGACTCTTCTTGAGCCACCAAATACCAGGACCAATTCCATCAGCAGCCTGAAAGATGATCAGAGGTAGGAAACTGGTTAAAAGGCTGTTAGAGCTACCCAGTAAGAAATGAGGCTCCTAGCTAAGAAAGGAGAACTTGGGTCTAAGAAAAGGAATGGATTCAAGAAACATAATACCATCAACAAGACTTTATGATGGAATAGATCTGGGAGATAAGAAAGAGTATATTCTTAACCACGTTTGTGATCTGGGATATTGAGTAATGAAATTGAGAATGGAAAGAATAAAAGAACGAGGTATGGAAAGAATTTGAAGGGAGAATTCAGTTTTGGACATGTTAAATTTAAGGTACCTAGGAGAAGCTCAGAGAAACAGAAAAATGACAGAAGTCATCTTAAGTCAGAAAGACATAACCTGGGGATTATGTGTAGTACGAAAAGAGAAGACAAAACCTAGGTTGAGCAAAGATGAAGTTAAACGCAAAAATAAATACAATCTTAATTCATTACAGACGATCATATTAAATTGTATTTAAATAGTCATGGAAAATTCTCTAACATAGGTTCTAACAACAAAAAATAGTTTGTTGGGGAGTGGGTGTAGCTCAGTGGTTTCAGCCCGTTTCTCATGTATGAGGACCTGGGTTCAGTCCCTGGTACTTCCTAAAAATAAATAAATAAAAATATAATTACTGGGAAGTGGATGTGGCTTCACCAGTTGGGTGCAGACCTACCACATGGGAGGTCCTGGGTTTGGGTCCCAGTGCCTCCTAAAATAGAGGAACAGATGCCACACCTACCACAATGAACTAGATGCCACACTGAGCTAGACACCTAAACAAGCAGATGCCATAAGCCGGCAGACGCCACAGCCACAGGGAGTGGATGTGACTCAGGCTGTTGGGCACTAGCCTTCCATGTGGGAGGTCCCAGGTTCAGTTCTCAGTGCCTCCTGGAGAAGGCAAGCAAACAATGAGCAGACAGATGAGAGAACCATCTTGGGGAAGGGGTTTATAAAAAAATAAAGTAAAAATAAATAGAAGGCCCTTTGGAAATGAATAAAACTAATTACTGTGTTAGGAAAAAACAATGAGAATGAAAAAGAAAAAAATAAATAAAAGTTTATCTTCAAATTGGCAGGCCAGGACTACTTCTAGGTTTTCTAATGTACTCTGGCACCAAAAGGTATAAAAGAGTAAATGTATTAGTTATTTCATCACCATCTTTGAGGATCAGATTTTACTTATAAAATAGCTATGAGATTGATGAAAGTTAAAATGTATGGTAAATTAAACAATATAAAGAAATACATAATTAAGAATAATTCACAATCCAAAGAGACAACCTATTCTACTGTACTAGTCTACACTGTCTATTTGGGTAATAGAGGTCAAAGGTGACATGGAATTCACAAATCCAAAAATATTCAGTTATATGCCAGCAAGTTCCCCTACCATTCTGAGGACAATGAAGAATGAGGTTCCCTTCTGTGTCCTGAGTCAAAGTCACAGAGTTCACAGTTTCTACTGTTAGTGTGTCAGAATCCTCTTCAACTGTGCTCATACTCAAATCTGTACAAGAATAGGTTCCAGATTAGCATTTATAAAATGATCTCTCAGTGTGAACAAAAAGCAGTTTCCTGCTCCCTCCCTCAAAACAAATTTATTTGGATATCTGCCTACAGTTTTCTTCATGAGAAATTACAACAGTTTAGATTTCACAAGTTTATGCCATCATGTAGAATTAGATGTAATAATTTGCAACAATCTGACTTCTACGAATAATTTAGAACCCATAGCATTTACTTTTTCAAAAAAGGTGCTTTTATTTTATCCAGTGAAAGAGATCATCTGTTCAAAGTTATCCATCATACCAGGAAAACTCTCACCACTTCTTGGTTACTTTTTTTTACTGCAATTCTGTGACATATTCGAATAGGTGTTTAACATGATTCTTTGGCATAAGATTCATCAAAGCTTCTATATTGTTCTAAGAATGACTTTTCCAAAATGCTTTTTAAAGGTAATTAAGCTCTAGCATTATCGGAAAAATAGGCATAACATTAAATAATTTTTCTTGCTGTTTTTCCCATAACATTAAAGTACATACATCCATCATCGAGCCAAATTGCTTTTCTAATAGATATGAAGTTAGGCATTCTTGTGAAATAAAGAAATCTTATTATTATATTGTTTAAGTGCCTTTACCTGCTATTGTACAATTATTTTCCACTTGTTCAGTCAGACTGAATGTTCAGAAAGTCTATTTCTTTTGGTTGGCAACGGGAAGGGTACTGAATTCTAATCAATGGCTTGGCTGAAGTTTTCAGGTCCACCTTGTTATGCTCAATGAAATTCTTGTCTCAAGATTCAAATTTGGTCTTGTTTACATACTTTTTATGAACTAAATAACATAGAGGACATACACCTTGTGTATTCAATTAAACAATCACTCAATATTTCATTTGACTCTTACACACAAGATATTGGCCTGTTCATGTATTTACCATTTAGGCAAATGCATCTTCCATCAGCAAGAAAACATATATATTATATTATATTAAAATTTATAAGGCAAAGATTCAGCAGTTAATGCTAGTTTTACTGAAAAATTACTAATTTATAAGAACATGATTCATTTAATAAAAATAATGCTATAATCAAATTAAAGATAAATGGAAATTATTTTGTTATATAACAAATTCGCAAATTAGCAGGTCCTTGGAACAAAGGCAGGCTTACCTAGACAACGGATGGATCAGCTATAGCCCTTCCCGAAGAATCAGGTCGCCTTCCCTTAGCCACCAGCATCACTTTCATGTTATCCAGATTGTTTCAACCTCATGCTTCTACCATTACAGCACTCTGAAAAAGTAAGGGCATTACAGAATTACGTTAATAAGAATAAACAAGTGAGTGTTGGCAGTATGCTGATGACCCTCTAGCCTGAAGCCTCTGAAATCTCAACTAGAAGAGGAATGACAAAAAAGAATTCTTTTTGGAAATTAGTCTCTAAAAGTACTGCCCAATAAAGAAAGGGCATAAATAATGAAACCTTATACCTAAGTAAGTTTATAGGCAGTTCTTCAACCCAAGTTGTCTTATCAGGCAGTTAAACATTCTCTGAAAAAATAACCCAGTTCAACTGTAGTAGTCATTCTATAAATTGCAGATCTTGGTACTATTATTAACATGACAGTATTAATCAACCAATACAGTTTCATAAATATCACTTTATTTTAAAATAATAATTAACACCTCTCTCTCTAGATAACCAAATTTCATTTTAAACTACTACTAAAAATATGTACTATCTACTCATTCAGGTAAACATTATACAAATTTAGGGATCTGTGGAAGGGGGGTGGGGGGGGAGCAAGCCAGAAAAGGTAAATTACAGATAACCCCTTGAAAGCCATGTGAAACCTTATAGAATCTGAAATGATTTCTATGATATACAAGGGGATGTTCCAACAAACACTAAAGATCAAAATTCCCACTTTTGCAACATTCTAATTAAAACTCCTCTCCAAAATGGTTATATCTGATAATTACTGTATATAAATAATTGGTGTAGAGAAGTTATAGCTCCTCTAAGAGAAACCTCCCAGGCAGCTATTAGATTTCATGAAGTTGTTTTCATTTCTGAATACATCAAAAACCTGATTTCTTAGTAATTAATGCCTACTGCAGAAAATAGGGAAGTGAAATGCGTGCCCCAAAAAAACAAAAGCAAAAAATTTGCCAAATACTACTACTCTTAACTTTTTGGTATCGTTCCTTCCAATCTTATCCTTTAGGGAGTTGTGTGTATGAGACTAAAGTGTACATATGATTTTTACATCCTGCTTTTTAAGAGTTTTCATATCGAAAAGTCACTGCATGAAGGACATTAAAAAACTAGGGATTTAGCAAAAGTTTTTGCTATCATTTAAAACTTACACTGCATAAAAGATGTGGCCCTATTTAAGAATTTCCCTGTCATTGGACATTTATGTTCTTCCCAATTCTTCATTTCTTCAAACCACATGGCAGGAAACATCGTTTTAAAATCTATTTCCTTAAACTACATTAGTAAGTGAAAATTATTAGGTCAAAGGATATAATTCTTAAATTATACTGCAAATTATTTTCCAGAAAGGTTTTGCAAGTCTATATCCCAACCAGTGAGAAATATATTCTACTCCAGGTATCCTTGCCAGTTTCTTCATCTAAAAAAGAAACCTCAAAACAAAAAACAGCACACCTCATTTGTTAGGTGAAAAATGGTACTGTTTTATCATTTTATTGAGTGTTAACTCAGAACCCCAAGTTAATCTAAAACTTTGGAAATAAGGGGAGAAAAAAAAAGTGAATTTGAGAACATGATAAAATATTTACTAGTATGAGGAAATCTATTGGTTTTAGAGGTAATCCCATGCAGTGTAGTTTGGTTTTTTTTTTTAAAGATTTATTTTTATTTCTCTCCCTACCCCCTACCCCCGCCCCCACTTGTCTGCTCTGTGTCCATTCGCTGTGTGTTCTTCTGTGACCACTTCTATCCTTATCAGCAGCACCGGGAATCTGTGTTTCTTTTTTGCTGCGTCATCTTGCTGTGTCAGCTCTCCGTGTGTGCGGCGCCATTCTTGGACTACACCTTCTTTTGCGCTGGGCGGCTCTCCTTACGGGGCGCACTCCTTGCATGTGGGGCTCCCCTATGCGGGCGACACCCCTGCATGGCAGAGCACTCCTTGTGTGCATCAGCACTGTGCATGGGCCAGCTGCCACACCAGGCAAGGGGTCCAGGGTTTCAACCACCGACCTCCCATGTGGTAGGCGGAAGAAGCCCTATCCACAGGGCCAAGTCTGCTTCCCTGTATTTAGCTTTAAACCAGGAATTTTGGATCATAATTTTTAAAGTTCTGCAACTCATGTTAGAGATTGTAGTAAACAGTTCTATGCTGCTTTACAAATTACAAGCACATCTGTTCAAACGACAACATACATTACGTTTACTATGCACCATACAGTCTAGGCACTGCAGGTATAGTAGCTTTTTAAAAAAGACTCCATCCATATATGTGCTCTCACTGTACTTTCCTGATGCTTCCTCCCCCTGTAGTTAGAGCTAAATGACCAATATATTTATTAGTATTTATGAAATTGACTTATTTGGTTTTGAATTTATTTTTAATTGGTAACACATTCACACAGTTCACGTTTTAAAAGGTAAAAAAGGCTACACAATGAAAAGTCTCCTTCCCAATCTAGTTCCCTAGTTATCCAGTTCACCTCTCTGGAGGCAATGTTATTCGCAAGCTTCTTTCAAGTTATTTTTTTAATATATAAGCCACTATATCTATATATCCCTCCCCACTACACATTCCCTTTTTACAAAGGCAGTATCATACTACAAATACTGATCTGTACTAATGGCCGCTTTACCTTGCCTCACTGCCTCATCAGCAAAGATGATGAAATGCCACTGCAAGTCTGTGACTGCAAGCCAGCAAACCGATTCATCAGAGCACAGGCCCTGAGGTGGGACCTAATCTGGCATGTTGGGAGTTAAAAAAAAAAAAAAAGCAGCCAACATGGCAGAGCCTTTTAAGCAAGAGGGATACTAAAGTTGAGGTTGAAGACAGACATAGGGTCAGATCTGGTAGGGCTTCAGAAACCCTGGAGTTTTAAGCTGGGTAAGGTAATTTACATTTTAAAAAGATTTCGCAAAAAGATTTCCCAAAATACGGTATGGTAAATGGATAATAAGGGAGGAAGTTATTAAAAAGAAATGTTGTCTAAGAGGTGATTGTGGTTTGGAATAGTTGGCAGCAATGACAGAAAGGCAGCTGGACAAAGGATATATTTTGGTGGTAGCACCAATAGGATTTGCTGATGGAAAAGATGAAGGAAATTAACAGAAGGGGAGTTATCTTAGGCTTTTGGCTTGAATAGCTGAGTTTTCACATACTTAAATATAAAATATTTATATGGTATCCAAACAAAGATATCAAATTGATAGTTGGATTTATAAGCTGGAGCGCAACAGGTCAAGACAAAATCTATATATTTGAGTTAGTGGCAAACAAATTGTTTTTAAAGTAAGATCACCTAGACAGGTTAGAAAAGAGTCTCAGATTCCAGGTTTAGAGCACTCTAACAGAAGTCCAGCAGAAGAGAAAACAAGGAAAAAAAAAAAGACCAGCAAGTGACACAGGAAAAAAACTTAAGAGGTAAGGAGGCACAGAAAGAACGTTTTTCAAGGAGTATTAAGTATTCAACTGTGTTAAACACTGCTGAGAAGATAAGATAATAGAGAAGTGACTATTTGTTCTGGCAACAAGGAGACTACTCGCCACTTTGACAAAAAAGCAGTTTGGGTAACAAAAAACTGACTGGAAAACACAATACACAGAGATAACTGGACCTAGGGAAGAAAAATCAACTACAGACACCTTTTACAAGGTTTAGCTTTGAAGTTTAGAGTGAGGGGGCACTAGCTACAATGGGTCAAGACAGCTCAATTTGAACAGCACGTTTGTGTTTTAATGTCTCTATTCCAACATCAAATTATTCCTTTCTGAACCCATCCCCCACACCTCCAATTTGGTTTATCAGGAAAACATTATCAGGGAGATTCCCAATTCTACCTTCAACTTTTTGGTCCACTTTGGGGCAAATAAATACAACAGCATCAGTCCATTTTGATCTTTCCGCCTTCATTTTTTAAACAGATTATGCCAAATATACTATTTTTACATTAAAATGAGAAGACGTCATGGAAGTTAAAAAAATTACAGCCATTTTAACTAAAGAAATGGAATTTGGCAGGTTTCCATCATTTGGCAGATATCTTAAGCAGCCACTACATCCTAATATATTCAAGAAGAGTATCTGAAATGTGGTATAAAACACTTATATAGAAACTCCTGTATTATACATCTTCACATTTAAATGATACATATAAGCTTTAACTTCACAGCTCTCAGTGAATTAAGATGGCTCTATTTAAAACACAATAACCTGGTAGAACTAAAGGTTGATAAGCATAAAGAGATAACTGTCTTGAAACAAATTGTTAGTTAATGTTGAGTTTAAAGAAATGAGCCCTTCCCCTACTCTCCATTCCAGTATAGCTGTGGAAGTTCTTCTTCAATGGATTCTTTTAGTCGGGTACTTCCAGCAAACTGAATCTATGTCATCGTCTAGATTTTGGGGGGAAATTGTCAAATATTTTCCAAAACCCAGAATAATCCAAGAAAAAAGTGGCATGCTTAACTTAAAAGGACTTTTTCCTAGCTTTTTGGGGCTAATTCTATAAAAAAATTTATATTAGTTCTCAAGCACAGTGCCTGTAAAAGAGGGGTAGGGTAGATGCTATTAGTGGAGAGTGTGAAAGGCACAGGAGCCCACATTTGCTGACCCTAATATTTAGAGCGGTGATTCCAAATTAGAAGATGGGCAGACTATACAATTTGAAAAGCCTTCAGTATTATAAAATACTCTTATTAGTGAAAATAAAGCAAGCTACAGAACATATAGCACCACAATATTATCAAATTCAAGACTGAGAGGTAGTTTCTGGCATGCTTCAACTAAGGAGGTAGTAAGAACATATCTAGTTTTCACATAAGTCATTTTTCTCTGATCTAATACAATAATTATCTATATTCCTCTTCAACTTTTTTATGATTTATCCATGTATCAACACACCTATCTCTTATTTTTACAATATTGAAATGATATTGTCACATCTTTCTTTTGTACTTATGGTATATGGAACATTTCTCATTTTTATTACTTATGTGTACCCACCATTTTTAATGAGTTCATGGTATTTCATCTAAATTTATCTAATCATTAACTTATTACTGAACTTTGTTGTTATAACAACAACTCCACATTGAGCACTGTTAAGTAACTAATGCTCCTGGAAATGCTTAAAAGGGGGTTTTCCTAGTAACATAATTAAGAATCTGAAAGATATGGGGTTTTTTTTGTCTTTTTTTTAATGTTACATTAAAAAAATGAGGTCCCCATATACCCCCCACCGCCCTCACCCCACCCCTTCCACAACAACCTCCTCCATGAAAGATATGTTTTAAAATATTTTTATTTTGAAAGAATGAAACTATGCTAAATAGAAAATCTTAGTGGAACATAACAAATTCCTGTGAACACGGATACAGAGAGATATGTCAGAGAGAGAAAAAAGATTTTATGGGATACTAATTTTATTCTAGACAGGAAGAACAACACTTTCCATTTGAGGTAGAATGCTTTGGACTGTGGTCTCAGGCCCTGAGACATTTGCTCCTCTGCATATTTTGTGTAAAAGTTTGAGAAGCAGAGCTAAATATAAAGCATTCTGAAATAAGATAACCAAGTGTTTATTATGGTGTGGTTTTAAGATGGTAAACTACAATTATATACCATAAAATGTCAATAAAGCAGTTTATAAAGCCTAATAGGCTTTCACTGCTTAATATGTTGATTTCAATTAAGAATTATGAAAACAATGCCATTATATTTAATTAAAGGGCAGTATTTGGTGGTATAGTTCATTTTAAGTTGCCATATTTGATACCATACCTGGCTTGGCAATAAAATCAAACTGCTCATTTAAAACTTTCTCCCATTCAAAACTAAGCACTTCATGCAAGGCACTATCAGAATCTCTTTAAGGAGAAAGACATCAAATTATCCTAAAGTTCTATTTACAGAGATTGATTTTTAAAGCATACTTCCTTAAGCAGGTACTAAAACAGACATGGACTGTGAATAAACCTAATGAGTTTATTGCTTTTTTTTCCCCTCCTACATAACACCCATTAGTAAGTCAAATACATTAGCCTTGAGAACCGGCTTGGAAGAATGGCCTGACAACAGTGTACATACCCAAAATGATATTTTAAAATATGGGATTAAGGAAGGAAGAAAAAAAAAGAGAGAAACAATTAAACCATACATAAAGGGCTCTCCAATGTGCTTTTTCCTGATCACTCTTCCTTGTATTCAATCATGGAATAGACTATCTTTCCACAAACTTGGAAAAAAACACGTGATAAACAGGCTGTTCCCTTCATTTAAATTTATCATTTACCTTTACGGAATCAAAGCAAAAGGCAAAGCCTATTTGAATCTTCACAAGATTCATTATAAGAATCTTTACATGAGGAAAAAAAAAAAAGGAAATGATATGAAAGCAAACAAAGGCCACATATTTGACAACTATCTGTATTTTATATTTAATATTTGGCAATAGCTTTATCACTTAATTATCCGGAGGAAGATAAAGGCTTTGGAGTGTAAACTGCAAAGCAGTATAAAGTGTGCTAAAAATGATGAGGAAACTTAAAAAGCACAACAATAACTGCAATGAACTCCATTTTGAGAAATCAGGAACTATCTCAGGATTAAACAGGCAGCCTCAATATATAATAGAAAAAGTAGAACCTTCCCCAGTTGCCAAAAAGTTTTGATGTCTTTGAAAAGATATATGCAGTTAGTTAATAAAAGAGCTCTTAGAACCTCACCTTATTACTTTCAAAAACATTTCTCAGTCTCTCAATATTTTAACATCTATGAGAAAGCCTGTAAATCCAAAGGGACACTTGTTTTACATTATCTTATTTATCCTCACAGGTGTTTAAGTTAAACGTGTATTAAATGGAACATGACAAAAGCAATTGCTTACAACAATGAGATTTTATTAAAATAAATTAGTTTAATAAATATTAGAGTATGTAGATGTTGGAAAAATGAAATGAATAGCAAGACAAGGATGAAGGGAAAGTGTAAGCTAGGTTTGTTGGTTAACTACTGTCTAGTAATATCTAAATAAGCTTACAAATAAGCTTTTCTTTTCTTCCCAGAAGTCAAACTACTCTTGGGCTAAAATGAGCTAAAAACCATTATCCATCTTTATAAAGCCCTGTAAAAAGAAGGCAACTTAAACAAAAACAGCCTAGAGGACACGTATCTACTACTTTGGATATGATTTTCTACGTAAAGAACCAGCTCCTACTCTGCTGCTTAAATCCTAATTCCAAATTATTGTGTGTGATTGCTTTATCTCAAAATACTTCTAAACCTGAACACCCAGAGAAAAATGCTTAATACAGATTTATTCATATAACTTCTAAAAGCATAGACTTACCAATGTCCAGTACATGACTGATGGTGATGAAGCCAGGGCATCAGCATTTTGGTTCCATCTAGCTCAACTGCAACCATTTAGCTTCAATAAAATATTGACATCTGGATAAATCCCAAAAAGTTTATTTTGGGGTGACCCTACCAACTAAAATAAAAACTAGCTTATTTGGTGGTACACAAGAAACAGCTAGTATTTAGGAGTTAAAATAATGAGATAAAACAATCACAGATCATGAAATGTATTTATTCTTCATAACTGTAACAATATGTTTTCAGACAGGATCAAGGTGGTTTTTGTTCCTTGTGAATCGAAGAATAAAAACCTTTACTCTCACCCCAAATTTTATTCTTTTAAACAAAACAATTTTTGTTATGTTAAAGTATGCAAATTTAATCTTTCATCTTATTTCCTTTAAACTTAAATATCTAGATCTCAACCAAATAAATGAAACCTTATTACTACACACACCGTCATAAAAACCTAAGTTTTTGGTGTATTACCACCAAGGTTAGAGTTTTTAAAGATTAAAGTGGTGTAAATTACTAAAAAAAAAAAAAAAGTAAAATAAATACACCAATCCGTTACTTGCAACACAAACTTAAAACCAAGAAAGTATGTGAGGTAACAGAAACTTGAAAAATCTTCACTCCTTAACTGAGAAAAAAATGGATTTTGTTTGTAAAACTTCTCAACACAATGGAAGAATTTTTTACTTGAACTGGATCTTAAAAGCTAGTAAGAATTGTCTTCCACGAATAAAAAAAAAATTTCGAAAAGGTACTTCTTAAAGCTTTTAAGACACTGAATATTAGAGAATAATCTCATAAAATATGGACTTTTCGTTATGTCCCAACAAGTGGCCTCTCTTAATGTCAGGAAGGAGGTACACAACGAAGAGGGAAAATACCACCATACAAACTCAGTCACTTTAATACATGGGAGGGAGTCCTAGTTTACATTTCATGGAATTATCTCCTCATCTAAAGCGAATACTTTCACAGTAAAAACACTTGCTGTATCATCCAAATGCATAGAACAGTACCCGGTCACTCCTCTAATACCTGAAGATGAGGGTAGACCAAGTCTCCAGAGCTTTTCAAGCCAAAGTCCAATTTAAAGGACACAAAAGATTAAAAAAACCAAACCAAAACCAAACCAAAAAAAAAAAAACTTCCTCAGAACTCTACAAAATATGGTAATATTTCTTTTCAGAGGCACTTTACTGCTTTCTGCTCGATGGAACTCTCCGAGGACCCCAACCAATCTCTCCTTTTCCTCAGACTGACAATTCGGCCAGCAACCCCCGATCTCCTTTGCCAAAAATCCCCGAGAACAAACCCAAAATTTGGGGAGAAGACTCTGAGACGTAAACTAGGTAAACAAACAAAAAAGGTGGGGTCGGGGGAGACCAGCCCCGCTCCCTCAATTCCACCACTCCTTCACCCGACCATACAATAAGGCCAGAAAAGGTAGCAACAACAAACACAAAACAAGAAAGCAAGCAAGGCTTCCTTACTCTCCCTTTTTCCCGGCGCACCCCACCCCCCAGGGGTCCCGGCGCCATTTAGATCCTCTGAAGCCGCCATTTTCCGCCCCCGCCGTATCGCTGCTGCGCCTCTGCGGTCGCACGCTCCCTTTCTCTGCAGTCTGAGCCGCCGCTCCCGGCAGGAAGGCCCTGGCCTGGGCGTGCGGGGACCGCAGCCTCAGCGTCACGAAGGCCCATCTCCGACCCCGCCCGCGGTGCCCGGGCGCAGGCAGCTGGCGCCGACCGGCGGGAGCAGACTGGCGGCGAGGGGGCTGGGCAGGCTGCACTGGGCGGAGCGGCCCTGGCGGCAGTTGGGACCTGAAGGTTCCATTGCACTTACTTCCTGTTTTGGGTCCGGGCACTTTGGAAGAACCAGGATGGAGGCTCCAAAAAATACCAGGATGGAGGAAGCAGCCACGGTCGAGAGTGGCTGCAGCTGGAGTGAGCGAGCGCGACGAGCCACCGGAAACGGAGCCGCGGCCTCGCCCCGCCCCCAACCCCCACCCGCTCCCCCTCCCGTCCAACTCTCTCCTGAGGCGGCCCCGCGCACCGTCTGCTGGCGTCACTTCCGGGCAGTCGGAGTGAGAATGAGCGTTTTAGGTTGTTGAGGGTTCTGTGCAATGGGAATGCTGTGTGGCGGGCATTGTTTACAGCCTTCTTCCTCTCTCAAGACTAGAAAATCCCGCTACCGAATGTCATTTTGTTGATGCTAAAAATGCGACCCTTCCTCCTTTCGCGCAACTGAATACTCAATTCGAGATAGGCTCCGCAGGCTGCGTTTCATAGTTCTCAGTATCTCGGAGCGGAGGGAGCAGCAGTGTGGAATGGAAGGGCTTGAACGGGGCTTCTGAGTGCAGAAGAAAGCGGGAAGTATGTACTTCGATTCTGGCTCTCCACACACTAGGTCTCTTTTGCCGAAACCGCTTAAAATGAGGTGGTACCTATTTGAGTGTGCGATGCAATTCTGAGTGTAATATACTAGGTAGTGTGCTAGGATAGGATAGTGTGCTAGGATACTTTGTACGCTCAATCAATACGTTATTCTAGTATATATTGTACAACTTAGAGTGTGGTATACCAGTTAACTGCAATTCTGATATGCATCCTGTCTTAACGCACTGGTTTAATACGGTGGCCGCTTTTCAATTACCTAGGGAATTTAGCAAAGACCCATGCCCCGTTCCGTTCTCAGACCAATCTTTCAGAAGTTTTATTTATTTATTTTTATTTGTAAAGAGTTGCAGGCTTGAAAATCGGAATATTTAGTGTTCTGAACTCTTGTTACAATTACTTTTATGATTCCAATCTCATTTTAACTATTAAAATTACTTTTATGATGCCAATCTCATTTTCCTTGTTTATAAACTAGTTTTATACTCAATTGGGATGACAAGTTTAGAAGTTAAACTTGCTAATATTCTTGCATCCAGTAATTATGTTGAGACTTGAAATACGTTGTCACAATAGGAATGTAGTAAACATCGTTATCAGTCAAACGAGGGTAATCAATATGTAGGTACATCCTAAATTAGCTGTAAGTAACAAATGATGTTAATATTTAATGATTTCCTTTGTCATTTCAATAATTTCGATTGTTCTGTGCAGCCTTGGTTTTCTTTGAATACAAAGTGAAGTTGGAAGACAAGTGGAAATGACTCTTACTTCATTAAGGAAACCCTGGGGACGAAATAAGCAAATCGCACACTGAAATGGGTTTAGGAAAATGAATGTTTTAAGTTTTAAGCCAAACGTCCAGTTTTTGCTAGTAGTTCCCATTACCATATTATTCTTTGGGGTAATTTTCATACTCAAACACATTACATTCACAAAAATTAAAAATACAATAGAGCTAAATAAAATAAGCCAAAAGTTATGAGCCAACATTTTTTTTTTAATTGAATGCTCACTATGTGCCTCTTAAATGCATTGAACATAGTAAACTCTTTTAAAGGGCTCTATGGCTAAATGACTCACGTTTTACACAAGAACCACAGGAAATGAAGGAACAGCTAGTAAATGGTAGAGACAATTGAAACCTGGGCTCCAGAGCCTTTGCTCTGAACTACCCTGCTGCTGCTTACAAAATAAACGTTGACAATAGTCTTGTAATGAAAACAAATGATTACAACCAGTTTATAGATGCTTAACTGGAACATGGACAGATTTGGCCAATTTTCAAGTAAATGCCACAAGCAACATTTTATTGTGTTAATTTGTGGTACTTTGTATCCTATTGGAATTGATGGCATATTAAATTTTTTTAGTGAATAAATAGGTAATATTGAGGTAAGCAAGTCAGGATAGTATTGTGGAATGGTCTTTGGGGTCAAACCTGAGTATGAACCGTGGTTCCATCACAAAAAAGTGGAATAGCTTTGAGTATGGTACTTTGCTTCTCTAAGCTTCACTTACCTTAGAAAAATGAGGATAATAAAATCCACCTCACATAGTAATGTAGGCAAAATACTTTGCATGGAGTCTGGCATTTATAGTAAGCATTAAAAATAGAAACTAATAAATCCCTGAACCAGAATAGCAATTAAGCTACTCAAAGAGCAGCT
The DNA here is from genome assembly GCF_030445035.2 of Dasypus novemcinctus. Classification (NCBI taxonomy): domain Eukaryota; kingdom Metazoa; phylum Chordata; class Mammalia; order Cingulata; family Dasypodidae; genus Dasypus; species Dasypus novemcinctus. Next base: position 66,414,203 of record NC_080677.1, read on the forward strand.
CTAATGGAATATTACATATGCAAAATTGTTGATCAAAACATTAACATTTACAAGGAGGTTGGGTCCTAATTAGACTTATTTTTCATGAAACATAACCATATAGGATCCTTTTCACTAAGGCGTAAAATGGTGTTATCTAAATTATAGTCTGGGAGGCGGACTTCGTTCAATGGATAGGGCATCTGCCGACCACATGGGAGGTCCACAGTTCAAACCCTGGGTCTCCTTAACCCGTGTGGAGCTGGCCCATGCGCAGTGCTGATGCTCGCAAGGAGTGCCCTGCCACAGAGGGGTGTCCCCTGCATAGGGGAGCCCCATGCGCTAGGAATGCGCCCGTAAGGAGAGCCTCCTAGTGTGAAAGAAAGTGCAGCCTGCCCAGGAATGGCGCTGCACACATGGAGAGCTGACACACAAGATGATGCAACAAAAAGAAACATAGATTCCCGTGCCGCTGACAACAACAGAAGCGGACAAAGAAGAATGCGCAGCAAATAGACACAGAGAACAGACAACTGGGGCGGGGGGGGGGGGGGGGGGGCGGAGGAGAGAAATAAAGACAAAATAAATCTTTAAAAAAAAAAATTATAGTCTGGCCACCCATTCTCTGCAAAATCTTACATCAGCCTGCACTCTGCTGTTAACTCTAAAAAAGTCAGGTGCATTCTCATAAAATTCTGCTATTTACTTGGGGAAGACCAATGTTTTTTAGCATTAGCTCAATACATAATTGAGGAAATAAATTATTATACTAAAACGTGCACGCCTTTAACTCAATCAATATATTGTTTATCTGATTTGAATCCTAGAGCAATTTTCAGCAGTTATGCTTCTAGTTTATCCCTACCTCACTAATTAGTCAGTGTGTACCCAAGGAATGCATGATAGCTTTTTAATTTTTTTTCATTTATTTCTCTCCCCTTCCCCACCCACCCCCCTACCCCAGTTGTCTGCTGTCTGTGTCCATGTGCGTTCTTATGTGACCCCTTGTATTCTTGTCAGCGACACTGGGAATCTGTGTCTTTTTGTTGTGTTCTTACTGCATCAACTCTCCGTGTATGCAGCGCCATACCTGGACATGCTGTACTTTTTTCGCCCTTGGGCAGCTCTCCTTATGGGGCACACTCCTTGCGCGTGGGGCTCCCCTATGCGGGGGACACCCCTGTATGGCAGGGCACTCTTTGTGTGCCTCAGCACTGTGCATAGGCCAGCTCACCATACTGGCCAGGAGGCCCTGAGTTTGAACCGTGGACCTCCCATGTGGTAGGAGGACTCTCTATCTGTTGAGCCAAATCCACTTCCCTGCATAATAGTTTTTAAATTATCCTAGAATTTACCTAATTAGGAATGAAATATTTTGCAGAAAAATCATGAGAAATATTTCTGTCCCAAATAAAGTTATATGCAAATATTTGAGGCATTGACTATGATTTACTTTCTTGGACTCCAGATCTTTTATAACATTTTCATGAACCTCATCAGTGATTGAATATTGATGAAATTGGCTTTCATAATGGAAGGTTGATATATTAATATAAAAGTGTTTCGAATACTGAGAAGCAGGTTCTGTTGCTTCATGATATCATGCCCTGGATAGTATGATTCAGGAGAAATAGTTTTTTTTTTTTTAAAGATTTATTTATTTATTTATTTCTCTCCCCTTCCCCCTCCACCCTGGTTGTCTGTTCTCTGTGTCTATTTGCTGCGTCTTCTTTGTCCGCTTGTGTTGTTGTCAGCGGCACGGGAGTCTATGTTTCTTTTTGTTGTGTCATCTTATTGTGTCAGCTCTCCATGTGTGCAGCACCATTCCTGGGCAGGCTGCACTTTCTTTCACGGTGGGCGGCTCTCCTTACGGGGCGTGCTCCTTGTGCGTGGGGCTCCCCTACGCGGGGGACACCCCTGCATGGCAGGGCACTCCTTGCACGCATCAGCACTGCGCATGGGCCAGCTCCACATGGGTCAAGGAGGCCCGGGGTTTGAACCGTGGACCTCCCATGTGGTAGACGGACGCCCTAACCACTGGGCCAATTCTTCCGTCAAGAAGAAATAGTTATGTTTGCAAAAGCTTTTGTTCTAAGTAAAAGAAAAGTACAATCACTGAATAGGCCTTTCTTTTCTTTCTACATAGTCTCTGAGTCCTGTTAATACAGTTGATGGGTCTATACTGGAAGGCCTTCCAGACCTTCTGGACCACTGATGGAGATTCCTTTGCTAATGAGAGTGAATAAATGGCTGCTAGTAAGGCCCACACACCAGACTACTGCAGGCCTTCTCCCATCAGATCTCTCTTCTAGGCTTTCCACTGGGGTTTATGGTACTCCACTTTTAATTCTTTTCCAGGCCTCATCTTGTTTCAGTGTATCATCTCCAAGTGTGTCACCACCTCTTCGTAACCTTCTTCATGTCTTATTCTTCTGCAATAGATCTTTATTGAAGTCTATTAATGGTATATTAGCAAAAATTGGTTCTTCTTTCTGGTTAGGCGAATGGGGACCTTAACGCTTCAGATATTCCCAGGAAGTAAGGATAAAGGTTTTCATTCCATCCTTGAAATTTTGGGGTACAAAATAAAACAAAATATTTAAATTATCTTATTAAAATTGGGAGAATGGCTGAACCCAGATTAAAAACCTGTTCTTTTCCCTTTTGATGGTTATGGTCTAGTGTGGAAGAGGGAGGGACAATATATTAGTAAATCAGTAATTGCCGATTTTGTAAGTTGTAAGAAGGACATAAATTGGTTGCTCTGAAAGTGAACTTTACATAGGGAGTTCAGAGTAGACCTTTCTGAGAAGACATTTAAGTAGAGACTGGAAGGGTAAGAAGAAATGATAGTAGAAGGTGGTGGGAGATGGTAGCATAGGGAAGACATTGTTTGTAGAAAGCAATCAGCCTGAATGATTGTAAAATGGTGAGAACACAGCCCTAGCAAATGGTAGGCTCAGTTCTTCACAGACATTTACTGAGGTTAACTCGTGCTACTCTGAGATGGGAGCTTAGCATGCCCCCAGGGAGAGTGAAAATGAGACAAATGCCGCCTTTGCCATGTCCTACAACATCACTTTGCTAGCATACAGCATAGTACCTTAACTTAGTAGACACTTAGTAGATACTTTGTCTAACTTAGTAGTCTAACTTAGTAGACACTTTGATGATATTGAAGATAATTGTCTAGTCAGGAGATCAGAGAGTAATTTCTTTTCTTCGACCATGGCCACTGACTGCAAGAGAGCTCACAGTCCTTTTACAGTAGTGTCACTACTTGGGAAACTCTGGAATAAAATAAACACTGGGCAATCAAATGTTACCTTTTATTACTATTCAGCTATAAGAAGGTTGTTTTAACAGGATGACATATAATAGGTGTTACTTTAAACCTTATTACCCAAATTTCATTATTTTAAGGATAGAAGTGTTTCATTTTAACCAGAAGATGTCCCTATTCAGCAAGATTTTATTTTTCTTTTCCAGAGGAGTAAGCTTCAACAGAAGATGGAAATTCTCTCAGGGCTTGAATTGGCTAGTGGAATCCTATTATAGACCAAGGACAAGCTTAAAAATAATAAACTAAAGGTATTAAATGCTTGAAATCCAGATATGAAAGGGCTTCCTAGCATTTAAAGACTTGTCATAGATTAATCCCCTTCTATTCTACTCAGTGTACATCCAAAAATTCCCTTGAACAGGCTATCTAGAAGAGAAAAACAAAGCATCCTGTAACCGTTACAGTTTCCAAGTGTTTGCACATTTGTGATGTACTTAGTTTCATTCAGTAGATCTTTCTGAGCACCTCCTGTGCACAGGAGTTATGGTGGAGGCCAAGAGAGACAAGATCCCTGCCCACCAGGAGCATAAATTCTAGTGGAGGAACTTAAATTCTAGTCGTATTTTCAACGTGTCTTTGTACTAAACTTTTTTAGTTAAAGTACCAACTTACTTACTGGTAACTGTCTATAAAACATATATGATTAATAACTTAATGACAGATAAGGACAAAATATAAGATAAATCACTCAATATCATCAGATTAAGCTACATCTCAAATATTAGGAAAGCTGGGCCAAAGTCATTGCTCTTGCATAGTCAAAGATACATGCAAGCCACTTTGAACAGTTTCCAGCAAATGATAAGTTTTCAAAGATATTAGACTTAATGTTTATCTTTAACAACAAAGAATGATTAGTAGAAAAAGAGAGCTGTTGTGTTTCTTGACTGTTCTGTAGGATTTGAAATTCCATTTCAGTGAAGAGGATGGGGATATCAAAATTTCTTTGATTTGTATTGAATTAACAATAGCAAGCAGGCCTTCTGTCTCTAGCCATCTTTTTTTTTTAAGATTTATTTATTTCTCTCCCCTTCCTCCCTGTTGTCTGCTCTCTGTGTCCATTCACTTTGTGTTCTTATGTGCCCACTTGCATTATCAGGCGGCACTGGGAAACTGTATCTCTTTTTTGTTGCGTCAGCTCTCCGTGTGTGCAGCGCCACTCCTGGGCGGGTTGCACTTTTCTCATGCAGGGCAGCTCTCCTTGAGGGGTGCATACCTTGTGCGTGGGGCACCCCTATGTGGGGGTGCCCCTGCATGGCACGGCACTCCTTGTGCACAGCAGCACTGCATTTGGGCCAGCTCACCACACACGTCAGGAGGCTCTGGGGATCAAACCCTGGACCCTCCATATGGTGGATGGACGGTCTTTCAGTTGAGTCATGTCCACTTCCCTCTAGATACCTTTTGAACTTATTTTCAACTGCTTTTCAAAATGGCAGTCTATTGCTGGTGGTTATAAAGGGGGATAAGTTCCTTTGATTGAAATATTCTTTGTTTCTCTGAAACTTCTTGAAAATTGTCCTGTTTTCATGTTTCTGGGCAAAGATTTTTATGCACTAGAGAAGGAGGTATGGCCTCTAACTTGATTCCCCTTTGACTGGGGTTCATAGGATACCTTTAATATACATGCAACAGATGCATATAAACACATGCAATAAAATCTTTCTTGACCTGTGTATTAGCAAAAGTGGTGCTGATGTAAAATACCAGAAATCTGTTGGCTTTTGTAAAGGGTATTTATTTGAGATAGAAGCTTACAGTTACCAGGCCATAAAGTATAAGTTATTTCCCTCACCAAAGTCAAATGGTAAGGCAATAGACTTTGCCCATGCTAGCCAGAAAATAACTTTTCTGGAAGTCCCATTTATTGACTTAGTCTGACATTATGTGTTGGAACAAGATGGCTGCCAATGTTGAGTCTTCCTCTTCTCTTAAGGCTCTGTGGTCCCAAATGTAGGCTGGGAGCTAATTTCTCTCTGGGCTCAGCTGTTCTGTTCTCTCCATGAGGTCAGCTGTAGATTATCAGGCTCTCTAGGCTTTGTCTCTCTTCCTGGGGCTCAATTCTCTCTGGGTTTGCCTGCTCTGCTCTCTTCTGTGTGTTTACTTCCTGAGCTCTAGCTCAAAATTCCAACCTCCCTTCTCTGTGGTGTGGTTTCTCAATGTCCTGCTGACATGGCCCAATCAAAGCCCTAATTATAATTTAATCACAGAGGAACAGACCAGGTTACAAACATAGTCCATTATCTATTTTTGGAATTCATAAACCATGCCAAACTGCCACAACCTGAACTTATTAGAATTAAAATCTAAACCTAATGGAAAATGTGTTTATCAAACGTGCTCTTCTTCCCCAAAACTTACCTGAAGTATCAAATGTATCAATCTTGTAATACCTACCCAATTAAGAATATCTTCTCTGCATTGTGTTAAATATACTTGCACCAAATTAAGTTCTGGAGCATAATACCTTTGTTAAGATGATTATATCTTAAGTGGGTAGAACTGGTGAAGATGTGATATATAATATTTACTTTAATAAAATAGGACAAACAGGATTAGGAAAGCAGAGTTTCTGTGGGCTGTCTGTTCAGACTTGAGAATAGCATTGTTACATGTAATCACGTTTTATGATTGTGGCTACTGCACCAGTATTACATCTATATTAGCAAACCTAGGGGAAGGAAGATAGATGACTCCAGTGGTCACAGTACCACTAATGCCATTTTTCCTGTGTCTGTTTATGTTTCTTACTAGAAGTTTATATTTATGCTGAACTTTGGTCTGTGCTGGTTCAATGTGGTATAGAAAGACATAAAATATCACAGTCATTGTCTGAATAAGGTGAAATTCCTTTCTGTATTTCCATTATAATTGGATAAGCTCTACTTCTGTTGAACAGGGGCCCACTTTCATATGATAGGGCAATCTTTTCTTTTTTTCCCTTTGCCAAAGAGCTATCACCCATGGAGTCATTCTCTACTGAGAGCACTCTTGATCTTGAACCTGTAATAAATGTTCTCAGGAATATCCTCTGAGAAGGAACCCATGCTATTTTACCATTTCAGATCAATTCCAGGAGAAATACATGAAACAATTATGTTTCATCCATAATGTTATAAATAACTATGTTACTTGAAAAGATCATAGTATATGCAGACATTTCTATAAGAAATTTCTATAAGAAATTTGTCTCCCATAATGGATAAAAAATAAAATAAATCTGAAGCCTTTTACTTTTAGGCCTTTCCTACCTCTCTCTTTACCACAACCACATTCTGATAAGTACAATGAATGAAAGATTAAATAATAAGATTTCTCCAGAATAAGTGGCTCAAAACTGACGGTAGGATGAAACAAGTCATTGGCATTTTCCTACCATTCCCATATTCACTTGTTGCTGAAACAATAAAATGTGAAATTAAATCCCAATGAAGTCTAAATGTCATGTATCATACACTGCAGGTTTGCAAGGAATATGTAATGGTTTGAAGCTATATGGACCCCAGAAAAGTATGTTCTTATAGCAAATCCGTTCCTGTGGGTGTAAACCCTGCTTTTTGATTAGGTTACTTCAGTTAAGAAAGGCCCAGGGTGGGTCTTAATTCTTTTTACTGGAGTCCTTCATAAGAGAATGAAATTCAGACAGAGAGAGAGAAATCCATGGAAGAAGAAGCTGAAAGCAATAAAACTCGGAAGAGAAGGGAGAGACCAGCAGATGCTGCCATGTGCCTTGCCATGTGACAGAGAAGTTCAGGATTGCCAGTGGCTGGTCTTCGGGGAGAAAGCATTGCCTGATGTTGCCTTGCTTTGGACATTTTTCTCAGCCTTGAAACTATAAGCTCATAAACTAATAAATTCCCATTGTAAAAGCCAATCCATTTCTGGTATGTTGCTTTCAGCAGCCCAGCAGCCCAGAACAGAATATATTGTCATTCCCTCTGTATTAAGCACTCCCAGTGCTCCTCAGACCCTGATGACTATTTCTTTTTTCTTTCTGTCAACAACTGACCTTTATAGAGGCTTTAAAACATAAAGCCACTCATCTGTACTCATCTTAAACTCCTTCCTTCCAATCCTAGAAATGTTTATTTTCTTACTCAGGCTAATCCCTTCCTCTGTGCTTTTGATCTGTCTTTACCCAGGACTATGCTTATTCCCTTGTCTTTGTTTCAAACCACCACAGTCTGGTTTCTGGCCCCAACATACCACTGAAACAGCTCTCATTAAGCTCATTAATGACCCGCACATTGCAGCTCCATTGAATATTTTTCTATCTTCATTTCACTTAATCTGTCAGCAGCATTTGCTATTTAAATGTCTATTGCTTTCTTCTTTGAATACCTTCTTCCTTGACTTTAATAGCTTAGAATTCCTAAACACTCCTTTCTGGACTGGCTTTTAAATTTCAGAGTCCTTAGGGTAACCTCCTAGGACTATGTCTCTTTCACATTCTGTCCTTTCTCTTTAAGTGATATCTTCCACTCCAGCGGTTTCAATTGCCCTTTATTTACTGATGACTCCTAAATTTATAACTCTGCTATTCTACTTTTCAAATGCCCTGTTGGACATGGCACTGTTGTATGAGGCTTACAATGTAGAAGTTTGTATTTTCCAAAGATGGCTTCAACTGCATTTCCCATCCTATATGCTGTTAATACAATGTGACTTTGTCACTCCTCCCATGGAGAAATGGGGGAGTGTATACCTCTCCCCTTGAAACTAGACAGACTTTTTTGATGATTTTAACCAATAGAGTATGCAAGAAGTGGCACTATGTGATTTTTAAAAATAGATCATAAAAGGTGATGCCTTGTTCAGTGGTTTACTGGATGCCATTAGCAGGCACCATGTAAAAAGTCTGGCTGGCATGGAGTGAGGAAGCTCAAACTAGCCCATGCAGCAAACCACACAGAGAGACCCTCAGGCCATATGAAAAGAAAGATGGCCAGAGAGCTCCCAGCAGCTCCAGGCTTCTCCTCTATATCAGTTATCTATTTTTTTTTTTAAGATTTATTTATTTATTTAATTCCGCCCCCCTCCCCCGGTTGTCTGTTCTCTGTGTCTGTTTGCTGCGTCTTGTTTCTTTGTCCGCTTCTGTTGTCCTCAGTGGCTCAGGAACTGTGGGTGGTGCCATTCTTGGGCAGGCTGCACTTTTTTTTTCGTGCTGGGCGGCTCTCCTTACGGGGCGCACTCCTTGCGTGTGGGGCTCCCCTATGCGGGGGACACCCCTGCGGGGCAGGGCACTCCTTGTGCGCATCAGCACTGCGCATGGGCCAGCTCCACATGGGTCAAGGAGTCCCAGGGTTTGAACCGCGGACCTCCCATATGGTAGACGGACGCCCTAACCACTGGGCCAAGTCCATTTCCCTATATCAGTTATCTATTGCTGCATAACAAACTACCTCCAAAATGTAGTGACTTAAAAGAGCAAGCATTTGTTTCCCTCTTTTTGTGAGTCAGGAAATCAGGAGTGCCATTGCTGAGTGATTCTGGCTTAGGAACTCTCATGAGGTTACAATCAAATGTCATCCTGGGATGTAGTCTTCTGAAGGCTTGACTGAGACCGAAGCATCCAAGTCTAAGTTAGTTCACTCACATGGCTATTGGCAGGAGGCCCCTGTTCCTCACTGCATGTACTCCTCTCCACAGGGTTACTTAAGTGTCCTCATAATGTGGCAGCTGGCTTCCTCAAAAGCAAATGATCAAGACTGAGAACAAGGAGGAAGCTGCAATGCCTTTTATGACTAGATTCAGAGGCACTTCTGCTTTATTCTATTCACTGGAAGTGAGTCATTAAGGCCAGACTATACCCAAGAGGATAGAGAGATGGGACTCACCATTGGAAAGGATTTCTGTACCCCATCCACTGTTAGAGCTCCAGCCATCATTTGACTGCAAAGCATGAGAGACCCATAAGCCATAACTGCTGGTCTGAACCATCCCAAAATCCTGATTCACAGAAACTATAAGCAGTAGTAAAATGAATGTTGTTTAAAGCCTCTATAATTTGAAGTGATTTGGTTTGAAGCAATAGGTAACCAGAATGTGGATTCTCCTTGACTACACCATGAAAATCCTGAAAATAGTCCCTTCTCTTGGGTCCACACAAGCTTATCTGGGGATTCTATTAATGTCTCCTTTCTCTCTCTCTGCCTTAGGATTTTGACCCCATGAAAGAAACAGTGTTTATGGATCCCTTTCAGTAATCTACTAGCACTTGTTAACTTGTCAAATTTTTCATTTCTTTTTGGTTGGGAAAACTGCTCTTGTGTATTAACATTCTCCCCTGCTTTCATATTAGTGATATAAACTCCAATCTAAGTGGGCTTGGCCCTTCTCTCAGGTTTGTTGTTGTTGTTATTGTTTGTATGTTTGTTTTTTAAGGTTCCAGGGCCCAGGGATTGAACCTAGGGCCTCATTTGTGGGAAGCTGGAGCTCAACTAACGAGCCACCTTGGCTTCTTCCCTGAGTTGGCTTTCCCTGAGTTTTTTTGCTTGTTTGTTTTTTCAGGAGGCATTGGGATCCAAACCCAGAAGGAGGTGAGCACTCAACTGCTTGAGCCACATCTACTCCACGCTCTAATTTTTAAATGGAAGGTTGTATAATCTCAAATCCCATTTTTTCTCCCAAGTTCCTGGTTCTTAAAGATCAGAAGCTCTGGATTTCAAAATTACTGTCTCAAATAAATTTATAAAAAATCATTCAAAAATTTTAATTTACTTATTTGTTCTAACCTGTATATATGTCCTTCCTTTGAGGCAGTATGTAGAAAAATATAGAAAACTATCAACGATGCCTTTATGGTAATGGAAGGGTAACAAGTATAAGAAAGTATAGGAAGGAAGAGCCATCAATTAATGACTCAAAATATCACGCAAAAGGAACATTTGACACAGAGCATTTATATCCAGTGGTATTTGGTTTTGCATAGATAATGAAACTTTGCCAAAGTATGTGTACATGTTGCAATTTACTATCTTTCACTTTTTTGCTTGTGATAGATTTTGGAGACATGGAATGGATACTCAGGACTGAAATTTCAATTTATAGCATTGTATCATAGGAAAAGGAGATTGGAGGAAACATGTATCTGGAAATAATCAGCAGTTTTAGGAAACAAACAACACAGCTGAGGGTGTTCCAGAGATTATAGAAATACCGTTGCATTTAAAAGAGCTGGAAGTGGAGTATCCTTTCCAGTGATGGAAAGGCAAGACCACAAGTGGTAATAGGACATAATGCAAAAATTTTGAGATCTCTCCCAGGAAATGAAGGGATTAAAACATTAGGATTTTGACAACTTTATATGTTATAAGCTAATAATATTTGACTAAGCCCAGGTTAATGAATTGGAGAAAAAGACTACTTGTTTTTTTTAAGATTTATTTTTTTTAATGTATTTTTCTCCCCTCCCCTCCCAGTTGTCTGCTCTCTTTATCTATTCACTGTGTGTGTTCTTCTGTGTCTGCTTGCATTCTTGTCAGTGGCACTGGGAATCCCTGTCTCTTTTTGTTGCTTCATCTTGCTGTATCAGCTTTCCATGTGTACGGCACCACTCCTGGGCAGGTTGCGCTTTTTTCACACAGGGTGACTCTCCTTGCAGGTGCTCACTCCTTGTGCATGGGGCTCCCTATGCGGGGGACACCCCTGCTTGACACGGCACTCCTTACGCACATCAGCACTGTGCATGTGCCAGCTCACCACACAGGTCAGGAGGCCCTGGGTTTGAACCCTGGACCCTCCATATGGTAGATGGACGCTCTATAGTTGAGCCAAATCTGCTTTCCAAGACTACTTCTTGATAGAAATAATAGCAAATATTAGTGGCCATCATTTTTTGAAATCTGCCAGGTTCTTGGATACTAGGTAAGAAATTTGAAGTTATATTTTGTAAGGAGTGGGGAAGGTAGGGCTCATACTTAGAGACTAATTATAGATGTAGCCCCCAAAACCCTTCTTATTAGCATGGGAAAAGTACAATTAATGTAACATATGGACTGTAGTTAACAGCAATATTGTAATATTCTTATATCATTGCCAAAGATGTACTGTGTTAATAAAGGGGAGTTAATGGAAAAATATGCCAAATGTACACTATGGATCATAATTAGTGGTAATAATCTGATAATATTCTCTCATAATCTGTAACAGATGTTCCACAATGGTGTGGTGTGTTGGTCAAAGGTCATAGTATGGAAATTGCACACATATGCATGATAATTTTGTAAGTTCACAAGTTCTGTAATAAAAATATATTGAAAAGAAAGAACTTCCTATTTTGACCAAAGATTTCAACTAATTCCAGAAAGAAAACTATATTCAGTGACCATTTATATTTCCTCAGTGATGTGTCTGGTGATAATATTTTCCAAATCCTAGAGTGTTGTTATTTTTCTCTCATTTTAAAAATAAAATTTTATTGAAGTATATTATTCATAAGTAAGCAGACATAAACAATAAATGTGTAATAAAATATCTGAATTTACAAAATAAAATGCATATCATACAAGGTTCCCATACATCTCCCTACCACCAACACCTTGCATTGTTGTGAAACATTTGTGACCTACTATGAAAGCATCATCAAAATATTACTACTGGGAAGCAGCTGTGGCTCAATCAGTTGGGCTCCTGTCTGCCATATGGGAGGCCCTGAGTTGGGGCCTCCTTGTGAAGGCAGGCTCACCTGCATGCTGCAGAGAGCCTCCTAGCCTGCAAGTGCTGGGGAGAGCCAATGCAGGGGGGTGACATGACAAAAAGGGAGACAAGCAAAAAATGCAGAAGCACACAGCAATGGACACAGAGATCAGAGAGCAAGCAAGCTGCAAGGGGGGAGGGGAATAAATAAAATAAAATACAGACACAGAAGAATGCACAGCAAATGTACAGAGAGAGCAGGCAGCACACGGAAAAGCCATGGGGAGGTGGTGGGGGGATAAAAAAATATATATTACTACTAACTCTACCCCATATCTTTTTTTTTTTTTTTAATTTATTTCTCTCCCCTTCCCCACCCCCCACCTCAGGGATTGATGGAGCTCTCCCACCTTTCTCTTTTGCCAGGGGTGGGACAGAGTCACAGCTGTGTGGAATAGTCCAAGTCTTGCAGCCTAGAGTGTAGTTGCCCAGAGTGACTGATGAAGCTTCATGCCCCTTTCTCCCCTGCCTGGGGTGGGGATGGAACTGCAGGTGTGGGCAGCAATCTATGCAATGTGGTTCCAAGATGATTACAGTTACCCCTTCTGATTTTCAGTCAGTGCCAACCAAGGGTACCTGCCGTTACCTGGATAGGCTGGTGCAGGGCCCACCAGCCTCCTCCCTGCCAGAAGCAGGGCTGAAGCCTTTGCCAGGGCTGCCAGTTAAAGAAACTGGTTCCTACTGTGATTTTCAGTCCTGGCTTCCCCTCATGCTTGGGGCAGAGTCAAAATGGTGGCCACCAGCCTCTTTCCAGCTTGGGCAGATTAACACCCCAGCTCTTCCCAGGGTTGTATCTTAGCCAGCTGAGTCTACCGATCAATAACTGAATTTGGCAGCCAACCATCTTCTCCTCCCCTGATTTTTGGGACATGGAGCTTCCAATTCCAGCCACAAAATGCTCCTGGGGTAGCTTATGCCACCAGAGTAGGATCATCACTGGCCTCCATGGCTTGGCCAGTAATTTCCTGGAGAGACTGGCATAGGTCCCTGCAGCTTCCTCCCTGCTGTAGGTTGGCTTGGGGGCTTTGGCTAGAGCTGCAATCTGATCTGGATGGAAAGAAGCCAGTTCCCACCAGCACTGTGATTTTCAACCTGCCCCACTTCCCTTCATGTCAGGTGCAGAGTTAAGATGGTGGCTTTTCTGACTTGGACAGGCTCAAACTTTAGTGTTCCCAGGATTATACTGTAGGACACTGAATTTATTCATTAGTACCTAAAGCTGGTGTCCAACTGTCTCTTCTTCCCCCATTTTTGGGAAGTGGAGCTTTCAATTCCAGCTGCGGAACAACTCCCAAGGTGGCTTGATGGGAGGATGGGCACTGGCTTCCTGGAGTGGAGCGCTCTATTTATGAGTCTTCTTGGCAGATGGGCAGTCTCCTCCTTCCTTTTCTTCAAGGATGTGGCAGAATGCTCTTATGGCCTCCTGGAGTCCCCAGACAGGTGTTTCATCTAGCTCCTGATAGCTCTGGGTGTTTATTAACTGCTCTGTAACAGGAGCTGACTCTCGGAGCTCCTTAGTCCGCCACCATCTTGCTAGTTGTCTCTCTCTGTATCTATTTCTTTTTAATCTTCTCTTTTTCACTTTTTCTTCTCTAGGATTCACCTGGATTTGATCCTGGGGACCTCTGATGTGGTCCTCAGTTCCTCGTTTCTACTGTGCTTCACCTTGACTCTCCCGTTCATCTTTCTTTTGTTGCGTCATCATCTTGCTGCATGACTCACTTGCTTGGGCACTGGCTCACTGCACGGGCACTTGGCTGGCCATGCAGGCACTGGTTCGCCATGCAGGCATACTTTCTCTTCTTCTTTTTCACCAGGAGGCCCCAGGGATCAAACCCAGGTCCTCCCATATGGTAGGCAGAAACCCTATCACTTGAGCCACATCCGCTTCCCTAACCCATATCTTAAATTTGGTGTATATTTCCCATAATCCCCCTAACATAATACCATATATTAGTGTATTAGTCAACCAAAGGGGTGCTGAGGCAAAATACCAGAAATCTGTCGGCTTTTATAAAGGGTATTTATTTAGGGTAGAAGCTTATAGTTACCAGGTCATACAGCATAATTTACTTCCCTCACCAAAGTCTATTGCCACATGTTGGAGCAAGATGGCTGTTGATGTTCAGCCTTCCTCTTCCCTTAAGGCTCCATGGTCCCAGCTTCTTCCAATATCAGCTGTAGGCTGGGATAAGTCTCATCTCTCTTCTGGGGTTTGATTCTCTCCAGGCTCAGCTACTTTACTCTTTCCACAAGGCCACTGTGAACTTTCAGGTAAATGGCTCTCTGTGCAAGGCCTTTGCTGTATCTAATGGAGCCTTCTATCTTTCCTAACAATCAAGCTCCTCTATGTGCTTATGTTCTGGGTCCCAGGATCAAAACTCCAACCTCCCTTCTCTGGTGTTTGGTTTCTCTGTGAGTCCCTGTCCCCTTGGTGGGTGGGGACTCAACATCCTACTGATATGCCTCAATCATAATTTAATCATGCCCAGAGGAACAGACCAGTTCCAAACACAATCCAATATCTATTTTTTGAATTCATAAACAATGCCAGACTGCCACAGTTGGTATTGCATACTTGTTATCATTTAGGAGAAACTGTTCTCATATTTATCCTGTTAACCATCATTCACTACTGGATTCCCTGTGTTATACAGTCCCATGCTTTGTGTAATCCATTCAAAGAGTACACTCAGTGGCTCTCATGTCATCACAGAGTTGTGCTGTAATAACCTCAGTCAATTTTAGAACATTTTCATTACACTCCAAAAGGGAAAATCTCCTATTGTTGTCTCTTAGTGTTGAAAAATATCCTCTTGCCATTGCTGCAAAATATTACAATATTTTTGTTAACTAATGTTGATAAGCTCTATTAGTTGTAATTTCCCTGCATGTTTTTAGCACTTTGTAAAAGAAGAGCATTCTTATACTCTTAACCGTAGTCATCATCCATCACCAAAATCAGTTATATATTTCTTAGATTATTCTCTAGTTTCCTTTCAAATGACATTTACTTCCACACTACCCTTTTCAGCCACAATCACATTCATATATCAGCAGTGTTAGTTACACTCATTATAATACGTTACTCTAAACTCTATTCCTTTTTACACTTTTGCAATTAATCTTAATAATAATGCAGTACACATTAAGCATCATTATTCTCTCCCACTTCTCAACTCACATTCTATTTCCTGGTAACCTATATTCTAGAGTTTACATCTGTGAGTTTACTCAATGTATTTAGTTCATATTAGTGAGACCATACAATATTTGTCCTTTTGTGCCTGGCTTATTTCATTCAACATAGTATCCTCTAGGTTCATTCATGTTGTCACATGCATCCTGATATTTCGTTTCTTCTTACAAGTGAATAATATTTCATTGTGTGTATATATCACATTTTGTTTATCCATTCATCGGTTGATGGACACTTGGACTGATTCCATGTTTTAGCAATTGTGAATAAATTTTATTGGCCCCCATTGTAAAAATCTACCCATTTCTGGTATACTGCTTTCAGCAGTTTGCAAATTAAAATAATGGGGAAATTGGGAACATTTTTGCAGAAGAAGTTTGTTACTCTCTGCTCCTCCAATTCTACTGGTTGCTCAATATCTTTGTATTGGTTATCTGATAAGCCTATCAACAATGCCCAATATTTTAAATTCAAGAATGACCACTCAAGAATAGATATTTATTTATGTATAGTATGTGCTAATTATTATTCAAGGAGCAAAGGATGGATTTAAAGATAAATAATAAAATGCATAGATTTTCTCCTTGCAGATCTCACTCAGGTAGACAAATTCAAGCAAGAGTGAAATCATTTAGTCTTGAACCTGGAGCCTCTTCATCTATCAGTATAAGTTATAATTAAACAGAGAGTCCGTTAGGGTGCAGACAATAGGAAGAGGATGGGAAAAGTAGGAGATAAGGGGCAGTAAGATGAAACTCAACATTTGAGATCTTAACAATGGACAAATTCCACTCAAAGGCAGGGTTAATGATATGATTGTTCTGATAGATAGAAGTGGAGTCATTTTTGGATGTCAAGATATGAGTCCGTAGCGTTAAGTAAGTTACGATAGATGTTGAAGTCCAAAGGATAATAGTGTCAGATGTAGAAAGAAGAATCTAAACCTTGTGCTAAAGTAACCATTGAAGGTAGGACAGTAATAAAGTGCCCTGATTGTCTCTTGGACCCTATAATTTTTCTTCTAGAAGCTTCATGGCTGGAAATGGGGGGAAAATGTTACTTTAGGCAGCTCCAAAGGCAGTGGATATTACCTGGAGAAAAATAGAGAAGGAAAATAGAAGAAGACATCGTGTGGTAGCTATAGAAAACAAGGTGGATGGAAGTCACAAATGAAATAACTGGGAACACTATGCAAAGGGGAAATTAAATCCAGTAATCAAGCTAGCTGTGGTCAAACTATTATAATTTGGACATACCAAGAGTTATTGTGACATTGTTTTTTAACTGTAGGCTGATGTATCCTAGAAAGCCAGGCTGCTCATGGATAAGGAGCAGATGGCATAAGTCAGTGGCATTGAAGGCAAAAAGGGGAAGTTGCATAAAGATAGCTAACAGGCAGTGGGAAGCAGGGAAAAGGTTTAACAGTTCTTGTCACACGAATTGGAGAAATAAGAATATTCCCTTATAGCTTGTTTCAAGGTTAAAGATGCCATCAGGAAAAAGCCAGATTTCTACTATGTTATTGTAAGTAAAGGAACACATCTAGATGCAGAGTTTTTACAGGTGAACAGAGATGCAATAGAATGCCATGGAAGAAGCTAGTTTAAGAGTTGGCAGGAATAGATTGTGAAAGAGGGAGGAAGAATGGTGGAGATTTCATTCCATTAATCAAAAGGGTGCTTATAGGAAGTTAACATATTTCAGTTTAAGCCCCAGACTAGGGATTTGGTAGTTTAATAAAAATATCTTCTGACAAACATCAAATAGTAACTAATAATTGTTTGACCAAATAATTGTTTGAGACAATAATGAATGAAGAGCATATGTTGCTTGTTTGAGCTACTAGCACTTACAGGAGCTGTTGACAAAAATGGAAAGATATTAAATTAGAACGAAGATCTTGCAGAATGCACTCAAGGCATACTGGAAATAGGCACTTTAAATATTCAAGTAAAAAAATCCCCCTCTCCCCCCCCCCTAGAAAAAATTCCACATATGAGTTACTTTTTAACAATATGTGAAAAAGTTTATAAATGAAATATGAGCTATGTTTGTATAGCTTTTTAGATTAGTGGAGCCTTAATAGTATTCACATTCCCAAAACATTTTGTTACCCATCCCTGACCTTGAGTTTTCATTTGGGGAGAATGATAGAGAACAGAAGGTGGGAAGAATGCTCTGAAAAGCAGATGAAATTAAAATGGAGAAAAAGAATATCCTCTTTTAACTTCTCCTCTCTCACCCTCCGACTGCCCCCCATCACCACTGGGGAACAAAAAGATAAAAGATCTCCATGTGCCTGCTCTGAGCAGCATAGGGTGAATAGAACCAGAAACTAGATTTAAATTCAACTTTGAAGACAGAAACATCTGACATTTTTGAGATGAAGAATGGTACAATTTTAAATTATCCAAAATTACACTGTATCAGAATTGTCTCTTGAAGGGAAAAATCTTTATACATGTGGGCTAGAAGGTTCAAGTCTGTTATATAGTTTTATTGTATCATTTATCAATTACATGTGCTTGGACAAGTTAATTCACGTTTCAAAGTCAGTTTCCTTATTCATAGGGTTCTGAAGATTTAAATATAATCTATGTAAGTGCTTTGTAGGTGCCTGTCACATAATAAATGGTTAAAAAATGTTAATTATTAATAATTAATGACAATTAAGCCAGATCAGCTACATTCTCATTGGGCTAACCATGGGCCTGGTGTTTTTCTGTTGATCTGTGGGTCCCAAATTGCGCTCTGATAACCTTGACTCAAACTATAGTATAAGTAAGCTATGTTCTGCTCACAGTTATAACTCCTCTCCTATGGAATGTCTCTTTATTGATAATCAAATTTCTTGGCCTGAATTCATGACTCCTTCAGTACTAGTTTACTGGTTTCAAATGTCTGTCCACAGACTAGAATTGAGTTACTGTCTTCCCAGATATTTGGGAACTTTGCAAAAAGTACAAATTCCTGGGACTACCTTATGATTTGGATTCATTCGGTTAGTGTCCAGGAATCTATACTTTTAACAGGCTTCTCAGGCCATCTAGAATGTAATTTTCATGAGGGCAGACATTTTGTAAACCTCTTTTGTTCACTGATATTAAATTAACCTTGTGCCTAGAGCATTTTCTGACACATAATAAGCAATATTTTAAAATAAGTGAGTTAATTATCTTGATGTATTGCCAGGTATGGGAAGAACCATGCATAGTACTGGTCTTTAATCTTGGTCTTCTGTCTTAGTCTCAGCTCCAGGGACCTGGAGATCTGGAGTCCTACCTTTCCTTCTGGTTCATCTCTCCAGGCAATGAAACCTTGATCTTATGTAATTGTGGAGCCCCATCTGAACTCTGTCCATTTGGCAGAATTCTCTACCATTTTGAATGGGATCCTATCTGAATCCTTATCTTCATTATTTCCCTTATTCCCTAACTTTCACTTGGTTCCTGACATTCCTACAATCCAGTGCTCTTAACTAGCTGACAAATACCCATAGGTTACTTAAAGTGATTTTTTTCCTAGGAGTATTTGCATTTTGATACAAAATGTTTGGACACTTCAAGACACCCTCCCTCCCTCTGCCCAATGACTCTAAAGGAGGAGTTTTAGTTGAAAGACAGTTGGGGAACAAATGGGCAATATTATCTATACAATATTAAGTGATCAATTTTACTTATTCTTTTTTCCCTTTAAAAAATTTATAAGAGTAGTACAAATCCATTTTGAAGAATTAAAAGAGTAAAGAAATTTCTCAAATGATAAAGGTAAGTGTGGCCTCTTTTCTTTGTCCCTAACCAGCTCCTCCAAAAAAATAGGTACTGTAGATACGATCAGAGTATATCCTTCTAAATGAATAAATGCAGGCACCTGTATACAGATTCCCATCCTTTCTCCTGGTGTTGGTTTATTTTATTTGTTCAAATTAGAGTGAATCTCTACATCCACTGGAATAGTTATTATTTAAGGATGAAAATAAACTTGGTGAGGTGTGGAGAAATTGATACCCTCTCACATTGCTGGTGGGAATGTAAAATGGTGCAAACTGTGGAAAACGGTTGGGTGATTTCTCAAAAAGTTAAATATAGAATTACCAAATGATGCAGCAATCCCACTCTTAGGTATATATTCAAAGAATTGAGAACAGAGACCAAAGAAGATCCTTGTAAACCAATATTTGTAGCATTTGGCTTTTCATAATAGTCAAAAAGTGAAAACAGCTCAATTGTCCATCAACAAATGACTCGCTGAATAAAATGTTTTATGTACCTACAATGGAGTGTTATTTAGTCAAATAAAGGAATGAGGTTTTGAAACATGCTATAACATGCATGAACCTTGAAAACTTGCTAAATGAAATAAGCCAGACACAAAAGGACAACACTGTATAATTCCATGTGTATGAAATATCTAGACTAGGCAAATTCAAATTCACAGAGACACAAAATCTATCAGAGGTTATGAGGGGCTGGGTATAGGAGTGGGTGGGGAGTTACTGTTTAATGGGTTCAGGGTTTTTGTTTTGAATGATAAAAAAGTTTTGGTTATGGATGGTAGTGATGGTTGCACAACATTGTGAATGTAATTAGTGCACTTAAAAGGGTTAAATTGTACACTTAAAAGGGTTAAAATGGCAAATTATATGTTGTTTATAACCAAAATAAAATAAAATAAAATTAAAAAACTATCAATTTTGAACTTACAGATTAGTTACAAGAACAGTATAATTAATTTCTTTCCCTCTCAGTCATTCATTTAAGAGTAAATTGTTGACATGAAGCACTATCTCCTGTGAATTCATTGGTATGTATTTCCTACAATTAATGACATTTTTTGTGCAACTGTAACCAATGAATTACTTCCATCTAATTCTAACATCTTAATCAAATTTCATTTGTTGTGCCAATATGTCTTTCACAGAGAAAGCATCCAGCCCAGAATTATGTGTTGCATTTAGTTGTCACATTCCTTTAATCTTCAGTGTGGAACAGTTCTTTGATCTTTCCTTGACTTTCAAGATTTTGACACTTAGGAAGATTGTAGACCAGTTATTTCATAAAGTGTCCTTCCATTTGAGTTTTCTAATGTGTCCTCATTACTAAACTCAGGTTCTGTACCTTTGTCAGAAAAATCATGTAAGTAATACCAGGTCCCTCTCATTATATCCTGCAGGTGGCACAAGATTTCAATTTATCTCATTGTATTCATTTCCTGTGGCTGCTGTATCAAATAAACACAATCTTAGTGGTTGAAAACAATACAAATCTATTACCTTAATGTTTTGGAGGTCAGAAGCCCAAAATGGGTCTCACTGGGCTAACATCAAAGTATGGGCAGGACTACATTCCTTCTGGAAAGTCTAAGGGAGAATCCCTTCACTTGCCTTTCCATCTTTGAGGGGCTACTAGCATTCCTTGGCTTGTGGTCGCCTTCTATCTTCAAAGTCAATAATAGTAATAGAAATTGTATCACTTCAAACTCTTCTTCCATCATCACATCTCCTTCTCTGACACCCTCTTCTGTTTTCCTTTTCTACTTTTAAGGATCCTTGTGATTACACTGGGTCCACTTGGATAATCCAGAATAAACTTCATATCTCAAGCCTTAATGTACTTACATATGCTAAGTCCCTTCTTTTCTTGTAAGGTAACATATTCACAGGCTCTGGGGAGTAGGACATGGAAAATTTGGTGGTGGGGCATTATTTGGCCTACCACACCCATTTTTGGTAATGTTCACTTTGCTCACTTAATGAAGATGGTGCCTGCCTGTTTTTTCCACTGCAGAGTTACCCCCACCCCCCACTGCAACGGATAACTGTTATGAGAAAATTCTTTGGGACTACGTAAATATGCCATTTCTCATCAAATTTTCATTGTACATATGTATGTATATATGTATTTATTTCAGCATAGACTCATGAGTTTTTATGGATTCTAAATTAAATTTAAAATCTTTATAACATTAAAAAAAAAAGTAAATATATATATATAAAATTTAAAAATAAATATATAAAAGAATCATCATTTCTTTAAGGAAACCTAGCTCCCTTTTAGTCAAGAATGATTTAGATACCAAGAACTGAGTACTAGGAGTGGTCTTACCGATGGAACGTTGCTATTCCCAGGCACTCTTAGTGGACAGACTTTACACATACCTTCATGAAGAGACATGCAAAAATCGTTATTCAGCTTTCTTCATAAAAACTCAAAGCTAGAAACAACACAAATGTCCATCAACGATACAAAAATTGTGGCATATACATACACTAGAGTACTATTTAGCAGAGAAGAGAGAGAGAGAGAGAGAAAGAGAGAGAAGAAACAAAGAACAAACAATATATGCTAACACACGGATAAATCTTGAAATCATTATGTAGATTCAGAACAGTGTCTACCTACAGAGGGGGTGGGAATTGAGTGGAAAGGGGCATATAGTATCGCCCTGCAGTCACAGAAATGTTTTATCTCTGGGCTGTGGTATATTTAGACAGTATAGCAATTGAATTGCACTTGCAAAATTTGTGCATTTCACTCTAAGTAAAATTGAATCCTACTAAAAATACAAAAGGAGTGGGCAGACTCAGCTTGAAGGAGAGGCTTTTGTTCCTCACCTTGCCCTTTCCTTCTGGCAGCCACCACATAACTTTGAGGATGAAAGTCATGAGATAAGGATGGTGGAATAAAGAGCAAATTCTTCATAACTTTGGAGGCCCACTCTAGCATTCTTTAACTGCTTATCTCCAGAATTAATCTGTGTGTGTGTGTGTGTGTGTGTGTGTGTGTGTGTAAGAGAGACCCTAATGAGTTTAAGCCATTGTAATTGAGTCTCCATTCTAGCAACCCAAATCATTCCCAACTGATATACTTCCTCCTCCTCTGATCTCTTTGTGTCTCTTTTCTGAATTAGGAGTGCAGTATTTCTAAAGTTAAATGTTCTATCAACCATATGTAGGAGAATTAAGCAGTAACCTCACCTGTCAGAAATTGCTTCTTCCTAAAGTGTGTTCCACAGAAAGTTTATGTTACCAAAACAAGTGTTCCACATGCAAATAAACTAGGTTAGCCTTCTAGATGCAGGTAGACATGGTAAATTCCCACTAGGAGAACATATTCTGCTCATTTCTCAAACATTCTTGGCTACAGAAGACTTTTGTCAATGGTCTATCAGGCTGGATCAGAATATATATTTGGAAACATTGTCCTAGAACAAATGTGAAATTTGGAATGAAATTCTAACTGTAAACAACACTTCTTACTGGGATTTGCCTTCTTCACCACCTACCTGCTCATTTCAGCAGGGTATATAGCTTGCTTCAATTTGCTGTCTGTCATAGACCAGTCATACTTAAAGAATGTTTTCTATCTTGACAGAATTATAGACATTTCCCAACTAGACAGAGAGTATTTTAATTTTTAAAGTTCTCTTAGTGCAGTGGTAAAACATCTTCTGTCCTGCCTATTTTGTCCTTCACCTTTAGTTTCTTTGACTTTCCTTGTTCCTGACCCTCTGTCTTAGTTTGCCAGGGCTGTTTTAAGAAAACACCAGAGCTTAATTGGCTTAAATGACAGAAGCTTATTTCTCTCACAGTTATGAAAACTAGAAGTCTAAAACCAAAGTGTCAGCAAGACCATGCTTACTTTTAAAGTGGAGAATCCATTCCATGCCTCCCCCCTGGCTTCTGGTGGATGGCTGGCATTCCATGCCTTCCTTGGTTTATGGTGGCATAACTTAATCTCTGCTTCTGACATATGGTTGTCTCTCTGTCTCTCTGTCAGTGTCCAAATTTCCTGTCCTTATATGGACACCAATCATATTGGATTAAGGCCTACGCTAATCCAATTTGGCTTCATCTTAAGTAATAACATCTTCAAAGATCCTATTTACAAACAATTGCACATTCACAGTACTAGAGGTTAGGACTTGAACATATCTTTGTGGGGAACATGATTCAATCCATAAGAGTTACTAAACCCAAAGGTATTACAGGAGACATTCTTCCAGTTTAGTGTTATTTTGCTGAATTCCTGATAGCACATTGAAAACAGAACCTATGTGGTTTTCTTTTTGCCATTCTTTCTCCATGGAAACATCTGAATTAAAGTACAACTGTTGCAATCTCTGCAACTGTCTTGTTTTGATGTAGATCACCATCCAATTTCTTCAGTCATAATCTGTACTGTTTTTGGATTGCCAAAATAATTAGCTCAGCTGTGTTGGCAGTGCTATTTAGTAATATTTTATAACCATAATGAAAATTGTTGAGGTTTCAGTTTCCCACAGTCTAAAAGCAAAATAGGGTAGCTGATGGATTAATCCATTAACGATTATAGTATTCCTTGGATTTTTGAGGTACTACATTCTGACTCATAAGGGAGAATGCACTTAGATTTACTGTCAGAAAAGAGTTAAAATGAAATTTGTTCTAGTTTGCTAAGCTGCCAAAAGCAATATACTAGAAATGAATTGGATTTTACAATGGGAGTTTACTGTTCTGAAGCCATGAAAATTTCCAAATCGAGGCATCATCAAGATGACACCTTCTTCCTGAAGACTGGCTGCTGCCAATTCTGAACTCTTCTGTCACACGGCAAGGCACATGGCGGCACCTGTTGGTCCCTCCCTTCTCTTCCAGGTTTTGTTGCTTCCAGCTTCTTGCTTCCATGGCTTTTTGTCTCTTTGTCTGGGTTTCATTCTCTTACAAAGGACTCCACTAAGAGAATTAAGACCACCCTGAATGAGGTGGGTCACATCTTAAGTTAAGATCCTAGTCATCAAAAGAGCCTGTTTGCAATGCATCCACAACCACAGGAATGGATTAACTTTAAGAACATATTTTTCTGGGGCTCATAATAGTTTTTGACCATAACAAAACCCTTAAACATTAGTTTGAGTAAAAAATGTCCCTATAGGATGGCTGCAAGAATAGAGCTACTTCTAATTTTGTTCTTGTTGAAAAGTTAACCTTTCCGTCTTGAGCAATAATCATTCAGTGGTAACAAATTGTCACAGATAATTTCTTGTTATCCTAGGTTCTGGAAAGCTGACTAGGGCAGAACTGGGTTAGGACCTGCCCAGTGTTCCTTTTTTTGCATTCTATCGGCTGTCCCCAGAACTGGGTTATCTCCGCTGGAGAGCTGGTTCAGTCCAGGCTTCAAGCTGACTCTATTCTGATTCAGAGAGAATTTAAGAGCCCTAACCAGTCACTCAAGTACTAATTTTGCATAGTGTTTCTCAAACCTCAATAATTTATGAACAACTCCCTTTTAAAGAAACCAATTTCCATAGACCTCCAGTGGTGAAAAAGGTTACTATATGAATACAATTATAAAACTATGCATCAACTCCTTATGCTTATAGCTCTTGCACATTCATAAACACAAAGTAAATTGACTGCTTTTGGGCTGAGTGTGTGGTATGACCAGTATATCCCACATTTACGACCCTGCTACTATACCTCCTTTGCTGTAAAGTAGGCTCCCTGGTCAGATGCTATGCTGCATGAGATTCCATCCTTATATATTAGTCACAGTGGTGCTGGCTACATTTTTGAGGGCAGAAAAAGCAAATCCATACTCTATACTCAGGAAAGGTATCTATTTTTATGAGAAAGAATTGCTGGCCCTTCCAGGATGGGATGAATCCAATTTAGTCAGATTGCTACCAAATAGCCAATTGGTTTTCTTAAAGAATAGCACTATACTAGCAGCTCAGCATTGTTCTCTCTTCCTGGCAGGTTGGGCATTCAGAAGCATCAGTGGGAGTCTGCTGTAGTGGTCATGCATGGCTACCATTTCTACTAATTTACTACTTTGTTCTTATACCTATTGGCTAGTAAGCAGTGGCTAGTGAGGAATCCAGGCTAACATCAACCCGTCAATTCATTTTATATAGGTTTCATGCCTCTCCCATAGTGGATACTTTGTGGTGGGTGTTAATATGTGCTACAAAGGTCTTCACCCATAGTCCATCCACATATGCTTTATTGGACCACTCCTGGTATAAAATATTGGGTTGTCTGAGATGGAGTTAGTTTAAAAAGTTTTTTGGGGAGTAACATCTATGTAAAAAGGTGGATTGGGCAGGGAGAACCATCAGACTATGATACAGAACTGACAAAGTCTCTTTCAGCCCAAATGATAATATGGAGCTGAGATTGCTTATTAGAGAAGATCTGTACTGGGTGGGCATGGCTGGCCCTTTGCACCCTCACTACCTTGCTCCATCATTGCCTGGGAGCCATTCCCAGAATAGCATGACATTATCTTGAAATCTGAGATGGATCCTGATCCAGTCAACAGTAGAAGGTTGTCAGCTTGCTACATTCCATGCAGCTAAATGGTGAGTCAATTCTTGAAGGGGGTCAATATAAGCTGAGGATTGAGAAATATCAATTGAATTTAGTGACATGGAGCTAATTGGTAATCTTGATGGTGGGGCAGAAACCAGATTTAGGGGATTGAGAAATGTGTATGGGAGGTGGAAACAAATCTATAGATAAATCTACTGAAAAATATAAACTTTAAAGATACAGTCATAAAAATGAAGTCTGAGTATATTTATAACTCTAGACATCAATTAAAAATGTTAACAGGAATAGCAGTTATACCATTACTCTAAAAGGAAATGCATTTCTTTCACATTCTAGTCTATGGTGTTAGTTACTTTGAAAATTACTCATCCTACAACTTTAACATTTAACTCAAGTATTCTGCTAAGGTATTTAAGTCAATTGGAAAAGTAAATAAATATAATAGGTGATTAAAAACAAGAAAGAAAAAGTGTTCTTTTTTTAGCAATTTTTACACAGTGGTAAAGGTAGCATTAACTAAATATAGCCTTACCTTTCAGAGTAATATAAAAATGAATTAAATGAAACCTTCCTGGAAATACAGACAAATCAATTTGTATTAAGATTAAGTATAAAGTAAGACGATTATACTGAAACTAAAACCTTTAGTACATTAGAACAATTGTTCATTAGAAAGTTTCTATCAGGGTAAGCTAAATGACTAAAAAAGAGACTGAACGCAGTAAAGAAGTGAATTAAGCAATTTTCATTGGCATAATCTTGTACTCTAGATAGTTTTTAAAAAAAGTGGTAGGGAAAAACCTCAGACCCATTAGAGCATATTGAGAATGACTTGTCCTAATGATTTAGTGATGTCCACCTGCTTAATGGCAGTCTTCAAAAAAAACAGCATACTTCCAGGAAAAAGATTTTTTAACAACAATTTTTTGATCATTCAATATGAGACAGATATTATACCTGTTTTTAGGCATAATATGAGACAGTATGGCTTTATGAGCCATCATCATTTCCATGATAAGATTGAATTTATTTGTAATAATCTACTTTGTTGCCGTATCATGTTTTGGGTCTAAGAAACTAAGTGGGGACACAGGTATACTCCATAACTTTATTTTGTTTTGAACAATGTTAGAAATATACTTATTTGTTGGTTAATCATCAATGTGGCTAAAACCTAGAATCTTTTCTAAAAAATGTTGCCTTTTCTTTTTTTGCTGAGAATCTTTTAAAATTACATATATTAAATACTGAATTAAAATTTATCATATAAAATGTATGTTTATTTGTCCAATTTTGGAAATAAAGTTAAAACCTTTTCTTTTGCATCAGTCTATGCTTTTTAGTTTTTTCTCTTTAGAATAGAATGGAATGTTTAAGGCATATGTTTTAGTAATTTTTTTTACCTTTGCAAGTTCTTGGCCAAATCCTAATTCAATCGTAATAGTTCTTAGAAATTCAACTTTGGGAAACGGACTTGGCCCAGTGGTTAGGGCATCCGTCTACCACATGGGAGGTCCGCGATTCAAACCCCGGGCCTCCTTGACCCATGTGCAGCTGGCCTGTGCACAGTGCTGATGCGCACAAGGAGTGCTGCGCCACGCAGGGGTGTCCCCCATGTAGGGGAGCCCCACACGCAAGGAGTGCACCCATAAGGAGAGCCACCCAGCGCGAAAGAAAGTGCAGCCTGCCCAGGAATGGCGCAGCTCACACTTCCGGTGCTGCTGATGACAACAGAAGCGGACAAAGAAACAAGATGCAGCAAATAGACACAGAGAATAGACAACTGGGGGGGGGAGGGGAATTAAAATAAATAAATCTTAAAAAAAAAAAAAAAGAAATTCAACATTGAGTCACTAAAGTGAATAAGAGACAGTATGATTCCATAGCTTATCATACTTTTAAAACATTAAACTTAGTTTTAGTGAAACAACTTTTTTCACTTACATTTCATTGATCTTTGTGATATTTATTCGAATTCTGTATTTGCAATAATAAGCTCAACTGGAATAAACAGTTTGAGCAAATCCAGCTGACTCTTGGTGACATCCCAACTCAATAGATGAGAATAGAAGTGTGAGGGCATAAAGGAGAAGAGTATTAGCCATGAATGTTCCATGTAACGAAAGCCTTAGTAGATATGTTTTCCAGAATAAACACACAGCATCCATTTTATGGATTCATTTTCCAGCTATAATATGTAATAGCTCTGTGACCTCAGGCAACTATAATAACCTCTCTAAAGCCTCAATTTCTTCATTTATAAAACAACACACATAAAGTGGTAAGGCTTAAATAAAACAATTCATGTAAAGTTCTGTACAGACTGAGTTACACTCATTATCATCTCTCTATAATGTTTCTGCAATACTCGAATCAAACTGTTACAACTTTCAAAGAACGTTATATAACTTGAAATTCCATCCTACTTATTTCTCTAAGTGAAATTGTACATAAACCCTCCCAGTTATTTTTCCCTTTTACAATATAAACAAAAGAATGAAAGGAACTATAGCTACATAAAACAATATAATGTTGCGCTACAGTAGCTGGGCAGAGAAGAGTAGAAACTGTATGATTCTAGCTATACAGTCAGTCCAGGCAAAACCAGTCTTTGGTGTTAGAAGACATATTAATAGTGATTAGTTTTGGTGAACAGGGGTTAAGCAGCTAACCAGGAGCATGTGAGGGGTTCTGGGATAGTGGTCATGTTCTGTACCTTGATTTGGATGCTAGCTACAAAGTGTGTTCACTTTGTGAAAATTTATCTAGCTGTGCATGTATGATTAGTCCACTTTTCTCTATTTGTTATGTTTTAAGAAAGGTTAAGAATGAACATACCTGTTTTCCTTTGGATTGAAACATAGGCCTTTAACTTTTGTTCAGAGTACTAGTTATGAAAAGATAAACCTATTCCTTTGGAGGAAATGTTGCTACACAAAGATTCTCTCTCCCATGACTCCTTGGTATGCAGAGCTGGCCTCTGAGGTGGGTAATTTATACAGGAGAAGAGACACATCCTGGAAGAACAGAGATTTAGAGATTGAAATATCAAACCCTTATCTTTTAAAAAAATGTATTTTAAATTTATTTTTAAAGATATTTAGATTACATAAAATTAATGTCAGTGTCAATTACATAAAAAATATAAGGGATTCCTATATGCCCCACTCTTCACACCTCCCACTTTTCCCCACATTAACAACATCTTTCATTAGTGTGGTACATTCATTGCAATTGATGAACACATTTTGGAGTATTGCCACTAAGCATGAATTACAGTTTACATTGTAGTTTATACTCTCTCCCACTCAACTCTGTAGGTTATGGCAGGATATAAAATGGCCTGTATCTGTCATTGCAATGTCATTCAGAACAATTCCAAGTCCTGAAAATGCCCCCATGTTACACCTCTTTTTGCCTCTCCTTGACTTCAGCGCCTCCAGTGGCCACTGTCTCCACAGCAATGATATAATTTCTTCCATTGCTAGAGTCACAGTAAGTCTATAGTAGAATATCAGCAATTCCACTCTAGTCCATACTTTATTCCTCAATCTTGACGATTCTGGGATAGTGATGCCCACTCCCCCTTTAACTGAGAAGGGGCTTTGAACCCACATGGCTGATGGATGGCTCTCTCTTGCTTGAAGTTGTAGACTCTCTTGGTTCCTTGGTGTGGTTGTTGTCTGTCCTTTCCTCCTTGTTAGTTGTCCTGAATGAGTCCAATGAACTGGAGAGTAAATGTTGTATCTCTGCTGAGGCTCAGGGCCCAGCTGGCACATGGACAGCCCAGAGATTCAAATCTCTTGGACATACATCTACAAACCCCAGCATCAACCATAGGTTCAAATAAAAAGGACAGAAGAGACTTGTGTAGAGAAGTCACATCTGAGTCCAATTCTGTCACACTTGGGAGGACAAACTCCAAAGTAGGATCCACTGGCAAGGCACCAAACTCCAGAGCTATCTGCCATGACTGTAGGACCTGGGTGTCTCCAGAGCCCTCAGGAGTGCCACTATTTGGGGTAATATCTACTTTGGCAGTCTATGAGATTCTGTGAGATGCGCATAAGCATTACCTCTCTGATGACCTCCTAACTCACTTTGAAGTCTCTTAGCCATATAAACTCATTTGTCTTTACCTTTTCTCCCTTTTGTTCAAGGTCTTTTTCCAGTTTCATCACCCACTGGTGCTTGGTAGTAAATCCTCAGTTCCAGGGAGGCTCATTCCCAGGAGTCATGTCCTATGCTGAGGGTAAGATAAATGCATTTATATGCTGAGTTTGGCTTAGAGAGAGACCACATTTGAGCAAGACAGAGGCTTTCAGAAGGAAACCTTTATCTTTTGAGGTCCAATGTTGTTGGAACCTCTCTAATGGATTGCATTGGTCCTGACTGAAGAAAGCTGCCAAGAATGTCCCCAAATCCCCCAAAGGGAGCTAGACATTAAGGAAAGAGGAAATGGGTTGATGATCCTAGCCGGCTCCAAGTACTTTACATATTTTGACTCCCTTAATCCTCCAACAATCCTATAAGGTAGGAATTATCATCTCTATTTTGAAAAATTAATAAACTGGCACCAAGAAGTTACTTAAGAGTAACTTCCCCAAGATTACAAAGTTGGCAAATGGACAAATGCTGTAGCCAGGGTGGACCTCAGTTGGCCAGCTCCAGAATCTGTTGTTAACGACTGTCCTCTGCTGTCCGCGACTATGGGCGGTGAGTGTATCCAGAGCCCACTCCCACTTCAGGTTATACTGGTCTGTAAGGGTTCCTACTTTTTGCCCAGAGGCTTTCTTATCCAAAATAAGTAACCTCATGGTTCTTGGTCTGTGAAATTGTTTGTAAAATCAAATAAATTTACATTGCTTCAAAGCAAACTTTTATGATTCTAGATGGTGGGAATCTTTTGCAATCTTAGAGATATCTAGGGAAGAAGAAATTTTCCCTGACACTACTAGCCCCCTTTTGATGACCCACAAGTCTAACAGTGGAAAAATTGCTGAACCAAATCACTCTTGTTGCAGTAAAAAAACTCCCCCCAGTAAAGGTGGAGAAGTGCTGTTCTCAAGCTCTGATATATTAGCTCCTGAAAACTCTAGTTGAGGGATAACACACTTTTGTCACAGTTCTTTGGGCCTTTGATCACGGTTTCCATTTTTCTAGCAATTGAAATCACCTTACTCTTCTTGTTGTCTTCTAAGATACTTACTGCACTTTCTTTAATTTTATTTTTAAATTTACACACTACATGTTTTAGTTTGTTAGGCTGCTAAAAGTAGATACCTTGAAATGGGTTGGAGTTTTAAAAATCCAAACATTCCTGAAATTACTCCAATATTAAATAAGAAAAGCTTAGGAAATAATGGCAAACTTTAGACCTCCTGATTTAATTAGGAAACTAAAAATTATTTTTATTTATGTGCCAATTCCATGCATAAAATATTATTATTATTATTTTTATCATAGAAGTTGTGAACTTACAAAACTTTATGTATAATGTATGGAATTCCCTTATAGCATCCCTCTACAAACACCTTACATTGTTGTGGAATATTTGTTACACATTATGAAAGAACATCATGAGACTGTTACCATTATGGTCCATAGCATACATTTGGTATATTTTTTCTATACCCCTTATTATTAATACCAGGTATTAGTATTGTACATTTGTTATAGTTCATGAGAGAACACTCATATTTTTACTGTTAATTACAGCCCACCTTCCACCACATTTCACTGTGTTATACAGTCCCATGCCTTGTACAATATATATTAAGTGTACATTCAGTGGCTCTCACTTTCATCACAGAGTTATGCAGTCATCACTTCAGTAAATTTTTGAAGGTTTTCCTTAGTCCAAAAGAAAAAATCCCATAACCTTTATCATTGACCCCAAGCACTGATATAGTACCTTCTTTGACATTGTTGCATTAATATTACAATATTAATTATATTTTTCCTGTGCATCACCATATTCTTAAGACCTTAATAGTAATATACATTTGTTCTAGTTCATAGAAGAACTTTCTTGTATTTGTATTATTAACCACAATCCTTATCTACCTCCACTTTCACTATGTTATTCAGTCTTTCTTTCAAGACATTTACATCCCTAGACTAACCCCTTTCAGTCACAATTCCACTTATAAAGCACCTGTGTTAGTTATACTCACTTTCATGTGTAATCTTCATCTCTATCCATTTCCACACTTTCACAGTCAAGCTAATTAAAATTTCTATATACATTAGCATCAGCACCACTTCCCAGAACTCACCCCATATCCCAGAAACCCACAAAATTTTAATTCCATATGTTTATCCTTCACCTTTATTTCATACTAGTGAGACCATACAGTATTTGTTCTTTTGTGTCTGACATTTTACTCAGCATAATATCTTCAAAGTTCATTCATATTATCATGTGTCCCAATGTCATTTCTTCTTACAGTAACATAGTATTCCATCATATATATATATATATATATATATATATATATATATATATATATATATATATATATATATATATATATACACCACATTTTGTTTATCTATTCATTGGTAGATATCACTCCTCCTCTCAAGGGGGCATGGATGGAACCACGAATGTGGTTTTGTGTGGGTCAAAAGCAGCTGCAGTTGCCTGGAAAGCCTGAGGGTACACTGTCCCTCTCCCGCCCTGTCAGGGATAGGGATAGAGTCAGAGATATATCAAGCAGTCTATTACATGTAGGCTGAAAGTGCCTGCAGTTGCCTAGAGAGGTTAAGGAAATACTGCACCCTTTTATCCTATGGGGGTGGGGATACAGTCACAGGTGCCCAATAATCTAGTCTGTGTGGGCCGAAAGCAGCTACAGTTGCCAGGAGAGGCTGGTGCAGGTCCCCACAACTTCCCCCCTGCTGGAGGCCAGGCTGAGCCTAAGCCAGGGCTGCAATCTGACCTGGGTGGAAAGAAACCAGTCCCTACTATCACTGTGATGTTCAATCAGCCCTGCTTCCCCTCAAGCTGAGAGCAGAGTTAAAATGGAGCCACTTTCCAACTTGGACAGGTTCAAACTTTTGCTACTCTTAGGATTATACTTTAGCCATCCAAATTTACTAATCAGTAGCTGAAGTTGTGACCAACTGTCTCATCCTTCCCGATTTTTGGGAAATAGAGCTTCTAACTCCAGCCACAGACTAGCTCCTAAAGCAGCTTGTGCAGCCTGTGGAGGATGGGTACTGGCTTCCGTGATGTGGAGTGCTTTACTCATGAATCTTCACCGAAGATGGGCAGTCTCCTCCTTCTGCTCTTCCAAAGATGTTGCAGGATATTTTTCTGGTTTTCTGGACCCGCCAAACAGGTGCTTTGATAGTTCTGGGTGATTACTAACTGCATTGTAGGACAAGCCGACTCTTTGGAGCTCATGCTACCTTGCCCCTCTTGAAAGAATCTTTTTTTCTTCCTTTTTAAAAAACAATCTTAAAATGTAAACACACTCTTATCTTGGGGGCCATACAAAAATAGTCTATGGGATGGATTTGGCCTTTGGGATCATAGTTTGCCAAGCCCTGTAATAAACATTTTCATAGAAGTTTTTGTGTGAACACAAGTTTTCATGTCTTTAGGGTAAATACCTAGGAGGGAAATATCCGAGTCATAAAGTAGGTATATATTTAACTTTTAAAGAAACTTCCAGATGGTTTTCCAATGTTGTTATAATTTTTTGCATTCCAATCTTTCTCAACACTTTGTATTGTCATTTTAAAAAATTTCGTCATTCTAATATGTGTTGTGGTATCATTGCGGTTTTAATTAGCATATTTTTCTAATGACTAATGATGCTGAAGATATTTTCATGTCCTATTTGTCATCTGCATATCCTCTTTGGTGACTTTTGTCCATTTTAAAAATTGGACAAATTGTGTCTTAATGTTTGATAGCTTTTTATAATTCTGGATACAAGTTCTTTGCAAATATATAATTTTAAAGGTTTCTCCAACCCTGTACTGTTTCTTTTCATTCTTTTAACAGTATCTTTAGTAGAGTGAAATCCAGTTTGTCAAGATTTTCTTTTATGGATTATGCTGTTGATGGCATACCTAAAACTCTTTGCCTAACCTAAGGCCAGGAAGATTTTCTCACATGTTTTAAAAGTTTTATAGTTTTTTGTTTTACATTTATGTCAATGACCTATTTTGAGTTAATTATTGTATAAAATGTAAAATACATGTTGAGGTTTATTAGTTTGAACATAGGTATCCAATTGTTTCAGCGTTATTTATTGAAAAACTATCTATCCTTTCTCCACTGAATTTCCTTTGCATCTTTGTTAAAAATCAATTGACCAGATTTGTGTGGGTCTATTTCTGGACTCTTTTGTGTTCTATTGATCATTGTCTCTATCCTTTCACCAATACCATATTGTTTTCATTATGGCTTTGGTATAAATCTTGAGATCAGGCAATATGACTCTTAAATCTTTGTACTTTTTTTTTTATACCCCCCCCTTGTGGCTTTTTGTGTGCTCTCTGCTCTCTGTGTTCATTTGCTGTGCGTTCCTCTGTGTCTGTATATATTTATTTCCCCTCCCCCCCTTGCAGCTTGCTTGCTCTCTGCTTTCTGTGTCCATTTGCTGTGGGCTCCTCTGTGTTCTTGTTTGTCTCCCTTCTTTTTGTTCCGTCACCTTGCTGCGTCAGCTCTTCACAGTGTCTGCAGGCCGGACAGCACTCTGCAGTGTGCGGGCGAGCCTGCCTTCACAAGGAGGCCCTGGGTTGCGAACCAGGGCCTCCCATATGGTAGATGGGAGCTCATCTGATTGACCCACAGCTGCTTCCCTTTGTACTTCTTTTAAAAATTATTTTAGCTATTCTAATTCCTTTGTTTTTCCACATAAATTTTAGAATCAGCTTTTAGGAAAAAAATCAACATATTTGATATATGTTGGTATTTTTTTAGTAAAAATCCTGCTGATTGTGTTAAATCTATAGACCAGTTGGGGAGAATTGACATATTAACAATACTGAGTATTCCAATTCATTAACATGAAAAATATATCCATTTATTTGGGTCTTTTAAAATCTTAATTTCATCAGCGTTTTGTGACAGATTCTTGTTGGCAAACAAGGCTACATGAATAGTTTCGTGTTTCTGCATGGTCAGGGCTTATGGAACAGGGAAAACTGGCAACCCAGATTAAATGATACCTAAATAGAACATAGGCTTGGCAGTTATTGTGTATTACCCAAAGCCATTTGATCTCATGCAATGGGAAATAAAATTTTTCTTATCTCTTCCTACTCCATAGTCAAATACTTACATTCCAAAAGCTTGTAAAAACCTAGGGGCCTTCCTCTCCTCTCTTCAAAGAGGATTGGCTGACATTAGAGAACAAAGATTGCTCTTTCTCTCTCCAAAAGGAAGGAGGAGTGGTTGTGCCAGAAATTCCTATATACACTCTGAAATTCATAATTTTGGAGTCCTCTTTGTGGTACAGGACTGTTATACATAGTAATTTGGCCCTTATCGTAGTCACTCTGTGTAGGATTCAAGTGTGGGAGACTGACACTGTTATTATCACGAGTAAATAATTGGTCTGATCTCTGAGCCAGAAACCTTGTGTTTCATGTTTGGATAAAATAAATAAATATAGATATAAAAATGCATCAATTCCATGCTTATTTTGTCAGATTTATATCTAAATATTTCATATTTTTGTAATTTTCATAAATGGTACTGACTTAAATTCAGTTTTGAGTTGTTCATTTCTAGTATATAGAAATATGATTGCTTTACTTATGTTATTGTATCCTATGACCTTGCTGAAGTCAGGTATTGGTCTAGGCTTTTGTAGTTCCCTTGGGATTCTACATAGACAATGATGTATGAGAATAGACACAGTTTATGTTCTTTTTTCTCCTACTTATGTGTGTTTTATTTCTTTTATTTTGCACTGACTAGGACTTCTAGTGTGAATGGTTATCATTGCCATGTTTCCAATTTCAGGGAGAAAGTATTCAGTCTTTACCAGTAAGAATGTTAGCTGAGGTTTTCTGTAGATAATCTTTCTAGTTAAGGAAGTTTTCTTCTATAACTAATTTGCAGAGAGATTTTATCCTGAATGTGGGTTTACTTTCTGAAAACTGCTTTTTCATTATGTATTGAGATGATCCTATAAATTTTCTTCTGTATTCTGTTGATATGGTGAATTATATTGATTGATTTTAAAATTTTATAACCTTCATGCATTCCTATGATAAATCATACTTGATTGTGGATATATTGTCCTTTTAATATATGGTTGAATTCAATTTGTGTGAAAATACACAAGGGTTTGGCCCATTTCATATAGATTTTTGAATCAATGGGCATATAGTTGTTCATAGTACTTCCTTATCTTTTTAATATCTGTGGGATCTATAGTGACATCTCCTTTCCTTCCTGATGTTTTTTAAACCATAAAGTCAGAAACTGTGAAGGGTCTGAGATTTTACCCTACTTTGCAACCTAACAGTTTTAGCCTGTCACAGTTTCACAGACACTGGCAGAAAACATGACAAAGTAATAAAAAATAGTTTATTACTTGTAGAAATAGCAGTAGCTATATAGTATGGTAAGCTCTAGCTCTTACATCTGCCTTACTTCTTGGAGCAAGATTAAAATAACTACATTAAAATCTTTGTCTAAACATTCCAACATCTGAATTATCTTGCTTGTGTCTATTGATTGCCATTTTTCTTGGAAGCTGTTTAGATTTTCCTGGTTCGCTGTATGCCAAGTAATTTTGGACTTCATCTTGAAGATTTTTAATATTATATTATAATATTATATATTATATTATATTGTATTATGAGCCTTGGGGTCCTATTAAAAACCTCTGATAATTGTTGAGTTTTTTAAAAAGGCAATTAACAGAGTTAGGTTCAGATTTCAAGTACTGACTGTGGGCAGTAGTTAAGGTTTGTTTTGTTTTGTTTTGTTTTGAGGAGGTAATAGGGATTGAACCTGGGACCTCCTACATGGAAAGCAGGGTTCAAACACTGAACTATACTTGCTCCCCAGTAGTTCAGTTTTGAAAGCCTTTGCTGCTATTTGGATCCATCCCATGTTTGGGACCTGGGTGGTCATCTATACTGTAGTTCAGTTCTAAAGACTTCACTATGCTGCTTTGGATCTGTCCTGCACATGCATGGTTTGGGGGTGAGCCTGAGGTTTGTGTTAGTTCATGCACAGATACACAGATTTAGAGAATCTTTTTTTTTCAGCTCCCTCCTCTGTGTTTTTTCCCTAGCTTCCAGGCATCCCTCATCTCAATTCTTTGGCTAGAAAGCTGTAATTGCTCTTAGTCTCTCTACGCTGTTGTGCGCTTCCTGCAAGTATGTCTTCATTAGGGCATAGTGAAAAGAGAAAAGAGAGAGGAAGAAATAACCTGGGTTTCCTACACTTTTTGGGATGGGAAGAGGGCCTTTTCCTCAGTCCTCTGGCTGGACAGGAGGATTTTCTCTCAGGGATTTTTGAGCCTATATGTCCACCACATCACTGCTCTCACACTGGGGTTTTCTTTGGGAGAGGGTTAGATGAGAAATAAAAAGAGAGGGACAGCCAAGGTGTCACAGTAGGGAACAGCAGGCTGCACTCTTTCTCTAGAAACTTTGGGAAGGTAGGCAGTTGCTAGGCATTAGGGAAGACAGGGTGTAGCAAGGACAATAGGAAGGGTGGCTGGACAGGAAGGGGTCCCAGCTGGGCACTGGGGAAAAGGGGAGGCTTCCAACTGGCCTGGAGGAGAAGGGAGTGTACCAGCAGGCCCAAGAGGAGAGGAAAACCACCCAGCTGGCCCTGGGAGAGGGGGAGCTGAGAGAACTTAGCCAGAGTTTTTTCCCCCTCTCTTTTTTCCCCCTATTTTCTTTTTTTTTTTCTTCTTCATCCAGGTATTGGCAGGGAAGCTGGCTGTGGAGTAATTGATTGGCAGGTTCAAACAGCTGGAGAATAGTCACTGGTAGTCTGAGAGGGAGGCCTGTTTCTCTCTCTCTCTCTGTCTCTCTCTCTTTTCACCCAGATACCTACAGAGAGCAGGATTGTGGGTTGATTGATTGGCCAAAACAGGCAGCCTGAGAGGAGGTGCCTAGCCAGTCCTGGTGGTCTAAGAGGGAAACCCAGATTTTTGTTTTCTTTTGCTTGTTTGTATTTTTTCCTTCTCTTCCTTATTTTCTTTCCTTCTTGTCTTGTTTATTCTTTTCTTTCTCCCTTTCCCATTTCTCTTGTCTTAAATTCTTCCTTTTTCTTTTATTCTCCCTTTTAATCTCTTATTTATTATTTTACCCTCTTTTTCTCTTTCCTACCTCATTTTATTTTTTCTTTCTCTTTCATTTTTTTCATCTTTTCTTCCTTTCTTTCTGCCTTTCCTTGTTTTGTCTTTCTTTCTTCTCTTCTTACTCATCTGGTATTTTATTTTTCCTGTTTCTTTTTTCAACTTTTAAATATTTATTACTGTTTACTATTATTTTCCCTTTTATTATTTATTTTTTCTGTATCTTTTTTGTTCTTTTTCCTTCCTTCTTTTTAATTTTTTTCTTTTCTTTTTTATATTCTTTTTTCTTTCCTTTTTTTGTGCATGTAATTTTCTGTTGAACACAAGCAACTACAAGGATATTAAATAAGTATAACCAAATGATAAAGAGGACTCCCAACACAAAACCAAACAAAAATAAACTCTAGACTAGAAAGAGAAATTACCTGAATAAGCTCATAAAGATAAATGGTAACTAAACATCAGCAAAAAATTACAAGCCATAATAAGAAACAGGAATTCATGGCCCAATCTAATGAACAAACTAAAAAGTGGGCAGAAATACACAATATGGAACAACTAACCAAGGATGACCTTAATCAATTCAACTCAATGAAGGAAGAGATAAAGGAAATCAAGGGGACACTGGAGAAACATACAGAAGAAATTGTAAACATACATAACAAGATAACAGATCTTACAGTGATGAAAGGCACAATGCAAGAATTTAAAAATACACTAGAAGCACACAACAGCAGATTTGAACAGGCAGAGAAAAGAATTAGTGACATTGAAAATAGGACATCTGAAATCACACAGAGAGTAGAACAGATAGACCAAAGAAAAGAAAGGCAAAAATTCAGCAGGGACTCAGGGAATTAATTGACAACATGAACTGCAAGAACATGAAAATTATGGGGATCCCAGTGGGAGAAGAGAAGGGAAAGGGAGAGGTAAGAGTGTTTGAGGAATTAATGGTCGAAAGTTTCCCAATTCTCATGAGGAACATAGAAATGCATGTACAGGAAGTGCAGTGTACTCCAAGCACAATAAGTCCTAGCAGATCTACCCAAGACACATACTTTTGAGATTATCAAGAGCTCAAGACAAAGATAGAATCCTGAAAGCAGAAAGAGAAATAAGACCCATTATGTATAAGGGAAACTTGATAAGATTAAGTACTGATTTTTCATGAAACGATGTAAGCAAGAAGGCAATGGGATGATATAGTTAAGATGCTGAAATTAAAAACAAAACAAAACAACAAAAAAAATGCCAGCCAAGAATTTTGTATCCAGCAAAACTGGCATTCAAAAATGAGGGAGAGTTCAAAATATTCACAGATAAACAGAAATTAAGACAGTTTGTCAACAAGAAACCTGCCCTTCAAGAAATACCAAAGGGTTCTGCAGATTGAAAAGAAAAAACAGGAGAGAAAGGGTTGGAGGAGAGTATAGAAAGGAAGATTATTGGGAAGAGTATCTGAAAGGATGAAAGAGAAATGAAGATAAAATATGGCATATATAAGTCTAAAGAAAACAAGGCTAAAGTAAGTAGTGCCTTTACAGCACTGAATGTTAATGGATTAAACTCTCCAATCAAGAGACACAGATTGGCAGAATGGATAAGGAAATACGACCCATCTATATGCTGTCTACAAGAAGCTCACTTTAGACCCAGGGACATAACCAGATTGCAAGTGAAAACTTGGAAAACAATTTTACACACAAAGAGTAACAAAAAAGGCCAGGAGTAGCTACACTAATATCAGACAAAGTAGACTTTAATGAAAAACCATTGTAAGAGACAAAGAAGGACACTATACATTAATAAAAGGGTACTATACCAAGAAGAACAACCACAAACATTTATTCACTTAATGAGGGAATCCCAAAGTACTTGAGGAAAATACTGCAAAACTAAGGGGAGAATTAGATGCCTCAACAATCATAGTGGGGGACTTCTATACATCATTATCACCATGAGACAGACATCTTGACAGATGCTTAATAAAGAAATGGAGACCTTGAGCAACATCTTAGAGGAACTAGACCTAATGGACTTATACAGAACTTTACACCCCAAAACAGCAGGATATACAATCTTTTCAAGTGCTCATGGATCATTCTCCAGGATAGAATCCTGAAAGCAGAAAGAGAAATAAGAAAGATTGAAATTATACTAAGCATTTTCTTTACAACAAAGGAACGAACCTGGAAATCAATAAAGGATGGAGAACTGGAATAGACACAGATATATGGAAGCTAAACAACACACTTTTAATCAGTGGGTCAAGGAGGAAATTACTAGAGAAATCAGTAACTACCTCGAAGTGAATGAAAATGAGAGTATAACATATCAAAATTTACAGGATGCAGCTAAAGGAAATTTATAGTCCTAAATGCTTGCACTTAAAAAGAAAGAGTTAAACTCAAAGACTTAATTGCTCACCTGGAGGACCTAGAAAAAAGAACAACAACTAATCCCAAAGCAAGTAGAAGAAAGG
Organism: Dasypus novemcinctus; assembly: GCF_030445035.2. NCBI lineage: Eukaryota > Metazoa > Chordata > Mammalia > Cingulata > Dasypodidae > Dasypus > Dasypus novemcinctus. The sequence continues at coordinate 66,454,508 of NC_080677.1, forward strand.
AAATAACAAAGATTAGAGCAGAATGAAACCAAATTGAGAATAAAAATCCTTAGAAAGAATTAACAAATCCAAAGGTAGTTCTTTGTGAAGATTAATAAATCTGACAAAGCCTTAGCTAAATTAACAAGGAAAAAGAAAGAAGATGCAAATAGGTAAAATCAGAAATAAGAGAGGGATATCACCACTGACCCCACAGAAATAGAGTATTATAAGTGGAAACTTTGAAAATTTGTATGCCTACAAGATGGACAATTTAGATGAAACGGATGAATTTCTAGAAACACAAAAGCAAAGTACACTGATGAGAGAAGAACTCAACAGGCCAATCACAAGTAGTGAGATTGAAGTAGTTTTCAAAAACCACCCAACCAGATGGCTTCTGGCCCTGGCTCAGGACCAGATGGCTTCAGAGGTGAATTCTACCAATCATTCCAGAAAGAACTAATACCAATCCTGCTCAAACTTTTCCAAAAAATTGAAGAGGAGGGAACATTACATAATTCATTCTCTGATGCCAAAATCACTCTAATACCAAAGCCACATAAAAATGCTGCAAGAAAATAAAACTACAGATCAATGTCTCTTATGAAGTTAGATGCAAAAATCCTAAACAAAATACTTGCTAATCAAATCCAAAAACATACCAATTGAATTATATACCATGCTTAAGTGGGTTTTATCCCATGTATTCAAGTATGGTTCAAAATATGAAAATCAATTAACATAATACACAAAATTAATGGATTGAAGGAAAAATTCACATGACCACTTCTATAAATGCAGAAAAGCCATTTGACAAAATATAGCACAGTTTTTAAAATAAAAACACTTCAAAAGATCAGGCTAGAAGGAAACTTCCTCACCATGATAAAAGGCACATGTGAAAAACCCACAGCTAATATCATATTCAATGGTGAAAGGCTAAAAGCTTTCCTGTTAAGATGTGGAAAAAGACAAGGATGCCCACTGTAACCACTCTTATTTAACATTGTATTAGAAGTACTTGCTTGAGCACTTAAATAAGAAAAAGAAATAAAAGACTTCCGAATTGGAAAGGAAGAAGTAAAACTTTCACTATTTGTAGATAACATGATCTCATATGTAGAAAGTCCACAAAAATCTACAATAAAGTTTCTAGAGCTGATAAACAAGTTCGGTGAAGTGGCAGTGTATAAGATCAACAGTATATAAGATCAATCAGTAGCATTTCTGTACACTAATATTGAGCAATCTGAAGAGAAAATCAAGAAAAATATTCCATTTACAATAGCAACGAAAATAATCAAATATCCAGGACTTGTACACAGAAAACTACACAACATTGCTAAAGGAAATCAAAGAACATCTAAGTAAATGGAAGAATATTCCATGTTCATAGATTAGAAGACTAAATATCATTAAGATATCTATTCCATACCAATTGATTTAAAGATTCAACACAATAAAAGTTCCAATAGCATTCTTTTTTACTGAACTGGAAAAGCCAATTATCAAATTTATTTGGAAGGAAAGGGCCTTGGATAGTGAAAAACATCTTGGAAAAAAAAAGCAAAATTGGAGGAACCAAGCTACCTGACTTTAAAGCATACTGCAAAGCTACAGTGATCAAAACTGCATGTTCTTGGCACAAGGATAGATATCCTCACCAATGAAACTGAACTGAGAGTTCAGATACAGATCTGTTATTTGACAAGGCCACCAAGCCCTCAACTGGGGCATAATATTATCTTCAACAAATGGTGCTTGGAGCACTGGATATCCATATTCAAAAGAATACATTCTATACAAAAATTAACTCAAGATGGATCAAAAACCTAAATATAAGAGCCAAGACCATAAAGCTCCTAGAAGTTAATGTAGGGAAGCATCTATGAGATCTGATAGTAGGAAATAGTTTTGTAAATAAACTTTGCACCCAAAACATGAGAAATGATGGGAAAAATAGATAATGGGACCTCCTCGAAATTAAAAACTTTTGTGCTTCAGAGGAGCTTGTCAAGGAAGTGATGAGGCAGCCTACACAATGGGAGAAAATATTTGGGAACCACCTATCTGATAAGAGCCTAATATCTGTTATATAAAGAAATCTTATATCTCAAAAAAAAAAAAAAAGTCAAACAAACCATTTAAAATATGGGCAAGATATTTGAATAGACACTTTTCCAAAGAGGAAATACAAATGGCTAAAAAGCATATGAGAAGATGTTCAACATCACTAGCTATTAGGAAAACACAAAAACAAAACTATAATGAGATATCATATTAAACTTATTAGACTGGCTGCTATTAAAAAAAGAGAAAACTGCAAGTGTTGGAGGAGAGGATGTAAAGGAGGATGTAGAGGAATAAGAACACTCATCCACTACTGGTGGGACGATTTGGCAGTTCCTCAGGAAGTTAAGTATAAAATTGTCACATGTCCAGCAATTCCACTACTAGGAATATGCAGAGAAAATTTGAAAGCAGAGACATGAGCAGATATATTCACACAAATGTTCATCATGGTATTATTCACAATTACCAAAAGTTGGAACGAACCCAAGTATCCATCAACAGATGAATGGATAAACAAAATGTGGTAAATACCTCTGATGGACTATTATTCAGCTATAAGAAGGAATGAAGGAATGCAAAAACTCGGATGAATCTCATAGACCTTATGTTGAGTGAAGTTAGCCAGTCACTAAACAACAAATATTCCATGATCTCACTGGAATGAACTAAAGATATATTGAGCAAATTCACAGAGGTAGAGTCTGGAAGATAACTTATTAGGAGATAGAAAGGGAGTAGAGGGTGCTGAACCAATGCACAATCTGGACAGAATCTATGATAAGGTGGATGGGGGAGGTTTGACAGTGGATGGGGGTGATGGTGGTGCAGTGACGAGAATTGGGTCCACGGTGCTGGAGTATGAGTGTGAGCAAGGTTGGGGGGAGGGCAGTGTTGGGCTATCCACACAGCTGATGGAGGGGCTGGTGGAAGGAACTCTTGAGAGGTAGAGGGCTGTGGTTGAGAACACCGTTTGGGGAGTGTTCTTTTCCAGCAATGGCAGGGGAGGGTCACAGGGTAAGGGAGTTAGTAGTGGGGGGATGTGTGGCAAAGGGTCCACATGGGGCATACCTTTATGGAATATGAATGTGCTCATGTGGTTATGCGGTGCTATCTCAGTGGGTGGAAATCCAAACAATAACCAACAAAATATTAAATTCCTTTCTTGGGGAGTCCTGCTGCATTCTCTAATAGAGTGACAAGAATCTCTAGAGTACATAAGCAGTGCCTAATAAAAGAAAACAGACCAGTACACCAAGGACTTGATATTAACACTTGTATTTATGAACCTTATTCTTATAAAAATTGAAACTTAGTCTAGTAATGTCTATTGCCTAAGAATTACCTCCTGGAAACCTCAAATGTGACTTCTCTTTAAGCCAAACTCAGCAAATAAATTCATTATCTTTCCCCTGGCATGGGGCATGACTTCCAGATATGGGCCTCCCTGGCACCGAAGGATTATTACCAAGCACCAACCAGTGATGCTTTTGGAAATAGACCTTGACCCAAAGGGGGAAACATTAAATAGAAAAGAGTTTTTATGGCTAAGAGATTTCAAAGTGAGTTGGGAGGTCATTCTAGAGATTACAATAAATGAAGCCTCAACAGGTGTGCTCCTGAGGGCTCCTGGACACTACAGACAAAGCATACAACCTCATGAAATTAGCACCCCATCAGGAGGCTGATTTTTCCTGGAATGTATGATAACCTATTTCTCCACTGTAATAGTTAGACTCAATTATAATTTCTTATAAATTATAAGAAATTTCTTATAAATGATTCTTTCACCCCCTTTCTTTGAACTGCAATTAGCAGTATACCCATTAAATATTTGTCCCAGAGACTTAAATCTTCATTCTGTTCATATTCCAGTTGAGCCCTGAACTTCAGCTTAGTTGTAACCAACATCTAACCTCCAGTTCATTGGAGTCACCCAGGACAAGTAATAAAATGATAAAGAACGACAACACCCATCTCAAAAAGCAATGAGTATCTACAACTGCAAGCAAAACAGCTCTTTACATCTGCCTCATAAGATCTAAGCCCCTCTCAGTCTGAAGCAGAGTGGGCATCACCATCCTCAAATCCTCAAGACCGAGGAATGAACAAATATATGGGGAAATACAACTATGGACCAATGTAGACTTATAATTATTTCAGTAATGGAAAAACTTGCAACACTGACATAAAGATAGTGGTTAACATCTTCTGAAGGGAGGGGAGAAAGGAATAAGTAGAACATAGGGCAATTTTAGGACATTGGAATTGTTCTGCAGAACATATACATTTTGTCAACTCCTATAAAATTATACAGTGCCACATAGAAACCATAATGTAAACTATAGAGCAAGGTTAGTAGCAATGCTTCAACATTTGTTCATCGATTGTAACAAATGTACCGCACTAATGTAAGATGTTATTTTTAGGGGAAAATGTAAGAGGGGGAATGGTGGGTATATGGGTATAAACAAAATACAAATCCCATATATACGTATATATATATATTTTTTGTTTTGTTTTGAGTTACTGGGGGTTGAACCTGGGACCTCATACATGTGAAGCAGGCACTCAGCCACTGAGTTGCATCTGTTCCCCTCCTTATATTTTTGATGTAACTTTTCTGTAATCTAAAACTTCTTTAAATATAAAGTTAAAATATGAGAGAGGGAGATTTCTCTCATACTCTCTGGCTTGTCTCTGCCCAGTCCTTTGAACAGAAAAAGAATGGTTCTCCTGGAGTTCTTTCTGCACAGTTCCAGGATTTGGGCTGCCCTCAAGTCTAAGCTGCAAAATTCATCGCCAAATAGGTAATTCTTTGTTTTGGTTTCCTTTCCCAATTTGCCTGTTTTTATTTATTTTCAGAGCACTGAGATAGCTGCTTTTTTTTTTTTTCAGGCAAACCTTGCTTTATTGCATTTTGTTTCATTGCACTTGCAGATATTGTATTTTTTATAAATTGTTGGTTTGTGGAAGTCTTGCATCAAATAAGTCTATTGGTAACATTTCTCCAACTGCACATGCTCAATTGGTGTCTATGTAACATTTTGGTAATTCTCACAATATTTCAAACTCTTATTGTTATTAAGTCTGTTATAGTGATCTTTGATGTTAGTATTGTGACTGTTTTGGGGTCTCACGAACCATGCCCATAATAAAGTGGCAAACTTAATTGATAAATGTTGTGTGTATTTTGACTTCTCCACCAAGCCATTCCCAGACTCTCTCCCTCTCCTTGGGCCTCCCTATTTCCTGAGACACAATATTGAAATTAGGCCAATTAATAAACCTACAATGTCCTCTAAGTGTTCAAATGAAAGGAAGAGTCTGATGTCTCTTCCTTTAAATCAAAAGCTAAAAATGATTATGCTTATTGAGGAAGACAAACCAAAAGCCAAGATAGGCCAAAAGTTTGGCTCTTGTGCAATATTTAGCCAAGTTATGAATGAAAAGGAAAAGTTCTTGAAGGAAATGAAAAGTGCTACTCCAGTGAACACATGAATGATAAGAAAGCGAAACAACCTTATTGCTGAGGGGGGGGGTGGGGACTGGGGGGAGGTTTTAGTGGCCTGGATAGAAGATCAAACCAGCCACAACATTCCCTTAAGCCAAATTCTAATCCAAACTCTAACTCTCTTCAATTCTAGGAAGGCTGAGAGAGGTGAGGAAGCTGCAGAAGAAGTACTGGAAGTTAGCAGAGATTGATACATGAACTTTAAGGAAAGAAGCTGTCTCCATAACACAAAAGTGCAAGGTGAAGCAGCAAGTGCTGATAGAAAAGCTGTAGCAAGTTATCCAGAAAATCTAGCTAAGATAATTGATAGAGCTAGCTACTCTAAATAATAGATTTTCAATGTAGACAAAGTAGTCATCTATTGGAAGAAGATGCCATCTAAGATTTTCACACTTAGAGAGGAAATAATGCCTGGATTAGAAGCTTCAAAGAACAGGCTGACTCTGTTAGGAGGTAATGCAGCTAGCCAGTGTCTTTAAGTTGAAGCCAATGCTCATTTGCTATTTAAAAATCCTGGGGCCCTTAAGAATGATGCTAAATCTATTCTCCCTGTGCTCTATATATGGAACAACAAAGCCTGGATCTGTTTAAAACATGGTTTACTGAATATTTTAAGTCCACTATTGGTATCTACTACTCAAAAAGATGCATTTCAAAGTATGAACAGCTCATTGACAATGCACCTGGTCACCCAAGAAAAAAGCCCTGATGGAGCTGTACAATAAAATTATGTTGTTTTTATGCTTGCTTACACAACATCCCTTCTATAGCCCATGGATCAAGGAGCCATTTAGACTTTCAAGTCTTATTATTGAAGACATACATTTCATAAAGCTATATGCTACCATAGATAGTGATTCCTCTGATGTATCTGGGCAAATCAATTGAAAACCTTCTGGAAAGGATTCACTATTCTAGATGCCATTAAAAACATTTATGATTCATGGGAGGAAGTCAAAATATCACTATTAACAGGAGTTTGGAAGAACCCTTCTGGATGATTTTAAGGGGTTCAAGACTTCAGTGGAGGAAGTGACTGCTGATGTGGCAGACATAGTAAGAGAGCTAGAATTAGAAGTGGAGCCTGAAGATGCATCTGAACTGCTGCAATGTCCTGATAAAACTTTAATGGGTGAGGAGTTCTTTCTTATGGATGAGCAAAGAAAGTGGCTCCTTGAACTGGAATCTACTCCTGGTGAAGATGCTGTGAACATTGTTGAAATGAAAACAACATGAATTTCATTGATAAAGCAGTGACAGGTTTTGAGAGGATTGACTTCAATTTTGAAAGAAGTTCTCCTGTAGGTAAAATGCCATCACATACTACATACATACACATCACATACTACAGAGAAATCTTTCATGAAAGGAAGAGTCAGTTGATGCAACCAACTGCATTGTTACCTTGTTTAAGAAATTGCCTCAGTCACTCCAACCAGGTAGCAGCCACTACCCTGATTGTTTAACAGCCATCAACATGGAGAAAAGACCCTCCAACAGGAAAAAGATTATTATTTGCTGAAGGCTCAGATGATGGTTAACATTTTTAGCAATAAAGTATTTTTAATTAAGGTATTATATTGTTTTGTTAGACATAAAGCTATTGTACACTTAATGCACTATAATATAGTATAAAATAACTTCTAAATTCATGGGGAAACAAAAAAAATCTTGTGACTCACTTTATTGAAAAATTTGCTTTATTCTGGTAGTTTGGAACTGAACCCACAATATCTCCAAGGTATACAGTATTTTGTAGAGGATTCATGTAATTAGTTAGAAAGATAAGAGTATAGTGGACTTCTTCCATCTCAAATGGAACCAGAAAATTTTTAGGTTTCTCTTAAATTGTGATATTCCATTTCTGCATGGTCTTATAAATTCATTGTGACATCATGATATAAGGAACCCATATCCATTAAAATTCCTGTTTCATTTATTTATTTAATCACTAAATACTTGAATGCCTACTATATTCTATACCCTGAGAAATGTGTTGGGACACATACATAAATAAGGTCCAATTTCTACCCAGTTTCTGAATGTCTATACAGAAGGAAGATTAATAATTCAATACTTGCAGTACAAGTAAGTTCTATAGTGGATCTTGGGTTTTTTTTGGTCAAAGACAAATAGGTAACTTGCTCTTTCAAATGCTAAGATGTTTGGAAATGGTTTCTCCTTGGTCTTCATTATTCTGTGATAGTTCTCCATTTACCTGTCTTTTCCTTTAACATAGTCCAGAAGAGTTATTTCTAGAGACAACTAAATGTTTCTATTTCACAAAGAAATTTCAAGGTATATATTTCAGGAAATACTGAATTACTGAGTTACTTGAAAGGGATTTATAACCTGGACCCACTTTTTTCTCTATACCTTAATTACCTCTTGGCCAGAAGATCTTTTCTCTTCTTCATGGATTTGTCCTTTGAATTACACACTTTTTCCTTTCAACTTTTGATCCAATGCTATGCCATAGCTGAACTCATTTGCTCCTTTTAAGAAAATTTTATGAGAGAATTTGTAGGTTTACAGAAAAATCATGCAGAAGATACAGAATTCCTATCTATGTACTCATACATGGAGTTTTGCCTATTGTTAACATTGCACTAATGTGGTAACTTTGTTGCAGTTGATGACAAAATATTATTGTAACTATATACTATTAATTATAGTGCATAGTTTACTTTAGGATTTGTAGTTTATTTGTACAGTACTATATATTTAAATTTTTTTCTAGTAATATATATACAACCTAAAGTCTCCCACTTTTAATTACATTCAAATATATAATTCAGTGCTGCTAATTATGTTCACAATGTTGTGAAACCATCACCACCATCTACTACAAAAATTTTTCCTTCATCACCCCAAATAGAAACTCTGTACTAATTAAGTGTTAATTCCCTATTGTCTCACCCCACCTTGGCCTCTGGTAACTTGTATTTAATTTCTGATTCTAAAGATTTTATTGTTCTTATATTTTTATATCATTTGGGTCGTACGATATTTGTCATTTGTGTTTGACTTGTTTCAGTCAACCCAAGGTAGTCAGGGCTCATTCATGTTATTGCAAGTATCAGAAGTTCATTCCTTTTTATGTAATATTCTACTGTATTTATATATCATATTTTGATTAACCACTTATCTGTTTATGGATACTACATTGCTTCCACCTTTTGGCAATTGTGAATAATGCCACTATGAATATTGGTGTGTAAATATCTGCTTGAGTTCCTGCTTTCAATTCTTTTGGTTTTATATAGAATTGGGATTACTCACAAACAGTTTTGCATAGTGGCAGCACCATATTATATTCTTAACAGTGAATGAGTGCTTCTATTTTTCTACATCCTCTCCAATGCTTGTTCCTTATTGTATTTTAAATAGCAGCCATTCTAGTGAATGTGAAATGTGGTTTGAGTTGCATTTTCCTAATGGCTAATGATGCTGACCATCTTTTCATGTGATTTTGGTCATTTGTATATCTTTTTTGGACAAATGTCTATTAAAATATTTTGCCTATTTTTGAAAGATGGTCTTACCTGATATAAAATTCTTGGTTAGCATTTGTTTTCTTTCAGCACCTTAAGTATTTCTTCCCATTGCCTTCTTGCCTCCCTGATTTCTGATGAGAAATAGGCAATTAATCTTCTTGGACTCCCTTGTATATAACACGCTCCTTTTCTTTTCCAGCTTTTAGAAGCTTCTCCTTGTCCTTGGCATTCAACAGTTTGACTACTATGTGTCTGGGTGTAGTTGTCTTTCAGTTTATCTTGCCTGGAGTTCCTTGGAATTCTTGAAAGTGCATATTCATGCCTTTTGTTAAGTTTTGGAATTTTTCTGTTGCAATTTTTTTTGAATATTCCTTTGCTGCTTTCTCTTCTCCTGGGACTCCCATATGTATCTATTGGTACACTTGATGATGTTCTACAGGTCTCTTCAGATTTGCTCACTTTTAAAATTCCTTTTTCTTTCTGTTCCTCATTCCTGAATCATTTCAATTGTCTTGTCTTCATGTTCAGTGATTCTTTCTCCTTAACTCTCCAATCTGCTCTTGAAACACTCTAGGGAAGTTTTCACTTGTGTTATTGTGGTCTTTAACTCCAGTATTTCTGTTTGGTTTCTTTTAAAAATGTTTCTCTTTTTACTGAGATGCTCACATTTTTCATTCATTGCTTCCTGATATCTTTAGTTCTTTCTCTATGTTTTCCTTTATCTCCTTAAGCATACTGAGCATCATTTAAAAAAACTCTTTGTATGTTATGTCCACAGTCTAGTCTTCTTCTTTCATTGTTTCTGGATTTTTATCTTGTTCCTCTATATCAGCCATCATGTCTTGTTTCTTTGTTTGTCTTGTAATCTTTTATTGCACTTTGTACATTTTAATATTTTAAATTATTAACTCTGGATTTAACCCCCTAGCTCTCTGTTCCTTAAATTTGTTTCTAGGTAGTTATATGACAGAAATTTCCTTGAGTGCTAGGAGTTACCAAACAAACCAATGCAAAACCCATCTTTCACTGTTTTTCCAAACTGCCTCTAAATTGACTAGTGCTTTCCTTAAGCATATCTTCTCTATCAAGAAGACCACTGTAAGGTCAATGTGCAGTTCAGTGGCCTCCCCATCTTTTCTTTTTTTTCTTCTTCTTCTTTATTTTCTTTTAAATGTTACATTAAAAAAATATGAGGTCCCCGAATACCCCCAACCCCACCCATGCCACCCCTCCCACATCAACAAACTCTTCCATCATTGTGGCACATCCACTGCACCTGGCGAATACATTCTGGAGAACTGCTGTAGCACATGGACAGTGGTCCACATTGTAGTCCACACTCTCCCCCAGTCCACCCAGTGGGCCATGATAGGACACACCATATCCAGCATCTGTCCCTGCAGCACCACCTAGGACAACTCCAAATCCTGAAAATGCCCCCAAACCAAATCTCTTCTTCCCTCTCTTGTCTAGGGCTTGTGTTTACTTGTGGCCTTTGACCCAGGCTGCTTTGGCTTAATTGCTTCTTACTTAGCTTTAGCTGTCTGAAAGCTACTTCTGCCTGCAGGGCAAGTTCTGGAAGGGTGAATCTGAGAGGAATTCCTGGTCTAGTCATTCAGGCTACCACCTGATAGATTGGCATTGACATACAGAAACCTCAGTATGCTTCGTAGGGTTTACTCTTCTCCCTGAAGGCAGGGCCAGGTACCCCTAATGGGAGTGCTGGCTTGCTTCACAGAGCTCCCAGTTTGGGGAGTAGCCAGCAAGTATGCCATGAGATTCTCTTCCCATTTTAAAGCTGCATTTTCTTTTTTCAGGACTCTCTCTTTAATTAGTTTCTGGGGATTTTGAGGAAGATGGGTCTGCCAGTTTTTGTTAGTTGTTTAAAAATTCTTTGGAGGAAATGTACCCTGGAGTGTCTTATGCTCCCTTCTTGGTCAACCAAGAGCCTGGGCCCCTCTTTTTGCTTTTTGAGTAGCAAGATACTTTCTCTTCAGAGTTCCAACCACCCCTTTTTAGTTACCTGTCATTTCTTTGCAAATTAATTGAAAATTTAGTGACCCATAATAACAAACATTTATTTTCTCATTTTGTGTGTGTGTGGGTCAGGAATGTGGGTGCAACTATACTAGGTGCTTCTGGCTCAAAGTGTCTCATGAGGATGCAAGTTAACCAGTAAAGGGAGGGGTACTATAGTCTCATCAGAGTCTCAAATAGGGAAAGATCCATTTCTAAGTTCAGTCATGTAGCTGTTGGCAGGCTTCAGTTCCTCTCTGGTTGTTGGATTGAGGGCAATAGTTCCTCACTGACTGTTGGCTGGAGACCTTTTGGTTCCTTGCTGTATGAGCCTCTCCAGAGGGCTGCTCTCAATATGACAACTGGTGTCCCTGAGAGTGAGTAAACAGGAGAGTGAGTACAAGGGCCTGGAGTGTGTGATGGCATTCACATGGAAGCCATAGACTTTTTGTAACCAAAATCTCAGAATTGATGTACCACTTTTGCCATTGTTTGTTAGAAGCAAGTAACTAGGTCCAGCCAACACACAAGAGGAAGGGATTGCACAAAGGAATAAATACTGGGAAGTAGGAGTTTTGGCAACTGGCTACAATCTCCACTTTTAGATTTCTGGTCAAAGCTACTGTCTTTATGTTAATCATTATCCCCAATTCAACTAGCATCCACTAGGAATATGCTCCTAAATATTCTCTGTATTCTCTACAGCTCTCTGTGTCCTTTGTTCTCACTTCCTTTAGGTACGTTCTTCCTTAAACATGGGCTGCCTGCATCAGTGCATCTCTTACTTGTTATAAACAGGGCTTCTTTGTCCACAACCTTTCCATGCTGATTGAAAGTATCCTCAATATCTTTGATATTTACTGTTTTCTTTTTAATTTGTTTATATTCCTAGTTCTGAGCAACATCTTTTCCAATAGGGTAAGTTCAATGAAACTATATACTCTTTTTATAAAGTCCTTCAGGAAACATGATACACATTTATATGTTAACAAAAATAATTTTCTTCCCAAAGAAGTCTCCACTGTTTTTCAAAAAGTATGTAAAATATATAAGACGACATATTTATATTTCACTAAGACATGCCTCGTCTGTCTCTTTTTGGATTGTTGCTTCTCATTTCCTAATTAATTTTGAGAAAAAGGGACATTTTGCCACAATGGGAAATCTTTTATCACAAAGGGTCACTTTGATTATAATTTTTAGGACATTGCATTCTTTCTCCAAGAACTCTATAAATTTGAAATCCTATTATGTATGTGTTAATGCATATCCACAATGTGCTTATCAAAATCATGGCAATGTATTGTGGCCATAGAAAATGAATATGTTCCATTTCTAGTACTGTGACCTGCATCAATAGGATTACCTCTAATAGAAGAGAATCAGAAATCTTTGCATTTCAGCATTGTATAAATTAGAATGGAATACTACTTAAAATCTTCTACTTGTTTCATTTGGGCCCACTTCAGATTTTAATGAGTTAAGTATATCTCATATCCTACAAAATGTATTATTTTGCTTCTTCATATAATGTATTTATTTTTTCTCTAAATTTCAAAAGTTCTCAGCTTAGCAAGACTAAATTTGGAGCATCGTCCTTCCTCTGCCAGGTAATGCTGCTAAACCTAATTGAACATTATCAACCATATTATCATCATAGTGCTGTGGGAGCACATGGCACATGTTGAGAGCCACGTGAGATGAGGGCAAAAACATTTTGTGCTGATTGGTTTAAGAGTCCAGAGATAAATTCTAAACGTAAGACAGTTGAAATATCATTGTAGCATGAACAAAACAAATTGTACGTGTAATGTAGCAAGCACCTTTGAACAGGCATAGAGTCCCAGAAAAGCACATAGGCCTGTCGAGTTTAATATTAACCAGACATTTTACTTCTCTTTCCTTATAAAGAAAATGTAAGGTGTGTCCTTGTAATGCTACACTCGTTCACTATTGTTGAGACCATGATAGTTAGAGGCACAAGGTACAATATGTATCTTAAATGTTAGCCAAAGCAGAAAAACTAAAAAAGCTCCCCAAACCCCTTCCCAAAGATGTCGAGTCTATGATTAATTTTCCTTTGTTTCAAATCATGTCTATGATTAATTCTCTGTGTTTCAAACCTGTATATAAACTGTAAAACAAAAAATAAAGCCTGGACAGGGAGGCAGATTTGAGATGGGTTAGATCTCCTGTCCTTCACTGGCTAATAAAGTCTCTTTTCCTTCCCAGCCTAATTTGGTGGTCTGTCTATTCTGCCATGCCAAGTGCCAAGCTGTGGATCTTACCAGTCTCCTTTATCATTGCTGTATTAGTCAGAGTTCTCTAGGGAAATAGAACCAATAGGAGATATCTGTAAATGATATGAGATTTTATCAACTTGTCTCATGTGATTGTGGGGATGCACAAGTCTAAATTCCATAGGTCAGGCTTCAAGCCAGAGATGCTGATGAATGTCCTCAATAGTTTCCCAGGAGACACTGCCTAGCTGAAGTAAAGATGGGAATTCTCTCTCTGAATGCTGAAATCACTTTCCCTTTTAAAGCCTTCAGCTGTTGGATGAGATGTCACTCAGCTGATGGCAATCTCCTCAGTTGATTGTTGATGTCATCAGTCATTCTAGGCAATCAGTTCATTGATGATTAAAGTCCATTAAATGCCTTTGTAGTGCAATTAGCCCAGTGTTTGCTTGACCAAACAACTGGGCACCAATACCTGGTAGAGTTGACATGTTAGCCTAAACATCACAATTGTGTGTGCCTAGAAATGCAGAAGTGCAAAAATCACCTCATGTAAATCCTAGAACAAGATATATATTTCATCACACTGTGTCCCTTGTCAAAATTTTATTTATTAAGCAAATTTTATCGAGTATCTATAATGTGTCCTAGTACTGAGCTAACACTGTTGCTTCCTTCAAAGAGTCATAATACAATGTAGAAAACAGGAGGAAATGTTAGAAACAGTGCCATCTGCTGTTGATACCCACTTGTATCTTTTCATCTTCCAAGGCTCAGCTTATAGCACACCTTTTTCAGGAAGTCTTTCAGATCATTTTTTCTCACAGAATTTTTTCTTCCTTTAAAATTATTACATAGAGGTAATATAGGATGATTCAGTGGTTCTCAAACTTGAGCAGTGATTAGAATCACCAGCAAGACATGTTAAAATCCAGACTCCTGGAATTCCCCATCAAAGTTTCTGATTCAGTAGGTCTATGTAGGGTTCCAGAATTTGCATTTCTAACAAGTTCCTAGTGATGCTAATGTTGTTGGTCTGGGGGCCACACTTTGAGAACCACTCTTATAGAGGCATAGAGGACCAACCTTAGGGCCAAACAGATACAGTTTTTTATCCCAGTTCTCCTGTTTACCAAGTTATGTGACACTGAACTCATTATTTTACCTCTCAAAACCTCAATTTTTCTCACCTTTAAAAAGGGAACAATGGGAAGCAGACTTGGCCCAATGAATAGGGCGTCTACCTACCACATGGGAGGTTCATGGTTCAAACCCCAGGCCTCCTTGACCCGTGTGGAGCTGGTCCATGCACAGTGTTGATGTGTGCAAGGAGTGCTGTGCCTCTCAGGGGTGTCCCCTGCGTATGGGAGCCCCATGCGCAAGGAGTGTGCCCCGGAAGGAGAGTCACCCAGCGCGAAAGAAAGTGCAGCCTGCCCAAGAATGGCACCACACACATGGAGAGCTGACACAGCAAGATGATGCAACAAAAAGAAAGAAACACAGATTCTTGGTGCCACTGATAAGGATAGAAGCGGTCACAGAAGAACACACAGTGAATGGACACAGAGAGCAGACAACTGAGGTGGGGGGGAAGAGAAATAAATAAAAATAAATAAAATAATAAAAAGGGAACAATAATAATTGTCTCAGAAGTTTGTTTATTAGGATTTAATAAAATAAGACATGCAAATGTCATGAAATACTGGGTATCTTTAGTATTATTTTTGTTATTATGTAGTAAATAGTAAAAAATGACAGTTACATTTTGCATTAGTTTGCCAGAGCTGCTATGGCAAATACCACACAATGGATAGGCTTAAGTAACAAAGATTTATTGTTTAATGGTTTTAGAGGCTAGAAGTCCCAAATTAAAATGTCAGCAAAGCCTTGCTTTCCTTGAAGTTGGTAGCATGCTGATGAGGTCTGTCTCCCACCACATGGCCATCTCTTCACTCTCTCCTGGGACTTTCTCTGACTTCTGACTTCTACATCTTCTGGTTACTCTGATTGCATTTGTGTTTTCCATTTTTATAAGGCTTCCATAATACAGATTAAGACCCACCCTGATGCAATTTGGCCACACCTTAACTCACAATAACATCTTCAAAAGGTCCTATTTACAAATGGGTTTATATCCACAGGGATGCAGAATAAGATTAAGAATATATCTTTTGTGGGGTACATGATTTTTGTTGAAAAATAAAAGGTTAGAAAGCAGAGATTTCTTGACACTCATAGGCCAAACACAAAGAAAATAGCCAGCATTTCTAAGACAGACATGTGAGCAAGCTACATGGAGAAATGGAGTGACTGTTTATGATGCAATGGTTGTAGGACCCACTTCTGTGCACATATGACTTCATCCTTAACAAGAGGTGTTAAGGAGTTATCATCTGATGTAGAGCATCCCTATTGAGCAGGGTTTCACTCCAGTTTCTCAAAGGAATCTGCCTTCCTAACATTGGATTTGTCATGTCAACTTTTAGGCAACAATATCTAGCTCCTTTTGCTAGCAGGGTTGGTTTTACTTGAAGACTATGGGTATGAGTCACAGCAACTTCAGGCAGAGGTGGCAGAAAGTGGCTTTCTTCCCAAAAGTACTATGGAGATAGCAAATTGGACTTTCACATGAACGATCCCACGTGGTGTTTTCACAAATCCCATGATGTATTTCCATCTATAACCCAACGTTTCTGGTGTGTGAGTTTCCCAGAGCTGCTGTAAAAAAAAAAAAAAAAAAAAGATACCAAAAATGTAGTGGCTTAAAATAACACGTATTTATTTTCCTAAGGTTCTGGAGCTCAGAAATCCAAAATCGGGTTCACTAGGTTAAAATCACAGTGTCAACAAGGCTGTGTTCCTTTGGGAGTCTCAAGGGGAGAATCTATTCCTCGCCTTTTTCAGCTTCTAGAGGCTGCCACCGTCCTTGGTTCGGGGCCACATCACTACAACCTCTGCTTCTGTCGCATTTCCCTTTCTGACTCTGATCCTCTTCTTTCTCTCTTATAAGGACTATTGTAATTATATTGTGCCCTCCCAGATAATCCAGAATAATCTTCCTACCTCAAAATCCTCAATTTAATCACAGCCACAAAGTCCAAACTACAAATTACCTTATCACGTAAGGTAACATATTTACAGATTCTGGGGATTAGGATGTGGCCACCTGGGGGAGGTGGTGGTACATTATTTGGCCTCACACATTTAGGAAACTCATTCCCAGGCAATTCACTTTTCTTTAAGGCAAATATGTTATTTTAAACTTCTTCTGTACATGAAGAATTTATTCTTCTCTTAATGGTCATAGACCTATTTTTTTTTTTTTAAGATTTATTTATTTGTTTTTCTCCCCTTCCCCCTCCACCCTGGTTGTCTGTTCTCTGTGTCTATTTTGCTGCGTCTTCTTTGTCCGTTTCTGTTGCCAGCGCCACGGGCATCTGTATTTCTTTTTGTTGCATCATCTTGTTGTGTCAGCTCTCCGTGTGTGCGGCACCATTCCGGGCAGGCTGCACTTTCTTTCGCACTGGGCGGCTCTCCTTACGGGGCGCTCTCCTTGCGCGTTGGGCTCCCCTACGTGGGGGACACCCCTGCGTGGCAGGGCACTCCTTGCGCCCATCAGCACTGCACATGGACCAGCTGCACACAGGTCAAGGAGGCCCGGGGTTTGAACCGCGGACCTTCCATGTGGTAGACAGACGCCCTAACCACAGGACCAAGTCCGCCACCCAAAGACCTATTTTTGAGGCCTCACAGAACAAGTCTCATTTCACCTCCAAATGACTGCTCTTCAGTTGTTAGGAAATAGCAACAATTATGCTTCCTCTGAATCTTTTTCTTTTATTTCAACCTCATTCAGTACTCCTCATAGAGTGGAATTTTAAAACCTCTTACTCTCCTGGTGGCTGCCTGCATTTCAGTTTGCTCCTATTCATTTAAAAATGTGGTGCTTGAGCAAGGGATTCTGAGAAAATGGCCACTTGAATGCAATCTGCCTCCCTCCTCTTCCAGTTCCACCCCCCAACTATTTCTCTTTCACAAGCAAAAAGCTGTTATTTTGCTTGCAGGGAGCTGGGTGCAAGCGAGGCTGCCTGCAGTCCTGTTGGTGGTGTAGGATTTTATTGACCCTGAGGTGTACGAGGCCCTGGAAATCAGTGTCTAAGGGACTCTTAGTGATGAGGTAGATGAGGGCAACACTTGACCTGGTGAGATCTACCGATTCTTATTTGGAAAATCGACTTTATTGTCAATGTGCTTTGGCCTTAGAGAATCTGGGGAGCAGCAGAACGTGTGGACTGGATCACCTTGGCCCTGACGGCAGGAGAGTGCAGGGAAACCACAAAACCATGAAGCTTCTTATTGACTCTCAACTTTGAGCTGAGCACCAGGTGCTGCTACTCCTCTTATCCATAGGATCCAAAACATTTGTACTTTCCATTATTCCTGTGACTGATCACTATAACCTACCCTAAGAGGTATGGATCAAAGCCCCAGTGATCAAAGAAAAAAACACAACTTAAAGGGCTCAGTATCCAGGGAGGAAAGGAACAAATAAAACTCTGAGAACAGGCTTGGAACAAACCAGAGCTGCTGGAAGAGACAAAAGACATACTGAATGAAAACAGCAAAACAGTACATAATATGGTGTATAGACAACACAGAAGGGAAAATAATGAACTGAACATATGAATTTTGAACACAATCAGTAGATTAATTAAAGAAGATGGTCACTTTTGGAACCCAAATTGGTGGCCTAAGAGATCAACTAGAAATAATAACTCAAAGCACAGATAAAAAATACAAGAGGTAGTAAATACAAGGTGGAAGATAAGACATCCAAGGAAACTTTTCTGCTTATGGCAATGATAGGCAAAGTAATTTGGCTCAACCCTATGGCTAAGCACAATTAAAAAGATAAAATTTATAAAAAATTATCTGTTTAAAATCATCAGAGCACTAACAAGGCAGAGAAAAAACAGAGGGTCAAGGGCCAAGATTAGAGGGAGGCCTAACTTCTTTCTAAATAGATCAGACAATTTTTAAAGAGGTGAATGAAAGGTTTGGAAGGATACAGAACCTTTGAGAGCCTCATGGGATTATAGTGAAAAATTGGATTCCAGGATCTTTGGGTTAGATCTATACCTCAAGAGCAAGGGAGGAAAAAAAAGACTGAGCAAAGGGAAAAGTTAATTGGAATGCAACAGAGCTCACAGATAACCCCGAAAGGAGTTCTGGAGCTGGCCTGGGCCTTTATAATTGCCCCGAATTGAAAAGGTGGGGTAAGGCTAGACCTTTGTATCTCTGTATTAGTCATTCATTGGATATGGCTACCTGAGGGAGGGAATGTAACTTTGGGAGAGGTAACACCCTTTTGCTGAGGGCAATTCCTACAGAGAGACACAGGTGCGAGCTGGCAGCAGCCAACACTCCCAGCAGCTGGGTAATGAATGCCTCATTCCTGAATGGGGGCTTTCGGTGGCATAGTACCCATGACATCCTCATCTCCCCATTTTATTCACCAGTCTACCCTCTACAAAAACCAGGTGGATTGTGGCAGAGATAGTAGACGACAGGTAACTTTATCATTTAATAACCCCAAGTGTAGCTGCTGTGCTGGATGTGGTAATTTACTACAGCAGAATAATACAAACTTTGGTTTGTGGTATGCAGCTATTGATCTGGTGAATATGATTCTTTTGATACTTACCAGAAATTGGAGAAAGCCACATTCACCTAGCAAAGAAAACAATATACATTCACAGTTTTGTCCCAGAGTTATTTCATTTTCTTTCTAAGGGACTTAAACAATTTGAACATCCAGCAGATATCATATTGGCTCACTCTACTGATGAAATCATATTAGTCAAATTCTTGAAATTTGCTCTTGAGCAAGAAGTGGAAAATATGTTTGAGGCTGCAGTTAGATACATGTGCTCATGAGGATGAATGATAAGCCCTGCAAAGATTCAGGGTTTGAAAAGTTGGTGCTGGTTGTTTGGTTAGAGGCTCAGTTCTTTCGCATAAGCTACTTGAGTTGCCCCCATGACATGGTGGTTGGCTTCCTTCAGAGCGAGCAATTTAAGAGAGTGCAAGGTGGAAGCAGTAATGTCGTTAATATTCTAGCCTAACATACTGCTACTTCTGCATCCTACTGCTCATACAAGTCAGCACTGTTCAATATGGGAGGGACTCCATGGAGCATGAATACCAGGAGTAGAGCATAATTTGAGGGCCATCTTAGAGGGGGGTTGCCCCCTCTAAGATGCTCTAAGAAAGAGCAAGGCCAAAAAAAAAAAAAAAAAAAAAGGGAGATATCTGCAAAACATATAACCAAGAAAATGTCACACATCCTATAAATTTCTCTTTGATAAGTCAAAGAGAAAGAGACAGAAACAAAAAACAAAACAAAACAAAAACTAATAGAAAAATGGGCAAGAGACTTGAATAGAAACTTCACAGATGGTTAATAAATAAGAAAATTGCTCACCAGGGAGGTGTAAATTAAGTCCATAATGACATCTCACTTTGCACTGACTAGAATAACTGAAATTAAAAAGACTGGCAATACCAAGGGTTAGTGGGAATGTGGCACAATAGGAACTTTCATATGCTGCTGGTGGAGTGTTAACTGATGCAAATACTTTGGAAAATATTAGTAATTGTCATTTTGTACTAAAGTTGAAAAAAGTATAAGACCAAGAATTTCCACTCCTAAGTATAATATGAATCCGATAGAAATGCACGCACCTTTGCCCCAAGAGACATGTTCAAGAATGTTCATAGCATATTAATTTTTAATAAATTGCCAAAACCTGCCCTACACAATTTTATGCATTTTGACAAAATGTTTAATGGCCTGTATCCATCATTGCAATGTCATGGAGGACAATTCTAATGTCTCAAAAATGTCCCCATGTTACATCTATTCTTCCCTCTCCCTCAGAACCTCTGGTAGCCACTGCCTTTGTATCAGTCCTGTAATTGACATAGCGATCCTGAACTCCTGCCACATGACAGGGAACAATGGCGGCATCTGCGGCCTCTCGCTTCTTCTTTGGTCCTGTTGCCTTCAGCTTCTGGCTTCCTCCAGTTTTCTTTCTTTTCCTGGGGTTTTCTCTCTCCTGGGTTCCATTGATTTCAGCTTCTGGCTTCCAGGACTTTCTCTCTCAGCTTCTGAGAGGTTTCTCCCTGCCTCTGCTGCTCTCTCATTTATAAAGAACTCTAGTGAGAGGACTAAAGCTCATGCTAGGTCACGCCTTACTGAAGTAATCTAAACAAAGGCCCTTAACTGAAGTAATTTAATCAAAAGTTCCCACCTACAACAGGTTCACACCCACAGAAATGGAATAATTTAAAACATAATTTTCTGGAGTGCATAAAAGCCTCAAACTATCACAAGTGTGTTCTGAAGGCTTCTATTTATATAAAAATTTAAAACAGACAATACTATCTTCTTAAAAGTGAGGCTAAGGCTTTCTGGGATAATGATAATGTTCTATTCCACAAACAGGGCCATGGTTATATAGGATTTCCTTTCGTGTTAATTCACAGAGTTGTGCTCTTTATGTTTTGCACATTTTCCTGTTTGTGTGTGATTCTTCTCTTTTTAATAAAAAGTAGAAAAGAGTCAAGAAATCCAAGAAGAGCTTGATAAAAATAAAATTTTACTTGATTTCAATATACTTCTTTCAGAATTCCCAAATAAGGACCTAGAAAAATTGAAAAAGATAATAAATACGATTGGTTATGGAGTCTTAAATTCCTGAATATTGATATATACTTTCTATAATGATTGTGAAACTCTTAACAAAATCAATTATATTGCTGGAATAAATTATTTAAAGGTTTTTCAAAATAGATATTTCAGGGCTTTCACTCTCTGACTGTATTTCTATAAAATTAGAAATAATGAGCAATGACTGTTATTAATTATTATGAATTATTTGGAAAGTAAGAAATTTAATTCCCTATAACCCTTGAATCCAAAGAAATGAGAACTGAAAGTATAAACTAACTACCTAGGAAACAATGGAAAGGCGAATATTTTATATTACATCCTTCCTATAAATTTTTCCTCCAGTAAGACTTATTTTATAGCTACATCACTTGGCACTATTTATATGTGTATCAATTTCCCCTTTGATTGACACGCTTCTAGTAAATAAAAATTAGAATTAATAAGAGAATTTGGGGAAGCAGATGTAGCCCAAGTGGTTGGGCTCCCAGCTATCATATTGGAGGTCCAGGGTTCGATTCCCAAGGCTTCTTGGTGA
The DNA here is from genome assembly GCF_030445035.2 of Dasypus novemcinctus. Classification (NCBI taxonomy): domain Eukaryota; kingdom Metazoa; phylum Chordata; class Mammalia; order Cingulata; family Dasypodidae; genus Dasypus; species Dasypus novemcinctus. The sequence continues at coordinate 66,476,097 of NC_080677.1, forward strand.
AAGCAAGCTGGCCCAAGTGGAGAGCTGGCCATGCAGAGAGCTGGCCCACACAGGAGTGCTGACTCATGCAGAGAGCTGGTGCAGCAAGATGATGCAACAAAAAGAGACACAAAGGAGAGACAATGAGAGATGCAGCAGACCAGGGAGCTGAGGTGGCACAAGAGATTGAATACCTCTCTCCCACTCTGGAAAGTCCCATGATTGGTTCCTGGTGCTGCCTAAAGAGAAGAAGACAAGCAGACATAGAAGAACACACACTGAATGGGCACAGAGATCATACAGCAATCACAAAACAATGAGGGGTGGGGTAGAAGAAGTAAATAAATAAATACATCTTTAAAACAAATAAGAGAATTTGGGAAGGTAGATGAATACAAGATTAAATGTCATAAACTCTTAGAAGCAATAAATGCCCATAAATGGGAATAAGAAAAATGAATTTCATTCACAGTAGTGGCAAATATTGTAAAATGTTGAGGAATAAATTTGTAGCATACAACAATAAGGCTTATTTCTTAGAAGTCTGAGAGTAGGTTGTAGCAGCTGTGTTATTCTCAGCTGAAATGCTCACATTGCTGCAAAGCACCTAGGGGTTGACTGATGGTGGCTGGGCTGGGCTGAATGAATCTGCTTCAGGATCTGTCTCAAGATTAAAGGGGCAGTAGGTATGGATGGGGATGTCCCAGTTTGTCTTTTGTGGACCCCAGACAATTTAAGCTCATCCATTCCATTCCTGTACCTGTAAACATAGTGTAAAAGGGGCCTTTGATTAGATTCAGTTAAGGGACCTTTAATTAGATCACTTGATTAGGATTAGACCACTTTAGGACCTTTGATTGAACTATGTGAGTGCGGCATAACCTAGGTTGAGTCTTTGCCCTCTTGCTTGGACCTTATATAAACTGAGAACTGGAAGCAGAAACCCACGGTGAAAAGAAGCTGCCATTTTGACCCTGCCATGTGAGAGAGAGGACTTAAGGAAGGGCAGAGATGAGCTGCCATCTTGCTTTGCCACATGGCAGGACTTCAGGATCTGCCAGCAGCTGACCTTTGGTAAGACAGCATTTCTGATGGTGCCTTAATTTGAATATTTCATGGCTGTGGAACTGTAAGATTTTACCTCAAATAAATTTAAAAAGCCAACAAATTTCTGGTGTATTACTTTAGTAGCCCTTTGGCAAACTAAAACAGGGGAAGTTCTTTTCATGGCTATGGCAAAGTTATAAGAGGAAAAAAAAAAGCTGGGGATATTGAGGTCTAGGCTTAGAACTAGCATGCTGTCACTTTTGGCCCATTCTTTTGGCCAAATCAAGTTACAAGGTGTGGGGAAATACCATCTTTCTTAATGGTGCCATTTATGTAATCAACTTGTCCCACAAGTTAATGAAACAAATAAAGAATCTATATGAAGAAAACTATAGGATTTTCAACATAAAATCAAAGTTTGAATAAATGGAAAGGTATACCATATCATGCTCTTAGATGAGAAGATTTAAATATTAAAAAAAATAACTATTTCTAAATAAATTTATACATTCTATGCAATTCCAACTAGAATTCCAACTTGGATTTGATTTTTGGAACTGGTTATAATGGTCTTAAAGGCTGGTTGGAAGAAAAATCACTTACAGATAGCTAAGAAATGTATCTAAAAAATAGACTTGCCAGATATGGGTACATAAGTATAAAGCCATTGCAACCCAAGTAATAAGGAACTTGTGTAGGAATAGACCAATAATGTATTCACACATAGACCAGGAAATATGAAATTTTAACATATAGCAAGAGTATTTCAATTCAGGGAGAAAAGATTTGATAATTGGTGCTGGCATAAATTACTGTCCAAATATAAGAAAATAAACTGGACTTTACATCTCATATATATAAGAGTGAATTCTAGTTAAAATACCTAAGCATAAAAACTACAATAAGAATTTTAGAAAAAAAATCTTGGAGACAACATATACAATCTAGAGGAGAGAAAGAATTTAATTAAATGAAAAAGACTTTTAGAAGCTTTTTAGGAAAAAGTTGATATATCTGAATATATGAATATTAATAAGTTTTGCATGGAAAATGAAACTATAAGCAATGCTTACAGACAATCATTAGATTTGGAAAAAATATTTGCAAAGCAGATGATGGAGCAAAAAAAGGGTTAATAAATTTAACACACAAAGAACTATTGCAAATTGGCAAAAATATAAATGACTCAATGAAAAATTGAGTACAGGAAATGAATATGCAGCTCACAAAAGAACAATCCAAACAGCCAATAAATAGATTAATAGATGCTCTAATGCACAAGTAGTCAGGAAATGCAAACTAAACTAACATTGATATATTGCTTTATACCTTTCAGTATGGAGGGGTGGAAAGATACAACAACTATTTCAAGGAGTGATACAAGAACCAAAAGTATACTCATATCCTGTCAATAGAAGTGTGAATTTCTATACCCTACCTCTTTGGTATTCAATATCTATGCACATTTTTTATTCCCATTCATATAACCCTCTCTCACCATGTTCTCAAATTACAAGTTTTCTGGGTGATGTTCATTCCTCTCTACCTGGCCTCCTTGTGTTTCCTCAGGGTCAGGTGACATATAAATTTAAATATAAATTGTAGGTTCCTAACACAATCACCTGCAACGATTAAGAAACTAAAGGATGATGATGGACAACGTCCATCCCAAAACACAGAGAGTATCTGCAAGTGTAACAGTTCCAACCATCTGTCATGGAATCTAAGACCTCTCTCAATCAGAAGCAGAGTAGGCATCACCATTCCCAAATCCTCAAGAATGAGGAATGAGCAAATATAAGGGCGGAATGCAATAGTGGACTACTAAAGTAGTCTTATTATTGTAGTAACGGAGGAACTTGTAACATTGATATAAAAGCAGTGGTCACTGGGGTGTCTGAGCAAAGGGAGAGGGAAGAATGGGTATAACATGGGGCATTTGGGGGACATTGGAATTGCTCTGGAAAACATTGCAGTGATAGATGCAGGCCACTATACATTTTGTCAAAATCTTTGAAGTTGTGCAGTGCAAAGTGTAAACTATAATGTGGACTATGGATCATAGTTAGTAGCGATGCTTCAGTGTGTTCATCAATCGTAAGGGATGTACCACACTGGTAAATGATGTCGTTGATGGAGAAAGGTGTGTGTGTGGGGTTGGGGCATATGGGAGTCTCCTATATTTTCGATGTAACATTTACGTAATCTAAAGCTTCTTTAAAAATAAAATAAAATAAAAAAGAAGTAATAGGAAAACTCAAAATATGCTTCCATTTGGAAAGAGCTTGAGTAAGAAACATAGCAGGACTGGCAAGAACTCGCTGCTTGTCAAGGAAGTTGCTGCCAATTTAGCAAGCCTTTTTCTATTTTCTGGGAGAATTTCTCTTATTGGTTACCTTTCATAGTCCCTGAGTCTTCCTTGGGTGAGGGTGGGGGATCCTCCTTGTCTGTTATATTTCATAATGATGGGTAAAGTCTTAATAGCCCACTTCTAGTTTGTATGGGGGCATGGGCACGTTTTATCAGCGAGGTTTGAGTTTCTTTGTCAATTCTTTCTTGACAAAAAAGGATATGTATTTTGTTGGGAAAAACTCAAACTTAACCTGACTAATATAATTTTATTTTTGAGCATTTCTTCATAGCCAAGTTCCCTTAGGGGAAAACAGTCTATGCAAATGTTATTGCTAACACTTTATTCATAAGAGAAAAACAGCCTCTGATATCTGGAAGCTGGCCTGACATTCAGTTCTAAGCCTTGGTGATCTCTTGTTGAACATAAACTATTTTATAGAAGATCGACATCAGAAAAGGTAACTCTGACCATGATGGATCAAGACAAAAAACTAGACCACTCTGTAATCATGCCCGAGCACGGACAAAAACACGAACATTTTCTGAATCACAGAATTGACCATCCATCTGCCTATCCTGACTAACATGAGTGATTTCTACTTCTTTACAGCTTTAGCCTCATTTCATTCCTCTCACCTTATATTTAAGATTGATTAAGATACCCAGTCATAGAATTGCCTCTCCTTTCTGACAGCACCAGTGGAGAACAAAGCCTCACTTCTCTAAACCCTATTCAAAATCACTGAAGCTCCAATCTTATACATAAACAAATATACAACACAATCCTATCTATAAACATGTACAAAAACATAAGGCCCAATCCCCAAACCTGTTCTTTGGAACATCCTCTTACTGAGACACCTGACAGATCCCTGTGGATGCATTCTTCCTTACTGCAACAGCAATAAACACAACTTGTTCAACTACAGGTGTGTCCCTGGTGGTTTTTGGGGGAGGGTATTGACAGAAGAAAAACAAAGCATTACCCAGCTGGCCACAATTTCCCAAGAAACAGGGCTGATTCATAGAAGAGCCCATGTTATAGAAACTACTCTTTCATGAAACCATCAACCCAGTGATGGGGGAGGGGGTTGGGCGTGAGGGGAGAAGGGGGCAGACCCAGAAGGACAAGGAATATCTCTCTCTGCTCCTTCTGTCTCTCGTCTCTCACAAGATGTTACCTCCAAATTTATGAGTCATATGTAATTCCATGAGGGGTCTGGATTCAATGCAGCTTTTCTTTTGAGTTGAAGTGGTGGAAGGAGTCAGAGTTTCAGCAGGTGTGGTCAGGTTTGGCTGAGGCACAGGAGCTGCTGTTGCTGTCTCATAGTGAATGAAGTGGCAGCCATGCCAGAGCCTGATCCTTACTTGCAGGGAGGTTTAGTCAGCCAGTGGTGCTGGGAGATGTGCTAACAGTGTGGATGGGTCCTGGCGCAAGTACATCACTGTCCCTTGTGAGGGAACAACAGGGAAGCTGGAACAGACACAGTTCCACGAGTGTCACTCTTTGAAAGCATCTGGTCTCATAAAATTGCCACACAGTCGCAAGCATATGCAAACTTAAAAGTAGCAATAATGGTAGGGCACATGTTTTTTAATATAAGCATGCGTAACTATTAGTTTTTGACTTGTGCAGCATCTTACATTTTATCCCTGACTTGCACTTTGATAAACTTTTTTCCATTAGATAAGTTTTAATTAAACCCACACCATGCACCAGACACCATGTTAGTGAGATGACAAAATGAATAAAATGTAGCCTTGGCCCTTCATCTTATGTTGTAGTAGATACTAGTTAATTAATTTCACATATGCACATACAAAACAGGAGGGACGCTGGAAAGTCATTGTGGGTTTCCAGGAGGAACCAATCTCTGACTTGAGTCCTTTTTTAAAAGAGAAATTATAAGTTTACAAAAAAATCATGCATAAAATAGTTCCCTTATACCCCCCTATTATTAATAACATTTCATTAGTGTGATACATTTGTTACAATTGATGACAGAACATTTTTATAAATATACTATTAACTATAGTCCATGGTTTATATTAGGGTTCAAATTTGTGTTGTACAGTACTGTGGTTTATTTTTATTTTCTATTTTTATTCTAGTAATATATTTACAACCTAAAATTTCCCCTTTCAATCACACTCAAATATATAACTCAGTGCTAATTACAATCACATTGTTGTACTACCATCACCACTTTTCATTACCAAAACATTTCCATCACCCAAATAGAAATTCTATAACAATTAAGCATTAACTCCCCATTCCCTAGCCCCAACCTAACCCCTGGTAATCTATATTCTAGTTTCTGACTAGTTTTGTAAGGGTTTTTATTAAGAAGGGGTGCTGGATTTTTTTCAAATGCCTTTTCTGCATCAATTAAGATGACCATGAACTTTTTTCCCTTTGTTTTTTTAATGTGCTGTATTATATTAATTGATTTTCTTATGCTGAACCATCATTGCATACCTGGAATAAATCCCACTTAATTATAGTGTATAATTCTTCTAATGTGCTTTTGGATTTGGTTTGCTAGTATTTTGTTGAGGATTTTTGCATCTGTAATCATAGGAGATATTGATCTGTAATTTCCTTTTCTTGTTTTATCTTTATCTGGATTTGTTATGAGTGTGATGTAGGCCTTGTAGATTGAATTAGTGAGTGTCCTCTCCTCCTCAATTTCATGGAAGAGTTTGAGCAGGAGTGGTGTTAATTTTTCTTGAAATGTTTGGTAAAATGCAAATGTTAAGCAATCTGGTCCTGGACCTTTCTTTTTTGGAAGGTTTTTTTGATTACTAATTCAATTTATTTTTCGGTTATTGGTTTGTTAAGATCATTTATTTCCTCTTAAGTCAGTCCAGGTAGTTTGTATGTTTCTAGGAATTTGTTCATTTTATTCTGGATATCTAATTTGTTGGCATACAGTTGTTATTAGTATCCTCTTTCAGTCTTTTTTTTCAGTGGGGTCAGTAGTAATAACCTACTTTTTCATTTCTGATTTTAGTTATTTATATCTTCTCTTTTTGTTTCTTTGTTACCTAAAGGTTTTCAATTTTATTGATCTTTTCAAAGAATCAATCTTTGCTTTGTTGGTTCTCTCCATTGTTTTTTATTCTCTATTTCATTTATCTCTGCTCTAATCTTTATTTCCTTCTGCTTACCTTGGGTTTAGTTTGCTCTTCTTTTTCTAGATCCTCCAGTTTTTGGTTAGGTCCTGTATTTGAGAGCTTTCTTTTTTTAAAATGTAGGCATGTAGAGCTATAAACTTCCCTTTTAGCACTGCCTCTGTGCATTCTGTAAATTTTGGTATTCATTTTCTTTTTTTTTTTGTCTTTATTTATTTTTTTAATATTACATTAAAAAAATATGAGGTCCCCATATACGCCCCACCCCCTCACCCCCTTCCTCCCCCCATAGCAACAATCTCCTCCATCATCATGAGACATTCATTGCATTTGGTGAATACATCTCTGAGTACTGCTGCACCTTATGGTCAATGGACCACATTATATTCATTTTCAAACATTTCAATATATTTCCTCATTTCCCTTTTGAGTTCTCTGACCAATTGGTTGTTTAAGAGTACATTGCTTAAGTTTCACATATTTGTGAATTCTCCATTTTTCTTTCCTTACTTATTATAGCTTCATTCCATTGTAGCTGGAGAAGATACATTGTATGATTTCAATATTTTTTAATTTATTGAGACTTGTTTTGAGGCCTGACACATGGTCTATGCAGGAGAATGATCCATGTTAACTAGAGAAGAATGGGTATTCTGCTGCTGTTGAATGATGTGTTCTGTATATATCTTTTAGGTCTAGTCGGTTTAGAGTATTGTTGAAGTCTTGAATTTCCTTATTGATCACCTGTCTAGATGGTCTATTGATTATTGAAAGTGGTGTATTGTAATATTCTGCTATTAATGTAGAGCCATCCATTTCTCCCTTCAAATCTATGAATATTTGCCTCATATATTTGGGGGTTTCTTTTCCTGGGCTTGTGCTTCCTAGTGGCCTTAGGAATTCCTCCATTTACATTTTACATGAGTTTGAGTGAATATCCTTCTACAGTCTTTGAAATATACTTTTACTCCCTTCTGGTTGCTTTCTTGTGTGATTTAAGGCAGGTAGTGCTTTGTCCCAAACCGCTTTGACTTAATTGTTTCTCACCTGTCCCAGCTGTCTGCAAACTGCTTCTCTGCCTTCAGACAAATTCTGAGAGGGCAAGCCAAGATTCCCTGGTTCAATCCCTTAGACTTTCTCTGATACAGATGCAATCCAGGATACACACAGTGGCCACTCTCCTTCCTCTGGAGCAGGGCCAGGCACCCACATTGAAATGCAAGCTGGTTCCACCCCACCTTGTGGAGGGGTTGGGTGAGTAGCCAACGGGTGCCAAGAACTTCTATGGCTTTTGAAGTATGTTTCTTTGAGCCAGTAATTTCTCAGTTAATGAAAACTTTTAACAATTTTCTGTAGTTTTGAAGAAGGTTACTTTTTTTTTAAAGATTGATTGATTGCTTTTCCCCCCTTCCCCTGCTCCTACCCTGCTGTTTTTGCTGTCTGTGTTGTCTTCTCTTCTCATCTTCTCTCCTCTAGGATTCACCAGGATTTGATCCTGGAGACCTCTGATGGGGAGAGAGGTTCCCTGTCAATTGTGCCACCTCAGTTCATGGTTCCTGCTGCACTTCACCTTGACTCTTCCCTTGTCTCTCCTTTGATGCATCATCATCTTGCTGTGTGACTCACTTGCGTGGGACACTGGCTCATCACATGGGCACTCGTGCAGGCACTCAGGCAGGCACTGGCTTGCCACATGAGCATGCTTTTCTTCTTTTTCACCAGGAGGCCCCAGGCATTGAACCAGGTCCTCCCATATGGTAGGTGGAAGCTCAATCACTTGAGCTACATCCACTTCCCATGGAAGGTTACTTTAAGACTCCTCTGCCACCTTTGCTCAAGGTGGGCTGAACAATGGCCTCTCTCTAAAGCAGTGATCAATGATCAGACCATAGTCTAGGATGGGAGGACTAGGTCTTTGTGTTTCATCTTGGCACCAGGAACTTGTGCTAGGAGCCCAAGCTACAGTTCCCACTGCTGCCTGCCACTAGGCTGGGGGATGAGGGGTTTAACTGCTGTAAGAAGGGTGAAATTCACCAGTGTTTATAACAATTTACCTGCTCCTCCTTGATGCTGCATCATGTTTCTCTATATTCTGGAGTTTCAGAATAGTTGATTCAGACAGTTCCTGCCAATTCAATAGCTGTTTTGTTGCAGGGGCTGATTCCTGGGTCTTCCTACTTCATCATCTTCCCTCAGTCCTTCTTGCTTTGTTTTGTTTTTTTTTTAAGGATTTATTTTATTTATCTCTACCCCTTTGCAGCTTGCTCACTGTCTGCTCTCTGTGTCCATTTGCTGTGCATTCTTCTGTGTCCGCTTGTCTCCCTTTGTTGCGTCATCTTGCTGCGCCAGCTCTCTGCGGGTGCGGGTCGTCAGCTCTCTGCCGATGTGGACCAGCTTGGTTGCCAAAACAAATACCATGAAAGGAGTTGGCTTAAACAATGGAAATTTATTGACTCGTGGTTTTGAAGCTAAGAGAAGTCCAAAATCAAGGCCTCATCAAGGCAGTGCTTTCTCCCAGAAGGCAGTGGCATTTTGGAGCTGGCTGCTGGTGATCCTTGGTCTGTGGCTTTTCTGTCACATGGCAATGCACATGGAGTCTTCTCCTGGCTTTGATTTCTTTTCTGGGTTCCACTGACTTTCAGACTCTGGCTGCTTCCTTGCACTTTCTCTCTGTGACCTTCCCTATAAGGCCTTCGGTAGGAGACCCATGCTGATTCAGCTAGTCCACATGTTAACTGAAGCAACCTCACCAAAAGGTCTTATTTATAAGAATGTATTAAGCTTAAGACCACGTTTTTCTGGGATGCTTAGCTCCAAACCACCATACTTTGTAAGTTTGTTCAGGAGTTGCTAAGATGAATAATAGGAAGGAAGTCAGCTAGTCTATGTTCAGTTCAGAAGAGAAAAGGGTGAAGAGCAAATCTTTTTTTGTCATGGTTTTCCATGTGTCAGGAATTGCACCATATTGGGTAAAACATTAACTCAGTGGCTATCAATCTTGGTATATATAAGAATCACCTGAGAATTTTGAATAAATGCAGATGCCCAGGTCCTATCCTATTTTATTGAGACTCTATATTTGTTAACTTTCCAGATGATTCCAATATACCCCCAAGTTTGAGAACAAATATATTGACTCATTACTTCTGATGTAGATATTTTCCCTTTACAGATATCCAAATTAGGGATCAGGGAGGTTAAGTAATGGGTCAAATTGGGTTGGAGGAGAGGTGGGAGATATAAAAATGTAACTTCTGTGGAGCAGTTGTAGCTTAGTGGTTGAGGTCACACTTCATATTTATGAGGTCCCAGGTTCAATCCCTGGTAACTCCTAAAAAATTAATAATAATAATTTCTGCTTAATTTGGTGGAAAGTTTGGAAACTCGGAGTTCTTCATTAATGCTAATAGAACATTATTCTTGCCAGACTGGGAAGAACTAATGACATTTCAAATGTACTTAGAAGAAAATATTGCATGTTGAACAAACAAATAAACAAGGATTCTTAGGATTACTTTGCTATCTTATATCTTAGCTCAAAGCTATAACCCCACATTGACAACACTATTGCTATACTCTTCATATGACTTTTTTTTCCATTAAAAATTCAAATATTATATGCACTTAGTAAGAAAATTTAGAACAATACTAGCTTTTTCTAGTCTATCCTGGGGGAGAATTTATGCACCTTTTAGAACAGTTTTTTAAGCCTTAGCTCACCCTTACTCGATTCCTTCATTATGGCAGTTTGAGATTATTTTATGAATCCCCATAAAAGAAATATTGTAAACAATCTTCTCCTCTGGGTGTGATACCCTTTGATTGTATTAAATTCAGTTGAGAGATCTTTGATTATATTACCTGCTAAGATTGTTTTTAGGGCCAAAGTCTGCTCTTTCTGCCTAGAGGAGCTCACATCAAATGTCGGTATGTATTTCCATCCTTCTCTCCCATTTCTCAGCAAACTCTGTTCTTTTACCTCCATTTTCCAAAAAATTGTTTTTAATGGCCTAAAAAAATACAATTACTTTTAGGGCTTTTGATTTGACTACATCAGTAAGATGTAACACAGGTTGTGTCTCCACCCCCTTGCTGGGTCTGATATAAATGGACACTCACAAAGACATACAAGAAGAGAGAGCTTTGTCATTTTTGATCCTGCTGTGTGACATAAAGAAGATGACTCAAACAGCTGAGGCCCTGGGCAGAGATGAGCCATTTTGCCTGGTAGCTTACAGCTGAAATCAGGAAGAGAGCAGAACTGAAACTGATATAGAAGACCCAGGAAGAAACAAGACCTATGCCAGGAGAGAGAGGAGTTATGGGACCACTGAGCACAAAGCCTCAAGCAGCTGGGCCAGAGGAAGCCCAGGAGGGAAAGAGAGGCCAGTCAGAGATAGCTTGCCATCTTGCTTCAACATGTACCTCTTATGGTGCTTTGAGCTTGACTTTCCATGGTCTTGGGACTGTAAGTTTTTACCCCAAATAAATACCCTTTATAAAACCCAACAGATTCCTGGTACCTTGTAACAGCACTCCTTTGACAGACTAATAAACTCATCAATCTGTTTTATTTTCTTTATAGCTATGATAGATATCTGAAATTATCTAATTTGCTTATTTATTGTCTTTCTCCTCTACTCATAAATAAACTTCATGAGATATTTATGTATATCAGAACTGTGTCTGGTACATAAGGATAATATGTATTTGTTGAATGAATGAATATACTTCATGAGGGGAAACACACACACATTTGCACCAAAAGGATAGTGCTTCCTTGTAAAAAATAATCATATATCTTACAGATTTTCCAAGAAAAACAGGTACAGATATACCACATTTTTTTATGGCTTTGTTGATCTGGAAAGATATAAAAAATAAAAATGTAGTTAAAAATAAAAAGCAGTCCTAAGATATATGAGGTAAACACTGGCAAAAATGAAAGGACCAATAGATATCTCTACAATAATGGTTGGAGACTTCAATACACCACTCTCAGCATTGGCTAGAACATCTGGGCAGAGGATCAATAAAGAAACAGAGAGCTTGAATAATATGATAAATGGACTAAACCTAATAGATATAAACAAAATAATGCACCTCAAAATAGCAGGATATACATTCTTTTCAAGTGCTCAGGTATCTTTCTCTAGGATAGACCATATGTTAGGTCACAAAGCTGATGTCAATAAATTCAATAAGATTGAAATTATACAAAATACTTTCTCTGATCATAATGGAAGAAAGTTGGAAATCAACAAGAGGCTGAAAAGAGAAAATTCACTAATATATGGAGATTAAACAATACACTTTTAAATAATCAGTGGGCCAAAGAAGCAATTGTGAGAGAAATAAAAAAAATCTTGTGACAAATGAAAGTGAGAAACAACTTATCAGAACCTATGGGATGCAGCAAAGGCAGTGCTGAGAAGGAAAATTACAGACCTCAATGTTTACATTGAAAAAGAAGAGAGCACTAAAATCAATGACCTAACTACACAGCTGGAGAAATTATAAGAACAACAACAAACTAATCCTAAGGCAAGTAGAAGGAATGAAATAATAAAGATCAGAGAAGAAATAAATAAAATTAAGAACAACAACAACAAATAGAGAGAATTAATAAAACCGAAAGTTGGCTCTTCTTCCAGAAGATTAACAAAATTGACAGACATTTAGCTAGATTGGCAAAGAAAAAAGAGAGAAGATGCAAATAAGTGAAAGAAAAAATGAAAACATGGATAATATTACTGACCCCATGAAATAAAAGAGATCATAAGAAGATACTATGAGCAAGTATACCCCAAAAAACTAGACTAAACAATGTAGATGAAATTTGGAAAAATTTCTAGGAACGTACAAACAACCTAAGAAGAAATAGACTTCGACAAACCAATCACAAGTAAAGAGATTGAAACAGTCATCAAATAACTCCCCAAAATGAAAAGCCCTGGACAAGATGGTTTCACAGGTGAGTTCTACCAAGCATTCAAAGAAGATTTAATACCAGTCTTACTCAAGTTCTTCCAAAAATTGAACAAGAAGGAATGCTACCACACTCATTCTCTGAAGCCAATATCATCCTAATACCAAAGCCAGATAAGGATATTATGAAAAAAGAAAATTACAGACCCATTTCTCTAATGAATACGGATGCAAAAATCTCAACAAAATACTTGCTAATCTACAAGTGTTAGAGAGGATGTGGAGGAAAGGAAACATTTATCCACTGCTGGTGGGAATGTAGAATGGTGCAGCCATTGTGGAGGTTTGGTAGTTACTCAGGAAAGTCACTATCAAACTGCCATATGATCCATCAACCCCACTATTGGATATATACCCAGAAGAAATGAAAGCAGGGATGTGAACAGTTAAATATATGCACACCAATGTTCATAGCAGTATTATTCATTATTGCCAAAAGTTGTCAGCAACCCAAATGTGCATCAACAGATGAATGGATAAGCAAATTGTGGTATATATATAATGAAATATTATGCAGCTGTAAGGAGAGATGCAGTATTAACACACAGGATAATGTGGAAAACTCTTGAAGACTTTATGTTGTATGAAGTAAGCCAGTCACTGAAGGACAAATATTACATGACTTCACTTATGTGACTTAAGCAAATTGAGCAGACTCTTAGAACTAGAGTCTGGAAAACAGATTAACAGGAGACAGAAAGGGAGTAGAGTGTGGTGAGCCAATGACCACATGGGCAAAATCTATGATAAGCTGGAAGGGTGTGGTTGGGCAGTGGATGGGCGTAAGAGTGGTGCAGCGACATGATTCGGTTTGGTGGTCCTGGTCTGTGGAGGGGGGGAATACGATGGGGGGTTTGGGTTGGACTATCCATGGAACTGGGGGAAAGGTTGGAGGAAGGGGCAGGTGAATTCTAGGAATTTGCAGGTGTGGTTAAAACTACAATAGTGGGAATGTTCTTTTGGCAAATATAACTGTGGAGGGTTACTGGTATAGGGCTTCTAGTGTAGAGGGATATGCAGGAGAGGGAGCACCTGGAGCATGCCTTATGGAATATATAAATGTTCATCTTCTCATAGTGTGTTATTTCAATGGGTGGAGACCCACACAATAAACATGAAAATACTAAACTCCATCTGGGGAGTTGTCAACTGGAGGGACAAGAATCTCTCAAGAACATAGTGCCTAATAAAAGAAAGCAGACTAATATGTCAAGCCCTCATTATTATTGCAAATAACTATGAATCTTATTCTTCAAAAATTGAAACTTAGTGTTACCATAGGTTCTGAGGGAAAGGGGAGGGAAGAATAGGATAGATGGAACACAGGGCATTTTTAGGGCATTAGAATTGTCCTGCATGATCTTGCAATAATGTTACAAGCCATTTAAAATTTCATCAAAACCTATAAAAGTGTATGATGCAAAATATACACCATAATGTAGACCATTGACCATGGTTAGTAGCAATGCTTCAATATTTCTATATCAATTGTAACAAATGTACCAACCATATGTAAAATGTTATGAATAAGGGAACATGGAAAAGGGGGAGGACGTTAGGTATAAGGGAAGCCCCTGTATTTTCTATGTGACTTTTCTTTTTTTTTTTTTTTTTTTTTTTTTTTTAATTTTTTAATTTTTTATTGACTTTGTAATAATATTACATTAAAAATATATATGTGAGGTCCCATTCAACCCCACCCCCCCACCCCCCCTCTCCCCCCCCCCCCAACAACACTCGTTCCCATCATCATGACACATCCATTGGATTTGGTAAGTAACTATGTGACTTTTCTGTTTCCTAAAGCTTCTTTGAAGATAAAATGAAAAAAATAAGACACTGGGAGAATATACAGAAGAAATTGCCACTGTACATACAAGATAACAGATCTTACAGTGATGAAAGACAATGTATAAAAAATTTATTTTGTTTCAAAATTTAAAATATTTTACTTTTTATATTTAATTTATTATTTTAGAAATTATTATTATTTTATTATTACTTTATTAATTTTTTTTGAGAACTTTTGAATCACAGCAGGGTCACAACTTTGTCAGTAGATGGGGGCATGTGTGAGGAGGGGTGCACCTGGGGCATGCCCCTAAGACATATGAATATGTTCAAGTGCTCATGGGCCATTGTCTCAGTGGGTGGAGACTCACAAAATAACCGAAGGAATATTAAATTCCCATCCTGGGGAGGTCTGCTACATTCTTCAATAGACGGCAAGAATCCCCTGAGTACATGGGCAGTGCTTAGCAAAGGAAGACAGACCATTACACTAGGCCCTTGATATTGAGGATGGTACTTATGAACCTTTTCTTGTGAAATTGCAACTTTAGCCTAATATTATATATTGCCTAAGAGTTACCTCCCAAAAGCTTCCTTGCTGCTCAAAAGTGACCTCTCCCTTAGCAAAATTCAGCATATAAACACACTATATACCACCCCTCCTGCACCCCACCTCCTGGCATAGGACATGACTCCTGGGGATGAGCCTCCCTGACACATAGGGATTATTACCAAGTGCCAACTATTATATACAAATGAGTTTTTATGGCTAAGACATTTTGAAGGGAGTCAGGAGGTTATTCCAGAGATTACACTTAAGCAAGTCTCAGCAGGATCTCACTGACTGCCACTGCAAACAGTGCCTCAAACAGTGGGGCTCCTGAGAGCTCTAAAGACATCCACATACCATAAACAGGGCAGATAAGCTCAGGAATTTGACACCTTGTCAGTGGGCCTTGCTATGGAATTTATGCTCTCTGGGTAGGAGAGTTAGACTTGTTTATTGTTTCCCTATACTTGTCTCTTCTGCCCCTTTTATTTGAACCTATAATTAGCACTATACTTGTTAAATATATGTCCCAGAGACTTAAATCTTAGTCTGTTCATGTGCTGGTTGAGCCCTGATTATCAGCAGAGCTGTGACACCTACTCTCCAATTCATTGAGCTCACCCAAGACAACTAACAAGGAGATGTAGATGGACAACACCCATCCCAAGGAACACAGAATGCCTGCAACTGTAAGCAAGATAGTCCCATCCATCTGCCCCATGGGATCTAAGCTCCCTCTCAGAAACAGAGTGGGCATCACCATCCCCAAATCTTCAATTTGGGGGAATGAATAACAGACTAAAATAGACTTATTATTATTCCATTATAGACTTATTTTAACAAAGCAAGAAATTTTATCACTGATATAAGGGCAGTGGCCATCAGATGTTCTGTTACCAGATTTTATTTAGGTTTTTGGCTATGTTGCAGAAATGAATTTCAAGAACTGGCCAGGTGAGTTAGGCCAGAAATTTATTCAGGTAGGGAAGGAAGAGAAATGGGAGAAAATAACAGAGCAGGGGTCCCAGGTAGAGAGGAAGGGGGTGAAAACGGATAAAGAGGATTGATTTACAGACTACAGTTCCCCATTATAGGTTGTAAATGCCCAGGTTTTACTTGCGTGGCCACATGGCAGAGGAAAAATGGCGAGAGAGGTGCACAGAGGGCAGGAACGGGTTCAGAGGCAAGAGAGCGGAGCGTGTGCACGCAGGCCTGTGCCTGGCTTTTAAACTGCTAATTATTCTACCCCATCGCTAATAGCAGGGGAGGGGTTCCAGCTGTTTGCTGTTTTGATTGATCACCCCACCTATCAAACCCCCGGTTAGGACCCAATGCTAAAGTCCTTGGGGAATATCCGGGGCTTTTCCTTACTTCCAGAAGAAGTCTTTGTTCTGGATAGCAGAATCTTGGGCGTAGGGGTCTTCCAGCAGCCATCTTGGGGATGCTGATGTGTCCACGTGGACTTCTTGCCAGGTTCCAGATCCATTTATTGATTTCCTATCTTACTAGTCTGCTTCAGTTCTGAGGGGAGGGAGAGGGAAGAATATTTGTAACATGGGGGCATTTTCTGGACATTGGAATTGTCCTGCATGACATTGCAGTGACAGACACAGGCCATTATACATTTTGTCATAACCTATAAAATTGTGTGGGGGCAGAGTGTAAGCTATAATGTAAACTATAGACCACGGTTAGTAGCAATGCTTCAATATGTGTGCATCAATTGTAACAAATTTACCACACTAATGAAAGATGTTGTTAATATGGGAAAGTGAAGGAGGAGCAGGGGGTGGGACATATTGGAATCCCCTGTAATTTTTATGTAACATTTATGTGATCTAAGTTTCTTTACAAATAAAAAAAATCTAAAAAACACTTGCTAATCAAATCCAACAACACATTAAAAGAATTATTCATTATGATCAAGTGGGTTTTAGACCAGGCATTCAAGGGAGGTTTGATACAAGAAAATGATCAGGCGGTGGACTTGGCCCAGTGGTTAGGGCATCTGTCTACCATGTGGGAGGTCTGCGGTTTAAACCCCGGGCCTCCTTGACCTGTGTGGAGCTGGCCCATGCGCAGTGCTGATGCGCGCAAGGAGTGCCCTGCCACGCAGGGGTGTCCCCCACGTAGGGGAGCCCCACACGCAAGGAGTATGCCCCGTAAGGAGAGCTGCCCAGTGCAAAAGAAAGTGCAGCCTGCCCAGGAGTGGCACTGCACATATGGAGAGCTGACGCAACAAGATGACACAACAAAAAGAAACACATATTCCTGTGCCGCTAACAACAGAAGCAGACAAAGAAGTTGCAGCAAATAGACACAGAACAGACAACTGGGGTGGGGGAGAGGAAGGATAGAGAAATAAATAAATAAATAATTCTTTGAAAAAAAAAAAAAGAAAATCAATCAGCGTAATACCCCACATTATTAAATCAAAGACGAAAAATCATACGATCCTATTGATTGATGCAGAAAAGCCACTTGACAAAAAACACCATCCTTTCTTGGTAAATATTCTACAAAAGATAGGAATTGAAGGAAACTTTCACAATATGATAAAGGCCATGTATTAAAATCCAACAGCTAACATTGTACTCAATGGTGAAAGACTGAAAGCTTTCCTGTTGAGATCAAGAACAAGACAAGGACTTCTGCTGTCACCACTGTTGTTCAATATAGTGCTAGAGGCACTAGCTAGAGCAATCAGGCAAAAAAAAAAAAAAAGGCATCCAAATCAGAAAGGAAGAAGTAAAACTTTTGCTCTTCACAGTTATGATCATATACTTAGAAAGTCCAAAAAATCTACAGCAAAGCTGCTAGAGCTAATAAACGATTCAGTAGTGTCAGGATACAAGATCAATATGCAAAAATCAGTGGTATTTCTATGCACTAGTAATGCACAATCTGCATGGAAGTCAGGACAAACATTTCCCTTACGATAGTAACTGAAAGAATCAAATATTTAGGAATAAACTTAACTGAGGATATAAAGCACTTTTATTCAGAAAACTATAATTCATTGCTAAAGGAAATTTAAAAAGACCTGAATAATTGGAAGAACATTCCATGCTAATAGATTGGAAGACTAAATATCATTAAGATGTCAATTCTATACAAATTGATATACAGATTCAGTGCAATTCCATTAAAAAGTTCACCAGCATTTTTAAACAAATGGAAAACAAAATTACCAAATTTATTTGGAAGGGTAAGGGACCCCAAATAGCTAGAAACATCTTAAAAAGGAAAAGTAAAGTCGGAGGACTCTCACTTCTAGACTTTAAATCATATTACCTAGAAACAGTGGAAAAAGCAGCATGGCACAGTGGCTTAAGGACAGACACACAGACAAATGGAACAAATTGATGGTTCAGAAACAGACCCTCACATCTATGGTCAAGTGTTTTAACAAGCCTGTCAATCCCACCCAACTGGGTGAGAACTGTCTCTTCAACAAATGGAACTGGGAGAACTAGATAGTCATAGCCAAAAGAAAGAAAGAGGACCCCTATCTCACACCTTATACAAAAATTAACGAAAATGAATCAAAGACCTAAATATAAAAGCTATAACCATAAAGCTCCTAGAAGAAAACATAGGAAAACATCTTCAAGACCTGGTGGTAAGTGGTGCATTCTTAAACCTTACATGGAAAGCATGAAAAATGAAGGAAAACAGGGAAAAATGGGACCTCCTCAAATGTAAAAATTCTTTCGTGATAAAAATGACTTCCTCAAGAAGGTGAAAAGGGAGCCCACTCAACAGAAGAAAATATTTGGAAACTGCAAATCTGATAAGGGTTTGATTTCCATGCTACATAAAGAGACCATACAACTCAGCAATAAAAGAGCAAGCAATGCAATTTAAAAATGGGCAAAAACTTAAATACACATTTCTCTACAGAGGGAATACATATGGTCAAAAAGCACATGAAAAAATGTTCCACATCACCAGCTATTAGGGAAATGTAAATCAAAATGACAATGAGATATCATCTCACACTGTATAGAACGGCCATTACTTATAAAACCAGAAAACAGTAAGCGCTGGAGAGGAAGTGAAGTAATAGGAACACTCCTTCACTATTGGTGGATTGTAAAATGGTGTAGCCTCTGTGGAAGACAGTTTGGCAGGTCCTCTGGAAACTAAATATACAATTGCCATATGATCTAGCAATTCCTCTACTGGGAATGTATTTAGAAGAACTGAAAACTCTGACACGAACAGACATCTGCACACTGATGTTCATAGTAGTGTTGCTCACAATTGACAAAAGATAGAAACCCAAGTGTCCATCAACCAATGAATGGATAAACAAAATGTGTTATATACTTACAATGAAATACTATGCTGCAGTAAGATGAAATGAAATTGGGACACATATGATAACATGGATGAGTCTTTAAGACATTATGCTAAGCAAAATAAGCCCGACACAAAAGGACAAACATTGCATGATTTCACCAATATGAACCAAATACGAAGAATAAACACATTGCGCTAAAACCTAGAATACAGGTTATTAGGAGATTAGATGAGGACTGAGAAGGAGTACTGGTGCTTAATTTATGTAGAAGTTTTAGTAAACCTGACTGTAAGCATGTGGAAATGGATAGCATTGATGGCAACGAATTATGGTGAATAGCAGCTGGTTTATAAATGGGATTGTGGCTGAAAAGGGTAGTCTAGGGATGAAAATGTCAACTGAAAGAAAGCCAGAGAATAATCTAGGGATTGAATATGACAGTGAACAGAGAGGTGGATGAGAATTGCGGTTGATGGTACAAATGCAAGAATGTCCTTCCGTGAGCTAGAGGGGATGTATATCACTATTGCAGAGTGGTGGGAATGTGGGGAAGCATGGGAAAAATATAATTAATGTAACCTATGGACTGTAGTTAACAGCAATACTGCAATATTCCTGCATCAATGCCAAATATGTATAGTGTTAATAATGAGGGGTATGGAAAAATATGCCAAGTGAACGCTGTGGATCATATTAGTGGTAGTAGTCTGATGATATTATCTGTAATCTGTAACAAATGTTCCACAGAGGTGTGGTGTGTTGGTGAAGGGGTGTTGTATGGGAATTCTACACATGTGCATGATTGTTTCGTAAGTTCAAAACTTCTGTATTAAAAATATACTAAAAAAAAAAAAGCAAAGTATAGAATATAATACCATTGTGTGAATGTACTGTGATTTAAGTATGCTCCCACTGATGGAAATTTTGTTTGATTCAATGTGCTTGCCATTTCAAAAATGTAGCAATGAATATCCTTATTCAAGTGTCTTTATGTGCTTTTATTTCTTTCTCACTTTAAAAATTTTTATATTTTGGATGCATACATATTTCAGCTACATTTTATCAGAATAACCATGTTATGTAACTGTTAATACCAGTGGGAGGGAGGTACTAGTATAAATTAAAATTAATATTTGATTTTTTAAAAAATCAGTAGGATGATTATTAGGTAAAAAAAAGCATTGCTTTTCATTACTTGAATCCAGACTTACTGTAAGTGATATTATTGTAAGTGAAAGAAGAATTTTCCTTACTATCTAACTTGAAATAAAATCAAGATTTGTAGTCCCCCGCGTAGGGGAGCCCCACGCGCAAGAAGTGCACCCTTGAGGAGAGCTGCCCAGCGTGAAAGAAAGTGCAGCCTGCCCAGGAATGGCGCCGCCCACACTTCCCGTGCAGCTGACGACAACACAAGCGGACAAAGAAACAAGACGCAGCAAATAGACACAGAGAACAGACAACCGGGGGAGGGGGTGGGGAATTAAAAATAAATATAAATCTTAAAAAAAAAAAAATCAAGATTTGTTAACTTCTAAAGTATAATATTCAGCAGGGCCCATGCTTGCTGACCCATGAGGAATTTCAAAAGGCTGCCTAGTGCATTATTGATCATACTATTTTGAGTTAGTTCTAGGAAGTGGGTCACTCCTTGTATAGGGTTGTGGGGTACAGAGCATGGGGAAAATCACATTGTGTGTCTCCTCTTCTTGCCAGTCTCATTAATTTGGTGATATCAGATCTCAGGAGCATAGGCAATCTTATTGGTTAAGAGATTCTAAAAGAGCTAGGGTAACTGGGCATGCACAAACATTGGCTCTGGAGTGAGATTTTCATCATAGATACAAGCAAACTAGGAGAAAGTTATCAGCACCTTGCCACATTCCTTTCTGGCCTAGCCTGGAAATGGTTACCAACTTGGTTGGCCCACAATGACAGGGCATAATTTAGGAATCGAGAACCATTAGAGAAAAAGCTTCTTAGGAAATCATGTGGTAGAAGCATTTTTAAGGCCATTTATCTGCCACTAACTTTATGTGCACCTGAGCCAAGCAATCTCTGCTCTACACATTTTCAAATTGATGAAAAGAAATTCCTTTTATTAAGCAAACGTTATGGACAAGTTTGCCAAGGATTATTGAATGGAACTACATGTAGGTTTTCTACAAGCAGAGGAAGCCCCAATGCTAATAATTTAGACTTTTACCAGGAAAAATTCTCATCCTAAATCAATGACTCTTATTATTTTTTTCTTTTTGTCTCCTGTTGAAAAGTTAAACCCTATACTGAAAAGGCTATTTGCATCAGTTTGATTGCAACTCCTAATCATTGAGTCCTGAGAAAATAGTAGAGAAATCAACTGAGCAGTCCACTGATGTGAAACTACTTCCTTAAAAATACAGGTATTTTCAGAGTGCTGTGGAGTGGAGAGCTTTGATTGTGACAGCGACACTATGAGAACAAACATTTTTCAGGCCCTGACTTTTCAGGAGCCTCTCATACTCATTCCTCTCTTCAAATGCTGCTACTGCCTTCCTGGGTCTTCTGTTCTCCTCCTGTCATGTGCTTCTGATGTCCCTGCTTGTGCCCAGGTCTTTGCTTGGGGAGCGGAAGGCCCTTAATGAGTGTGACAGTGACTTTCCAGCCTCTCAAGATGGCCCAGCCTTCCAGGACATGTTTGCCAAGGGTATCTTCTCACCCCTGTCAAGTTCTTGTACTGAGTTCAAAACTTTATTACAATTAGAGTAGAATAGGCTATCTGGGTTATTTACATATTATCTCTGCCAGCAGAGAAATTTTCTATAAAGACAACGAGGAACATTTCTTCAAAACTAAAGTTAATTGGCAGAGAATCTGCTGGTGTTCTAGAGAAAATTCTGGGACACTGTCAAAAGGTTGTTTTTTTTTTTTTTAGCTTTCAGTGGAATAACTAAAAATTCTGCTTTCCTCTCTTTTTTCTCTTTCATCCCTCTCTATTTAGCTTGATCTCATTTTAAATTTTTCAAATATAATAATACAGAATTGAGAACAGTTTCTTTCATTTGTGAAAAATATCCAAAAAATAATTCTACATATCATATGTGTCAATTTGTCTGCCAAGCTCAGATTTTGCTTCCATGTCCACCCCTGGGCAGTATCTGCTTTGGGCTGGTCTCTACAAAGGGATGACTACAGGTCAGTGGGAGTCAATTAATAAGCTGGTAATGGGCTCATTGCATGAGGAACTGTTCTCTAAAGGTCATGAGCTATGTCAATCAGTGTACATTGAGAATAGAGGGAGCCACCAAATGGCAAATAATTTCAGCAAATTTATAGAGTCTGAAACAGATGGAAGAGTGTTGATATAAAACAATGCAGGGATCCACAGCTTTGATTATACCCAGGGGGAAATGTAACAAACAAGAAGTCAATTTCCCTAGCAAACCCCCAAGATGTTTCTGATGTAGAGAAGGCAGATGCGGCATAGCCTCATGAAAGATTTGCTCATTACTTCTACTGATATATTTTCCTAGGTTTTCTAGAACATGGACACTGGTATATGTATAATTAAATATTCTTTTGGTGATTAAAAAAAAAGGGCTAGGGCTAGAGGATGGTGCAAGGAAGTGGGAGAGAAGCTGTTCCTCCTGTTGAGCTTTGTAGACAGGAATAAGAATGTTCTTTTATGGACTGAGTGCTCACATATAAAGCTCAAATCTGACTAGCCAGCAGAGCCAATGCTGGCCCCACTCAAATGGTTGCTTCCTTGAGTTTTTGTTCATTTTTCAACAAGAAGAAAGGGGAAGGGGAAGACAAAGCTGCCCAGGGAAGTTTATCTGATTCATGTATTCTCAAATAGTGTTTCTCAAAGTGTTACTTTCTCCTGGACACACTTCAGTTTATCAGTGCTTCTTTTATGTGGAAGCATCTTGCATAAACCTGAGCTTGGCTTCCTACTTGCTGCTCCCAAGACCAATCTATATCTTCTTACATTACCACTCTCTGGGGAGTCACAAGGTACAGGAGTGAGAACAAGGACCAGCCCCCTTAAAGTTGGCAGGTCCTGCTTTTCCTTGGTGGCAGCTCCAAGATTACATTCACACCCAGCTCCAAGAAGAAAGGAGGGCCAAGAGAGCATCTGCATATGGCTTGCACACTTTAAATGCACAGGTGAATTCTCATACTTATAAGTGTGGCCAAATGAGTATTTTGAGCCTTATCAATTCGGTTGGCAATTTCTCTTCCTTCAGGGAGAAAAAGAAGGGGGTTAGCATAAGGTGGGCAAACAGAGTGGCAGATATCTGTTCTCCTCTATATCTGGATTAAGTTTAAAAAGGGAGATTTTTCAAGTAGAAATACTAGACCTCAATTTAAGGAACAGAAATCTGAAGCTAGGAGATATTTTGAACCTACCTTGCTTTATTCCTCTCCCTTTTTGTCTTTCTGTACTGTCTCTAAATACCTCTAACCTCCTGCATTCCTTCAGCTATGGAAAGGCCATCTGGTGATTCTTGCCTTAAATTTTATAACATTTCTATTGTCAGAGAAATAGAGTCACTTTTACTTTGATTTGTAAGTTTTATGTAATTTTGGTACTCATTATGTTTCTTTTATCGGATCTTAGAAAAGCTACTTACAGGTTTAAGTAATCTCCCCAGTAATAATATGTCAGGAGTGTTTAAATCTATCTGGGCTTCCCCCTCCCCCCCCCACTAGTAATGGTTAAGATGCCATGAGATGCCTGCACAACACAGAAAGAAGAGGAGATTGCTGGCTGAGACCCCTTCCCAACAAGGTAAACATCTCGGAATTGCAGATGAAAATTACACTGTAAGACTTTTATCCTCCCATATCTACTTAAATATCCATCAGCCCAAGTCTTAATGGTGATATGTATAGGATTAAACTTTGAGGAAATAATGAAATATGGACAAGTTCTTAACTTATCTATGAACCTTTACTAGAATGTTTGCCTTTCAGCTGGGCTTGAGGAATCTCATTACTTTTTTCTGTGATGCTAGTAGTTAGATTGAATTGCATAATATTTTCAGAGATTCTCCCCACTATATTCTTGTTTATCTGAATGTTGTATTCCAGAAGACTCTGGAAAGATTTGATCCTAAAGGCTGAGAGGGCCTGTTCTGCTAGTGGTAACCATAGGTATTGCTCATTTTCTATTTGGGGAAATTACCATTATTTCACCAAGATATTTGTTAATTTTTTTCTAAAAATGGCACTCACTCATTGAATGATAATGCAGTTAACTTGTTTCTCCTTCAAGCTAAGCAGGAAAAGAGTAGAATTTTTCCTGAAAGACCTACAGGCATACCTTGGAGATATTGTGGATTCAGTTCCATATACCCCGGTAAAGTGAGCCACATGAATTTTGTGGTTTATTCTGCTGAAGAATTGTTGTGACTCTAGCAATGGAAGAAATTGTACCATTGATGTGGAGACAGTGGCCACGGGAGTTGCTGAGGGCAGCGAGAGGGAAGAAGAGGTGTGATATGGGGGCATTTTCAGGACTTGGAGTTGTCCTGAATGATATTGCAGTGACAGATGCAGGACGCCATATATCCTGCCATAACCCACTGAATGGACTGGGAGAGAGTGTAAACTACAATGTAAACTATAATCTATGCTGTGTAGCAGTGTTCCAAAATGTACTCATCAAATGCAATGAATGTGCCACACTTTGGTGATTGTCCCCATCTCCTTCCCGCCAAGTATTGGCAGCCGGCGCTGCCCCTCCTTCTCCCCTTCTCCGTCTTCCGCCTAGCCGTTATCTAGACAGCCCACACTTTCCCCTTCCCCTCCCTTGCTCCTAACCTCTTAGCCAGCTTACTGTCCAGTAACCGCCTACTGTCCAGTAACCGCCTACTGTCCAGTAACCGCCTACGCAAGCAACAGCACCTGCTGGCACCAATCAAGTCCCTTTACGTATCCCTAGACCCTATAAAACCATGTCCCCTTCAACAATAAAGTAGACTTGTGCCTAGACCTTGTCTCCGTGGTGTTCTTGCTTGCACCGCGCGTCCCCCATGCCTGAGCGGAGAGAGCGAGGGCCCAACGGCTTCGTGCCGAACCCCCTCCTCTCCTTCGACCGCGAGGCAGCCCCCGTCCGGAGAGCCCGCCCAGCCAACCGCCGACCCTCCCGGAGGCCCGCCGCTGCCCGCAGGTGATGTGGGAGGAGTGGAGGGGTGGGGTTATATGGGATCCTTTTACATTTTTGAATGTAATATTTTGTATGATCTATGTATCTTTAAAAAAAAATAGGAGGAGTGGGGGGGTGGGGTTATATGGGATCCTCTTACATTTTCTAATGTAATATTTTGTATGATCTATGTAGCTTTAAAAAAAACTATTAAAAAGGCTGTTCTTTTAAAAAGAGCTAAAAACTTTCACTTTCAAGTAATAATGATGTTATATTTTGAGCAATGCTTTCACTCTTAGCTAATAATTTATATGAAAATGATAATAGATATTTAACTCTTACTTTAAAAGTTTGTAATTTACCAGGTATTTTAAAAATTGTTTTTCTATTTTAAATACACCAAATATGTTCATGATGGAACATTGTCAAAACCTTACTATTAACTACAGTCTATATCTTCCATTTGGTGTATTTTCCCTGAACCCACCACGTTACTATTTTTATAAACAAACTTTTATTACAGAAAAAAAGTTATGTTTATGCCATACTGTAGTCTATTAAGTGTGCTATAGCATTAAGTCTAAAAAACAATGTACATACTTTAATTAAAAATACTTTATAGCTAAAAAATGCTAACCATCGTCTGAGCCTTCAATGAGTCATAATCTTTTTTTAAAAAATTTTTTCTCTTTATTTCTTTTAAATGTTACATTCAAAAAATATAAGAGGTCCCCATATACCCCCCACCCCCCTTACCCCACCCATATCAACAACATCTTTCATCATCATGGCACATTCATTGCATTTGGTGGATACATTTTGGAGCACTGCTGTACCACATGGATAATAGTTTACATTGTAGTTTACACTTTCCCCCAGTGCACCCAGTGGGCCATGGCAGGACATACAATGTCCAGCATCTGTCCCTGCAGTACCACCCACCCAGGACAACTCCAAGTCTTGAAAATGCCCCCACATCATATCTGTTCTTCCCTCTCCCTACCCTCAGCAGCTACTGTGGCCACTTTCTCCAATGCTACAATTTCTTTCACTACTAATCACAATAGTTCCATAGTAGAATATCTGTAAGTCCATTGTAATCCATACTCAATTCCTCCATCCTGTGGACCCTGGGATGGTTATGCCCACTCCACCTCTATATCGAGAAGGGGTTTAGATTCCACATGGATGATGGATGCAATTCTCCTGCTTGCAGTTGTAGGCACTCTTGGCTCCCTGGTGTGGTGGTTCTTCACCTCCCTGTTAGCTGGCTGGGTAAGTCCAATAAAGCAGAGAGTAGGAGTTGCAAGTCTGCTGAGGCTCAGGACCTGGCTGTCACATGGGCAGTACAGAGATTCAGGTTTCCTCAGTATACACCAACCCAAACGCCAACCACAGGTCCAGTAAAAGTAACAGAAGAGGCATGTGTAGAAAGGTCATATCTGAGTCCAACTCCATCACACTCAGGAACACAAACTCCAAAGTAGGGCCAACTCACGTGGCCCTAAACATGCATTGATGAACTTTTCCTTTCACGAAATACTTCTCTGTAGCATGTGATGCTATTTCATACCATTTTACCCACAGTAGAACTTCTTTTAAAATTGGTCAGTCCTCTCAAATCCTGCTACTGCTTTATCAAATAAATTGATATAATGTTCTAAATACTTTGTTTTCATTTCAACGAGGTTTATAGCATCTTCACCAGGAGTAGATTCCAATTCAAGGAACCACTTTCTTTTCTCATACATAAGAAACAACTCCTCACCCATTAAAGTTTTATCATGACCTTGCAACATTTCGGGCATATCTTCAGGCTTCATTTCTAATTCTAGCCCTCTTATTATGTCCACCACATCTGCAGTAACTTTTTCCATTGAAGTCTTGAAGTTTGGAAGAAATTAATTCCGTTCCCCTCAAAATCATCCATGAGGAATGGAATTAATTTCTTCCAAACTTCTGTTAATGCTGATGTTTTGACCTCTTCCCATGAATCATGAATGTTCTTAATGGCATGTAGAAATGGTAAATCCTTTTCAAAAGGTTTTCAATTGATTTGCCCAGATTGGTCAGAGGAATCACTGTCTATGCCAGCTATAGCCTTAAGAAATGTATTTCTTAAATAAGACTTGAAATTTGAAATGACTCCTTTATCCACAGGCTGTGGAATAGATGTTGTGTTAGCAGGCATGAAAACAGTTATTTCATTGAACATCTCCATCAGACCTCTTTGGTGGCCAGGTGCATTGTCAATGAACAGTCATATTTTGAAAGGAATCTTTTTTGCTGAGCAATAGGTCTCAATAGTGGGCTTAAAATATTCTGTAAATCTTGTAAACAGATGTGCTATTATCTAGGCTTTGTTGTTCTATTCATTGTACAAAGGCAGAATAGATTTAGCATCATTCTTAAGGGCCCTAGGATTTTCAAAATGGTAAATGAGCTCTGGCTTCAACTTAGCTGCCAATTAGCTGCATTAGCCCCTAACAGAGAGACAGTCTGTCCTTTGAAGCTTTGAAGCCAGGCATTGACTTTTCCTATCTAGCTGTGGAAGTCCGAGATGGCATCTTCTTCCAATAGAAAGCTGTGTCTTTTACATTGAAAATCTGTTTAGTGTAGCCACCTTCATCAATTATCTTAGCTAGAACTTCTGGATAACTTACTGCAGCTTCTCCATTAGCACTTGCTGCTTAACCTTGCACTTTTGTGTTATAGAGATGGCTTCTTTCCTTAAAACTCACGAGCCATTCTCTGCTAGCTCCCAAATTTTCTTCTGCAGCTTCCGTCTCTCAGTCTTCCTAGAATTGAAGAGAATTAGGGCCTTATTCTGGATTAGAATTTGGCTTAAGGGAATATTGTTACTGGTTTGATCTTCTATCCAGACCACTAAAACTTTCTCCACCTCAGGAATAATGCTGTTATGCATTGTCATTCATGTGTTTACTGGGTAGCATGTTTCATCTCCTTCAAGAACTTTTACTTTGCATTCACAACTTGGCTAATTTTTGCACAAGATAGCTTTTGGCCTATTTTGGCTTTAGCCATGATTCCTCACTAAGCTTAATCTTGTCCAGCTTTTGATCTAAACTGAGAGACTTACAAATCTTCATCTTACTTGAATACTTAGAGGTCATTGTAGGATTATTAATTGTCCTAATTTCAATATTGTTGTCACTCAGGGGATAGAGAAACCTGAGAAGAGGGAAGAAGATGGGGAAGTGATTGGTCAG
Organism: Dasypus novemcinctus; assembly: GCF_030445035.2. NCBI lineage: Eukaryota > Metazoa > Chordata > Mammalia > Cingulata > Dasypodidae > Dasypus > Dasypus novemcinctus. Next base: position 66,504,605 of record NC_080677.1, read on the forward strand.
AGGTACAGTCAGGACACTCACAATATTTATCCATTAAGTTCATTGTCTTATATAGGCACAGTTTGTGTTGCCTCCAAATGATTTCAATAGTAAAATCAAAGATCTCAGACCACCATAATAGACATAATAATGAAAAATCTTGAAATATTACAAGATTTACCAAAATATGACACAGAGACATGAAGTGAACACATGCTGTTGAAAAAATGGAACCAATAGATTTGCTCAACATAGGGTTGCTATAAACCCTCAATTTGTAAAAAATCCAATATCTGAGAAGTACAATAAAGCAAAATGCAATAAAGCAAGGTATACCTGTATTATTGTTGGTTATTCATAGGCCACTAATTACTATGCTTGCTGCTGATGGGACAAGAGGCAGAGTCTAAATGTCCCACAACCTTGCTGCTGTGATTTCATATACATTCTTTCTAATAATAATAATAGAAATTTTTTATAAATGTAATTTTGTAGGTTGAATCATAATTCAAAACCTGAGGTGAATTATTTTGTTGTGTATAAACTTCCATTTTATTGTTTCAAGTTTTTTTTTTTTAAGTTAGGTACACTTATAATTTCTTATTGAGTAGGTTCCACCTTGGAAATTGATGAAATTGATAATCACATCTATTTTATCCCAGAAAGAAGGAAGTAAAGAGGTAGGAATTGTAGGAAATAGGAGTAGATTAAGTTATATGATCTTCCTTGTACGTATCGTATATACATATAGTTGAAATGAATATAGTTGAAAGATATATTCCAAGAGAAGTTATTTCTTGAGTCTTGTTGCATATATCCCATCAGCAATAATATGATAAACAAAGATAGGCACAATATATATTAAACAGATAGCTTCTCTACTGGAATTAAATTTTTAATCAACTACATATTTTCATGGCCAACTTTTGGTTCTATGCTTTAATTCAAATCTCCTAAATGACTCTAAAATTATACTTGACAAAAGGATTTAAAAAGCTTGTTGTACATCATGGGAAGACTAAAGTCAAAGTTCTCCTGAGGGCTACTATGTCCAAATTCATGTTGTCATGAAAAGATGGCAACAGACAAATAATACAAGGAAATAGGCCCATTTATTATTCCTTATTTATTTTGTTCCTTTTCCTGCAAGTCACCTCAAAAATAAGTGGTGCCACATCATGGTTTGAGGTATTTCAGACTTAATGTTCTTTCTCCCATTCTTCTTTTTCCCTTTTGTTCAACTCTGGGACAACATTATTTAATGCTCTAGTTGTTTTACCCCTTGAATTAAGTATCATGGGTTATATGGGCATAAGTTCTGTTGTCTGTTGCACATCAAATGGTTTCATTAAAATATTGGAGTACATCAGGGCATGAAAACATTTGTGAGTTCTGCTCATTTATATACCATCCTCACAAATTCTCTTTCTGAACAACCATCTGTGTGAAGATCTTGATGAGGGAAGTGAAGAAAAGCCTATAGTATATGGCCTCTGGCAAAAGATGGTTGTGGGACCCTATAGTCTATAATTGTTGACTCCCAAAAAATTCTTTTACTTTTTAAATATAATTTAGTTATGGTCTTTTTCCAGATACATTGCTAGTTGGCACTTGGTAATAGTCCCTCAGTTTCAGGGAGGCTCATCCCTGGGAGTCGTGGTCCCATGCTGGGGGGAGGGTAGTGCATTTTTATGGTGAGTTTGGCTTAGAGAGAGGCCATATTTGATCAACAAGGAGGCTTTTAGGAGGTAATTCTTAGGCAGTATGTAATACTAGGCTAAGTTTCAATTTCACAAGAAAAGATTTATAAGTACAATCATCAATGTCAAGGGCCTGGCATAATGGTTTGTCTTCCTTCACTAGACATTGCCCTTGCACTCGTGGGATTCTTGCTGTCCTATTAGAGAATGTAGCAGAACTCCCCAGGAAGGAAATTCAATATTCTTTTCGTTATTGTGTGGATCTCCACCCACCAAGACATTGCCCCATGCACACTTGAACATATTCATACACCTTAGAGGCGTACCCCAGGTGAACCCCTCCCTACACATCCCATCCCCCTATCACTGACACTCTACACCAGTGGTCCTCCCCTGCACTGTTGTGACCCTTCTGTGATCTAAAACCTCTCCAAAATAACCAAATAAATTATAAGAAAATGTAATAATAATTTTTTGAAAACCCAATAAAATACACAAAATTTTTAATTTTTTTGAAATAATAAAATAATTGAAAAAATTTTTTCAGACATTATGTCTTTCATAACTGTTAGACCTGTTGCTCTGGATGTACAGTGACATTTTCTTCCATATATTCCCCCAGTGTCTTATTTTTTCATTTTCTTTTCAAAGAAGCTTTAGGATACAGAAAATTCACATAGAGAATATAGGGAATTCCCATATACCCAGTGACCTCCCCTCTTTCCCGTCTTCACTATTAAAAACATTTTATATGTGGATGGTACACTTATTACAATTGATATACAAATATTGAAGCATTGCTACTAACCATGGTCAATGCTTTACATTATGGTGTGCATTTTGGATTACATGCTTTTTTAAAAAAAATGTTATTTATTTATTTACTCCCCCCCATTGTTGTTTGTGTTTGCTATCTGCTCTCTGTGTCCATTTATTTGCTTTGTGCTTTCTGTGTCTGCTCATCTTCTCTTTAGTAGGCACTGGGAACCGAACCTGGGACCTCCTATGTGGGAGAGAGACACTCAATTGCTTGAACCATCTCAGCTCTCTGCTTTGTTATATCTCTCATTGTCTTTACTCTTTGTGTCTCCTTGTTGTGTCAACTCACTGTGCCTGCCCATCACACCAGCTCGCTGTCTTGCCTGACTTCTCCAGGAGGCACTGGGAACTGAACCCGGGACCTCCCATGTTGTAGGTGGGAGCTTAGTTGCTTGAGCCACATCTGCTTCCCTGGATCATACACTTTTATAGGTTTTTGATGAAATACAAATGAGTTTTTATGGCTAAGAGGCTTCAAAGTGAGTTGGGAGGTCATTCCAGAGGTTACACTTATGCAAGTCTCAGCAGGCTCTCATTCACAGCCACTGCAAACAGTGCCTCAAATAGCAGGGCTCCTGAGGGCTCTAGAGACATCCAGAAACTATAATGCAGGACAGATGGCTCAGGAACTCGGCACCCTGTCAGTGGGCCTTACTTTGGAATCTATGCTCCCCAGTGTTACAGAGTTAGACTCATTTATAAGTTCTCTACACCTGGCTTTTCTGCTGCTTTTACTTGAACCTATAATTAGCACTGTGCTTGATAAATATATGTCCCATAGACTTAAATCTTTGATCAGTCCATATTCCAGTTGAGCCCTGAATATAAGCAGAGTTGCAAAACCTACTCTCCAGTTCATTGGACTCACCCAGGACAACTAACAAGGAGATGCTGATGTTCCATTTCAAGGAACAGAGAGTGTCTACAATTGCAAGAAAGATAGTTCCATCTACCTGCCCCATGGGATCTTAGCTCCCGCTCAATTAGAAACAGAGTGGGCATCACCATCCTAAAATCCTCAATTTTGGAGATGGGCCTTGGTCTAAATTAGACTTATTACTTTTCAACTATAGATTTATTATTATTATAGCAATGGAAGAACTCTTATCATTGATATAAAGACAGTGGCAACCAGAGATTCTGAGGGATGAGAGAGGGAAGAATGGGTGAATTATGGGGCCATTTTGGGACATTGGAGTTGTCTTGCATGATATTACAGTGATGAATACAATTGTATATTTTGTCATTACCTACAAAATTGTGCAGGATAGGGTATAAACTATAATGTGAACTGTAATCCATAGTTATTAATAGTAGCAATGCTTCAACAATCAATTGTAACAAATATACCACACTAATGAGGGATGTGTTGATGTGGGAAAGTGTGGGAGGAGGAGGAAGTAGGGCATATAGGAATCCCTTACATTTCTTTTTTTGGATTTATTTATTTACTTCTCCTCCACCTCTGCCCCCGCTGTCTGCTCTCTGTGTCCATTTGCTGTATGTTCTTCTGTGTCTGCTTGTATTCTCATTCCTTGCTCTGGGAACGGATCCTGGGACCTTCCAGAGTGGGAGAAAGGTGATTACTCTCTTGTGCCACCTCAGCTACATCTTCTTAATGTCTCTCCTCTGTGCCTCTTGTTGCATCATCTTACTGCTCCAGCTCCTGGCATTGGCTGGCACTCCTTCACGGAGTGGCATTCCTGCTTGGGCTGGCACATGGCATGGGACAGCTCACTGCATGGGCCAGCTTGCTCTCACCAGGAGGCCTTGGGCATCAAACCCTGTACCTCTTATATGGTAGATAGGAGCCTAACGCTTAGGTTGCATCCATTTCCTGCCTTACATTTTTTGTGTAACATTTATGTAATTTAAAGCTACTTCAAAAATAACAAAATTAATTAAAAAAATAGATATAATTTGGGTGAGATTACAGCCAGAGCTCCACTGCCATGACCTTTAAGACAACCATGTTCACAATGACCAGGGGACATATGATAGTTTCCTTTTGATGCATTTATGTTGTAGCTTCTCTGTTAGAAAGTTACAGAACTCAGCTGAAGGGCAGCTACAAATGGCTCCAAACTAATACTCCAGGTAACTGGAAGGAGGGAGGTATAGAACGAGGTGCTCTATGGTGCATCATGGGAACACAGGCTCAGGTACAACAGAACTTTTCAACAAATGACAGCTTTAGAACTTTCTTTTTTTTTTTTTTTGTCTTTATTTATTTTTTTAATGTTACATTCAAAAAATATGAGGTCCCCATGTACCCCCCCCACCCCCTTCACCCCACTCCTCCCCACTAACAACCTCCTCAATCATCAAGAGACATTCATTGCATTTGGTGAATACATCTCTGAGCACTGCTGCACCTCCTGGTCAATGGTCCACATCATAGCCCACACTCTCCCACAGTCCACGCAGTGGGCCATGGGAGGACCTACAATGTCCGGTAACTATCCCTGCAGCACCACGCAGGACAACTCCAAGTCCTGAAAATGCCCCACATCACATCTCTTCCTCCTACTCCCTACCCCCAGCAACCACCATGGCCACTTTCTCCACACCAATGCCACATTTTCTTCGATTACTAATCACAATAGTTCATGAATAGAATATCAGTAAGTCCACTCGAATCCATACTCTATTCCTCCATCCTGTGGACCTTAGAATGGTTGTGTCCACTCCACATCTATATCAAGAGGGGGCTTAGATGTCAGATGGATGCTGGATGCAATTCTCCTGCTTTCAGTTGCAGGCAGTCTTGGCTCCCTGGTGTGGTGGTTGACCTTCTTCACCTCCATGTTAGATGAGTGGGGTAAGTCCAATAAACCAGAGAGTAGGAGTTGCAAGTCTGTTGAGGCTCAGGGCCTGGCTATCACATGGTCAGTCCAGAGATTCAGGTCCCCTGGGTATACATTAAACCCCAGCAACAACTACAGTTCTGGTGAAAGTAGCAGGAGAGACTTGTGGACAAAGATCACATCTAAGTCCAGCTCCATCACTTTTAAAGCATAAAGCATCCAAGAGAGCAATGGTTGAGATTCCATCATAACTAGTCTCCTGGAAAGGTCAATTGCTAAATCACAATCAGTGGTTGGCAGTTCTGCAAGCCAACTTTGTGTAGGAGAGGAGAGACAAATCTGTGCTGTCAGGGGATGGATATTTATGTAACTTAGCAGGAGGGGACTCTGCCCAGAGAGTTCCTGCCCTGAAAGTAGGTTTCTGGGTTTAAGATAAGGTCAGTGTTAGAGGTTTGCAATAATTAACAAGCTGTAGCTCAGTTTCCCCTGATATGCACTGGGGAAAGTCTACCTCATCCCCCATAAGCCTACATGTCCAAGGGCATGGTGCTTCCCTACCGGTTAAATAAACCACATAGAGACGGGAGTAAAGGGAAATGGAAACCTTCCCTACATACATATCAGAGGGAGATAAAATTCCTACAAAACAAAGAAAGATCTGCTCCTGCAGCATTCCAAGAATGTTTCCTAACCCACTAACTTCTAGTCACTGTCAGGGAAAGTTTTCACCTCTAGAGCTTCCTATTGGCCCCTGCACTTTACTCGGACCCTCAACCCCTCCCACCAACTATCATTCCGCCGCCTAGGAAAGTTCTGTATAAGTTCAAGTCCTCCCCTTCCAGGAGCCGGCTGAAGTCTCTCTTTAGAACCCCACCACGCTGGTGGGGGGGGGGGGGCTGAAGTATGTTCTTCAGACCCCCTCCATTGGGAGAGCTTCTCAATAAATCTTTCTTTGTCTATAGTCATTTCAGTCTCTGTGTCCCAGTAAGCACTGTATTTTCTCCAACAGTCAGGTCTTTTTATTAGACTTAATGTCTCTCCTAGGCCACAGAATGGAAACATTTTGAAACATCTGCACACAATAGAAAAACTGGGTGGGGGGGACAGTAGGTGAGGGCTCAGTGATAGCCAGTTGGTGTGTCCATGACTTCCCCAGCAGGAGGGAGGTCAGCATGTGGGTGGCAGAAGAGGTGGAAATGAGTCTAGTTAGAAGGGTCCTCTTCTGTGTAATAATCAGCCTGTCCTGGTCTGTTAGAGTCCCAGAGGTCTATATTCTTCACGTGGAGTTTTGGGGGTTTGGGCTCTAACATCAGAGAGATCTGCATGTAAGCCCTGGGTCTGCTACTTCTTAGAGTTGCCATAAGGTTAAATTAAATTGTGTCTGTAAAGACACTTAATTAAGGCTGGTCATTGTTACTTCAGTGACAGGGTGAAGGTGAAAATGCAAATCATGGTGGCTTCCATTCTTTCCTAATGACTGGGAATGAGTGGTAAGGATTGGAAGACAAGTGTGTGACTAGGAGAGAGTAGGGAGCATCTCCTACAATTTCCCTTATCTCCTAGAGGTCCTGTTACTTGGTGGCATATCTTCAACTCTTCTTTGCTTCCTTTATCTCCAGAGTCTGAACTGTAAGAGTCAGAAATAATGGATTGGTAAGTGGGAGATACTCAGGTGAGTTCATGTCCCAGGCTATAAGCTATTGACTTCTGGGGTGGATATAAAATTAATTGCAGTCAAAAGGAGGTCAAAGGCTATAAGGTCAACCCTTCTCATTACTGAATTCAGAGCAGAAATTCTGGATAAACTGTGTTCAAACTTCTAAAGCATACTAGACTAAAGCAAATAGAAAATTTGCTAAACATGGGTAATGTCATCTTGATTTCTCTTAACTACAGCTGAGACCAGGGTGAGGTGAGTTAGGCATTTGCCTTGAACACAAAAATTTAAGAGGGTGAAAGAAAACTTCAGGAATCAACACAAATAGTATTTTAATGAGATATTTTTAAAAATAAAAATGAATGCAAAAAACTCATGGCAAACAAGATAGCAATTTAAAATAAACAGGATCAGTAATGGCTTTGTGAAGAGATAAAATGGGGGCAAGGGGTTGCCTTTGGGGGGGCTTTGAGGGTTTGAGGGGGGCTGGGGATGGGCGGATGGGTAATATTGCCCAAAAAGTGGGGGGAGGGAGGGGTAGCATACCAACATAGGAGAGTGTCAGGTGTTGGTTGAGAGTAAAATGCTGAGAAAATCGTATCAAAATATAATTAAGAGGGTTACCTGTTTAGGATGCTCGGAGGGGATGGTCTGATGCGGGATGGGCTCCTGGGGAATGTCTGAATGCTCATTTTGCCAGAGTGGGTGGTACCATTGGGTAGAGACCCAAGTAGTGAGAGTGGGGGTGGACTCACATCCTGGGGAGGACTAATGCCATCAAATAGAGGGAACTGTATCTCTCGAGAGAAAGGGTGGCTCCCAGGGCACTGGGGCAGTTGAGCAAGTTAGGTCCTGAACACTGTTGCAAGTATCTCTGGATGTGGCTCCTCAGGAAATGGAGGTTGGCTGTCACTGTGGGTACCAAGGGGATGGGAAAATGGATGTTAAATGTGTGGAACCAAGGTAAATGTGGGGTAAGAGAGGAGTTTCGTGAGAGTACACAAGGGTGGATATAAAACATGTAATATTACACCATAAACATATAGGGGACAACAGACTAATAATGTAAACCATAATGTAAAACATAGGATAACTAAAAATTTAGAAAACTGTATATCCTAAAATATGGACCACAATGTAAGCACAGATGTCACCTTGTTTGAAAGCTATTGTCTCAGAGTCTCTACATCACTTTAAGTAAATATGATATGAATAAGTTATAAGAATATCGCTGTGGAAGGGAAAAGGTTTTATGGTAGATGTGTGGGAGTACTGTATATTGTATATATGAATTACTGTGGTCTAGGGCTCTTGTGAAGAGAAGTTCAATAATTAGGGGAAAAAAAAAAAAAGAAAAAGATAGGATGTAGAATTTTTCCAAGTCAACACGTATTCTGATTCTAACCTTTAAACCCAGCGCTATATGCCATTTTACTAGTAAGGGATCCTGACATTATATTGGGCTTCAATTTTCAGGAAGTTTTGGATCACAGAGTGGTTCAACAATGGCAGCGGAGGAATACTGGTATAGGATACTATTGACAGGTGATATATGGCTGACAGGGCATATGTCCAGGGTGCATGGTAATGTTTGGATATACTCATAGTGGCAACAATTAAAAACTACAGCTGTGGGGGTACTGGGTTCCTGGCCGGGGGTGCTCTGTTGTGGTCCCTAGGGGACCAGCGGCAGTCCCCCAGGTGCAACGGTAAGGACCAGGAAGGAATGAGGGTCCAACAGTGAGAGCATGATACTAATGACTATGCTTGTGAGCCTATATGCCTGAAATAAGAACAAGGCCTAGAGCAGCACTGGGCCTGGGAATTTCCTCCTGACAGCCTTCATGTTACTCAAATGTGGCCAGTCTCGAAGCCAAACTCAGCATGTAAATGCAATGCCTTCCCCGCAGCGTGGGACATGACACCCGGGGATGAGCCTCCCTGGCACCGAGGGATCACTATCAAATACCAACTGATGATGCAACTGGAAAATGACCTTGAATTGAAGGTTCAATGCGGATCAGCAGAATATCCCTGTCTACATATAATAACATGACTTTAAAATGCTGTTTGACCTAATGTAAGGGGGAAATGGAAAGGAGAAATGAGTTTATATGGCTACGAGTCTCTAAAAAAGAGTCTGGAGGCTGTCAGAAGGATTGCCCTTATGCACAACTGAGCAGAGTCTAAGAGACAGATAAAGTAGATACAACCCCAGGTATTGGTTCCTTTGAGGGCTAAAGAGACCCACGGGTTCTATGGTCATGGCAGATGGGGTTCACTGCCATGTCAGATGGCCCTTCTTTGGAGCTGGTGTTTCTCTGTGATGAAACTGGACTCAGATGGGATCTCTTTTCATAAGACTTTCATGCTACTTTACTGGAATTGTAGTTGGTGTTGGGGTTTAAGATATATTTAGAGGAGTTGAATCTCTGGACTGACAATATGATAGCCAGGCCCTGAGCCTCAACAGACTTTAGCTCCTACAATCTGATTTATTGGACTCACCTCACTCAGCTAAGATGGAGTTGAAGAAGGACAACCACCACACCATGGAGCCTAGAGTGCCTACAACTGAAAGCAGGAGGATTGCATCCAGTATCCATGTGGAATCTGAGCCTCCTCTTGACATAGAGGTGCAACGAACACAACCAATCCAAAGTCCACAGAGAAAAGGTGGCATTGGAGTGGGAAAAGTGGACATGGTGGCTGATGGGTGTGGGGAATGGCAGGAAGAGATGAGATGTGGAGGCGCCCTTTGGGACTTAGAGTTGGCCTGGATGGTGCTCCAGGGACAATTGCTGGACATTGTATGTCCTCCCATGGCCCACTGGATGGAACGTGGGAGAGTGTGGGCTATGGTGTGCACCACAAGCCATGGGGTGCAGCGATGCTGAGATGTACTCACCAGATGCAATGGATGTGTCATAATGATGGGGGAGAGTGTGGTGGGGGGGAGTGGTGGGGTGGGGGAGGTGGGGGTGAATGGGGACCTCATATTTTTTTAATGTAATATTTTTTAAAAAGTGAATAAATAAAAAAAAAAAAAGAAAAAAAAAAAGTAATGGCTTTGTACTGATCTTATTGGAGCATGGGGCTAAAGGAAAGAAAACGCAGTAATGTGGATCCTGTCTTGTAGTTTACCAGCCTGCTCTGACGAATACAACACAGTGGGTTGGCTTAAACAACAAGAATTTATTGGCTCATGGTTTTGGAGACTAGAAGTCCAAAATTAAGGCATTGGTAAGGAAATGCTTTTTCTCCGAAGTCTGTTGCATTCTGGTGCTGACGTACTGCAATCCTTGGGCTTCTTTGGCATGTGTTCCTGCCTCGCATCACACAGGCATCTCTCCTTCTGTGTCTGCTCTTCTGGTTTCTGCTGACTTCTGGCTTCTGACTATTCTCTGTATGTCTTTCTCTGTATAAGGCCTCTAGTTATATGGAATAAGGTCCAAATTAAGGTCCATCCATGTAAATAGGATTTTTGAAGACCCTATTCACAAGTGAGTCCACAGCCTAACTCACCTTAACATATTCACACCTACAGAAATGTGGATTAAGTTTAAGAACATGTCTTGGCTGGGATATATAATTCAATCTGCCATATCAAAAACTTTTGATATTTTTCATCATGGAGTTTTTGCATTATTTTGATTTCTTAAAATAATTGCATTAAAATATTATTTATTTTGATTACTGAGATTTTTAGATCCCTTAAATTTTTTTACCTGAGGTAAGTGCCCCACTTACCTCAACTAGTCCTGGCCTTGCCTTTATTTATTTATTTTTCGTTTTCCATCATTCAATTTTATTTATTTTATTTTTTAATAATATTCTTTTAAATTAAAAAAAAGAAACTTAAATTACATTAAAAACTTAAATTAAATTAAAAATATGGGGGATTCTCATATGCCTCACTCCCTACTCCTCACACATTTTCCCCTATTAACAACATCCTTCGTTAGTGTGGTACATTTGTTACAATTCATGAACACATTTTGGAGCATTGTAACTACACATGAATTATAGTTTACATTGTAGTTTATACTTTCTCCAGCACAATTTTGTAAGTTATGGCAAGATACATAATGGCCTGTATCTGTCATTGCAATGTCATTCAGGACAATTCCAAAATTCTGAGAATGCCCCCGTAATTACACCTATTTTTCCCTCTCCTTCCCTTCAGAACCTCTAGTGGCCACTGTCTCCATATCAGTAACTGTTCTTCCATTGCTAGAATCACAATAAGTCTACAGTAGAATAACAGTAAGTTTACTCTAGTTCATGGTTCATTTTCCAATCCTGAGGATTTTGAGATGGTGATGCCCACTCCACTTCTAATTGAGAAGGGACTAAGAGTTGGACTCAGTTGTGGTTTTCCTACACATGGCTCTTCTGCCGCTTCTATTTGAACATATAATTAGTACTAGAGTTGATGGGTATATGTCCAAGAGACTTAAATCTTTGGACTTTCCATGTGCCAATTGGGCCCTGAATCTCAACAGCATTGCAATACCTACTCTCCAGTTCGTGGGACTCATCCAGGACAACTAACAAGGAAATGATGATGGATAACGCCCATCCCAAGGAAAAGAGAGAGTCTGCAATTGGCCCTGCCTTTAAACCTTCTAGTCAGGCTAGGATCCTAATTTCAACACACTGTATCCTGTAATCTGTGTGGTTGACATGCCCATCATTTCATTCTTGGCCAAAATAATGAAGAGAGAGTGTTGCTAGATACCTCCACTTGGCTACTTTGTCATCATCTCCATCTCAAACACAGCAAGGATTAACATGAAACTCTAAAGTGACTTCCTTGCTGTCACCTTTTCTTCAGTTGCAGTATTATTCTCCCATTTATGCTGGACCAAAACTTCAGTGTCATTATTAACTCTGCTTTCTGTATTTATACTTATATCTGGTTGTCAAGCCATGCTAATTCTTTCCTTAGTCATTAAGTAAAAAGGACCTTGTCTTTTTGTAAAATAAGTATTAAAGAATATATTATGGTATAAAATTTCTGACATTTTAGTGGGTGCAAAGAAAAGAGTAAAAAAAATCAATGATTTCAGCATTCAGAGATACTCTCAATGTTGTAGTATGTATTCTTCTAAACACTTAACTATGCATTTGTAGTTAAAAATAAATTTTAAAAAATAAGATTGTCCTTTTAATGCTACATGGTAATCTCTTATTAACAATAAGTTATAAACACTTATTGTTAATAAATCTAGACTTACAAGATAATTTTCATAGCATCTAAATAAATGGATATACTCAATGTGTTTAATCAATCTCCTCTTGTAGGACATGAAGCTTATACCTACTTTTTTACTACTATGAGCAACTCCACAATGAACATCTTTATACATGCACACATCTGATGATATCCTTAAGCTAAGTAATTAGAAGTATAAAATTATTGGGTCAAAGGATGTATACATTTTATGACAATAGTTAGTGCTAAATTAACAAAATTTTGCTTTCCCCATTGCCTGAAGGAAGTGACTCTTTCTCCTAGATATCTTTTAATCTTTTAGATACTTGCCTTATTTTGTGAATTCCCTATTTATATCTTTTATATGTTTTCTCTTTTGTATTGTTCATCTATTTCAAAGTGATTTTTATAGAGTGCTTATATTAAGCATATTGTCTGGACATTAACTTTTAGTAATGTTGTATATATCAGTAGTATTTTCCCTAGTTTGTCAGTTATCTTTTAACTTTGTTATATTTTTACCAAACCTGAAATGTTAAGTTTTATGTAATCAAATCTCCTAATATCTTCCTTTATTTCTTGCTATGGAATCATGCTTAGAAAATCCCTCTTTACCTCAAGATTATACAAATATTTACCTAAAAGTTTTTAGTATTTTCATAGTTTAATTTCATAAGTACAGTTTACATTTCTTATTTTTAATCTTTTTTGTTTTTATTTTTATTTTTGTTTACTTTTTGCTTTTTATTTTATTATTTTTCTCTTTCTTATTTTTAATTTTGTTTCATTTTTTTATTAGTACAATTTTAATCCATTTAAAATTTATGTAGGTGCAAATGTTCTAATGACTCTTCCTGCTCCTTTCTTTCTTTACTTTCTTTTTTTAAGATTTATTTTATTTATGTATTCCCCCCTTGAGGCAGTTTGATATTGTTTATGAATTCAAAAAATAGGTATTGGAGTATGTTTGTAAACTGGTCTGTCGCTCTGGGCATATTAGATTATATTGGATTCAGAGGTTTCACTTTTTAAATAATGAATAAGGCTTTGATTGGGCCACATCAGTAGTCAGTAGGATGTTGCATCCCTGCACCCTTGGTGGGTGGCAACTCACAGAGAAAAACATGGCAAGGGACAAGAGTTGGGAGTTTTGAGCTGGAGCCCAGAAAGTAAGCACACAGAGGGCAAAGCAGCTAAGCCTGGAGAGAATTGAGCCCAAGGGAGAGAGATAGAGACAGTCACCTGATAATCTATAGCTGGCCTTGTGGAGAGAGCACAGCAGCCGAGCCTGGAGAGAAAAAAGAGCCTGGGAAAAGAGGAACCCAAGAAGCCTGAACTCTTGGCAGATGTTGGCAGCCATTCTGCCCCAACACATGGCAACAGACTTTGGTGAGGGAAGTAATTTATGCTTTATAACCTGGTAAGTGTAAGCTTCTACCCCAAATAAATAAATATAAAAGTCAACAGATTTCTGCTATTTTGCATCAGTACCTCTTTGGCTGACTAATACATCCTGCCTTGTTGCTTGTGCTCACTATCTGGTCTCTGTGTCCATTTGTTGTGTGCTCTCTGTCTGCTCATCTTCTCTTTAGGAGGCACTGGAAACTGAATTTGGGACCTCCCATGTGGGAGAGAGGTGCTCAATCACTTGAGCCACCTCAGCTCCCAGGTTTTTGTATTTCTCATTGTCTTTCCTCTTTGTGTCTCTTTGTTGCATCATCTTGTTGCATCAGCTTGCCATTCCTGACCATTGTACCAGTTCACTGTCTTATTTGTCTTCTCTAGGAGACACCAGGAACAGAAATATGGACCTCCCATGTGGTAGGTGGGAGCTTAATTGCTTGAGTCACATCTGCTTCCCACCCCTTTCTTTCTAATTCTCTTCCTAACCTCTTTTGGGCCCAGTATGATTATAGCTATCCCCTATTTAGTCTTCTGTTCTGTTTTAATTTTAAACACTCATTTTATCTTTTGAACAAAAACTTTCTAAAGATGCTCCATGTTAAAAACAAACAAGCAACACATAGTAATCCTCAGAGCCCTCTACCTAAACCTAGTTTTCCAATCTACTCTCTACAGGTGCTTTCTCTTCAAGATGGGCTAATATAATCACTATCCCCACAAACATGCCTTCTTGCCTCTGTGCAAATTCCTGAAACACCCCAAAATACCCTGTCCAAATTCAAACCTTTCTTTAAGGCATCTCTGGGAAATCATTTCTGCAGCAGTCTGTTCACAGAGCCCTCTCATTTTTTTAAGATCCCAATATTACTTATAAATTGGGTATTAGTTGTATGATGACTTGTTTAACATTCTATTTTTGCATTTGAAATCCTAAATTTCAGAGTTCCAGAGTTGGAAGAAACTCAAGATATCTGTCATCCAATGTGTTCTGATATTGAAACCCTTCTGCAATATTCTTGCTCAGTAGTTCTTTACTTTTTGTTCGATAACCTCCAATATGGAGAACCAAATATATTCTGTTATTGACCATGCTGTTCTCAGTGAAGTACTAATGATTAGAAAAGTTCTTATTCTAAGTCCTCAAATCTGTCTTCTTCTATCTTTTGCTCTTAGAGGGAATTGTGGAAAGGACAGTAAGTATGGGGTCTAGAAAAAGTGGTTTTGAGTCTTGACACACTACCCAATAATTTCGTGATCTTGGGCAAAATGTTCTAGGTCTGCTGGGGTTTGTTTTCTCATCTATAAAATAGGGATAATAATGCATACCTCATAATATTATGCTAATAACTTTAAATGAGAATTAATTAGGGACATATATGCAAGTACCTGACAAATCTTAGAATTCGGAGTGTTCAATAAATATTTGTGGAATTGAAATTTGACATCTCCAGAGCCATGCAGATGAAATCAAATCCTATAGGCTAATATTATATCTATTCAGCTTTAGTTCTCTTCTCCAAATTAAATATTTCCAATTACTTGAATTATATTCTCATATCATGATTTCTTATGTCATAATTTCCACTCCCCCACTCTCCTGGCCACTCCCTTCTCAAGATACTCCACTTTTCCAGCATCTCCCTTCAAGGATGGTATTTTAAACTTCTGCAAGCACTTCCACAGTGACCTAATCAGTATCTTATTTCATACAGTCAATAACAGAGATCCTCAAATCTGGATGTAAATAAGAATCACCTGAAGAGCTTTTAAAAATACTAACTTCACCTCCAGGAATTCTGTTTTAATAGATTCTGGGAGCCAGAATAATCACTTTTAAAATAGATGATCAGGTGATTCTAATATGCATAGGTCTATAAATTCCTCGGGAGCAGACCTATAATCCTTATTTGAAAAGCTTTGAATTAGAAGTATTTCAGAATTCAGATTTTTTTCTCCCACATTTTGGATAGGTGAAATGGTGTACATACCATTAACAGGAAACACCCCAGTGGGTCTTCCAATCCCTCTGCAATCAAATACACAAACACCTTGATAGCATAATATATAAAAATTCACTGTAAGTGGAAAATATAAAGATAAGTAGCTGCATATTAGTTGAGATCAAGTTTTGGTAGCCAAATGGATTTTGGCAACAAATTTAAGGGAAAAATTGAAATTGTAGTTAAAGGACAGTGGACCAGTACTTAGTGGTATCTTTTTAGTGCCTGGCCTGGTATACTGCCCGATGAGTTAAACAAATATTTGCTCAATCAATGAATGAGTGAGAAACTTTTCTGTATAGTATCTATAGAGGTATTGGTATATTTCCTGAGGTAGATTCTCCAACTAATATTTCTTTTGGTTCTTAAAACTGGAAACAAAATAATTTGAAAGACACCAACGAGGAATAAAATTAGTTTGTTCTGTTTGTTATCATTCTCTCAGGATTTCTATCCTGAAAATAAACACACATGAAATTACTGAAAACAAATGGAGAACTTTTCTGGAATGTAAGTAAGTAAACCAATAATTTTTTGTGTCATTGGTACAGTAACAATTGAGAAAAGTATTAGAGCACAGTTGAAAACTCTAAATTTCACTGAGAATGACAATGAAGGACTCTAAAGAAGATTCTGATTTTCAATAACCATGATTTTGTCTGCGTTAAGAGACATTAAATAAGATAGAATTGCAGGAATCTACACATATGAATAGAATTAAGTTGTAAGAATCAGCAATCAATTAAAAACAAAACAAATCTCCAGTTCTGCTTGTTTTCAAAGAAGGAAATCTATAAATAAATGAGAGCTAGTTAGGTATTTAGTGCAGACTGGTGCAATCTTAGCCATTTAAGAGTAGGCATTTAAGAGGCTTTAAGATGGTGGCTTTTACTGAGTAGTACTCTGCAACTTCTCACCAGGAAGAATCCTTTTTCGAATTTAGATATGAATTCAAAGCAAACTTTTTCCCTGCTCAATTTTTAACTTTAATTGATTACAGTTAGTTAATTTTTTCAAGAATCCCAAACTAATATTGTTCTATTTCTTCGATTAGCTTTTTTACATTTGCTGATGTCTAACAAACATCCAGGTGAGACATATACCACTGGTCTGAGGACTGCAGTTTAAGTAGGAAGGATCTTTGTTTTGCGCTCCTTTCCTCAGGAAAAAGGTATATAGCAGAGATAAAAAGATTCTTTTATTTATTTTTTTTAATTGTGGTAACATAAAACAAAATTTCCCATTTTAACCATTTTAAATGTACACTTCAGTGCCATTAATTACATTAATAATTTTGTGCTATCACAACTATTCACTACCAAGACTTTATCACCCCAAATAGAAACTCTGTACCCATTAAGCAGTAACTCCCCATTCATGCCTCCTCTGGTAACCTCTACTCTGTCTCTATGAATTTGCTTTAGACATTTTATCTGAATGGAAGCTGCAATATTTGCCTTTTTGTGTCTGCCTTATTTTACTCAACATAATGTTCTCAGGGTTCATTCATGTTATAGCATGTCTCAGAATTTCTCTTCTTTTTATGGCTATTCCATTATTCAAATATATCACATTTTGTTCACCCATTTATCTATTGATAGATACCTTTTGGCCATTGTGAATAATGCTGCTTTGAATATTAGTGTACAAGTATCTGACTGAGTCCCTGCTTTCATTTCTTTTGGACATTTACCTAGGAGAAGAATTGCTGGGTCATATGGTAATTCTATGTTTAATTTTCTGAGAAGCCATCAAATTGTTTTCCAACAGTGGTGGCACCATTTTCCATTCACACCAACAATGTAAAAGTTTCAAGGGTTTAGGCGTTTGGGGAAAGAGGGAAGAACTTAGGGAGAAAGGTAAAGACTGGAGAGAAATAATGCAAGGAAAACATTCCTTGGACTGGAGAGCAAAGAGTTAGAGAGAATCAAGAAGATCTTTGGTGCTAGTGTCCCTGAGAAGACCCCTGACCCTTGCAATACCCCTGATTAGTGGGTTGTGGTTGATTTCCAGTAAAGAACAATAAAATTCCATGAAAAATATGGGACTCTGTGGAAGTCATAAGAAACTTTCATATGGACTAAGTGCAGGGTTTAGAAAGAAAATTGATCTGGACAGTGTGTGGGGAGCCACCCGCTGTGAGACCTATTTACAGCCTGGCACAACATGGCGGATCTCACAACATGGCGGAGTTCACAAATCTGCCCTGTCATTTCCTTATTCTTCTTCCTCCCTGCTTCCTTGTTCTCCCCTTCCCGCAACTCTGGCGACCACAGCAATACACATGCACAAGGCGTGAGACTCCGCAGACCCGACGCGAACTGTCAGCCAATCCCCTCCTTGGACATCTGCCACCCACAATACCAGCCTCTCACCTATGTACATGTTCCCTTCCCTCCCTATAAATTCCCATGTTTTACCCTCAATAAACGAGGCTTGATCAGAACCCTGTCTTGTCTCCATTCTTCTCTCAACTCCTGCCCCACCCTGCTTCTTTCCACAGGTCCCTGGATTTGCCCCCGCCGGCTGGAGCAACAGTGTAAGAAGTGTCTAAATTTTTGTGTGGATTAAGTGACTGTCATGTATGGATTAAGTGAATTGAAATTTGTCATGTATTCGTAACAGTGCCTGACCCATAGTATATACTATATAAATGTTGGCAATTATTATTTTTCCATGAATTTAAGCTTTAGAAACCCTCCCACCAATTTCCAAGCTTCTCTCTACCCAATACATCCATTCCAAGGGAGTCAAGAGACGCTAAGACTTGTGCTCACCCCTCCCCCAGCAGAATCTAGAAAACCTAGTGGAGAAAAGCTTTTTTATTCAACAAAACATCTATAAAATAAGGATGGAAGAGAAATATCTTTTGAGAATACGTAAACAAGGAAAGCAGTGACATCAATAGGGAGGAGGGGTAAAAAGAGGAAAGGACTGTTAGAATTCCTGGAGAGAGGAGAATAGAAGAAGACATTCTCTGTGCTTGGCCTCCTGCCTCCTATGGCCCTCCACACTCCTGCTCTCTGATTGATGATTTTCACCTGAACCATGGAATAAAGACTTACTTAAACCATCCTTGGGGATGTATATTTCCTTGGTAGATGTATATTTCCTTTGGGCACAGGTGAATGAGGAGGTCACTGGAGCAGAGAGAAGGTAGATTCCCTCTGTGTTAGTCAGGATTCTGCAGGGAGACAGAACCAACAGGATACATATTTATACTGTAAATATTATATTAGCATATGAATTGGCCCACATGACCATGGAAATGGGCAAGTTGGAATTATGTAGGGCAGGTCACAGCTGGGAACTCCGATGAAGGCTTTAAATATATTCCCCAGGAGAAGTTGACTAGTTGAACGGATAATAAAAATTCTCCCTTCTGACTGCTGAAATCATCGGTTTTTCTTTTAAGACCTGTAATTGATTGGATGAGACTTCTCTCATTGTTGAAGTCAGTCTCTTTCTTTGATTGTAAATGCAATCAGCCACAGAAATAGTAAATTTAGCGATGCTTTCAATGTACAGAACATTCTCACAGTAACAATCAGGTCAGTGCTTGACCTGATTGGACACCATAATCTGGCCCTTGAGCTGTGAATTTAACCAGCACACCCCCCCTTCTTATAAAGTTCTAGGCAGATTACTAAGCATTCAGTGCAGGCACCTGAAGTCAAGAACAATAAGGAAGACTTTTTCAGTAAATCTCCTACACTCTCTGGCTTAGCAACTGAATCCCGGTGTACCTGCTATATACATATTAACTTTGAGGTACATGATCTAATGAATTCTATTTTTTTTTCTAGCCAGTTGGAGTTGGGCTTCTGCCATTTGTAACCAGAAAGAGTCCTGACTAGTTAAGCATGTGGTTTGGGAAATGATTTTCTTACTGTTAAATATGAAGGAGAGAGTCTAAGGTTCTTGAATGGAGCCATACAGTATGCACTGGGACATGTATGTTTTGCTCAATATATTGTTAAACATATAATGTTGCATGTATCAGTAGTTCATTCTTGTTTATTGCTGAGTAGTATTCCACACTAATATAACCATGATATGTTTATCCATTCTCCTTTTGACATTTGATTTGTTTTCAGTTTTTAGCTATTATTAATAAAGTTGCTCTTTATATTCATGTAAAACTCTTTTTGTGAACATATGCTTTCATTTCTTTTTCATAATTACCTAGAGGAGGTATTTTTGGGTCATAGTATAGGTACATGTTTAACTCTATTAGAAACTGTTAGTTATTTTAATATAACCATTTAGTTTATATAGAAAATCCACACATCTTTCCTTACCAGGCAGTGATCACAATCTTTGGAATAAAGTCTGGGATGGAATAACTAGAGGCTGAGCCTAGAAAACTCAGATTTGTTAAGTGGTAGAAATCATCACTTATATTCAGGTATGAATGTAGATAATTTAAAAAATTTTTTTAATTTAATTTAATTTTTTAAAAATACTTAGATTACATAAATGTTACATAAAAAATATAGGGAATTCTCATATGCCCCACTCTCTAGCCCTCCCACACTTTCCTACATTAACAACATCCTTCATTAGTGTGGTACATTTGTTACAATTGATGAATACATATTGTAGCACTGCCACTAAATGTGGATTATAGTTTACATCATAGTTTAAACTCTCTCCCACCCATTTTTGTAAATTATGTCAAGATGTGTAATGGCCTGTAACAGTCACTGCAATATCATTCAGGACAATTCTAATGTCCTGAAAATGCCACCATATTACACACACACATATATATTTATTTAAAGATGCTTAGGTAACGTAAAAATTAAAGGGGACTCCCATATGCACTGCTCCCCACACCTCCCACATTTTCCCACATTAACAATGTCCTTCATTACTGTTGTACATTCATTGTAATTGATGAACATATTTTGGTGCATTACCACTAAGCATGGATTAAAGTTTACCTTGTAGTTTATACTTTCTCCCACCCAATTCTGTAGGTTATGGCGATATATAATGCCATGTATCTGTTGTTGCAATGTCATTCAGGACAATTTGCAAGTCCAGAAAATGCCCCTGCATTACACCTGTTTTTCCCTCTCCCTGCCCTCAGAGCCTCCAGTGGCCACTGCCTCCACATCAATGATATAATTTCTTCCTTTGCTAGAATCACAATATGTCTATAGTACAGTACCAGTTACTTTACTTTAGTCCATAGTTCATTCCTCAATTCTGAGGATTCTGGGATGGCGTTGTCCACTCCTCCTTTAATTGAAAGGAGACTAGATTCCATTAGGGCCGATGGATGGGACTCTCTTTCTTGCGGTTGTAGAACCTCTCGTTCCTTGGTATGGTAGTTGTCCATCATCACCTCCTTGTTAGTTGTCCTGGGTGAGACCAATAAACCAGAGAGTAGGTGTTGCAACTACGTGGAGATTCAAGGCCTAGCTGGCACATGGATAGTCCAAAAATTTAAGTCTCTTGGATATACACCTACCAACTCCAGCACCAACTATAGGTTCAACTAGAGAGAAGAGTCATGAGTAGCGAAACCACAATTGAGTCTAACTCTGTTCCCTGGGGAACATAAATTCCAAAGTAGAACCTACAGGCAAGGTACCAAACTCCTGAGCTATCTGCCCTGACTATAGTGTCTGGATGTCTCCAGAGCCCTCAAAAGCCCCGCTATTTGGGGTAGTACCTACTTTGGCAGTCAATGAGATCCTGCTGAGACGTGCATAATATAACTTCTGGAGTGACCTCCCGATGCACTTTGAAGTCTCTTAGCCATATAAAGTCATTTTTCTTTACCTTTTCCCCCTTTTGGTCAAGGTCTTTTTCAAGTTGCATTGTTGGTTGGTGTTTGGTAGTAATCCCTTGGTGCCAGGTAGCTCATCCCTGGGGTTCATGTCCCATGCAGGGGGGAAGGTAATATATTTATATGCTGAGTTTGGCTTAGAGAGAGGCCACATTTGAGCAACAAGGAGGCTCCCAGGAGGCAGCTCTTAGGCAGTCTATAATACTAGAACAAGTTTTCATTTCAAGAGTGAAGGTTCATAAGCACAGTCATCAATATCAAGGGCCCTTCAATGGACCATCCTCCTCCACTAGTCATTGCCCCTGTGTTTACGGGATTCTTCACATTCCTTTAGAGGATGTGGCAGAGCCTCTCAGAATGGGAATTTGATATTCTTTTGGTTATTGTGTGAATCTCCACCTAGCGTGACAATGCCCCATGAACATTTGAACACATTTATATCCCTTGCATGTATGCCCAGGTGAGCTTCCTCCCATGTGTCCCCCATCCCTGATACCCTGCACCAATCATCCTCCCCTGGAAAGTGGATAATTTTAAGGACTTCTAATAACCTAGTTCTTCTGTCCAATTATGACAGAATATATCTACCCGCCATTGACACACTATCCCTTTCGTGACAAGGGATGGCAAGTTATCCCCAATATTCATTCCCCCCTTTCTTTGATGACAGGGCACATGACTACTCAGATTTAAGACAGTGTTTCTCAGCCTTCTTTGTAGCTTCTGGCCAATGGATATAAGGGGAAATATCTTTGGTGGTGTTTCAATTACTTAGCTATTGTCAATTGACTCCAGATTGAACTTTCTATCTTCTATGATGCTGTAGCTGAGACCCTGCAGTCTACATTTCTTCAAACTCTTTGCCTTCTGTCAGTAGAAGACAATTCAGGGAGATTAGAAGTTTGGGGGAGGAGAGAAGGGATTTTCTTCCTGCTTGTTTGCTATTCTTGTCAGTGAGGCCCAACTCAGCATTTTGTTCCAGGATCCAGCTTCTTTTGGTACTTTCAGAATTAGCCTGGTTTGTCTGCTCAAAGGTTCTTGGAGCAGCTTGGTCCCAATTCTTCTGAGCTTCTGGGTTCTAACAATTTAAACCCTTTTCTTTTATTACCCTGGCCTAAAGGGAGGTAGCTGCGATTATCTCTGGGTTACCTGAGTGTTTCTATTTTGATCTTGAGCCGACCAACACCTGTGTGACCAAATTCCCTGTATTTTATTTCCTCTGTTGTAATACTTACTCTGGTGTCAGTTTTCCTGACTAGGTCCTCATACTCAGTAATAGGAAAGGCCCTAAGAAACAGATCCTAAAATATTGATTTCTGAAATTGGATCAATTATGTTCTTGGCCTTAAATGCACTGTTCAACTTCTTGCCAGTAAAAACATGAATTACTAATAATCCAGGACATGCGGTGGTATCCTGATTAATTAAATGATCTTTTGTGATTGACTGTGATGAAGTGTTTACTGAAGTAAATGTCTTGGAGACTATGAGCATGTGTGTTTGTTAATAATTAAGACTAAATGTACTGTAAGGTAGGCTAACTGCTTTGGACTGCACTGGTGAGCTAGTGAAATTGAAAGTTCAGACCTTTAAACTTCCAGCTAAACACACTGTCTGACAGTTTCTATAGCAGCCCCAAAAGAAACTATTATTATTATTTTCGAAGGAGGTACCGGGAATTGAAGCCATGACCTTGTGCGTGGGGAACAGCCGTTCAACCACCTGAGCTACATCCGTTCCCCTAGAAACTCTTTATCTTGTGTAGCCACTAAGCTGACTTTGTTGGAGGTTACTCCAGAATTACTTGTATAGTTTGCAGAAATACAATACAAGTTGGCTTCATAGACTTACCAATCTCTTACTTGAAAGTTAAGAAATTGATTGAAAAGAACTGTGACTTGGAAAGGGGTTTCTGGGTAGACAAAGCTGAGGGTGTTAAACTCCTGAGTTTTTCTGAGCCTCCCTTGCCAGCAGAATTAGCAGCTCATTTTGTATATGAGGAGAGTGACCTTCCTTACTTGAAGGATCTGTAATAATCTCACTGACAGCAGTTTCCATAAAAAGGATGCTTAGTTAGTCTCCTCAAGACCTACTGGTGCCATTGCTCATGGCCTTTAGACCCATAACTTGAGTCAGAACAGGTACAGGGCATGGCTCAGGATGGTATAGCTTATACTCAAAATAATTGAAAAATTTTCTAATAATTATTGGTAGAAACCTGAGGAATTGGTGTAGGAATGGATTTTATGGGTGTTAGACAAAGTTGAATGGAATACAGCATTGGATTAGCTGAGTCTATTGATTTGACTACACAGAGAGTCTGAATTTAACGCCTTAGCTTGAGCAGTTAGAAGTAGGTCTAACAGTTGGCTTGGTTGCCTAACTGAAACCTGAACTCAATGGTATTGAGATGTTAGACCTTCCAGGCATGATTATGAGGAAGGAATCCAAAAGTTTGGGAGGTGGGAACAAGGACTGAATTAATCACATGAAATTTTACACTCCTCCAACCCCGCCCCCTGCCCCCCCAATATAATACAAGAGTCAGCCCAGTGATCATTTCCTTCACTAAGGCACTGAGAAATATATTAGTGAGAGGATCTCCAGCCTCTATAAAAATGATTGTGGTTGATAACTCTTCTCTGGAGGTTAAGGATGATGGTGGGGATGATGGCATCAGAGGCAGGTAGCAGGAAGAGATAAGGGGGCACAATTACTTCAACTGGCAGAAGCCATAAAGTAGAGTTAGAATGCTTTGACTCACTTCACAGAGGAGACACTGAGGCTCCCAAAATTAAGTTTCTTAGGAGTAGAAATAGAACTAGGATGCATATCTCCTGACTTCCTGTCTCAGACTCCTTCATTAAAATACACTTAGGTCTAAAGTCACCAGATTGCTTTGGTCTGTATTTCAAGACTTAAGACCACTTTGATTCTACACATTTATATTCATGCATGCTTCACTTATTTGTCTCTCACATATGAATCATGGATATAAATAATAAGATGATCCTACATTATGCAAAAATGAAAACTGTATTCCATTTTAGTAACGACTGCATGCATGTTTTTGCTGCCTTTGAGCTCCAGTGGTAGAAGCGAGTAGTTGTGACAAGGCTCTTGTGACCTGCAAAGTTTAAAATATATACTATCTGGTTCTTTACAGAAAAAGTTTGCTCACCCCTCTTCTAAAATAAAACATTGCAGATAAAGCTGAAGTTCCTTTTGATTAGCTTTTTTTGTCAGGATAAATTTGATAGTATTATGTTTTCATGTGTGTATATTAGTTGTAGATTTAAATCATCTATCATTTCTCTGGTTGCTAGGGAGGATGGGCAAATTTCTCAGAAGACAGATCAGATTGACCGTTACCCAAAGAAGGCAGGCCACTTGGCCTCACTGCTCATGGATGTGTTTTCAAAAGGTAATTAGTGCAGTGAACTTTTACATGTCACTGATGGGCTGCAAAATTGCCTCTTGGTGATTAGCTAAGAGGTAACTTTACTTTGTCACTGTTAATAACAGTGATAATAAACAATAGCTATTCCCTCACTCATTCTTAAGGTCTGTTAATTTTTATTTTCATTAGAGAAAATTGAACAAATATGTAAAAGGGTAAAACGGAGAAGAAATTGTCATTTTAAACATATCACCTAAAGGTAGTCATTGTTAATTTGTTTTTTTATTAGCATTTATTTTAATTTAAAAACACTAAATAAATGAAAAGAAAAAAACCTGATGCATTAATTTCTTTTCAATAGTTTCTAGCTTATCTTTAAATATAATAGTTATAGAATATTTAGCCAGTTAATTATTTGCGGGGAAGTGGGTGTGGCTCAAGCGATAAGACCTCCACCTACCATATGGGAGGACCCATGTTTGATCCCTGGGGCCTCCTGGTGAAAAAGAAGAGGAGAAAGCATGCCTGCATGGCGAGCCAGTGCTCACATGGTGATCTGAGTGCTCACGTGAGTGCCTGCACGGTAAGCCGGTGCCCACGCGGCGAGCCAGTGCCTGCACAAGTGAGTCATGCAGCAAGATGATTATGCAACAAAAGAGAGATGAAGGGGAGAGTCAAGGTGAAGTGCAGCAGAGACCAGGAACTGAGCTGGCACAATTGACAGAGAATCTCTCTCCACATCAGAGGTCCTGAGGACTGAATCCCATTGAATTCTAGAGGAGAAAGACTAGAAGAGAAGACAAAAAGAGAAATAGATTCAGAAGATCACACAGTAAATGGACACAGACAGCAAAAACAGCAGGGTGGGAATAAATAAATAAATAAATAAATAAATAAATAAATAAATAAATCTTACCAAAATAAAATAATTATTTGTCACCTGCCTCTTTTTTGTGTGTGTGAAATGCAAGATTTCATTTATGTCCCAAAAGTCAAGAAACACTCATTTCGAGGACAGATCATTTTTTCTAAATTACCAAAGTCATCCTGGAGATGAAGTTGTTTTGAGACGATTAATTTTTTTTGTTATTCCACGAAAATTTACTGCTGTGTTCCCTATTCACTATTTGCATTTAAAAAAATCTCTTAGAGAAACAAATGTAAAAAACTCCTAGGATCCTTTTCCATTTCAGAGCCTCAGTCAACCAGAGCCCTTGTCTTGCCTCTTGTTTTCCTGAAGGAACTCCACAGCGGCTTCTCCCTCAGATTTGTCCTCTGGAGAGAACTCCATGTTGAAATATTTCCTGAAAATTTACCAGTCTTAAGATGTATTTCAAAAGCCTCTTTTCAAGTGATTAAGCAAATATGTTGCCTCGATAATGATTTAATTCTTACTTTAGCCTTGCTCCCCGCCCCTCAAGATTATACTTATATTTTAAAAGAGGTCTACTCAGTGAACACTGTATTAATTTCCTATTAATGCCATAATAAATTACCTCAAATTTAGTGCTTTAAAACAACTCAAATTTGTTATCTTCTAGTTTTGGAGCTCACAAGTCTGAAATGAGTCTCACTGGGTTATACTCAAGGAGTTGGCAAGACTGCATTTCTTCCTGCCTGCTCTAGGGAAGACTCCATTTTCCTGCCTTTTCTGGTTTAAAGGGGTCTCCACATTCCTTGGCTCATGGCCCCTTTCCAACTTCTAAGCCAGTGATGGCCTACCGAGTCATTTTCACATTGCATCCCCTTGATACTGATGCTTCTGCCTCCCTCTTCCACATTTAAGGACCCTTTTGATTACATGGGGCCCCCTGAACAATCCAGGTTAATCACTCCATGTCAAGGTCCTTAATTTAATCATATCTGCAACGTTGCTATGTAAGGAAATATATTCAAAGGTTCTGGGGATTGGGACATGGGCATCTTTGGGGAACTTTATTCTGTCTACCATAAATGCTTTATTTATTTATTTTAAAGATTTATTTTTATTTATTTCTCTCCCCTTTCCCCCACCCTAGCCCCATGTGTCTGTTCTCTGTGTTCATTTGCTGCATGTTCTTTTGTATGCTTCTGTTGTTGTCAGCGGCATGGGAATCTGTGTCTCTTTTTGTTGCATCATTTTGCTGCATCAGCTCTCCATGTGTGCGGTGCCATTTCCTGGGCAGGCTGCACTTTCTTTCGCGCTGGGCAGCTCTCCTTATGGGCGCACTCCTTGCATGTGGGGCTCCTCTACATGGGGGACACCCCTGCATGGCAGGGCACTCCTTGCGCGCATCAGCACTGCGAGTGGGCCAGCTCCACACGGGTCAAGGAGGCCTGGGGTTTGAACCGCAGACCTCCCATGTGGTAGGCGGGTGCCCTATCCATTGGGCCAAGTCCGCTTCCCTCCCATAAATGCTTTAATTTAAAAGAGTGATAATGTTTGAAATAGGGCAGTCATTGGGGAGATAATGCTTTCTGCTTGCAATCATGTTAGTTTACTGCTTTAGCTGTTGTAGTGACAAAATACTTTTCATGTGTAAAATTGCTATTGTTGAACACTTTTTCAAGGCCTAAGGCAAAATTGTGGAGCAGAAATTTGTTTTAGTTGGTAAAAAATTCCCTGTACATTCCTGTTTCTTATTTCCAGAATTCTGCTCTTGTCTCTTTACTCCCAATTTTTGGCTAATCCTGATAAGATATGTGGTAATAGGAGCTGATGAAATGACTCTCCTAAGAACATTTGCTTATTATCAAAAGGCTTTTAAAATCAAAAGGCTGAAAGACACAGAATGGCACTCTAATTTCTAAAATGTCCAGTAATGGGATGGCAGTAAATTATATTCAAACATTTATTTATTACATACTATACTGGCAGTGATTCAAAAGAAAAATGAAGCCCAAATGTCATCCTCAAGGAAGTGACATCTGCTCAACTTAGAACTTTTGTTATTGGATCAGAGGCCTTTCAAACCGCCCAAGAGAGTCCTACTTGTTTCTGTTCATGTGTTAGACAAGTTCTAGTCCTTTGAAACTATGCTATCATTTACAGATAAAAGCATATAAAAACTAGTTTTTCTTTAGACTTTAGACTTTGCAGAGTTGGGGGAATGGAGACCTAGTAGGAATATCCAGAAGGGTATCCCAAGAATGTTAATTGGGAGTCAGGAAGGTTAAAGGCATGTTTTAGCTGTAGACCAGTGGTTGCAAATTTACTCAAGTGGTCTGCTAATAAAATGTAGCTTTAAGGTTTCTTATACCTTCTGGGAGCAGAAATAGAGGAGGAAGGAATGAAACAGAGATAAACTTTAAACTTGGTAGTATACAATAGCATAGTCTTCTCTCTTTTGAAAGACTCAGATTCATAGAGTTGTTGGATTTTGAATTTCTTTCCCTTCCATATCTACCTTTCCAAAATGGCATCTGAGTGTATTTAGAGGTGAGTTTAAGTGATCACATGATGTTAGAAGGATACAGAGATCTCTGGATTTTAGCTGGTCTTGGTTGTGGAGTGGCTTTTATGGTTTTCTTTCTTTTTTTTTTTTTAAGATTTATTTTTAAAAATTTATTTCTCTCCCCTCCCTGCCCTGTTGTCTGCTCTCTCTGTCCATTAGCTGTGTGTTCTTCTGCTTTTGCTTGTGTTGGTAGGTTGCACCGGGAAACTGCATCTCTTTTTTTGTTGCGTCATCTTGCTGTGTCAGCTCTCTGTGTGTGCTGCGCCACTACCTAGGTGGGCTGCCCTTTTTCCGCATGGGCCGGCTCTCCTTGCAGGGCATACTCCTTGCACATGGGGCACCCCTATGCGGGGGCGCCCTTGTATAGCATGGCACTCCTTGCGTGTGGCAGCACTGCACATGGGCCAGCTTACTACATGGGTCAGGAGGCCCTGAGTATCAAACCCTGGACCCTTCATATGGAGGGCAGACACTCTATCAGTTGAGCCACATCTGCTTCCCACGGTTATCTTCCCAGACTAGTGGCCAGTGAAGTGTACAAGGACCTGTGTGGTCATTTGGACCTTATGCTGGCATATGCCCTGGTTCTAGTCATCCATTTCTGGAAGTGAAGTCTCCATATATTGTTGCCTCAACATCCCAACTATAGGATTTTGCTGTCCTCAAGCTTTCTCAGCACCTTGTGCCTGTTTTATCAGGACATAAGGGAACATTTGGATCTCCCAGATCTCTTGTGTGGACTACTGTATACAGACATCTTCCTCCACTGATGCAGCATTATTGCTTCTGTATCATGCCGGATGAAGTCACATGTGGCACTTCTAGGGTCATACAGTCTTCTGAGTATGGCTGGATGTTGAAGGCAACATTACCTGGGAGACAGACTCTGAGACAGGGATTTGCAAGCAAGAGTTTATTGATGAGGTCTCTCAGAGTCTACACCCTTGGGGGAATTGAGGACTGCAGGACTAAACTGTGATGCAATGTAGCAAAGGCCTCAGCCTATCCAATGGGGATGCTCAGAAGCTGGAATGGAACATAAAATTGCCCCAAATTAAGACAAGTGAATTGGGCCTTTATAACTCTATATTGACCAGCCGTTGGGTAAAAGTTGCTGCTTCCCAAAGGAGGAGTGACCTTGGACAATGTGGCTTTCTTCATCTCAGGACAATTCCTTGAGAAGTATACAGCTGCAAACTGTCAGACATTAACACTCCCAGCAGCCAGGAGTTCCTCAGTCAAGGGAGGAACTGGGGAAGCATGCCTTTAGCCTTCCTGACTCCCAATTAACATTCTTGGAATACCCTTCTGGATATTCCTACTAGGTCTCCATTCCCCCAACTCTGCAATCCTCTGATCTCCTTTCTCTATTTCCTCACTATTTCTATTTCTTATATTCTATCTGAACAGTAAGGGGTAGACTTTGTCTGTCCTCATCCTCTCTAGAATGGACTTCTCCTACATCACGTTGTAAAGAATTGTGAAGGGCCTGAGATTTTATCCTGCTTGAAGGTTAACAAGTGAACTTGCCACCGTTTCATGGATACAGGCAGAAGACACGTGATTCCTGGCTCAGAGACTAAGGGTTTTATTATTCATACCACATCAGGCAGCATTTGCTTCATTTTAGTGTCAGTTTCCCTAGTCCCCCAAATCCCAAAGGAGCAACATAGATAGTCTTAGATGGATGCTGTGCAAGCAGTGGGTTTATGTCAGGGCTGAGGAATCCTAAGCTTAGGAAACCCCAAACCTGCCCAAACTTTGAATCAGAGGGAGACATAATTTTTATTTTAGTGAAAACAAACTAACCTGCCCTGTGCTCCAGAGGGAGATACTATCTCTGTCTTCTGAGACTGTTTTCTATACAGACATACTTGAAAAGATAGTCCAGAATAAAAGGCTGTCAATTGCCTATGATCCCAAGATGTGAAGAAACACAACAGACCCATGGAAATGGTCTTGATACAATTATCCTTTTCCCCAAAGGTACCAGGTTCCATAATTTAACCTTAAAGGTGGAAAGGGTATTCTTTTTACATTATGGAAAAAACTATGGTCAGAGTCTTTTAGGTTTAGCTATTATTACAGCTTTGAGATGACTAGCAACTAGAGATTATTAAGGATGAAATGAATTGGTTTGATATCCTCCCAATATTGTCCCAATTATCTATGGATTTTACTTTCTTATACCTTTCTTATTATTTAATACTCAGGAAGGTCACAATTACATGATGTTTGTAATAGACATGGACCTGACTAGAATAATCACAATCAAAATTTGACAGGTCAGAGCCAGAAAATAGGAGAAAATATTCTCAAGGGTATAAGTTTAGGTTTATTGGAAAGAAGGTCATTTTAATAAAGATAGAGGAATTATATTTGTTTGTGCCTTCAATAGCTAAAGTTGAAAGTGCTAACATAAAAAAGGCATTTTGAATAGAGGATCTGATTAATTCTATCTTAAAAAGGCTGTATTTACCTGAATTGACAAAATTACTTGTTCAAAGATCTCACAGCTTTATTTTGTGAT
Source organism: Dasypus novemcinctus (assembly GCF_030445035.2). Classification (NCBI taxonomy): domain Eukaryota; kingdom Metazoa; phylum Chordata; class Mammalia; order Cingulata; family Dasypodidae; genus Dasypus; species Dasypus novemcinctus. The sequence continues at coordinate 66,535,353 of NC_080677.1, forward strand.
TTATTTTGACATGTAAACAGTTGGACAGCAAGGCAGTTCATCGTATTACAAAGAACCCACAGGTTTCAGTGGCTTAATTAAAAAAAAATAATTTCTTATTCATGTCACAGACCAAAGAAGTTCAGATGGCTCTCCTAGGGGCTGTCTCCTCCAGTGTGGAGCCAGGGACTCAGGTTCCTTCCTTCTGATGCTTCTGCTCTCCAGAAGGGCCTCCAGATTCCTTCACTGGGTGCCCTGCATTTGGCCATCTGACCATCATAGAGTGTGGAGGATCACGTGGAATGTTTTAGGGGTCAGGCCTAGAATTGGGGTTTATGAATTCTACCCACATTTTGTTGGCCAAAACTAGTCATATAACCCAATCTAGATGCAAAGGGTGGAGAAATGCAGGTTTCCTAATGTCTATATACATTATTTAATTAGAATCTGTCAGTCAATAACATTTATTACACTCAGTTTGGTGCATATCATTGTATTTAGGCATTGTGAAAATACAAGGGGTGTCGAAAGTTCCCATGCCAAGATGCAGAAAATGGATTAAATAGTCTTTTTTACTCACTCTGTTTAAGTCATTTAGCCATAGGTTGAGTCCAAAACTCCTTTGTGAATTAGTTATTTGGAAGTTAGAGGCATGTTAACCCCAAGAAATAATGTAGAAATTATGGTATGCATGGTTAATTAAATTATGTTACCAATTTAGACATATTCGTAGTCTTGATATGCATTTCTGTAGATGTTTATTCTTTCTAAATAGGATCTCTTGGAGCTACTTTTGGTTAAGGTGTAGCTCAACTAATTGAGGTTGGGTCTGAATCTGAATTACTGGAGACTTTGTAAAGAGAAAGAAATCAGAATCTATAGTGAGAGAAAGCCATGGGGAGGGGTTGGACACTAGAAGTCAATGGATCCTAAAAGAGAAAAGAGAGGACATCACCATGTGACCATGGGAACCCCAAGGATTGCAGGCCAGTCAGAACGCTAGCAACCTGGGGAGAAGCCACACCCTTTTAGACTTCTGGTCCCTGAAACCGCGAGTCCATAAGTTCCTGTTGCTTAAACTAACTCATTGCGTGGTATTTGTCATAGCACCTGGGAAATTAAGACAGTGTATGTATCAGATAACATGCTTCTGGACTCCAACTTTAGTGGCCCAGATCCCCTGTAGCAGTTGCAGACAGTCCTCCACATTCAACAGATGAAGCAACAGAAAAAAAACTGGGCCAACGTCGTATAGGAAATTGGGTATAGCAGTAACAGCTTGAAAACAGATACTGCAGATTAAGCAGTCAGTGGTAAACTAAAGGAGGATGGAATTGGGAGATTGCGATCTGGTCATTGAAAACTACATAAAAGAACAGGAGGCCTGTGACAGGGCATGATGGTTGTCATCAAATAGGTGAAGGACTGTTGTATAAAATAAGGGGGATATGAGCTAGTGTGATGACTGAATACGAAGTGACATGAATAGTTAAGGAAAAGAACACATAAATTAGAATTACCATGACCTCTTTTTTTTTTTTTTTGCAACAGACTTATAAATAAATATTTTTAGCAGACTTGGTGACCTTATTATTATGGAACACATGAAAGCAAATTAGTGGCTTCTGAGGTTCAATTTTGCCCTTAATGTTTATTTTTAAATGACCTAGATGATAAAATAGCACATTGATCGTAGTAGGAGACTTGTGTTTGTTGAACACTTATCATATGTTGAGTACCAAACTGACTTTTTAAAAAAATGTTTACTCTTTAATTCTCACAAGGATGCTCTGAGGCAGGCATAATTATCCTGTTTTTAACAGAAGAAGAAACTAAGGCCCAGTGAAATTGCTTGACTTGATAAAAGACACATCATGAAGATGTTGTTGTTGTTTTGAACCAAAAGCAGATTGAAATAGAAAGTAAACCTAAGCACTTGAAAGCAAGTCCACCCTGTCTAGGGTTTGAAAACTCAATGCAATTTTTTTGTTTACTTAATCATAAACTACCAACATGACCAATGCATAATAACCAGGTCAGGAACACACAACACATTTAAAGGTAGAGGATACAGAGACTTTAAAATCCATTGGCCCAAGAACTGAAGGACTGCAGGTGATTACCCTTAACCTTGGAGCCAGGTCTGACTCAGTGTCTTTGCAGCACAACAGAGGCATTGAAGCTGGGAGTCAGAGTGACTGGTTTCAATTTGCCTCGATCTGATGCTCAGTGAAGCAGGTTCTACCCTGGATTATTATAAGAAGTGCCCATCTGGCTGACATTAGGTCAGTCTATATCATTTTTTTTTTGCACAAATATCCAGTCATCACTTATTGCAAAACATGTTTTTCTCAAATTGTTCACATTCTATTTGTGGTCAGTATATTTACACGTTTTTAAGATTCAAGGCCATTAATATTTCAAAATACAACAACACATGACTAATTGTGGAACTGAGATCAGAAAGCAGGTCTTCAGACATGGTTTCTTGCTTTACCTTGCAATGCTGATATTAATATAATTGATTATTGTATTCTCTGGTAAATATTTTGAACATTTTACAAAGCTGTTTCAGTTTCCTTGACTGGTCAAGCAAATGCCATTCGATGAGTTGTTTTAGCAAGAAATTATTAGCTTACATTTTTGAGGCTAGAAAAAAGTGCGAACCAAGGCGACATCAAGGTGATGCTTTCTTCTCAAAGACTGGCATTCTGGGGCTGGATATCCTTGGTCCTTAGCTCCTTTATCACATGGCAATGCCCATGGCATCCTCTCCTGGCTTCTCTCTTCTCTTCTGAGTTCCACTGACCTTCAGCTTCTTGCTTCCTGTGGCTTTCTCCCTTTCTGTCTGAATTTTATTCTGCTTATTAAGGACCCCAGTAATAATTTAAGACTCATCCTGGGCCACACTTTAACTGAAGTAACCTCATCAAAAGGTCCTACTTATAATGGATTCCTATACACAGGAATGGCTTCAGTTTAAGAACAAGTTTTATAGGGGGTACATAAAATTCCAAACCACCAGAGAAGCAATGTAAGGTGGAATAAAAAACTGCTTCCTTAAACTCTGAAAAAAAAAAGGTAAAAGAAAGAAAGATGAAATATTGAATGTTGAAGTGTATTGATAAAAGAAAAATGTGTAATTTTCTCACTCTCCTGTCCATGCTCTCATTCCCTTTTCTATCCATTCTAATTCATATCAATTTCTGAGAAAGTATTGATGGAAACTCCTTGATTGACTCCTAAGAAATCATAATGTAGTAAAAATTCTTTTTAAATTTCTCACTAAATAGATTGCCTGTCTTCAGATTATTCAAGAATTAACAGTACTAATAAATAAATCCCTGTAGGTAGTACATTTTTTGTGCTTTATATAAATAATATCATATTATATGAATTTTATATGACTTCCTTTCTTTGATTGATACTATGTTCTTGATATTATCCATGTTGTTTGTGTATCAGTGGTTCTTTAATTTTCACTGCAGTGTATGAAATTCCATTGTATATACAATTTATCATTTGTAATATTGATGGACAGTTTTTTGCTATAAGAAACAATGCCATCATAAACTTTTTTTTTTTAATTATTACAAGTAGTCTGGTGCACATATGCAAATGTTTCTGTTGGGGTCATATATTCTTAGGAGTGCAATTGCTGAGTCACAGGGTAAATGCAGTAACTTTATTAGATAATGCCATGGTGTTTTTCCAGAGGGTTCTCTCAATTTACACTCCTGACTGTCATGTAAAAATTTTCATTTGTTTCACAACCACATTCTACACTTGATATTTTCACTTTTTAACTTTTGCCAATTTGGTAGCACATTGTAGTTTTAATTTGCATGACACCGAGAACTAATGAAATTAAACATCTTTTCTTATGGTTTTTTTGGTCATTCATGTTTCCACTTCTGTCCCTTTTCAATACCTTTCCATTGGATTATTTGTAGTTTTATCATCCATTTGGGCAAATGTTTTTATTTGTATTTTTAAACATAAGACTTAATACTAGTCCTCTGACAGTAATTTGTACTGTAAATATTTTCCTTCTGTGTAGAATGGGTGTAGCTCAGTGGCTGAGTGAATGTTTCACATGTACGAGGTCCTGGGTTCAATCCCTGCTACCTCCTGAAAAAAAATATTTTTTCTTTCAGTTTATGATATATCTTTTCATTTCTTAAATGGAATTTTAAAAGAAATGCAAGTAATGTAGTCAAATTATCATCTTTTCCTATCTAGTTTGTACTTCCTGTGTCTTGGTTGAGAAACCCTTTTCTTACCCTAAATCAGGTGTTCTTAACCTTTTTTGTTCCACGGACTCCTTTGCCAGTCAGAAGAAAACCACAGACCCTTTACTTAGTCTACACTATACTGTTAATTATTTAATAAATATATTACACCTGCACCGACATGTCCCACAAGAATAATGTTTTTTGTATTTCAATCCAAGCTCACAGATCCCTATGACTCTAAAGTATATATTGAGGTTTAAAGGTAAAAATATATCAAGATGCTATTCTATTGGAGGAGAAGAAATATAGGTTAGAGGACTTGCCCTAGGAGATATCAAAATTTGTTTTAAATACATAGAACTTAAAATCAAGTGGTGTTGACTCTCAAGATTGACAATTAGAGAAACGGAATGGCATAAAGAACCATACATATATCATTAAATGATGTGACCAAAGTGGTATTGAAAATTGGTTAGAGATAAATGGACTTATCAGTAGATGATATGTTAATTGACTACTCATAAAGGGAAAATTATTATATCTCTACCTCATACCATAAAAAATAGTTTCAGTTGGATTAAATATCTATATATATTAAAACTATAATTGGAATACAATATAGAAAAGTATTTTCACAACCTCAATGTAGGAGAAAATATCTTAAATAAAATCCATAAACATAATGAAAATGATAAAAACCTGACTACATAGAAATTAAGAACTTTGGTTTTACAAAAGTCACAATAAAATAGTTATAAGAAAGAAAAATTGAGAGAGAATATTTTTAGGAGAAGGATTAGTATTAGAATATATGAAAAATTCCCATAAAACAATAAGAATGGAACAGGATAAGAAGCCAACAAAAGTTGCTAAAAACATCCCTCCAACAGGTTGAATTTATGTGTCAATTATAGAACTGGCATCATTATGATATTAAATCTTCGGTTCACAAAAAAAGAGATTTATTTAAATCTAATGTATATAGTTTCATATTTTTCCCATAATTACTTTGCACATTTTTATTACGTTTATTCCTAGGTATTCCAAATTTAAAATTTTTATTTCAAAATTTCATTTTGACTCCCTACTGTGGATGTATAAAAAGACAATAGATTTTTATACATTGATTTCATACTTTACAAATTTACTGAACTCTATTTTTAATTCTAGAAATTATCTGTAGATTCTGTTGGATTTTCCTTATATAAAATCATATCACTTGCAAATTGTGATATTTTAATTTCTCCCCTTCTGTTCCTTCTACTGTTTATTTCCTTTTATTGCCTTTTTTACTGGCTGGAGACTTCAGTATAAGGATGACAAATATGGGCATACTGATCATTTTCCTGATCTCCAAAGGACTGTTTTTTACCATTAGGTATGATGCTTAGTGAAAGGTGTTTTGTAGAAACTTTGTATCAGGTTAAGGAATTTTGCTAATTAAAAAATCTTGAATGGGTGTTGCTCAGGCTAAATCCTTAGCCTTTATCAAGGGGAAGGGAACGGGGATGTCAAAGTAATGTACTGAGGTTTTTGGGTTTTTTTTCCCCTTCATTTTGAAATACATTCAAACACAGAGGACAGTAACAAAAATAATACAAAATCCCACACAGAAAACTCTAATATGCTGTTACCCCCAGATACCAGATCTACCAATTTTCACATCTTGCCACATTTGCCATCTGTCTGTCTATCTACCTATCTACCTATCTACCTACCTAGTTACCTATCTATCTATCATCTATCTATCTATCTATCTATCTATCTATCTATCTATCTATCTATCTATCTATCTATCTATCACTCTGTCTCTCTCTGTCTTTCCAATCATTTTATGATCACTTGAGTGTAGGTTGTATCTATCATGCTCTTTGGATCCTTATTACTGCCGTGTAAATTTCCTAAGAACAAGGACATTCACTTATGCAGCCACCTTAAACGCAGTTATCAAGTTCAAGCAATTTAAACTTATCTAAATCCGTAAGTCCATAATCCAATTTTATCATATGTTCCATATGTACCTTTTGAGCCTTTTCTTCTCCATTGTTAGATCCTGTCCAGGATCATGTATTGCATTTAATTGCCATGTCTTTAATTGCTCTTTCTTTCTTTTTTTAATTGTGGGAACAAACATACAATATAAACTTTCCCATTTCAACTACCCCTAGTATACCATAAGGTGGAGTTTATTACGTTCACAATACTGTGGTACTATTGTAACCAAGGGTTAAGAATTAACAAATAATTATAATTACTGAGTCATTTCATAGATGTCTTCTTACTTTCTAGTATTTTGTAAAAGTAAGTACCTGAAATTGATGATACTTGTAAACTAGAATCCAGATGCCTTGATCACTGATAATGTTTGTAAAACAATATAACCTTTATCTTGTAATTGTAAAGATTTTGTGACTGGCCCCTGTTTTGTACCCATTCCCTACCTTGTTTTACAACTTTGAAGGTTTATGATTACTAGATAGTCCCTTAATGTTTATTAATGAAGAAAACTGAGCCAGCCCCACCCCAGTTACTCACTAGCACAAACCTGCTAAACCAGGATATGATAAAATTATCAGAATTACTGCAGGTTGGGGAGACAGATTTTAGGCCACTTAGACACTGACCTTTGTGTTATATGCTGACAATAAACATTCTCTCTTTGAAACTGTCAATAACCTGTTTCTCTCTGTATCGGGACATGGTCTTTGAAGTGCATCAGGCAGAAAAGAACACTGATTTTGCTTGGTATCACTGTTACAGACTTCCATTATTAAAACTTTCTCATCTCTCCAAATGGAAACCTTACACCCATTAGGCACTAAACTCCTCAATCCCTTGATTCCCTTCCTTGGGAATAATTTCTATCTCTATGGATTTGCATATTCTCTGATATTTTCTTTGTAGTTACCATGGGACTTACATTGGACATCTTCAATCTATAAAAGTCTCAGTAACTTTGATATTACTTCAGTAATATACACAGACTATGTTCCTATATCCTTCCACTCCCCTTATGTACTTTTTTTCATAGATCACATGTTTATGAGTTCAAAACTATTGATTTACCATTACATTTCATGCATTTGCCTTTTAAATTCTATAGGAAGTTAAAAAAAAACCAAAAATCCAATTGTACGGGCATCCATATTTACCCATATTTTTGCCCTATATTTCTTCACGTGGCTTTGATCTATTTTCTATTGCCCTTTACTTTCAACCCACAGAACTCTCTTTAACATCCAGTTTTGCTGGATATAAAATTGTGTGTGTGTGTGTGAGAGTGTGAGTGTGTGTGTGAAATCACCCATATTCCTATTTCACATGAGATTTCACTATGTCATACAGTCCCATGTTACATTTTTAAACTTTCCTTATAGTAATATAAATGTCCTTAGGCTTTCCCTTTCAACCACTGTCGTACCCATATAATAGGTCTGCTAGTCACAAACAGCATGATGGGCTCTCACAACTTACATTCATTTCCAAAGATTTGCAAACAACTTTTTACCCAGTTCTGTACAGAAAACCATCAGCTTCCCATTTTCTACACTCATTCTATTTTCTGGTGACCCGTATTTTAATTATGAACTCCATAAGTGTACACAATATATTTAGTTCATAACAGCACAGCCATACAATATTTGTCTTCTTGTGTCTGGCTTGCTTCACTCAACATAATGTCCTCCAGGTCTATCCCTGTTGTCATAAGCTTCACAACTTCATTTCTTCTTACAGCTGCATACTATTCCATTGTGTGTGATACACCACAAATTGTTTACCCTTTCATCATTTGTTGGACACCTGGAGTGTTTTCAACTTTTGGTTATTGTGAATAATGCTTCTATGAACATTAGTGTGCAGATGTCTATTTGTGTCACTGCTCTCAGTTATTCTGAGTATATACCTAGTTATAGTATTTCCAGGTCACATGGCAAGTCTATCTTCAACTTCCTTAGGAATTGCCAAACAGTCCTTCACAGTGGCTGTGCTGTTCTACATTCCCACCAACAATGTATAAGCATTCCTATCTCTCCACATCCATTCCAACATTTATAATTAAAAATTTTTTTAATAGTGGCCAGTCTAATAGGTGTGAAATGATATCTCATTGCAGATTTGCATTTCCCTGATCTCTAGTGATGATGAACATTTTTTCATGTGTCTCTTTACCATTTTTATTTCTTCTTGGACAATTATCTTTCCAATATTTTGCCCATTTTAAAATCTGATAGCTTGTCTTTTTATTGTTGAATTGTATGATCTCTTTATCAGATATAGAATTTTTGGTTGGCAATTTTTTGCTTTCAGTTCTTTAAGTATGTCATCCCATTTGCCTCCATTGTTTTATGTGAGAAGTTGGTGCTTAGTCTTATTGAGATGCTCTCGTATGTGACATGTTGTCTCTCTCCTTTGGCTTTCATAATTCTATCTTTGGCATTTGACAATTTGATTAAAATATGCTGCAGTATGTGTCTATTTGGTTTTATCCTGTCTAGAATTCATTGAGCATTTTGAATGTATATTGGATTTCTTAAATTTCTTTCATTAAATTTAGGAAATTTTCTGCCATTATTTCTTCGAATATTCTTCTCCTTTTGGGACTCCCATGATGTGTATATTGGTATGCTTGGTGGTGCCCCTGAGGTCTCTTGGGCTATTTATTTCTTTTTATAATTTTTCTTTCTACTCTGCAGTCTGACTCATTTCAACTGCCTTGTCTTTGAGTTCATCGATTCTTTCTTCTATCAACTCCAATGTGCTTTTGAACCCCTCTAGGGAAATTTTAATTTCTGTCACTGAGTCTTCAGCTTTGTTTGGTTCTTTCTCATAATTTCCATCTCTCTATTGATATCTTTGTGTTCATGTACCCTCTTTCTGATTTCCTTTCATCCTTTGTTCTTGTTTTCCTTTAGCTCTTTCATCATATTTAGGACTTTTTAAAAAAGTCTTTGTCTGGTATGTCCCAGTTCTGGTCCTCTTCATTGAGGGCCTGGGCCATCACTTCCTGTTTCTTTGTATGTTTTGTAAACTTTTTTTGAAACTTGGACATTTTGATGTTTAAATGTATTGTCACCAGAATTTAGACTCTTGGCACATGTGTTCCTTAATCTTGTGCTCAACTAATGCTATGATAGCACTTTCCTTGAATGCCAGGAGCTATAAAAATAAAAAGGAAAAAGAAAAACCCTTTTCTCAGTCATTGCAAATTGGTGTGTGGGAGTGCTCTGCTTCAGGGCTCATCTATACAATGAGTTTAGATAATAACTTAAGGTTAAAGTTTAGGGGCAACCCTGATCCTTTCTCCACATGAGTTTTGTCTTTGGGCATGCACATGAAGCCCTAGGAATTCCTCACACCCATTTACACTAATGTGAATATCCCCCTTTCCCTGGGGAGCAGTTTCCTCATGGCCCTGGACACTGCATGTATGTCCTACAGGCAGAAATCCCTTGCTTCAGGCAGCCAGGACTTTATCACTCTCCCACAGTGATCTTCAGAATTTCATAAGCTGCCTTTTACATGCAGGACAATTTCTGAGGTGGTGAGTCTACAATAAGTGTCCTGGTTTGGTTCTTTATGCTACCACCAGAGATATTGGGTCAGTTATATATGCTCCCAGTATGTGCAAAAGGGTTTCTCTGCTTTCTTTAGAACCTGGGCCACGGACCTGAATTGGGAGTGCCAGCTTGCTGAGCTGGAAAGGGGTTTGGGAGAGGGACCACCTAGGGCACCATGAGATCCTACACTTTCAGGTTGCCTTTTCCTTGATTTGGTACTTACCTTGGTACTGCAATCCTTTAACTGTTTTGAGGAGTTTTGAGAAAGTTGTTTCTGCTAGTTCTTGCTGTATGTTTGTAACTGCTGTGGGGAGATGAAGTTCTAAAGCTTTTTACTTTGCCATCTTCATTGGGCCTATTGAGGTTTTAATTCTAATTATTACATTTTTAAATTTCTAAATGTTCTATGTAACTCTTTTCTGTCTTTTCTTTTTCCTACTTTTTTTTAGGAGGCACCAGGAACTCAACCCAGGACCTCCCATGTTGGATGGAAGTACCCAATTACTTGAGCCACATCTGCTCCCTGCTTACTCTGTCTCTCATTGTGTTTCCTCATTGTGTCTCCTCTTTGCATCATCTTGTTGTGTCAGCTCACCATCTTTAGGAGGCACCTGGAACTGAATCTGGGATCTCCTATGTGGTAGATAGATTCTAAGTCACATCCACTTTCCTCCTACTTTCTTTTAAAACCAGTTTTGTCTCTTTAAATTTTTTAAAATTACAGTCACAGCATTGTGCAACTATCATCACTGTTTCTAAAATTTTTTAAAAATTAGAGTAGTTGTGAGTTTACAAAAAAATCATGCTTAAAAAATAGGATTCCTGTACACCACCCCGCCACCAGCAACTTGCATTGGTGTGGAACATTTGTTACTTTTTTTTTTTTTAAGATTTTTATTTGTTTATTTCTCTCCCCTTTCCCTCCACCCAGTTGTCTGCTCTCTGTGCCCATTCACTGTGCATTCTTCTGTGACTGCTTCTATCCTTGTTGGCAGCACTGGGAATCTGTGTTTCTTTTTGTTACGTCATCTTGTTGTGTCAGCTCTCCGTGTGTATGGTGCCATTCTTGAGCAGGCTGCACTTCCTTTCGCACTGGGCGGCTCTCCTTATGGGGTGCACTCCTTGCACATGGGGCTCCTCTATGTGGGGAACAACCCTGCATGGCACGGCACTCCTTGTGTGCATCAGCACTGTGCATGGGGCAGCTCCACACAGGTCAAGGAGGCCTGGGATTTGAGCTGTGGACCTCCCATGTGGTAGGCAGATGCCCTATCCATTGGACCAAGTCCACTTCCCACATTTGTTACTATTGATGATAGCACTTTTAAAAGTAATTGTACTATTATTATTGAGATATTATTAAAGTATTTCTATCACCCATTATTTACATTCAGTGTATTTTTCCCATATACCAAACTATTATTACCCTCTTGCATTAGTATCATACATTTGTTATAATTCATGAAAGGACATTGTTATACTTGTACTATTAACTATAATCCGTCATCTACAATAGGGATCACTGTGTTCTACTGTCTTATGTTTTATCTTTTGATTTTAATCTAGTTATATATACATTCTAGTATTTCCTCTTTTAACCACATTCACCAATAGAGTTCACTGCTGTTGCCTATACTCACAATAATGTGCTACCATCACCGCAATCCATTTCTAAATCTTTGTCATCAGCCTAAATAGAAATTCTGGACAAGTAAAGCATCAACTCCCCATTCTCTAACCCCAATCTCCTGGTAATTATATTCTAGATTCTAACTCTATGCATTTACTTATGATAACTAGTACATAACAGTGAAATCATACAATATTTGTCCTTTTGTGTCTGGCTTATTTCACTCAATATAATGCCCTTAAGGTTCATTCATGTTTTTGCATGCATCAGGACTCTGTGCCTTTTTACAGTTGAATAATATTTTATTGTTTAAGTATATACCACATTGTTTTATCCCTTCATCAGTTGATGGACACATGGGTTGCTTCCATCTTTTGGTAACTGTGAATAATGCTGCTATAAACATTGCTGCGTAAATATCTGTTTGAGTCCTGCTTTCAGTTCTTCTGGGTATATACCTAGAAATGGGATTTCTGGGGTGATATGAAATTTCTATGTTCAACTTTCTGAGGAAAAACAAAACTGTTTTCCACAGTGCCTGCATGCACCATCATTGTACATTCCCACCAAATGCACAAAGGTTCCAATTTCTCTACATCCTCATGCTCTCCAACCATTGTAATTTTCTGCTTTTTAAATTTCATAATCACTATTCTAGTGGATATGAAATGGTTACTCTTGGTTTTTTTTTTTTTTTTTTAAGATTTATTTTTATTTCTTTAATTCCCCTCCCCTCCCCCGGTTGTCTGTTTTCTGTGTCTTTTTGCTGCGTCTTGTTTCTTGTTTCTTGTTTCTTTGTCCGCTTCTGTTGTCGTCAGCGGCACGGGAAGTGTGGGCGGCGCCATTCCTGGGCAGGCTGCTCCCTCCTTCGTGCTGGGCGGCTCTCCTTATGGGTGCACTCCTTGCGCGTGAGGCTCCCCTACGCGGGGGACACCCTGCGTGGTGCGGCACTCCTTGCGCGCATCAGCACTGCGCATGGCCAGCTCCACACGGGTCAAGGAGGCCCGGGGCTTGAACCGCGGGCCTCCCATGTGGTAGACGGACGCCCTAACCACTGGGCCAAAGTCCGTTTCCCTACTCTTGGTTTTGATTTGCATTTCCCTAATGACCAAGGATTTTGAACATCTTTTCATGTGCTTATTGGCCATTTGTATATCTTCTTTGGAAATATGTCTATTCAAGTCCTAGTTGTTTTTTTTCATACATTCTTTTATTTTTCCTTTATATTTTCAGGACACTTTTATTTTATTTCCCTTACATTTTCAGGACACTTTTTAAATTTAATATTTATTCTTTGTCTTGTAATACCAATACCTGAAGACGTTATGCATCTAATTTTGCTATTATTTCTACTATCTATCATACAAAGTGGCTTGTTTCCCCAAGCATGAAGCATCATGAATTCCAGGCTAAAAAATTTGAAATTAAATTAGTAGGGAATTGAGTTATTAATGAATGTATAAACTTACTGATTTTATGCAGTCTAAAACAAATAACTTGTGGGAGGCTGATAGTAGAATAAGACTCATTCAGTTAAACTTTAGCAATTATAAACAGGGGTAAAAAACGAGTGGGGACTTGGGAGTGTGAAATGTGCAAAATACCAGTTTTTATTCAGGGTTTTTGATGTTAATAATCACCATTTCTGATGACAGAATGACATTGCTTGTATAATGACTCTCTTCCATTAATAAGAAATTTTTATGTGTGTGTGTATGCTTGTATTGTATTACGTATTTTTTTCTACATAGGTTTGAAACCACATCTCAAGATTTCTTTCCATGAGTAAGATTAAAGCCCAAGTTGTAACCCTGAGGACACAACATTTAGAATCCCATTTTTTTCTTGTTTTCATTTTAAAGAGAAAGAACTGGGCTGATTCTTGGTCACAGAGTTTTAATCATTTTATTTATTTTAGGTTATGATATTAAATTAACAGGGCACAGCTATCAATTTCTTAGGCCACCTCATTTTGCCAATAATAAGATCACTAAACGTCAATCGGAATGTGAGGTATCAAAATTCAAAGTCTACTTTATAATGCTAAAGATCAGAAAATTTTCAAAGGAACACTAGCAGGCATACTAACAAGGGCTAATGTAATTTTTATTTCTGAGCTGAGATGAAAAATGACTGTGTGTCTTTCTCCACTCTATTAGTAAAACCTCATTAGGAGCTGGCCAAAATTGGGGAAGTGACACAGCTGAGTCTTAGGAAAAATACATTAACATTACAAATGAAACTTGGTCTGAATCTATCTCAAGGACCATTTTCTCTCAGAGGTATAGTAAGAATTACATTAGCAGTGCAGTTATTGTGCTCTGTTGAATAATTCTGTGTTTTAGAAAAGCAAAGTGACCTTTTGTATCTCTCAGAGGGATAATAGCACTATGAATATATTTAAAATAAAACTATTGGGACAGCACAGTACGAGCAGTCCCAGATTTATAAAAATACATGGGGAAATTTGGTAGTCAGTTAAAAAAATAAATGATTTAAAATAAGTGTTTCATATTATTAGATTTAGATGTATGACTTCTATTTCTTCTTAGTCAAACAGCTTTTTTTTCTGTTTTAGGTCTAGGTGGGAAATGGAGGACAAATATATATTGTTGAAAATTCTCAACTTTTATTGCTTTGAAATATGGGCATATTGTGATCTAAACTCCTCAGTAAATAACATAGCTACAGTTTCTCTTTAATTTTCAGAGATACATATTTTACACAATTCAATTTACTTGAAATTTGTGGGTTTAATAAAAAACAATGTCAAAAGAAACATTTCCCAGTTTAATGGTCATTGTCTTTGTGGGCGATAATAGTCATATGCTGTACCAGTCAGTTAAATTAGATAAAAAATTCAACTTGAACTTAAGTTTGAGTTACTTAATGCTGCTTTAAAGGTTTTAAAAAGAGGGGCACTGTAATGCAAAACAGAGAAGAAATGTTATTTTATATAAAGAAGGCCTATTAAATGCCAAGCAATGAAATCAAAGCTAGTAGAAAAATGACCAAATCTATTGAATACGTTATGGCATTTTCAAAACCAGGAAATATTGTGTGACAGATTCTTGGGCTTAAAGGATTATTACTGAGGTGCCAAGCATCTCTCTGTCAAGAGCTTCTGGATGACTTGCAAGAGAAAGCATTTCACTTATAGTGATGTATAATAATTCAATTGAGAAATATTGAAAATATCCGCTTAAATGAAAAGGAAAGGCAAACAAATATTAAAATTATGCTGTCAATATTAAAGATACCCGAAGATCAAAATCACATGGATGGATTACAAAAAGCAACATGTTGTCAGGCTGTCTGAAAAAAATCAATTCAGAAGACTTTAAGAATTACATGGGAAGGCACTGAAACTCAATTTCTTTCTAACAGTTCAAATGCTTTTATTATTATTGTTGTTATTATTATTATTACATTTTTCAAGGAGGTACTGGGGATTGAACCCAGGACCTCATACATGGGAGGAAATGGGGAAATTTGGTATTCAGTTTAAAAAATGGGGAAATTTGGTATTCAGTTAAAAAAATAAAATGGTTTAAAATAAGTGTTTCATATTATTAGATTTAGATGTATGACTTACATCCACTGAGTTACATCCCCAATGAGATTTGATTTTTGTTTGTTTTTAGAAAGTACCATGTTTCGAGCCCAGGACCTCACATATGTGAAGCGGGTGGTCAACCACTCGAGCTATATCCATTCCCCTCATTTTTTTCATAATTTGTTTTTATTGGAGAAGTTGTAAGTTTACAGAAAAATCACACAGAAATACAGTTCCTGTATACACCTCCCCCAGACAGTTTTCCTTATTTTAACAGTTTGCATTAATGTGGTACTTTTGTTCATTGTTGAAACACTGTTATTATAGTTATACTATTACCTGTAGTCTAGTTTACAATAGGGCTCACTGTTTGTGGTATAGAGTCCTATGGTTTATTTTCAATTTTTATTCAAATTATATATATACAATCTAAAACTTCTGTTTTAAGCACATTTAAATGGGTAATTCAGTGGTGTTAGATATTCATAATGCGTTAACATCATCACCATCCATTACCACAACATTTCCATCACCACGAAAAGAAACTGTAACAATTAAGTATTAACTCCCCATTTCCTACCCCCACCCTGCCCTCTGGTAACCTATATTCTAGTTTCTGAGTATACAAATTTGCATATTCTAAATATTTTATGTTAGTGAGATCACACAATATTTGTCTTTTTATGTCTGGTTCAACATGATGTCTTCAAGGTTCATCCATGTTGCATGTATCAGAACTTCATTCCCTTTTATGGCTGAATAATAATCCAGTGTATGTATATACCATATTTTGTTTATCCAATCATCTGTTGGACACTTGAGTTGCTTCCATCTTGTGGCAATTGTGAATAATGCCACTATGAACATGGGTGTGCAAATGTCTGTTTCCCTACTTTCAGTTCTTTTGGGTATTTACCTAGAAGGGGGATTGCCAGGTCATATGATAATATTGAAGAACCACGAACTGTTTTCCACAGTGACTTCAACATTATCTATTTCCATCAGCAATGAATGAATATTCTGTTTTCTCCACATCCTCTCCAACACTCTCTATTTTCCATTTTCTTAACAGTAGCCGTTATAGTGAGTATGAAATGATATCTCAGTGTGGTTTGACTTGCATTTCCCTAATGGTTAATGATGTTGAACATCTTTTCATGTGACTTTGGCCATTGTTTATCTTCTATGGAGAAATATCTATTCAAATCTTTTGCCCATTTTTAAATTGGATTGCTTGTCTTTTATTGTTGAGTTGTAGGATTTCTTTGTGTATTCTGAATATTAAACCCTTTCAAATATGTGGTTTCCTAATATTTTCTCTCATTCTGATGATTGCCTTTTTATTTTCATAATGAAGTCCTTTGATGGGCAAAATTTTACTTTTGATGATGTCCCATTTATTATTTTCTTTCATTGCTTATGCTTTGGATGTAAAGTCTAAGAAACTATTGATTAACACAAGGTCTTGAAGACTCTTCCCTGTGTTTTCTTCTAGGAGTTTTGTACTTTTGGTTATCATATTTAGATCTTTGATCCATTTGAGTTACTTTTTGTATATTGTGTGAGGTAGGGGTCCACCTTCATCCTTTTGCATATGGCTATCCAGTTTTCCCAGCACAAGTTGTTGAAGAGCCTATTCTTTCCTCACCGAGTAAACTTGGCACCCTTATAAAATATCAGTTAGCTACAGATGTGAAAGTTTCTTTGCATGTTGACCTTGTACCCCATCACTTTGCTTAAATTGTTTATTATTAGTGCTAGTAGTGCTAATAAAGTGCTAGTTGTGGATTTTTCAGGATTTTCTGTGTATAAGATCATCTGCAAATTGGGAAAGTTTTTTTTTTTAAGGAGATACTGAGACTTGAACCCAGGACCTTGTACACGGGAAGCAGGTGCTAAACCACCGAGCTATACCCACTCCTCAATTGGGAAAATTTTACTGGTCCTTTCCAATTTGAATTCATTTAATTTTTTAATTTTAATTTTTGCCTAATTGCTCTGGCCAAAACTTCAGGTACAATGTTGAAAAACAGTGGTGACAGTGGGCATCCTTGTACTGTTCCTGGCCTTAGAGGAAAAACTTTCAGTCTTTCACCACTGTTTGATGTTACCTGCAGGTTTTTCATATATTCCCTTTATCATGTTGAGGAAGTCTGCTTCTATTCCTAGTTTTATAAATGTTCTTATCAAGAAGTGCTGCTGGATTTTGTCAAATGCATTTTCTGCATGAATTAAGATGATTATCTGGGGTTTTTTTACCCCCTCATTCTACTAATGTGGTGTATTGCATTAACTGATTTTCTTATGTTGAACCACCATACATACCTGGGATAATCCAACCTGACCATAATGTATAACTCTTTTAATGTTCTGTTGGATTTTTGTTTGCTTGTATTTTGTTGTGGACTTTTGCATCTATTTTTATAAGACATTTTGGTCTGTAATTTTCTTTTTTTGTGGTATCTTAATCTGGATTTGGTATGAGGATGATATTGGTCTTTTAGAATGAGTTAGGTAGTTTGCCTCCTATTAAATTTTTTGAGAAGTTTGAGCAGGATAGGTGTTAATTATTTTTGGAATATTTGGTAAAAGTCCCCTAAGAGGCTTCTCTTTGTTGGGAGATTTTTGATTATCAATTCAATCTCTTTACTAGTTATTGGTTTGCTGAGATCTTCTATTTCTTCTTGAGTCAGTACATGATTGTGTGTTTCTAGGAATATGTTCATTTCATAAAGGTATTCTAATTTTTTGGTGTACAATTGTTTATAGCATCCTCTTACAATTCTTTTCTTTCTTTGTGGTCTGTAGCATTATCTTCCCTTTCATTTCTGATTTTAATTATTTGTGCCCTCTTTCTCCTTTTCTTTGATTGTTTTAGTAAATTACGTAGATTTTATTGCTCTTTTCAAAGAATCATGTTACATTCATTGATTCTCTCTATTGTTTTTCTTTTCTGTTTTATTTATTTCCACTCTAATCTTTATTTTCTTCCAGCTGTTTACTGTGGGTTTAATTTGTTTCTCTTTTTCTAGCTCCTCCAGTTGTGAGGTTAGGTCTCTGGTTTGAGATCTTTTCTTTTTTTTTTTCTGAGTGCTATGCTTATATATATATATATATAAATATATATATTTAAAGATACTTAGATTACATAAATGCTACATAAAAAAATGTAGGGGTTTCCCATATACTTCATTCCTTAGCCCTCCCACATTTTCCCACATTAACAACATCCTTCATTAGTGTGGTACCCTTTTTACAATTGATGAATACATATTTGAACTTTGCCACTAAGTGTGGATTATAGTTTACATCATAATTTAAATTCACTACCACACACTTTTAAAGTTATGACAAGATATATAATGGTCTGTATCTATCACTGCAACATCATTCAGGACAATTCCAATGTCACGAAAATGCTACCACATTACACTTATTTTTTTAAAAGATACTTAGGTTACATAAATGTTAGAAAAAATACATAGGAGATTCCCATATGCCCCATTCCCCACACTTCCCACGTTTCCCCCCGTTAACAATATCCTTCATTAGAGGAGTACATTCATTGCAATTGATGAACACATTTTGGAGCATTTCCACTAAGCATGGATTAAAGTTTGCATTGTAGTTTACATTCTCTCCCACTGAATTCTAGAGATTATGCCTAGGCAAATAAAGGCCTGTATCTGTTGTTGCAGTGTCATTCAGGACAATTCCCAAGTCCAGAAAATGCCCCTGCATTATACCTGTTTTTCCCTCTTCCTGCCTTCAGAGCCTCCAGTGGCCACTGCCTCCACATGGATGATATAATTTCTTCCATTGCTAGAATCAAAATAAGTCTATAGGAAAATACCATTGAGTCTACTTTAGTCCATAGTTTCTCCCCAATTCTAAGGATTCTGGGAAGGTGATTTCCACTCTGCCTCTAATGGAGAGGGGGCTGCGGTCCATTAGAGCTGATGGATGGGACTCTCTTGCTTGCAGTTGTGGTCTTTCTTGGTTCCTTGGTATGGTAGTTGTCCATCATTACCTCCTTGTTAGTTGTCCTAGGTGAGAACAATGAAATGGAGAGTATGTGTTGCAACTCCATTGAGATTCGAGGCCCAGCTGACACATGGACAGCCCAAAGATTTAAGTCTCTTAGACGTACACCTACCAACTCTAGTAGTAATTGTAGGTTCAAATAGAAGAACAGAAGAACCATGTGTAGGGAAACCACAACTGAGTCCAACTCTGTCATCCTGGGGAGCATAAATTCCAAAGTAGGTTCCACTGGCAAGGCACCAAACTCCTGAGCTATCCACCCTGACTATAGTGTCTGGATGTCTCCAGAGCCTTCAGGAGCCCCACTATTTGGGATTGTATCTACTTTGTCAGTCAATGAGATCCTGCTGAGACGTGCATAATGTAACTTCTGGAGTGACCTCCCCACTCACTTTGAAGTCTCTTAGCTATATAAACTCATTTGTCTTTACCTTTTCTACCCTTTGGTCAAGGTCTTTTTTCATTTGCTCTGCTACTTGATGCTTGGGAGGCTCATCCCCGGGGGTCATGTTATGTGCTGGGAAAAATGTAATGTATTTATATGCTGAGTTCAACTTAGAGAGAAGCCACAATTAAGCAACAAAAAGGCTCCCAGGAGGCAACTCTTAGGCACCCTGTAATTTCCATTTCAAGAGTAAAGGTTCATAAGCACAGTCATCAATATCAAGGGCCCATCAGTGGGCCATCTTCCTTCACTATTCATTGCCCCTGTACTTGGGAGATTCTTGATGTTCCATTAGAGAATGTGACAGAACTTCCCAGGATGGGAATTTGATTTTCCATAGGTTATTATGTGGATCTCCAATCACAATGACAATTGACTCAACAGCATTTGAACACATTCGTATGTCTTATATGTATTCCCTGGTGAGCCTCCTCCTGTGTACCCCCCATCAATGATACCCCACACCAATGATCCTCCCCTCCCACAGTTGTAACCTGTCTGTGATCCAAAACTTTTTAAAAAATGATGCCAATAAAATAGCCAAATACAATTAATAAGAAAATGAAATAATGATAGTTTTAAAAATAAGAAATAAAATACAAAACAATTTTTTTAAAAGATTTGGGATAATAGAAACTGATGAAAAATATTTTAAAAATTTGTTTTGACACTTTGCCTTTCATCACTGTAAGATCTGTTGTCTTATATGTACAGTGACATTTTCTTCAGTTTATTTCACCAGCGTCATACTTTTTCCATTGAGTCTTCAAAGATATTTTAGGTCACTGAATACAGGGGACTCCCATGTATCCAACAACCTCCCCCCCTTCCTCCTTCTCCTATTAATAATATTTTATATGTGGAAGGAACGTTTGTTACAGCTGATGTACAAATATTGAAACATAGGTACCAACCATGGTCAATGATTTACATTACATTTTGGACCATAGACTTTAATGAATTTTTATTTTTAGTTTTTTTTAATGTAAGCATTTAGCTCTGGAAGTTCTTTTGCAGAACTGCCTTTACAGCATCCCATAAATTTTGGCATACTGTGTTTCATCTTCATTCGTCTCAAGGTATTTCCTAATTTCCCTTGTGGTTTCTTCTTTGACCAATTCAATTCATTCTGAGTGTGTTGTTTAATCGCCATATATTCATGAATTTTCCATTTCTCTATCTGTTATTGAATTCCAACTTCATTCCACTGTAGTCAGGAAAGATACATTGTGTGATTTCAATTTTTTTTTTATATTATTGGAGCTGTTTTGTTACCCAATATATGGTCTATCTAGGAGAATGATCTATGTGCCTTGGAGAAAAATGTGCATTCTGATGCTTTGGGACAAGTGTTCTAGATATGTCTTTTAGATGTAGTTAATTTAGAGCAGGGGTTCTTAACTGTTTTTGTTTCATGGACCCTGTGCCAATTGGATGAAAACCATGGACCCCTCCTCAGAATGTAGCAGCAGATAGTTTTATGGCACTCAACATCAGCAAGTCTTTAAATTAAATTTTAGGATTGTTCAAAATTATGTTTTACAACTATTCCATAATTCCAGAACCTGATAACCTAACATCTTCAACATCTGTTCAAATGGTCATTTTTAGCAAACATTTAGAAATTCAAGTTTTCCCACAGCATCATAAAACCATCTCTGCCATCCTTACCAATATTTTTGCAGGCAGTTATCCACTGTACTCAGAACATACTTCATCAAAATAAAAATCATGCTGAGTCCACACTATACTGTGTATTATTTAAAAAATATATCACACCCAAATCAATATCTCCCCACAAGAATAATGTTTCTTTGAATATTTTCTTTTTTTTAAAAAAAGATTTATTTATTTATTTATTTCTCTCTCCTTCTCCCCCTGCCCCAGTTGTCTGTTCTCTGTGTCTATTTGCTGCGTGTTCTTTGTCCACTTCTGTTGTCATCAGTGGCATGGGAATCTGTGTTTCTTTTTGTTGCATCATCTTGTGTCAGCTCTCCGTATGTGCGGTGCCATTCCTGGGCAGGCTGAATTTTTGTTTCGCTCTGGGCGGCTCTCCGTATGGGGTGCACTCCTTGCATGTGCGGGTCCCCTGCGTGGGGACATCCCTGTGTGGCATGGCACTCCTTGCGTGCATCAGCACTGTGTGTGGACCAGCTCCACACGGGTCAAGGAGGCCTGGGGTTTGAACCGTGGACCTCCCATGTGGTAGACGGATGCCCTAACCACTGGGCTAAGTCTGCTTCCCTGAATATTTTCAATTCAAGCCCATAGACCCCCTGAAATCTTAACCTCTGGTTAAGAAACTCTGATTTAGAGTAACTGATTTAGAGTATCTTTCAAACCTTCTATTACCTTATTGGTCTTCTGTCTAGATGTTCTGTCCATTATTTAAAGTGGTACATTGAATCCTTCTACTATTAATATAGAACTTTCTGTTTCTTCCTTCAAATCTGTTAATAACTGCTTCATGCATTTTGGGGCCCTAATGTTAGAAGAATATACATTTATAATTGTTATGTCTTCTTGTTTAATTGACTCCTTTATCAGTATATAATGACTTTCTTTGTTCTGTGTAACAGTTTTTGTGTTGAAAGTGATTTATATCTGATGTTAATATAGCTATCTTGGTTCTTTTTTCATTACTATTTGCATGGTATATTTTTCTATCATTTCACTTTCAACCTACCTGTGTTTTTGAATGTAAGTTAATTCTATTGGAACAGCATAATTTGGTCATGGATTTTAATGCATGCTGCCAATCTAGGCCTTTTGACCATAGAGTTTAAGCCATTTACATTTGAAGTAACTACTAATAATATAAGATTTTCTTCTGCCCTTTTGCTAGTTGGTCTTTTTATATTCTGTACCTTTTTTGCCCCTCAATTCATCTGTTAATGCATACTTTCTTATGTATGTATGTATGTATGTATGTATGTATCTATTTATCTATCTATCTATCTATCTATAATTTTTTGAGGTGTTGGGACCAGGGATTGAACCTGGGATCTTATAAGTGAGAAGTCTGGTGCTCAGCCAATGAGCCACATTGGGTCCCCTGAGTTGTTTTTTTTCATTTATTTGCTTGTTTATTTTTATTTTTTTATTATTATCTGTTTTAAAAAAGATACTTTGATTACACAAAATGTTACATTAAAAAATATAAGAGGTTCCCATATACCCCACTCCTCCCACATAGACAACTTCTTTCATTTGTGTGGTCGATTCATTGCATTTGATGGGTACATTTTGGAGCAGTGCTCCACAGCATGGATTATAGTTCATGTTGTAGTTTACACTCTCTCCCAGTTCATTCAGTGGGTTATGGCAGGATATATAATGGCCTGCATCTGTCCCTGCAGTATTGTTGAGTACAACTCCAAGTCCCGAAAATGCCCCAATATCACACCTCTTTTTCCCTCTCCCTGTCTTCAACTCCCAGGGCCACTGTCTCCACATTAATGATATAATCTCTTCCATTGCTAGAGTCATGATGTTTCTATAATAGAATACTATACTACTATATACAGTAAGTCCACTCTAATCCGTATTTTATTCCTCCATCCTGAAGACACTGGGATGGAGATGTCCACACCACCTCTAAATCAAGAATGGGCTTAGATCCCACATGGCTGATGGATGGAATTCTCCTGCTTGCAGTTGTAGGCACTCTTGATTCCCTGGTGTGGTGGTTGACCATCCTTACTTCCCTGTTAGCTGACCTGGGTAAGTCCAATGAACTGGAGAGTTGGTATTACAATTCTGCTGAGGCTCAGGGCTCAGCTGGCACATAGACAGTCCAAAGAGTCAAGTCTCCTGAGCATATACCAACCCCAGCACCAACCACAGGTTCAATAAAAGTGACAGAAGAGGCATGCGTAGAGAGGTCACATCTGAGTCCCACTTCATCACATTCAGGAGCATGAATTCCAAAGTAGGGCCCACTGGCAAGGCACTGAACTCCAGAGCCATCTGTCATGACTGTAGGGCCTGGGTGTCTCTATAGTCCTCAGGGGCATCACTACCTGGGGTTATATCTACTTTGTCTCTGAGACCCTGCTGAGATGTGCATAAGCATGACCCCTCTGATGACCTCCTGACTCATTTTGAAGTATCTTAGCCATATAAACTCATTTGTCTTTACCATTTCCCCCTTTTATTCAAGGTCTTTTTCTAGTTGCATCACTAGCTGGTACTTGGTAGTAATCCCTCCGTGCCAGGGAGGCTCACCCCAGGACATGCTGGGACATGCATTTACATGCTGAGTTTGGCTTAGTCACCACATTTAAGCAACATGGAGGCTCTCAGGAGCTTTACTCTTAGGCATCCTGCAGATCTAGGCCTAGTTGAAATTTCAAGCACACAGGCTCATAAGCATAGTTATCGGTAACAAGGTACCATCATTGGATCTTCCTTCATCACTGTCTTTGCTCTTGTACTTCGGGGATTGTTGCTGCTTCATTGGGGAGTGCAACAGTGTTTCCTGGAATGGGAACTCAGCACTACCTCAGGTGTTGTGTGAAACTATCCCCTATGCCAATTGAAACTCTACCCCCTATGTCCACTGTTTTTTTGTTTGTTTTTAGGAGGAACCAGGAACTGAACCTGGGCCCTCCCATGTGGGAAGCAGGCACTCAACCACTTGAGCCGCATCCTCTTCCCTCATACTTACATGATTTTTAAATTTTACCATTTTAAGTCCCTTTTCATATTTTTCTGATGTATTTTTCAAATATTTTCTTTACTGTTATCATAGCAGTTAAATTTATCATCCTATATCTATAAAATCACATTTGATTTGATATCAACTTAACTTCAATAGCATACACAAACACTGTTCCTATAAACCTCTGTCCTCTCACTTTTGGTTGTTCTTTTTACAAAGTGTATCTTTTTTTTTTTTTTTAAAGATTTATTTATTTATTTAATTCCCACCCACCCACCCCCCCGCCCCTGGTTGTCTGTTCTTGGTGTCTATTTGCTGCGTCTTGTTTCTTTGTCCGCTTCTGTTGTCGTCAGCGGCACGGGAAGTGTGGGCGGCGCCATTCCTCGGCAGGCTGCACTTTCTTTCACGCTGGGCGGCTTTCCTCACGGGCGCACTCCTTGCGCGTGGGGCTCCCCCACGCGGGAGACTCCCTTGCGTGGCACGGCACTCCTTGCGCGCATCAGCACTGCGCATGGCCAGCTCCACACGGGTCAAGGAGGCCCGGGGTTTGAACCGCGGGCCTCCCATGTGGTAGACGGACGCCCTAACCACTGGGCCAAAGTCCGTTTCCCTACAAAGTGTATCTTTATACATCTAATGTATGCATGATAGATTTATTACTTTTTATGCATTTGCATTTTAGCATTTATCACAAGTATGAAATGGAGTTACATACCAAAAATTACAATATAATTGAGCTGACATTTAAAATTACCCGTATGATTGCACTTATTGGAGGTCTTTATTTCTTTATGCCACTTAGATCTGTTATCTAGTGTCCTTTCTTTTTCTTCATAAGAACTCCCTTAAGCATTGCTTGTAGGGCAGGTCTAGTGTTGAGGAACTCTCTTAACTTCTGCTTTTCTGGGAATGTCTTAGTCTCTTCCTCATTTTTAAATACAATCTCACTGAATATAAATTTCTTGAATGACAATTGTTTTCTTTCCACGCTTTAAGTATTGCATTGCACTGCCTTCTTGCTTTCTTGGCTTCTGATGTGAAGTCAGCACCTAATCTTATTGGGACTCCTTTGTAAATAGCATATTGCTTTTGTCTTGCAGCTTTCTGAAGTCTCTTCTTGTCTGTGGCATTCGACAGATTGACTTCTATATGTCTGGTCATGGTTCTTTTCAAATTTATGTTGTTTGAGATTTATGGGGCCTTGTGAATGTACATTTTGATGTTGTTAATTAATTTTGTGAAATGTTCTACCATTGTTTCTTTAAATATTTCTTCTGCCCCTTTCTCTTTATTTTCTTCTCCTGGGTCTCCTGTAATATATATATTGGTACTCTTAATTGTGTTCCACAGTCTCTTTGGTTCTGTTTGCTTTTTAAATTCTTTTTTGTTTCTGTTCTTCAGCCAGAATCACTTCAACTATTTTTTATTTGAGTTCACTGATTCTTTTTTTATGTCAGCAGCAATCTGTTATTGAAACCCTCTAGGAGATTTTTCTTTATGTTATGATGTTTAACTCCAGTATTTTTGCTTGGTTCCTTTTTAAATTTTCTAGCTCTTTACTGAGATTCTCATTGTTTATGCATTATTTCCTAAAATCCTTCTCTTTTTTCATTGTTTTCCTTTATCTCCTTGTGCATATTGAGGATCCTTTTTTAAAGTCTTTGTCTGGTAAGTCCAAAGGCTAGTCCACTTTCTTGATGGTTTCTGGATTTTTATGTTGCTCCTTTGGATTGGTCGTTCACTTCATGTTTCTTTGACTTGTAATCTTTTGTTGCATATTGTACATATTAACATTTTAACATGTTAATTCTGGAATTTATTCTCTGAACTGTCTAAGTTTGCATCCAGATAGTGATATAATGGTGATATTGCCCAATGCCAGGAGCAAATTTAAACAAACAAACAAAACAAGATAAACCACCTTCATAGTCTATGCAAACTGGCTCTGCATTGGTTGGTGGCTTCCTTCAAAGTTTATCTACTGCCCCCATCAAGAATATCAACTTGAGGTGAATTGCAGTGTAGAGTCACCACTGTCATTTCTGAGCTTGTGCCTTTTCTTGGACTTGTGTTTTCTTTCTTTCTTTCTTTTTTTAAAATTTCTCCCCTCCACCCAGTCGTCTGCTCTCTAGTTCATTCACTGTATGTTCTTCTGTGTCTGATTGGATTCTTGTCAGCGGCACTGGGAAACTGTGTCTCTTTTTGTTGCTTCATCTTGTGGCATCAGCTCTCCATGTGTGCAGTGCCACACCTGTGCAGGCTGTGCTTTCTTTGTGCAGGGCAGCTCTTCTGATGGGCACACTCCTTGTGTGTGGGGCTCCCCTACGTGGGAGACACCCCTGTGTGGTATGGCACTCCTTGTGCATATCAGCACTGCAAGTGGGTCAGCTCATCACATGGGTCAGGATTCCTGGGGTTTGAACCCTGGGCCTCCCATGTGGTAGGTGAATGCTCTATCCATTGAGCCAAATCCCACTTCCCAGACTTGTATTTTCTTACGGCCTTAGGTATTCCCTGTTGAGGAAATACCCCCCTACCTCTCTGGGAAATAGACTCTCTGTCCCTTCTGGGTAAAAGTACATAATCCTTTGCCCCAGATAGTTTTGATTTATTGTTTCTTACAATGCTTTTTGTGTCAGCAAGCTTCTTCTACCTGCATGGCAAGTCATGGAGGGCAAGCCAGAGCTGAGTTTCCTGGTCCAATCTTTCAGGCTGCCTCCTTGCACTGACATACAGGCACCCAGTATGTGCACATGGGTTACTCTCCTGCTCCCTCCAGAACAGGGTCAGGGACCCACAGTGTGAATGCAAGCTAGCTCCACACTGTAAGAGGGTGGAGGAATTACCATCACATGCATCAGGAGTTTCTTCTATTTTTAAAGCTGCATTTTTTTTATTTGGTATTTACGCAGTTACTGCAACCCTTTAACTGTTTTCTGGAGCTTTGAAGGACATGGCTGTCCAATTTTTGCTTTTGTTCAGAGATTCTGTGGGGGAAAGGCCCCAGGAGCATCTTACGGTACCATCTTGGTCCTAAGTTTCAAATCTCAAATTTGTTTTTGATCCTGCAGCAAGTGCTATATATAATTACTTAGATAAATGAGAATCATGAATATGAAAAAATATAAGGCATATATAATTTAGTGGATTTTTTCCAGAAAACATAATAAATACTTGGAAGAAATAATAACCACTGAGATCCAAGATGGATTTACTATCCCTAAATTAGTTACACTAATATGATTTTATTATTTAATAGGATTACTATGTTTGATCTGAAATAAATCTATATTTCAGTAAGACATTTAACAAAATCATGGTATCTTCCTGGGCAAAACTAAGAAACAGAATCACTGTCCTGATAGGGTCCGATGACTGGATTGGTGCCAGTCTGAAGTGAGGTTTCTAGTGTTTCCTGATAACTCTTTCTTAGTGTTTTAGTTTGCCAAAGGCTGCCAATGCAAAGTATCAGAAATGGGTTGGCTTTTATAAAGGGGACTTAATTGGGATAAAAGCTTACCATTCCAAGGCCATGAAAAGTCCAAATCAAGGCACCATAAAAGGTGCTTTCTTTCCAGAGTCAGCTAATGTTGATCCTGTTATCTGGGTATGTGGCAAAGCAAGATGGCCACTGATCTCTGCTGAGGTCTCAGCTTTCCCTTCCAGGTCCACTGTTTCTCAGAGCCCAGCTCCCAGAGCTCAGCTCCCAGAGCTCAGCTGTGAGAAACCAGGCATAGGGCTTGTCTCTTCCTGGGCCTCCTTTATCAGTCTGGGTAGCTTTGCTTTCTTCCCAAATTAAGCTGTAATCTATCAGGCATATAGCAGGGTTGGTCTCCTCTTGAGCTGCTCCATGAGCCCAGCCTTTGGGTGGTTTCAGGCTTAAACCACCCTTTAGTCCTGTCTCACATGGAAATGATCTAAAATGGCAGCTTCCTTTTCCTGTGTCTGTGTTTTTATCAGACCCAGCAGGAGGGCTCACACTTAATAAGCCACACCTCACTGACAGAGTCCACTCAAAAGCATCTCACACCAACAGGAAGAGATTAGCTCAAGCATAATCTTTCTCTTTTTGAGATTCATAAAATAATCTTGAACTGCCACACCTAGCCTTTCTTCTATTCAGTATAACTTGTCAATAATTCGAACACATGGAAGACTTCTTATGAGAGGTGCAGCTTTAATAAGCAATAGGGATAAGGGCAATTCACCAGGAAGAAATAACAAATCACAAATGTATATGCATCTAACCAGGATGCCCCAAGATACATGAGGTAAACACCGGCAAAACTTAAGGGAGAAATAGATATCTCTACAATAATCATTGGAGATGTCAGTAGACCACTCTGAGCATTGGCTAGAACATCTGACAGAGGATCAATAAAGAAACAGAGATGTTGAATAATATGATAAATGGACTAAACCTAACAGACATATACGAACACTGTACCCCAGCAACAACAGGATATACATTTTTCTCAAGTGCTCAAGGATCTTTCTCCAGGATAGACCATATGATGGATTACAAAGCAGATCTCAATAAATTCAACAATATCAAAATTATTTAAAGTACTTTCTCTGATCACAATGGAATAAAGTTGAAAATCAATGAGAGGCAGAACAAGGGAAAATTTGCAAATACATGGAGATTAAACAACACACTCTTAATCAGTGGGTCAAAGAAGAAATTGCAAGAGAAATCAATAATTTCTAGAGAGGAATAAACACAAGAACACAACATATCTCCACCTATGGGATGAAGCAAAGGCAGTGCTGAGAGGGAAATTTATAACCCTTAAGGCTTACATTAAAAAAAAAAAAAAAGAGCTAAAATCAATGACCTAACTATACAGCTGGAGGAACTAGAAAAACAACAGCAAACTAATCCCAAAGCAAGTGGGAGGAATGAAGTAATAAAAAGTCAGAGCAGAAGTAAATGAAATTGAGAGCAAAAAAACAAAATAGAATTAACAAAACCAAAAGTTGGTTCTTTGAGAAGATTGACAAAATTGACAAACCCTTAGTTAGACTGACAAAAAAAAAAATAAAGAAGATGCAAATAAATGAAATAAAAAATCAAAATGGCACATTACTACTGACCCCACAGAAATAAAAGAGATCATAAGAAGATCCTATGAACAACCATATACCAAAAAACTAGACAATGTTGGGAAGTGGACTTGGTCCAGTGGTTAGGGCATCCATCTACCACATGGGAGGTCCACAGTTCAAACCCCGGGCCTCCTTGACCTGTGTGGAGCTAGCCCACATGCAGTGCTGATGTGCACAAGGAGTGCCGTGCCACACAGGGCTGTCCCCGCGTAGGGGAGCCCCATGCGCAAGGAGTGCACCCGGTAAGGAGAGCCGCCCAGTGCAAAAGAAAGTGCAGCCTGCCCAGGAGTGGTGCAGCACACACAGAGAGCTGACGCAGCAAGATGATGCAACAAAAAGAAACACAGATTCCTGTGCCACTGACAAAAACAGAAGCAAAGAAGAACATGCAGCAAATAGACACAGAGAACAGACAACTGGGAGGGAGGGAAGGGGAGAGAAATTTTAAAAAAACCCAAAAACTAGACAATGTAGACAAAATGGAAGAATTCCTAGAAATGTACACACAACCTACACAGACACTAGAAGAAACAGAAAACCTCAATAAACCAATCACAAGTAAAGGAATTGAAACGGTCATCAAATGACTCCCCAATCTGTTCCTTGGGATCAAATGGTTTCACAGGAGAGTTCTACCAAACAGTCAAAGGAAATTTAATACCAATCATACTCAAGCTCTTCCAAAAAACTGAACAAGAAGGAACCCTACCAAATTCACTCTATGAAGCCACTATCACCCTAATACCAAAGCTAGGTAAAGATATTGCAAAAATAAAGAACAGAAAATTACAGTCACATTTCCCTAAGAAATGTGGAAGCAAAATCCTCAACAAAATACTTGCTAATCAAACTCAACAACATATTAAAAGAATTTATTTATCATGATCAAGTGGGTTGTATAACAGGCATGCAAGGGTAAGTATAGTTCAACAAAAGAAAATCAATCAGCATTATACACAACATTAATAAATCAAAAAAGAAAAATCATATGATGCTATTGACTGACACAGAAAAGACATTTGACTGAAAACAGCATCCTTTCTTGATGAAAATACTACAGAAGAAAGGAATTGAAGGAAACTGTCACAATATGATAAAGGTCATATATAAAAAACCCATAGCTAACATTGTACTCAATGTTGAAAGACTGAAAGCTTTCTCACTGAGATCAGTAACAAGACAAGGATACCCACTGTCACCACTGTTGTTCAATATAATGCTAGAGGTTCTAGCTAGAGCAATCAGGCAAGAAAAAGTAAAAGAAGGCATCCAGATCAGAAAGAAAGAAGTAAAACTTTTGCTCTTCACAGATAATGTAATCTTACACCTAGAAAGTCCTGAAAAATCTACAACAAAGCTGATAGAACTAATAAACAATTTCAGTAGAGTGTCATGATACAAGATCAATATGCAAAAATCAATGATGTTTCTAAGCACTAGTAATGAGCAATCTGAGGAGGAAGTCAGGAAAAAATTTCATTTACAATAGCAACTAAAAGAATCAAATATTTAGGAATAAACTTAACCAAGGATGTAAAGCAATTATATTCAGAAAACTACAATGCACTGCTTAAAGAAATAAAAACAAGGCATAAATAATTAGAAGAATATTCCATGCTCATGGATTGGAAGACTAAATATCATTAAGATGTCAATTCTACCCAAATTGAAATACAGATTCAATGCAATGCTGATAAAAAAAAATTCCACCAGCATTTTTAAAACAAAGGAAAACACAATTATCAAATTTATTTGGAAGGGTAAGGGGTCTGGAATAGCCAGAAATATCTTAAAATTGAAAAGCTTGGGAGTGGATGTGGCTCCATCAGTTGGGTGTCTGCCTCCCACATGGAAGGTCCTGGTTTCAGTTCCCAGTGCATCCTAAAGAAGACAAAACAAAACAAGAACCAGACATTGAGGAAAAACAAAACAAAATGAGAAGACAAAAAGCAAAAAACAACAAGCAGATGAGAAAAAGCAGTGTGCAAAAAACCCCCAAAACAATGAGCAAACAGATGAGGGAGACATCTTGGAGGGAGGTGGGAGTGGGAAAGGAAAGTTGGAGGACTTTCACTTTTGGACTTTAAATCATATTGCCTAGATAAAGTAGTGAAAACAGCATGGTCCTGGCATAAAGATAGACATAAAAACCAATGGAACCAAATTGATGGTTCAGAAACAGACCCTCACATCTATGGTCGACTGACTTTTGACAAGACTGTCAAACTCACTTAGCTCCAGCAGAACAGTCTATTCAAAAAATGGTACTGGGAGAACTGGATATTCATAGCCTAAAGAACAAAAGAGAACCCCTATTTCACACTTTATACAAAAATCAAAGTAGATCAAAAACCTAAATATAAAAGTCAAAACCATAAAGCTCCTAGAAGAAAATGCAGGAAAACATCTTCAAGAACTGATGATAGGTGGTGCATTCTTAAACCTTACACCCAAAGCATGAGAAATGAAAGAAAACATGGATAATTGGGATCTCCTGAAACTTAACACTTTTGTGACTCAAAGGACTTTGTCAAGGAGGAGAACAGGCAGCCCAATCAACGGGAGAAAATATTTGGAAAACACATATCCAATAAGAGTATGATTTCCATTCTATATAAAAAGATCATACAGTGCAACAATAAAAGAGCAAGCAATCCAATTAAAAGTGGGCAGAAGACTTAAATAGACATTTCTCCATAGAGGAAATACAAGTGGTCAAACAGCACAAGAAAAAATGTTCAATTTCACTAGCTATTAGGGAAATAGACAATGAGATACCATCTCACAGCGCATAGAATGGTTGTTATTAAAAAAACAGAAAACAGTAAGTGCTGTAGAGATGTGGAGAAAGATGAAATACTCCTTCACTGTTGGTGGGAATGTAAAATAGTACAGCCTCTATGGAAGACAGTTTGGTGGTTCCTCAGGAGGCTAAATATAGAACTGCCATATGATCTAGCAATTCTACTAGGAATATATCCAGAAGAACTGAAAATTGTGATTCAAACAGACATCTGCACACCAATGTTCAAAGCGACTTTATTCACAATTGCCAAAAGATGGAAACAACCCAAGTGCCCATCAACCAATGAATGGATAAACAAAATGTGGTATGTATACGATGGAATATTATGCTGCAGAAAAAAGCAATGAAATTAGGACACATATGATAACATGTATGAATCTTGAAAACATTATGCTAAGTGAAATAAGCCAGACACAAAAGGACAAATATTGCATGGTCTCACTAATAAGAACTCAATACAAAGAATAAATGCATGGAATTACAACCTAGAGTATAGGTTATGAGGAGATAAGAAGATGGCTCTGAAAGAATACTGATATTTAATGTATTTAGAAGTTTTAATTAACTTGACTGTAAAAATGTGGAAATGGATAGAGTTAATGGCAGCACATTATAGTGAGTAGCAGCTGGTTTATAAATAAGACTGAGGCTGAAAAGGGTAGTCTAAGGATGAAAATGTCAATTGAAAGAAATCTGGAGACAGAATACCATAGTTAACCCAGAGGTGGATGAAAATGTGGTTGATGGCACAATGTGCAAGACTATCCTTCTGTGAACTAGAAGGGATGTATGTCACTATTGTGGGGAAGTGGAAATGTGGAGAAATATGGGAAAAATACAATTAATGTAACCTATGGATTATAGTTAACAGCAATTGTGTAATATCCTTGCATCAATGTCAAAGATGTACAGTGTTACTAATGGAGGGGTATGGAAAAAATATGCCAAATGTATGCTATGGAACATAGTGGTAATAGCCTGTAGATACTGTTGCATAATCTGCAACAAATTTTCCACGACATGTGGTATGTTGGTGAACGGTTAGTGCATGGGAATTCTTCACATGTGCATGATTGTTTTGTAAGTTCACAATTTCTGTAGAAAAATATATTAAAAAATAATAAAATGGGTATACTAGACCCTTCCCCCCCAAAAAAAGTTAGGAATAAAAAATGCTTTAGATGATAAAGATGGTGGCATGATGAACTGAATCCAGTAAGATAAATTTTATAAGAAGTAAATATAATTTCTTAAACCTGGGTGTATAAAGTCAACTTGTTCAAATAACCTAGTTCTTAATTTCTAACCATATTTCTATATCCTTCTAAGTCTCAAGTTTTCTACTTGTAAAAAATGGGAATAATATTAGTTACGTAAAAGTTTTTAGGCTATTTTGAGAATATTTTGAGAATAATATGAAATGGTCTATAATAATTTAGCACAAAACTGGCACACGGTAAGTGTTCACTTAGGTAGTAGCTCTCCTTTTCCAGAAATCCTGGGATAGAGTCCAATTTCTGACACTTATGGGCTATTTGATTTTGGGTAAGGCACTTATTCTTTTTAAACTTCATTTTCCTTATTTGAAAATGTGAATAAAAAGTACCAACCTCATAGCTGGTTGCTTTAAGTATTAAATGAGTTGATGCATGTCAAACACTTTAAAGTGTTTGACTCATGGTGAGCTCCAAATGAATACAAGCAATTACAATAAAAATTAGTGTGACTTTCAGAAAATTTACCTTGACATTAAACTGGAAAAATAGGACTATGCCCTCTCTAGAATATGGGAAATTATATTTCTGCCCTATTACAACTAAGCCCTTGCCATTACTTTCAGTTTAAATGTATACTTTTGAGAGGAACTGAGAGGCACATAAAACCAACGTATATGAAAAATGATCGAAGAAACTGGGGATGTTTATCTTGGAGAAGAGAAGACTAAGAAGGGAGGATACTATCTGAAGGACTGTCATTGAAAGAGGAATGAGGCTTGCTCTGTGTGGACAGCAGAGTTAGAATTAGGATAACAAGGAGACAGATTTGGGCTCCTAAAGAAAGACTTTCTTATTGGGAGAGCTGTCCAAAGGTAGCAAGGCTGCCTCAGAAGTTAGTGATTTGTCAGTCACCAATTCTTTTTTAAGGCCAAAAAATAATTTGAGGAAGAGTCGCAGAGAGGATACAGAGATTTGAGATGGGATTTGGCTCAGTGATCTTTAAAAGTGCTATGGTTCTGTAGCCATTGACTTCCTTTTAGTGTTTACAATTTAAATCATTTTTGAAAACCTGTGGCCAGTCACCTAGTCATCTTTTCTTTCAGATTATTTGACTGGAGCTTCCCACATTAAATTAGAATTGCATGTCCTTGACCTTTAAGAGCTCATAGTTATTTCCTTTACTACTCTTCCCTAAGATATATGGGTAAATGAATTTGCCGAATCTGTACATGTCAGTCATATTTGTGTTTCTTTTAAAATAGGGAGGTGATAAAATGGTTAAGGAATTTAGGATCACAGGATTTCTGATGACTCAGCTTTAATAATTTGCAACGCTCCTGCCTCAGGCAATGTCAATATTAAGGGACAGATGTGCAAATGTTGGGTATACGGTGTTCACAAACTTTTTATTGCAGGTCATTCTTTGAATAATGTCTCTCACAGGAAAGAATTGTATTGACATTTACAGTCACTATACTGTCTCATTCAGCATGACATTCTGCTTCCATAGGTTTTAATTTTTCTTTGCTCTTCGGTTCAAGCTTCCTGGTCTTAGAATTATGTCTTGTAAAGCCAAGGATCTGCCCTGTGCTTTTATATAGATCAACAAAAAAACTATGAGTGGCCTGGATGGACAATAGAGAAAGGAATTCTTTCCAATGGTTACAATCTCAAGGTACACTTTACCTGGAAGAAGATGACATGAGGTCAGACTTAATACCACTTCAGGGTTGAATGTAGCTAAAGGTTTGGCCAAATGGTGAAGGAGTTGAAAGGAAAAGACTAGGAGGATTGCTGATAAGGAGGATAGGGGAAGAACTTTGTGAATTAACTTCTTGAAATGGGCCCAGCATGTGAGAATATTAATGTCCCATGAGAATTTTCACCTAATGTTAAGTAATCAGGTGAGCCACATGTCCCACCCTAAGGTCAGCCAACTTCTTTCCCCAGTGACTCCACTATGCCAATGGGCTCATGAACAATGGCCCATCACAACAGGGATGAAGACTGCAACAGGCTCATTAAAAAATTACTACTGGGAAACGGACTTTGGCCCAGTGGTTAGGGCGTCCGTCTACCATATGGGAGGTCCGTGGTTCAAACCCTGGGCCTCCTTGACCTGTGTGGAGCTGGCCATGCGCAGCGCTGATGCGCGCAAGGAGTGCCGTGCCACGCAAGGGTGTCCCCCGCGTGGGGGAGCCCCACGCGCAAGGAGTGCGCCCGTGAGGAAAGCCGCCCAGCGTGAAAAGAAAGAGCAGCCTGCCCAGGAATGGCGCCGCCCACACTTCCTGTGCCACTGATGACAACAGAAGCGGACAAAGAAACAAGACGCAGCAAATAGACACCAAGAACAGACAACCAGGGGAGGGGGGGGTGAATTAAATAAATAAATAAATCTTTAAAAAAAAAAAATTACTACTATGGCTAAAATGCCCAGTCTTCCAGAGGTAGAGAGCAATGTGAGTCTTTGGTATGTATGATACAAAGGGATCAGCCTGCCTCCTGGTTGATTATATTGGGTACCACCATTATGGAGTAAATAGTGTTTTATCCTATTGGAATAAGTATGGAATCTGGATATGGTTTCCCTTCCTTGGCCACCATGCCACTTCTATTAACTTTTTGAATATTTTATTTAAATACAGTTTTTCACACAATATTGCTTTTAATCAAGGAAATAATTTTACAGCAAAATAATTATGGCCATTGCCTTTAGGGTTCACTGGGATTTCCCTGGACCCTTCACCCAGAAGTAGCTGGTATAGCATAGCATAAGGATCTAAGCAAGGCTCATTTACTGAGTCAGCTGAAAAACAATATCTTTTTGTATTAAGATAGTGTCCTTCAGGATAAAGTACATTCCCTGAACTAGTGACTAATGTATGATGCTGGTTTTCCTCAAAGCCAGAATATACTGGCCCAGAAACTGAGGGGTAGAGTGGAAGTGGTATTTCTCATTATTATACTGAATGACCAATGTATACAATTTTTGCTTTCCAAGTCTGTGACTTTAGATTTTGCTAGTGGAATCTTAGTCTCTGAGAACACAATTGAACTGAAATTTGAGATTGCCACTTGTGGGAAGCTGCCTCTGGCACTGGTGTTGTATTGGCAATCTTGTTGCTAAGCGCTATTTTTAGATACTAACCCTGTTAAGTTTCTGTTTCCCCACCCTCGTTGTAGTAATTAAGTTTCTATCCTCATGCCACTCAGATGGTTATTTTGAAATGTCCGCAAAAAGGCTCCGTGACGTGGACCAATCAGATCTGTGGGGCAAAACCTCATTCATCCCTGGCTATAAATACCCCTGATTGACCCTCAATAAACAAGACTTGATCAAAATCCTGTCTTGTCTCCATTCTTCGTGTCTCTTGTCCCCTTTCATTCTCACTCCCTCCCTCAGGTCCTGGTTTGACTGATCCATGGGTTGGGTCAAGTGGCGCCCGAACAGGGACCAGAGTATGAGGGATAAAGTGAGAACCACCAATCGAGGAGCCGGCCAGGACTCGAGAATCGGAGGACATCACGAGGGAACCTGCCTCTCTGTTGGAGCCTCGGTAAGTGATCGGCGATCATGGGGCAAGAAATGAGCCAGCATGAGACATTTGTAGAGGGTCTCCAAGAGGCATTAAAGACACGAGGAGTAAAGGTGAAAGTAAAACAGTTATTGAGGTTTTTTGAGTTTTTGAAGGAAGTATGTCCAGGTTTCCTCAAGAAGGAACTATTGATGAGAGAAGATGGAAAAGACTAGGGGATGCTTTACAGGACTTTTACAAAACTTTTGGCCCTGAAAGAATCCCAGTAACCACATTCTCATATTGGAATCTCATTAATGATATTTTAAGTATTTGCCATAGGGACACGGTGGTGGCAAATGTTATTAAGAAGGGTGAGGAAATTTTACAAGAAGGGCAGGGGCTGGAGGCTCTAGCCACCAATCCTAAGAAACCAGCAGACTGCCCAAAGCCCAACCCGCCTAATGCATCCGGAGTGTCCGGTCCAGAGGAGGACTTGATCTCACTAGATAGCAAGGACAGGAAGCCTACCACCAAGCCAAAGCAGCCGTTAACCCATGCAAACAAAAGATCCTGTAAGGAGGATAAAAATAAAGGAAACACTAAAGCCACATCTAGTAGGAACCCATAGAAAATTAAAAGTGGAAACTGATGATTAATCTTCTAATATAGAATCGGGTGAATCTGAGGAGGAGACGGTAAAGTCTTGACCTCCATCATATGTTCCTTATCCCGCAGCCCCACCTATAGTTATGCTGGTAGTTGACCCAAGGAAGGAGTTATTAGAAAAAATAGAGAAACTAAAAGAACAAATCCAATTAGAAGAACAACATCAGGAACTTATATCTCAGATAGAAAGCTTAAAGACCGGAAAAACTGGTAACGCTAATAAAACTCCCGAGCCCTCTGTTAGACCACTTAGACGAGGAGCGATTTTAAAAAATACTCCAGCTTCTAACACTCTGGTTGATCTAGGAGAGCCAGAAGCGTTTCCTGTAACAGAAACCAAAGACAATCAGAATCAAACTTGGAGGCACCACCATGGTTTTTACTTTAAGGTTATCAAAGAAATGAAAACCGCTGTTGCGCAATATGGAGCTACTGCTCCTTATACCATGGCCATCCTCGAGGCTATAGCAGAAAATTGGCTCACTCCTATCGATTGGCACACTATTGCCCACGCTACTTTGTCCAGAGGAGATTATTTGTTATGGAAATTGGAATATGTTGAGCTTTGCAAAGACACGGCCAGGTGCAATGTGCAAGCGGGCAATGGGTGGATCCTGGATATGCTTATAGGTGAAGAAAAGTATACCACTAATGAAGATCAAATGCAGTATGATGCAGGCTTATTTGCGCAAATTCAAACTGCAGGCACTAGAGCCTGGAGAAAATTGCCTGCCAAAGGGGACCTTAGTTCCTCTCTTACTAGCATAAAACAAGGACCGGATGAGCCTTTTGCAGACTTTGTGCATCGGCTCATAACCGCTGTGGGAGGATATTTGGAAATGCAGAAGTGGGCACTGAATTTGTAAAACAATTAGCTTATGAAAATGCAAATGCTGCTTGCCAAGCTGCAATCCGTCCATACAGAAAAAAGACGGATTTGTCTGGCTACATTAGATTATGTTTAGACATAGGAGCCGCATATCAACAAGGTTTAGCCATGGCGGCTGCCCTACAAGGGTTTATAGTTAAACAATACCAGGCCAACAGAATAAGGGGAAATGCTTCACCTGCGGGAAGAAGGCCACTTTGCCAGGAACTGCAAGGGCCAACCGGTTACAAAAGGGAAGGGCACTACCCCTAGGTTATGTCCTAGATGCCAACGGGGAAAGCATTGGGCTAACAAATGTAAGTCAAAAACGGACGCTCAAGGTCAGCCTTTACCTTCCCTCCAGGGAAACGGGAATCGGGGCCAGCCCCAGGCCCCCAGACCCAAACAAGTTTATGGGGCAATCAACTTTGTTCCAGCCAGCAACAATCCATTTCAGACCTCTGTAGAGCCACCCCAGGGAGCGCAGGACTGGACCTCCATGCCACCACCCGCACAGTATTAACACCTCAAATGGGGGTACAAACGTTAGCAACTGGCATATTTGGCCCGCTACCACCAGACACCTTTGGAATAATAATTGGATGTAGTAGCTCCACAGTTGATGGGCTTCAAATTTCTCCTGGTGTTATCGATAATGATTATACTGGAGAAATAAAAATTATGGCATCCTCTCCACAAAATATTTCCACTATTTCCACAGGACAAAGAATTGCCCAACTATTACTACTCCCATTAATAGGCACAGATAATAGAGTGAAAGGTTTTAAGCGCGGCTCAAAAGGATTTGGTTCCTCTGATGCATATTGGGCACAAGCTATTTCCGCCAGTAAACCTATGATGGCCTTATGGTTGGACGGTAAGGAATTTAACGGGCTTGTAGACACCGGAGCAGATGTTACCATCTTAAAAAGAGAGGACTGGCCACTTAATTGGCCTCTCTCTCCCATGTTAACTAATTTAAGGGGCATAGGCCAGAGTAAAAATCCTGAAAAAAGCTCAAAATTACTAACCTGGAAGGATAAAGAAGGAAATCAAGGAACTATATACAACCCTATGTGATATCGGGACTCCCCATTAATCTTTGGGGAAGGGATTTGCTTTCTCAAATAGGGCTTCTCATGTGCAGTCCCAATGATACAGTCACAGCTCAAATGCTCTTGCAAGGGTTTAAACCGGGAAAAGGTTTAGGAAAATCCGAATCAGGCATTGCTCAATCCCTATCTATAAAGAGACAAAATAGCAAAAGGGGCCTGGGAAATTAGCCTAGGGGTCGTTGATCTTCCCGTACCCCATGCAGATCAAATCACCTGGCTTTCAGATGAACCTGTATGGGTCGATCAATGGCCTTTATCTTTTGAAAAATTACAAGCCGCACAGCAGTTAGTACAGGAACAGCTGGCGGCAGGACATATTTTAGAGAGTAATTCACCCTGGAACACACCTATCTTTGTCATTAAGAAAAAATCTGGAAAATGGCGTTTATTGCAGGGCTGACGGGCAGTGAACAAAACCATGGTACATATGGGAACTCTGCAACCTGGTCTTCCATCTCCTGTTGCTATTCCTTTTGGCTATTAAAAAATCATTATAGATCTGAAGGATTGCTTCTTTACCATCCCATTACACCCAAGTGATCAGAAACATTTCGTGTTTAGCCTTCCCTCTATCAATTTTAAGGAGCCTATGAAAAGATTCCAGTGGAGAGTTTTACCTCAGGGCATGGCCAATAGCCCCACCTTATGCCAAAAGTTTGTAGACATAGCCATATGAAATGTTAGGACTAAATGGAAAAATCTTTATATCATACATTATATGGATGACATTCTGATGGCTGGCAGAGACGGGCAGGATGTCCTGAAGTGCTACCATGATATGGAGGTAACTTTGAAAGCACATGGGCTTCAAATTGCCCCTGATAAGGTACAGCTGGCAGATCTCTATACTTACTTGGGATTCCAAATATCGGGGAACAGAATTACAAATCAAAAGGTAGAGCTTAGACTAGATAAATTAAAAACCCTTAATGATTTTCAAAGGCTCCTGGGAGACATAAATTGGCTCCGCCCATATTTAAAATTAACTACGGGAGATCTAAAACCATTATTTAACATCCTACAGGGAGATCCAAACCCTAACTCCCCAAGAAATATTACCCCAGATGGACGTCAAGCCCTCAAAAATAGTGGAACAGGTTATTCAATCATAATTCATCACTGCCATAAACTATGATCAGCCCCTGCTTCTAGTCATATGTCAAACGTCCTTAACACCCACTGCAGTGTTCTGGCAAACTGCTCCCATAATGTGGGTTCACCTACACGCACTGCCTGCCAAAATAATCTACCCCTATTATCAGGCGATTGCAGACATTATTATACTAAGTAGGGATCAAAGTAAATGCTACTTTGGCAAAGAACCTGATACTATTATCCAGCCATATACTAAGCACCAGGTCAATTGGCTTTTCCAAACCACTGACTGTTGGCCCATCGCCTGTGTGTCATACACAGGGCAAATAGACAACCATTACCCCACTGACAAGCTTCTTCATTTTTTAAGTACCCATGATTTTGTATTCCCTACAAGAACATCTATGCAACCCATTGCTAATGCCCTGTTAGTATTTACTGACGGGTCCTCCTCGGGAATGACTGCTTATGTCTTTAATGACAAAACTGTCCAGTTTCAAACTAATTCAAAATCTGCACAGCTTACAGAACTATGAGCTGTCATAGCTGTGTTCTCTGCATTCCGAAGTGCCTCTTTTAACCTCTTCAAGGATAGCGCTTATATAGCTCAGTCATTCCCTTTACTTGAAACGGCCACTCAAATAAAAAACGTCTCGGAGGCGGCTATTTCGTTCACTCAACTGCAATCTCTTATTCATAAAAGGAATCACCCCTTTTTTATTGGTCACCTCAGAGCTCATTCCAATCTTCCGGGTCCCCTCACTCAAGGAAACCATTTGGCTGATCAGGCCACTCGGCTACTGTGCTATGTTAACCAGGGCATGCATGACAACTCAAATAACCTTAACAAAGCTGTTAAAGCCCACCAGTTACATCATATTAATGCACATACTTTAAGGCTTATGTTCAAAATTACCCGAGAACAAGCTCGTCAGATTGTTAAAGGATGCCCTTCCTGTGTAACCTTTTTACCTACACCTCATTTAGGAGTAAACCCCCGCGGTCTGATACCCAATGCCCTCTGGCAAATGGATGTAACTCATATTCCTGAATTTGGTAATCTGAAATATGTGCACATTACAGTTGATACCTTTAGCAGATTTATCTTTGCTACCCCACAAACGGGAGAAGCAGGAAAGAATGTCATAGCGCATGTATTGGCAACCATGGCAGTACTGGGAACTCCACAACAAATAAAAATGGACAATGGCCCCAGATATACTGGCCATGCATTCGCCACATTTTGCCAGCATTTAGGCATAAAACACATCACAAGTATTCCATATAACCCCCAAGGGCAAGGTATAGTCGAAAGAGCGCATCTGTCTCTAAAAAATACTATCGAAAAAATAAAAAAGGGGGAGTGGTATCCTGTCAGAGGATACCCCCAAACTTTATTATCCCACTCTCTTTTTATTTTAAATTTTTTAAGCTTAGACCAAAAGGGACACTCTGCAGCTGAGCGCTTCTGGCACTCTAACCCTGGCACTAACCATGCCACAGTTCTGTGGAAAGACCCAATGGATAATACCTGGCATGGACCCGATCCCATCCTAATATGGGGCAGAGGATCAGTTTGCGTCTATTCAAAAGAATTAGATGCAGTCAGGTGGCTGCCAGAACGACTGGTTAAACAAATGAATAATAACAATCTATCCAGGGTAGAGGACTCTCCCTGAGATGAATACTGTTTTCTTGCAGGAAAGTAACCAATGCTAAAACCAATGCAGCTGTGCAGCCCCCCTGGAATCCTCCTATGCAGCTTCGTCACCATCATCGGAGCCCTTCTGTTATACGCCGGCACTCTGAGTGACTGGACCACGCTGGACAGATCCCTTCTACTTTTATTTCTTTGAACAGTGCTGCTTTTATGCCAACAAGCCTGGCATTGTTCGAGATAAAGTTAAGAAGCTTCAAGAAGACCTGGAGAAAAGAAGAAAGGAGCTGGCTGACAACCCCCTGTGGAGTGGGATGAATGGACTATTGCCCTATCTACTCCCTTTCTTGGGACCTCTGTTTGGTTTACTAATACTTCTATCACTAGGACCTATTCTCTTTAACAAGATTATGGCCTTTTTAAAGCAACAACTAGATGCCATAAAAATGCAGCCCATCCAGGTCCATTATCATAGACTGGACATGGCCGACTACGACGAGGGGTCTGACCATTACTTGCAAATGGATCCAGCCGATAGGCCTGATCCCAGACCATGAATATCTCATCAGTATCTTCTGAGGCGCTGGACCGGTTAGTCAATGACGGGCAACTGGGCAAGGCATTCTCACAATAGCAACCACCTAAGACAGAGATGTGACCTTTTGCTGCCTCGATTCTCAATGACGGGTAAGGTCTAATGCGATCGTCTGTTTGCCAGCCCTGACCTAAGACAGGCACAGTCCCCCCAGAATGGGCCATTTTGTCAGTCTTCCTTTTCTGCTAAAAATATTAAAGAAAAGGGGGACCTGTGGGAAGCTGCCTCTGGCACTGGTGTTGTATTGGCAATCTTGTTGCTAAGTGCTATTTTTAGATACTAACCTGGTTAAGTTTCCGTTTCCCCACCCTTGATGTAGTAATTAAGTTTCTATCCTCATGCCACTCAGACGGTTGTTTTGAAACATCTGCGAAAAGACTTCGTGTTGTGGCCCAATCAGATCTGTGGCGCGAAACCTCATTCATCCCTGGCTATAAATACCCCTGATTGAACTTCAATAAACGAGACTTGATCAGAATCCTGTCTTGTCTCCATTCTTCGTGTCTCTTGTCCCCTTTCATTCCCACTCCCTCCCTCAGGTCCTGGTTCGACTGATCTGTGGGTCGGGTCAGCCACTAGATCTTATAGGGTGCCTCCTGCTGGTAGATGAAGAAGCAGAAAAATAAAAGTTTACTTGTTGACTTATTAAGGGACCCTGTATGATGGTATGCATATTTGCTTTGTAAGTTCACAACTTTAACTGTACACTTAATTGTTTATTTATGTTCATATATAAATGATATAAAGATAATAATAATCAGATTGATTAGGGGAAAATACTTTGTTTAGTAGTAATATTTTGACAATGCTCTTTGATCATTAGTTAAAAAGGTTTAAAACAATGCAAGTTATTGGTGGTAGGGTGAGATGTTATATATGTCTGTTTTGTAAGTTCACAACTATTATACGTTTATTGTTTATGCATGTTTATGTATGAGTGATATATTTCAATAAATTAAAAAAAAAAAAGCATATAAGAATGCTTTCCCATAATGGGAAGAAGGAAGTATATGTCTGGAGGTAGAGTTTTCTCCTAGTATTGTAACAGTCAGTGATAACAGTTAATAGAAGACTATACGACCTGATGGTTAGGACCATCAGGGCTCAGAAAACTCAGGAATTAGGCTTGGAACCCCCCACAGATAAAGAACTATGACCAGCTGAGGTGCTATTTAAGGAAAGGGAACATGGAATGGGTAATGGAGGAAGGAAGTTCTTAATACAAAGATAGTCTCAGAAGCAATTGCGGAAATGAAAATTTTCATAGCTGCCCATATTTCCTTTCTTGTTCTTCTATACATATTGTTTTCATTTCTTATTCCACTAATTTTCTTCAAGATTAATAAATATTTAATTGAATATCTACAAACCTAACATATTATCAACTTTATGATTGATAATTTTAGTATTCATTAGATTCCATTCCTTTTTAAAATTATTTAAAAATTAACATAAACCACAACCGGATTTTTGGGGTACAGTTCTATGAAGTTTAACACATTTAGATTTGTGTAACCACCACCATGATCAGGACATATGATTAAGTTACAGAAAGGTTCCTTCACCTCCAAAAATTTCCCTTGCACTCTCCCTTTGAAGTCACACCTTTCCCTCAATGACCAACTTGTAAAAACTGATCTGATTTCTCTCACTACAGTTTTGTATTCTTGAAAATATCATATAGATGGAATCATACAGTATGTACCTTTTGGGAACTGACTTCTTTCCACAAGCATATGACTTTGAGATTTATCCAAGTTGGGCGTGTCAATAGTTTATTGTTTCCACACCCCAGATGTCTCCCTTGTCTGCTCATTGTTTTTGCTTATTGTTTG
This sequence comes from Dasypus novemcinctus, assembly GCF_030445035.2. Classification (NCBI taxonomy): domain Eukaryota; kingdom Metazoa; phylum Chordata; class Mammalia; order Cingulata; family Dasypodidae; genus Dasypus; species Dasypus novemcinctus. The sequence goes on from NC_080677.1 coordinate 66,579,944, forward strand.
TGGGTTGTCTGCTGGTTGTTTTTTTTTTTGTTGTTGTTGTTTGTTTGTTTTTGCTGTTATCTGCTCATTATCTGTTTATATTTAGGAGGCACTGGGAACCAATCCCAGGACCTCCCATGTGGTCTTGGCTGAGCCTCATCTACTCTTCATTTCATTGCTTTTTATTGCTGACTAGTAATCCCCTACTTTTTAAAATATGGTGGATTGGTGTATTTAAATTTATAATTTACTCATAGATTTCAGGATATGAAGATGACATTTTTACTGAACTAGATGGATGAATCCCAACCAGAAATGGAAGTTTTAATGTAGAAATGAGTATTTATGGCTATTGAGTGGCAAATGGCTAGATTGCAGCAGAAACTGCATTTTAATTTACTTATATCCATCTATTTTAGTTTTCCTGGATGCCAAAGCAAACACCACGCAATGGGTTGGTTTAAACAATGAAAATTCATTGGCTTACAGTTTTGAGTCTAGAAGTACAAAACCAGCATCATCAAGGCAATGCTTCCTGCCAGAAGACTATGGCGTTCTGGAGCTGGCTTGATCACCCTTGTTCCTTGGCTTTTCTGTCACGAGACAATGAACATGGTGACCTCTCTTGGCTTTTCTCTTCTGGGTCGCACTGACTTTCAGCTTTGGCTGCCCCATCCAGATTTTCTCTGTTTCTGTGACCTTCCCTACAAGGCCTTTAGTAGTAGAATTAAGAACCACACTGATTCAGCTGTGCTGAAGGAACTTCATCAATGGGTTCTATTTGCAAGAATTCACACCTACAGGAATGGATTACATTTAAGAACATGTTTTTCTGGGGTTTATAGCTCTAAGCCACTACACCATCCATCCCACTTTTAGTGTGCTTTCCTGGAACAAAGATGTAAGATAGCTAAAATACTATTTCTAAGTCTTCCTCGCAGCTAGACTCTAAATTGAAACCAAGTTTTTGCAAGAAAATGTACCCACGTGAGGTGAAAGAGTAAGTGAGCAATATGAGACAAGAGCTGCATGGACATAGGTTAATTTTTCTAGCAAGTATGACAACAGGGGCATTTTGGTTGCTCCTATGGTTGCAGAGGTTTGAAGGTTTAGCCCTCATATCATAGGGACTGAGTAATACATGAAGTCAGCAGTGGGGTTTCCAATACTCCGAGCTTTGTGGGGTGGTGCGGCATCACTCATAGTTGTGTTTTGTCTGGCTGTGTAGCAACCAAGCTTGTTTCACTGGCCCTCCAAGAAATTCTGCAAACACAAAATATAAAAATTCTGAGAGAAATCTACTGATTTCCTAAAAAGATATTGGGGAAAACCCTCTACAGTATACTAGTGCACATGGCAGATGGCTTATATATATCCATTCATAATGTACAATAACTCATTATATCTACAATGTCAGCTATTGTTGGCTCTAATTTACGGGTGAAGAACTGAGGCAAAGGAAGATTAAATAATGTCCCCAAGATCACACAGCTAGAATGTGGAGGTGTTTCAATTTAAAATACAGGTTAATCTGACCTTACATTCTTCTTGAAGATTTCCACATCCTCTGATAGCAAGTTCAACTATACATCCAAGTGAAACTTTTTCTTCTTTAACTACAAATGATTTTATTTTGGTCCTTGAAGGAAATAGAAAGGAAGGGAGATATATCCCACTGGTGAAAGCCTTTCATGGACATAGAGGGAAAAAATCAAGACATTTTAGTCTTTCCTCTTATGACCTCTTTTTCACTTTTTGAATCATCTCTTTTGTTCCTTTTAGAATCCTCTCCATTTATCTTCCTTATTGTCTATTCCTCTTTCCCTAAAGGTTATTTAAAATATGGTGACCAAAAGGATGATAGAATGGCTTAGGCAGCACACTCCTTTTTAATATCTTGTGGATTTGAAAAATAGAATTAATGAATTTTTTCTGTAGAAAATTTGGAAATGTGGAAAAGTATAAAGTAATACAAAAAATCACCCATAATCATACCATCCAGAAATACAAACAAACCACTGTAAGTCATTTGGTCTATACCTTTGTTCTTTTTAATATGAATTCTTAAACCTAGTTACAACTACATTCTACGTAATAATTTCTTATTAAATATTTTGAAAATACAGAAAAGAAGAGAGGGTAATCAAATCAAGCCCCTAGATGGTGAGCACTAGAGTCAGATCGCCTGGGTTTGAAACCCCATCCTGCCTCTTACTGAGAAACTTATGCTTCTATTTCCTCATCTGGAAGATGGGGATAATAAAAGTACCTACCAAACAGAGTTGTTTTGAGGATTAAATGTAGTACTTGCAAAGCTTTTAAAACAATGCTGATATCTAGTAAGTGCCTAATGAGTGTTAGCTGTTATAATAACTGCCAGAACACAAACAACAAAAATTCACATGTTGTCATATTTGCTTCAGATATTTCCTTCCTTCTTTTCTCCTGCCCTTTTACCCTTCTTTCTTTTCAGAAATAAAGTATAAGAGGTACATATCTGTCCCTTTTACACTTCTCCTCAATCCCATTCTCTTTTCTTCTCTCCAACTAATCACTATCTTAAAATTGGTATATTTTATCGATTGTGTATAATTTTGTATCTTGATTTTTCCCTCACTTAACTGAAATGACTTTTTCAAGCATTTCCCTGTCTTAGAGGATTTTCATAAAATAATTCTTTGTGTTGGGATAATATAGCACTGAATATCATTACTTACTTAACTGTTTCCCTAGTATTGGATATGTAAGTTTCACTTGTTTTACAAAACACTGGCAAACATTTTTGTCCTTACATTTTTTATACGTATTTGATGATTTCTTCAGAAAGGTTTGATTGGCATCAGAAAGCAGAAACATTTTATGTAATTTGTAATGATTATAATAGTAATGTATGATCTTTATTGGAAAATTAAAAATATAGAGTCTATAAAATGAAAGGGAAAACATCTGTTATGCTACCTCTAGGAGATAATTCCTGTAAACAGTTTGGTTTATTTCCTTCTAGTTATATTCCTTCCATAATGAACACTCAAACACACATACTCTTTCTTTCTCTCTCACACACATACAGCATACTAAGGGATATACTGTTTCTTAAGATTTGTTTCCAGCTTTTTTGGACTTAACATTATATCATCACATTTCCTCAATTCATTTAGTATTCTCTGGAAAACATGATTTTTAATGTCTACATAATTCCACCATGGATGGTACCATAATTTATTTAGTCATTCCCCTATTTTTGGGCAATCAGGTTATTTCATTTTTAATTATTTTAAATAGAAGTTTGTATTCTTATACACAAGTGTACTTCTCACTTATTAGTTCCTTAAATTTGAGTCCTGGAAGTAAAAATAACTGAGTTATTGCATAAACATATTAATGGTCTTTAGTACACACAGTCAAACTTATGTCCAGAAATACCTGTAAGCCTCAACATACATTTGCCAGAATTACTGTCTTGGCTAATTTACAAGAAAACACTTTTCCATTAAAGTTTTCATTGGACTGTTTAAAGTTGACTTGTTTTTTTTAAAAAGTTGCTACTTGAATACATTTAGATTTTTTTCTAACATGTGTGTTTTAGTTCCATGGCTGCTGAAATAAATACTCTGTGGTGGGTTGGCTTAAACAGTGGGAATTAATGGCTTATGATTTTGAGGATAGAAGTCCTAAATCAAAGTGTTGTCAAAGCGATGCTTTCTCCCTTTTACCCCAATCTGCTTTAAGTTAAAATAAAACAAAAGATTAAACAAGTCTAGACTTTTTACATCACTTGGATATAGCTATGGCTTTTTGTTGATAATAAAGTTCAATTTAATTTTCAAATGTACACTGAACAAAATAAAGTGGACATATGGTGATCAGCTAGTGACTTTAAGCTATTCAAGTATTCATGGTTGAGACCTTCCACCAAAATTTCCATTAGGAATTTTTCATTAGTCATTCTTTTAAAAACTATATTTTTTTAGAGTAAAGTTATTGATCAGATAATCACAAACTATTTGAATGATGCTGTTAGATTCTAAAATAACAGTATAAGAGAAACTTTTGAGATTCCTTGGAATTTCCTTTTTCTGTCAGCCTGCTTGCTGTTTTCAATTATCCAAGGTCAAGATCTATTCTATAAGTAAGATTACAATGAGAAAATTGTTTGACAGTGGTAAATTGTTCCACTTGAGAAAATCTGTAATTACCATTTAACCTAGGAGCATTGACTGGGATGACCTTTATTTAATTTTTAAAAAGTTTTACATTTGGTGTATTTTTCCCTTAACCCACCCTATTATTATTATTACAATTTATACATGAACATACATAAATAATAAGTATCTAGTAAAAGTTATGAACTTACAAATAAAGCATGCATAACATCATACAGGGGCCCCATACATCAACCCACCACCAATATCTTGCATTATAGTAAGACATTTGTTACAAATTATGAAAGAATATTGCCAAAAATCTTACCATTAACTATAGTCCTTATCGTACATTTCCCCCCAACTTACACTATTATTATATTTTAAATATATTTTTATGATGGAAGTTGTAAACTTACAAAACAATCATGCACATGTGCAGAATTCCCATACAACACCCCTCCATCAACATCCCACACTTTGGTGGAACACTTGTTACAGATTATGAGATAATCTTATCATATTATGACAAGATCCATAGCATACATTTGGCACACATTTTCTGTTCCCCACCATTATCAACACAGTACATCTTTGGCATACATGCACGAATATTACATTATTACTGTTAACCACAGACCATGGATCACTTCAGTTGTGTTTTTCACATGCTTCTCCACATTTCCACCACCCTGTAACAGTGATATACATCTTTAGGTCACAAAGGACACTCTTGTATTGGTACCACAGACTTGTAAAAAAATCACGTGTCCCTAAACTTGAGGGTCTGTTTCTGAACCATTAATTCAGTTCCATTGTTCTGTATGTCTGTCTTTATGCCAGTACCATGCTGTCTTCTTTTTCAGACTATAGCACACCCTTTAGTATTTCCTACAAATCCAGTCTCTTGGTTACAAACTCTCTCAGTTTCTGTTTTTTCTGTGAATATTCTAAACTTGCCCTCATTTTTTAAAGACAATCTTGCCAGATATAAGATTCTTGGTTGGCAGTTTTTCTCTTGTAATATCTTTAATATATCATACCACTGTCTTCTTACCTCCATGGTTTCTTATGCTAAATCAGCATTTAATCTTATTGGGTATCCCTTATATGTTATGAATTGCTTTTCTCTTGCTGCTCTCAGAATTCTCTCTTTGTCTTTGTCTTTTGACATTCTGATTAGTACGTGTCTCAGAGTTGGTCTATTCAGATTTATTCGGATGGGAGTACATTGTGCTTCTTGGATATGGATATCCAAGTCCTTCAATAGGGTTGGGAAATTTTCTACCATTGTTTCTTCAAATATTCCTTCTGCTCCACTTCCCTTCTCTTCTCCTTCTGGGACACCCATGACATGTATGTTTGCACATCTCTGGCTATCATTTAGTTCCCAGAGACCTCATTCAATTCTTTCCATTCTTTTCTCCATCTATTCTTTCATATATTCACTTTCAGAGGCCATTTCTTCAAGTTCACCAATGCTTTCTTCTGCCTCCTCAAATCTGCTATTATATGATTCCAATGTATTTTTCATTTCATTTATTGTGCCTTTCATTCCCATGATCTGCTATTTTTCTATGCATGCTTTCAAATTTTTATTTGTGCTCTTCTAATGTCTCCTTAATCTCTTTAGTCATCGCATTGAATTTATTAAGATTTGTTTGAACATCTTTGATTGGTTGTCTCAAATCTTTGTCATCTGGAGGCTTATCTTGTTCCTTTAACTGGGCCATATCTTCCTGTTTCTTGTATGGATTGTAATTTTTTGTTGGTATCTTGGCATCTGGCTTACTAGATGTATTTATTCTGGGTGCAGTTTCTCTCTTTAGCTTAGGATTTTCTTGCCCTTTCTCTCTTGCTGGTTGTGTAGTAGGAGTCAAGGATGTAGTTGGTGTTGTAAGCTATGGAGGCTCAAGCTGCCCTTATTTCCCCAGGACTGATGAAGCTTTTCCCAACTTTCTCCCTTATTTCCCCAGGACTGATAAAGCTTTTCCCAACTTTCTCCTTTACCAGGGGTAAGGACAGAGCCACAGCCATGTGTATTCAATCCAAGTTGTACAGACCTTGACTGTAGTTGCTCAGACAGAAATGTGTGCCAAATGTGTGATAAAGCTTGAAGCCTCTTTCTTCCCTGTTTAGGGCAGGAATGGAGCTGCAGGTGTGGGCAGCAATCTATGCCATTTGGGTCCAAAATGACTGCAGTTACCCTGGTGGGTTCCTACAATTCAGTCTGTGACTGCTGAATGTACCTGCAGTTATCCAGAGAGGCTGGTGCAGGGTCTACCAGCTTCCTCCCTGCTAGAAATGCCAGCTTTCTCCCTGCTAGAAGCCTGGGCTAGGGCTACAGGTCAATCTGGGTGTAAGAAGCCAGTCTCTACCATCACTGTGATTTTCAGTCAGCCTGGCTTCCCCACAGGCTGGGGTTGGAGTCAAAATGGCAGCTAATGATCTCTTTCTGACTTGGACACTTTCAAACTTTAGATTTTCTTAGGGTTATACTTTAGTCAGTTGAACTTACTAATCAGTAGCTGAAATTGGTGGCCAACCATCTCTTCTTCCCCTGTTTTTGGAAAATGGAACTTCTAGTTTCAGCCACAAAATATTTCCTGGGGTGCCACTAGAGTTGGTTGATCACCATCCTCTGTGGTGTGGCCTGTATTTTCCGGTAGAGGCTGGGGCAGGTTCCTCCAGCTTCCTCTCTGCCAGAGGCAGTGCTGGGATAATGTTAAATCTGATCTGGATGGAAAAAAAGCCATTCCCTACCAGGACTGTAGTTTTCAGTCCTTCTGCTTCCCCTTGTGCCAGGGACAGAGTTAAAATGGTGGCTACAAGCCTCTTTCTAACGTGGACAGGTTCAAACTTTAGCTGTTCTTAGGATTATGCTTTAGCCTGCTGAATTTACTAATCAGTAGCTGAAGCTGGTGCCCAATCATCTCTTCCTCCCCCATTTTGGGGAAGTGGGGCTTCCAATTCCAGCTGTAGAATAGTCCTGAGGTGGCTTGTGCCTCCAGTGGAGGATGGGCACTGGCCTCCAGGTCACAGAGAGCTCTACTTATGAATCTTCTCTGCAGATGGGCAGTCTCCTTCCATTCTTTCAAGGATGTTTCAGGGTGTCTTCTGGTCTCCTGGAGCCCCCAAACAGGTGCTTTAGATATTTCTGGGTGATTACTAACTGCCTTGCAGCATGAACTGACTCTGGGATTCCTTACTCTCCCACCCCATATTGCTGTTTGTCCTGGGATGACGTTTATTTTCAAAAGAAGAAGTTGTTCTCATTCTGTTAGTCATGTTGTTAGGTCTTACTCAGAGGACAAAAATATTACTATAACTTTACTCATATAAATTTCAAATGTATTAAAGAATAAAAATACATAAAAAGGAAAAAATAACAAGATGAAAAGATATAGTCATTTATATGATCTCACAGAGTTTTGGGCCCTTCTGAGCATAAAACAAAGGATGAATCTATGAAAAGATGAATGGTAGTGGTTTGGGAATAGACGGGGGTGAGGGGGTACAGCATTATGAGGGGGTCAATGGTGTTGGAATGTGAGTGTCATTGGGAAGTGGGGGTGGGTTGGAAAATCCATGGAACTTGGAGGAGGACTGGATAAAAGAACATATGAATGTGTGGCTTGGTGAACTCTGGGGAAGCTGAGGAATATTGTGGAGAATACAATGGTGGGAGTGTTCTTTTGGCAACTATGGCAGGGGAGGGTCACTGGTGCAAGGGTTCAGTGGTGGGGGAAGTGTGGGGAGGGGTTCATCTGGTCCATGCTGCTATGGAAAATGAATGCATTTATATTGTCATAAGGTGTTTCCTTGGTAGGTGGAGACACACAATAACAAGCAAAATATTAAACTCCCATCCTGGAAGTCTTGCTACTATCTCAAATAGAGGGGCTAAAATCTCTGGAATATATAGGTAGTGTCTAATAAAAGAAAACAGATATGCCAAGCCTTAGACATTAAAGGTTGTATTTATGAACCTTATTCTTGTAAAAGTGAAATTTAGACTAATAACAAATAATGACTAAGAGTTACCTCATGAAAACCTGTTACTCAAATGTGGCCTCTCTCTAAGCCAAACTCAGCAAATAAACTCACTTCCTTCTCCTTGATGTGGGGCATAACTCCCAGGGATGAGCCTGCCTGGCACTGTGGGATTACTACCAAGCACTAACTAGTGATGCATTTGGAAAAAGACTTTGATTAAAAGGGGGAAACATCAAATACAAAAGAGTTTTTCTGGCTAAGAGATTTCAAAGTGAGTTGGGAGGTCATTTCAGAGGTTATGCTTATCCTTGTCTTAGACAGATTCCACTAACTGTCACAGTAAACAAAACCTCACATGGGTAGCTCTTGAGGGCTCTAGAAACACCTGGACACTATAGGAAAGGCACACAGCCTCATGAAATTAGCATCCTATCAATGGGTCTCACCCTGGAATATATGTTAATCTGTTTCCCCAATATAATAGAGTTAGACTCATTTGTAATTTCCCTAGTCATGATTCTTCTACCTCTTTTATTTGAACCTATAATCAGCACTATACCCATTAAATATATGTCCTGGAGACTTAAATCTTTAGCCATTTGAGCCCTGAATCTCAGCAGAATTGTGGCCAATACCCATTCTCCAGTTCATCAAACTTTCCCAGGACAACTCCCACCCCCAAAAGACAGAGAGTGCCTACAACTGCAAGCAAAACAGTTCCTTCCATCTGCCCCATAAAATCTAAGCACCCTCTCAAACTAAAGGAGAGAGGGCATCACCATCCCCAAATCCTCAAGGTTGAGGAGTGAACAAACATAAGGGGGGAACACAACAATGGACAAAAGTAGACTTATTAATATTGTAGTAATGGAAGAACTTGCAAAATTGATATAAAGACCATGGTTACCAGAAGGTCTTGGGGGGGGGGGGGCGGGCAGAGGAGAGAAGAATAGGTGGAGCATGGGGCATTTTTAGGACATTGTAATTGTTCTCCATGATATTGCAATGGTAGATACAGTCTACTGTATATTTTGTCAAAACCTATATAATTGCTTATAAATCACTAAAAAAAGATGGAATTTAAAAGAGAAAAAGCCAAAGAGAAATGGCCAGGAGAAAATTTACACACTCTAACAACAGAATGGAGTATACAAATAATTATTAACTATATATGAAAAATTATTCAAGCTCACTGTAAGAATAAATTTCAAAACTACTAATAATTTGCATTTTTTTGGTCTCCTACCAAATGGCAAATATCTGAATAATTATAATCTAGGTGGTGTAAAATAAATATCCATAAAGTGCTGGTAAAAAATTTATATTAAAAATTTTGGAGAGAATTTGTGTACTGTTTATCCAAAATTTTTAAAAAATGCACATATTATTTGATCCAAAGATTTCTATTCCGAAAGATATCATAGAAAGTTAAAAAGAGATGTACACAGGGGGGACAAGCTCCTTAGCTGAGTAAGGAGCTCCAAGAGTCAGGTCATCCTACAGTGCATTTAGTAATACCCAGAGCTATCTAAAGCAACTGTTTGGGAACCCAGGAGACCAAAAGGGCATCCTGCAACATCCTTGAAAGAATGGTAAGAGGAGAATGCCTATCCACAGTGAAGATTCATGAGTAAAGCATTCCATGCAGTGGAGCGCTGGTGCCCATTCTCTACTGGCAATGCAAGTCACCTTGAGAGCTATCCTGTGGCCGGAGTTGGAAGCTCCATTTCCAAAAACGGGGGAGGAAGAGACAGTTGGTCACCAACTCCAGCTACTGATCAGTAAATTCAGCTGGGTAAAGTATAATCTTAAGAACAATTATAGTTTGGCCAAGTCAGAAATAGGCTGGTGGCCACCATTTTAACTCTGCCCTTGGCTTGAGGGGATATAGGGATGACTGAAAATCACAGTGATAGTAGGGACAGGCTTTTTTCCACCCAGGTCAGACTGCAGACCTAGCTTAGGCGCCAACCCCCATCTCCAGCAGGGAGAAGCTAGTGGGACCTGCACCAGCCTCTCCAGGTAACTGCAAGCGCTTTCAGCTGGCACAGACTGAATAGTTGGACACCTGGGCCTCCAACCCTGCACCCCAATAGGATAGGAGAGGACCTGTGTTTCCTAGGCCACTCTGGGAAACTGCAGATGCTTTTGGTCCACACAAACTGGTTTGTTGAGCACTTCTGATTCCATCTCCACCATCCCACCCCCATAGAATGGGAGGGGACTGGTGTTTCTTCAGCTTCTCTGGGCAACTGCAGACAATTTTGGCCCATACGGACTGGATACTTGGATACCTATAGTGCCATCCAGGCCCCCCAATAGGATAGGAGGGGGCTGGTGTTTCCTCAGCCTATCTGGGTAACTGCAGGTGCTTTTGTCCTGCACCAACTTGACTGTTAAATGCCTGTGGGTCCACCCCTACCCATGATAGGATGGGGGGAGGGCAATGTTTCCTCAACCTTTCTGGGTAATTGCAGGTGCTTTTTGCCCACACAGACTGAATAGTCAGATTCTGTTAGCTCCATCCCTGACCCCAAGTATGATGGGGCAGGGAGCTGTGTTCCTCAGACTTTCTGGGTAATGACAGGCACTTTTGGACTGGATGAACTAGACTGGTGGATACTTGTGGATCTACCCCCACCTCTCAATAGGATAGGAGTGGGCTGGTGTTTCCTCAGCCTCTTAGGGCAATGGCAGGCACTTCTGGCCTACAGGACTGAACTGTTGCATTCCTGTGGTTCCAAAACCACTCCCTAAAGGGCAGATGGGACAGTAATCTCTCAGCCTCTCGGGGCAACTCCATGTGCATTCGGCCAACACAGATTAGATTGTCGGGCTTTCAAGAGAGTCCATCCCTGACCCTGACTTGGAGTTGGGGGCAGCAACAACATCAGTCTCCCTGGACAATGCAGTCATTTTGGACCCACACTACATAGATGGTTGCCCACACCTGCAGCTCCATCCCCACCCCAATCAGGTGAGGAAGGGGTGTAGCTTCTTCCATCTCTCTGGGCAAATACAGATGGCCTTGACCTGCACAACTTGGATTATTACACATGGCTGTAGCTCTGTCCCTACCCCTGGCAGAAGAGAAAGGTGGGAGAAAATTCACTGGTCCCTCAGGCAATGCAGGCAGTTTTGCCTCCACACCTTACAACATCAACTACATCCTTGGCTCCTACTACACAGCCAGCAAGGGAGCAAGGGCAAGAAAGCCCAAACTAAAGAATGAAACTATACCCAGAATAAATACATCTAGTATGCCAGATGCCAAGACTCCAATAAAAAATTACAATCCATGGCAATAAACAGGAACCTATAGCTCAGTCAAAGGAACAAGATAAGCCTCGAGACGACATAAAGAAGTTGAGACAACTAATGATAGATGTTCAAACAAATTTCCTTAATAAATTCAATTAGATGGCTAAAGAGATTAAGGATATTAAGAAGACACTGGGTGAGCACAAAGAAGAATTTGAAAGCATACATAGAAAAATAGCAGACCCTATGGGAATGAAAGGCACAATAAATGAAGTAAAAAAATACACTGGAGGCATATAACAGCAGATTTGAGGAGGCAGAAGGATCAATGAGCTTGAAGACATCCTTTCTGAAAGCAAATATACAAAAGAACAGATGAAGAAAAGAATGGAAAAAATTGAACAGGCTCTCAGGGAAATAAATGACAGTAAGAGATGTGCAAATATACATGTCATGGGTACCCCAGGAGGACAAGAGAAGAGAAAAGGGGCAAAAGAAATATTTGAAGAAATAATTGTAGAAAATTTCCCAACCCTATTGAAGGATATAGATAACCATGTCCAGGAAGCAGAACATAGTCCCTCTGATTGGTCCAACTCCAGGACGCATCTACTTAGAATATTAACTAATAGCGATGCATAACACATAAAGGATACCCAATAAGATTAAGCACCGATTTCTCATCAGAAAACATGGAGGCAAGAAGGCAATGGTATGATATATTTAAGATATTACAGGAGAAAATTGCCAGCCAAGAATCTTATATCTGGAAAGACTGTGGGCAGGTTTAGAATATTCACAGATAAAAAGAAACTTAGAGAGTTTATAACGAGGAGACCAGATTTGTAGGAAATGCTAAAGAGAGTGCCACAGATTGAAAAGAAAAGAAGGGGAGAGAGAGGTTTGGATGAGTGTCTAGAAATGAACATTCTATCAGTAAAAGTAACTAAGAGTGTAAAAAGAGTGGCAAAAATAAAATATGACAGATAAAACCCAAACATCAAAATGGGTGAAATAAGAACTGCCTTTACAGTTTTAACATTGAATGTTAATGGATTAAACTCCCCAATCAAAAGACACAGATTGGCATAATGGATAAGAAAATATGAACCATCTGTAAGCTGTTTATGAAAGATGCATCTTAGACCAGGGGTTCTTAAATTTTTTTGTTCCAGCAGGATATATTCTTTTCAAGTGCTCATGGATCTTTCTCCAGGATAGACCATATTTTGAGTCACAAATCAGATGTCAATGCATTCAACAAGATTGAAATTATGCAGAGCACTTTCTCTGGACATAATGGAATAAGTTGGAAATCAACAAGAGGCAGAAAAAGGGAAAATTCACAAATATATGGAAATTAAACACACTCAATTAATCTGTGGGTCAAAGAAGAAATCAAAAAGTATCTTGAGATAAAAGAAAATGCAAACATAACATATCAGAACCTGTGGGATGCATCAAAGAAAGTGCTGAGAGGGAAATTTATAGTCTGCAATGCTTACATTAAAAAAGAAGAAAGAGCTAAAATCAGTGACCTAACTACACAGCTGGAGGAAATAGAAAAAGAACAGCGAACTATTTCCAAAGCAGGTAAAAGGAATGAAATAACAAAGATCAGAGCAGAAATAAATGAAATTGAGAACAAACAAACAATAGAAAGAATTAACAAAACTATAAGTTGGTTCTTTGAGAAGATTAACAAAATTGACAAACCTTAACTAGATTGACAAAGAAAAAAGGAGAGAAGCTATAAATACAGAAAATAAAAAATGACAATGGGGACATTACTCATGGCTCCACAAAAATAAGTGGTCATAAGAGAATGCTATGAATAATGTAAGCCAACAAATTAGACAATGTAGATGAAATGGAAAAATTCCTAGGAAAGTACAAAAAACCTACACTCATCCTTAGAGAAATAGAAGACCTTGATAAACCAATCTCACTAAAGAGATTGAAAAAGCCATCAAACAACTACCCAAAATGAAAAGCCCAAGACAAGATGGTTTCACTGGTGAGTTCTACCAAGCATTCAAAGAAGATTTAATATCAGTCTTATTCAAGCTCTTCCAGAAAATTGAACAAGAAGGAACACTACCAAACTTAGTCTATAAAGCCAATATCATTCTAATACCAAAGCCAGATAAAGATATTACGGAAAAAGAAAATTACAGACCTATTTCCCTAATGAGTATGGATGAAAAATCCTCAAAAAATACTTACTAATTGAACCCAATAACACATTAAAAGAATTATTCATCATGATAAGTTGGTTTTATAATAGGCATGCAAGGGTAGTTCAACATAAGAAAAATCAATCAGCATAATACACCACATTAATAAATCAAAGAAGAGAAATCACCTGATCCTACCAATTGACACAGAAAGGGCATTTGAGAAAAATATAACATCCTTTCATGATGAAAATATTACAAGAGTTAGAAACTGAAGGAAACTTTCTCAACATAATAAAGGCCATATACAAAAAACCAACAGCTAGCATTTTACTCAATGGCAAAAGATAAAAGCTTTCCCGTTGAGCAGGAACAAGACAAGGATGCCTACTATCATCACTGTTTTTCAATATACTGCTAGAGGTTCTAGCTAGAGCAACCAGGCAAGAAAAAGAAATAAAAGGCATTCAAATCAGAAAGGAAGAAGTAAAACTTTTCTATTTGTTGATGATATGATCCTATGCCTAGAAAGTCCTGAAAAATCTACACCAAAGCTGCTAGAGCCAGTGAACGATTTCAGTAATTTCAGTAGAGGGTCAAGATACAAACACTATATGCATAAATCAGTAGTGTGTCTATACACTTGTAATGTGTAATCTGAGGAGGAAAGCAGGAAAATTTCCATTTACAATAATGACTAAAATAATCAAATATTTAGGAGTAAACTTAACCAATGAGGTAAAGCACTTGTATTCAGAAAACTACAATACATTGCTAAGAAATTTAAAAAGATCTAAATAATTAGAAGAACATTCCATACTCATGGATTGGAAGTCTAAATATCATTAAAATATTAATTTTACCCAAACTAATATACAGATTCAATTTAATCCAAATAAAAGTACTACTAGCATTTTAAAACAAATGGAAAACACAATTATCAAATTTATTTGGAAGGGTAATGGGCCCTGAATAGTCAGAAGTGTCTTAGGGAAAGTGAAATTGGAAGACTTTCAGTTCAGGACTTTAAATCATATTACCTAGCTATAGTGATGAAAACAGCATGATACTGGAATGAAGATAGACACATAGACCAATGGAGCCAAATTGATGGTTCAGAAACAGCCCCTCACATCTATGGTCAAGTGATTTTTGACAAGCCTCTCAAACCCACCCAGCTGGTTAAGAACAGTCTATGCAACAAATCATGGTGGGAAAACTGGATATCCACAGCCAAAAGATAGAAGGAAAACCCTATCTCACTCCTTATACAAAAATTATCCCAAAATGGGTCAAAGACCTAAATATAAAAGTTGGAACCATAAAGGTCCTAGAAGAAAATTTAGGAAAATATCTTCAAATCCCAGTGGTAGGTGGTTCTTAAACTTTGTACCGAAAGCATGAATAATGAAAGAAAACATGGATAAATGGGATCTCCTCAAACTTAAATACTGTTGTGATTCAAAGGACTTCATCAAGGTGAAAAGGTAGCCCACTCAAAGGCAGAAAATATTTGGAAACCACTTATCTGATAAGGGTTTGATTTCCATTCTATATAAAGAGATCATACAACTCCACAGTAAAAGAGCAAGCAATCCACTTGGGAAAAAGACTTAAATAGACATTTCTTCAAAGAGGAAATACAAATGGCTAAAAAGAACAAGAAAAAATATTCAATATCATTAGCTATTAGGGAAATGCAAATCAAAATGACAATAACATATCATCTCACATTGAATAGAATGGCATTATTTAAAAAACAGAAAACAATAAGTGCTGGAGAAGATGTGGAGAAATAGGAACACTCCTTCACTGTTGGTGGGATTGTAAAATGGTGCAGCCACTGTGGAAGACAGTTTGGTGTTTCCTTAGGAAGCTAAATATAGAGCTGCCATATGATCCAGCAATTCCTCTATAAGGAATATATCCAGAAGAACTGAAAACTGTGATATGAACAAACTTCTACATACCAATGTTCAAAGCAGCATTGTTTACAATTGACAGAAAGATGGAAACAACCCAAGTGTCCATCAACCAATGAATGGATACACAGAATGTGGTGTATACATATGATGGAATACTATGCTACAGTAAAAAGCAATGGAATTAGGACACATATGATAACATGGATGAATCTTGAAGACATTATGCTAAATGAAATAAGCCAGACACAAAAGGACAAATATTGCATGGTCTCCCTCATATGAACTAAATATGAAGAATACTCACATGGAGATACACCCTAGAGTATAAGTTATTAGGAGAAAAGATGAGGGCTGCGAAGGAGTACTGATGCTTAAGGCATGTAGAAATTTTAATTAACTTGACTGTAAATGTGTAGAAATGGATAGAGTTGATGGTAACACATTATAGTGAGTAGCACCTAGTTTATAAATGGGATTGTGGCTGAAAGGGTAGTGTAGGGATGAAAATGTCATTTGAATTGACATTTTCAGCCCTAGGGACTGAATAACACAGTGAACCCAGAAGTGGATAAGAATTGTGGTTAATAGTACAAATGCAGGAAAGGCCTTTTATTAACTAGAATGGATGTTCATCACTATTGCAATGTGGTGGGAATGTGGAGAAGCATGAGGAAAATACAATTAATGTAACCTAGGCCTATAGTTAACAGCAAGACTGTAATATTCTTCCATCAGTGAGAAAGATGTACTGCGTTAATAATAGGGGGAATGGAAAAAATATGCTAAATGTATGCTATGAACCATAGTTCGTGGTAATAGTCTGATATTATCTCATAATCTGTAACAAATGTTCCACAATAGTGTGGTGTGTTGGTGAAAGGTGTATGGGAATTCTACACATGTGCATGATTGTTTTGTAAGTTCACAACTTCTGTAATAAAAATAAATTTTAAAAAGTGAGACATGTACACACATTATGTTCCAGGGACATTCATTCTAGAATTATCTATAACATCGAAAAATTGAGAAACAATGTCTAATATCTAATAGTAAATTACATATATCCAAAGAGTAAAAGATATTACAATTATTAAAGTTGTGTCATCAGTGACTGTTTAATGACCTCAGAAAATACTCATGTTAAGAAAAAAAATGAAAGCAGGATACAAAGTATTATTCCTGTTTTGCTATACACACATAGTTAAAAGACTAGGAAGGAAATTCCTCAAAATGTTAACATGGCTATCATTGTCATTTCTGGGTGGTGGGATCCCCGGTGATTTTTATATTCTTCCTGTCACACCAATAATTTCCAAAATGTCTGCAAGGAGCATGCATTACTGTTATAACCAGAACACACACGTGTGTATTTTGTATATATGTTGAGAGAGAGGGAGAGAGATCATAAAAGGCTCACAGTTCATGTGCAAACATTTATTTAAAGGACACTATAGGCAGTGCCACAGATACATTCAGGTCAACTTATTTTATATCTTCCAGGTAGATTTCTCTAGGCACTCAATTAGAAATTAGTGTGTTCCTATTGACCAATAGGAGAACACAGAATTTGAGACCAAGAATGGACCCTTGATATCCCTAACCCCGAAGAAGGCATCAAATCTACCTTGGTCACCACTTGGTCCCCAACACCTACTTTAGTATATGCGAATGAAAGGAAAAAAAAAAAAGACCATATCAGTCATTTTAAAGAGGCGGAAACTGCTTCCCACAGAAACAAGAGTTTACTTGCCCAAGGTTACACATCCCCTTGAAATAAGATGAACAGCAGCAATAATTACTGTTACTACTACTACCAACACCTACTGCGTGCCAGGAGCTCTTCTAAGTGCTTATTGGGTTATCAACTCATTTAATATTTACAACCCGATGGAAGTAGGAAATGTTATTATTTTTAGTAAAAGGTGAGAATACTTAATCACAAATTGCATCTCTACCTTAGCCCCCTCTGTTGTCTCCATTTCACGCAAATACTAATCCAGAAATGAGATCTGACGCTAGAACCTGGACCCTTAGGAAGGGATGCTCCTAGCTTGCATCTGTGTGTTTGTGCGTGGTGCGGGATGCCGGGGAAACGGTGTCCGGTGTGTGCTGCGGGTTCAACCCTGGAGCGCCCCTCCTGGTGGGCCGCCCGGCCACGAGGAAAGGGGACATCGCGGAGGGACGCGGCCTAACGCGGCTCCTGACGCGTAGCGAGGCCCCCGCCCGCGGCGCAGCCCCCTGGACGAGCTCGGCTGGGCCTCAGTCCCCACCCGCGCCACCTGCTCCCCGACTCCCCGACTCCCCGTGTCCCCGCCCCGCGTCCCGCCCCCGCGCCGCGCCCGCGGCCCGCGAGCCCTCCCTCCGGCGTGACGGGAGCACCGGCGCCGGCTGCCCGGGCCGCGAGCGCAGCCGAGCTGCGGGCGCGGGGCGGCGAGCGGCGAGCGGAGCGCGCAGCCCCTGCAGCCCCGGAGGCGGCGCCGCGGCCCCACCCGAGGAGGCTGTCTTCCTGCCGCCCGCCGGCCGCAGTGGGCCGAGATGCTGCTCCTCGCCCCGGGGCCGACGCGCGGCAGGGGCCGGGGGCGGCGGGCCGGGGCTCCCCGCGGCGGGCGCTCGGCGCCCTGGAGCTCCGCCTGGATCTGCTGCTGGGCGCTCGCCGGCTGTCAGGCCGCCTGGGCGGGGGACCTGCCGTCCTCCTCCGGCCGCCCGCTTCCTCCTTGCCGGGAGGTGAGCTGCACCTGGTCCTTCACCTGGAGTTGGGCGGGCGGGGGGAGGGCGAGGGCGAGGGCGAGGGCGAGCGTGGTGCCTGTTTATTTCTCGTCGTTGGCCCTCACCTTCTTTCTGCCGTGCAGGATAGGGACTTTGGTTTGTTTCGAGCGGTGAAGTTGCCCGCCCCGGGTGGCCGGCCACGCGAGAATGTGTGGCTTTGCTGTCTCTCGGGTGATGCTTTCTGTTCGCGCGCGTGTGTTTTGGGGGTTCTGGAGGACTTTGCGGCGTCCTCTTTGGAGTGTCAAGCTCGATGTCCTGAGGCTGAGGGAGAAATTTCAGCAAGGGGAGGAGACTGAAGGAAACCCCGACGGTGGGATTAGAAAACCATCTCACCACAGTTTTTCCTGAGAGCTCTTGGTCCAAAGAGCTAGATACTAACCCAAGAGTGTTTCCCGCTACCTGCCCCCAGCTTCCTCCTCACTTTCTCCACTTGCTCTTCTCTACAACTCCTTTCTTTCCACTCCCCTGCACTAGGCTTCCTGGTAAGCCCTGGGAGTTTGCTAAACCAGTGTGTGGTGTCACTTGGTATTCTTGTGGCAATTTGTGAATATGAATTAGGAAGGCAAAAAAAACAGTGTGTACTTAGGGAAGAGGCAGGTTGGTGATCTGGAAAATGAAAAAAGACAGAGTGACTATGTCCCTTTTGGGAGGTGCTTAATCACCTGGCCAAAGCCCTTGCCACGGTGTATTTCTTCGTTTGAGATTAATGTTGGTTTACAGCCAAGAAGGATAAATTATGGATTATGAGTTTTTCTCCTGCTTTCAGGGCAGCAGGACTTTTTGTGCCAAGAATTTACAGGGGATGTCATTGGTACTTGTATTGGGTGTTTATCTTTCCCTTAGTGTTCCAGAAAGTGCATCCTCTTAATGAAAATCAATGAGGGGAAGGAAACAACATTTGTGACCTACTTTGAGTCATTATATTGGAGGGGATTGGAGGAGTAGATGCTGTTTTTAGGAAGATTGCTGTGAGTCAGAGTGATTGGTCATTTTAATTTCTACAGCAAAAATAGATTAGCCAGTATCTCCTCTGGGAAGAAAGGCCAGATTCTGTCCCTTTATGAGTATTGCTTTAACTTTTGAATTTTACCTGGGCTTAAATTATATAGTGTATCGGAGTTCTAAACATCAGCATGGATTTTCATCTTCCTCTCCCGTAGTCCCAGGACAGACTGAAATGAAAGGGAAAAAGACCAAAGGCGTGTGTGTGTGAACACAGCAGTGCTGTAGTTGGGGAAATCAGGGGAGGCACTCAGCAAACAGCTGTGTTTAATTTCAAAGCTTATGAGTATAATTAGTTATTTAATCAGTATTCTCCATTTTTACCCATCATCTGAGAATAATCCATTCCAGGTTTCCACAGAAAGCTGCTTCTTGGCCATCTTCAGATTGAATAGTTGTGACAGGACAAACCTTAAACCATTCCTCTAGCTCCCCCAACCCAAATAGGCAGAGTGTATTTCCTTTCTAAAGTGTGAAAGTCTGAAGTCTCTTGTAGCACTACTTCTTAGAGATGAAGAATTTGCTTGTTGAATGGGCTGAATGAAATGGCTGATGGTCAGGGACGGCAGGGGTGGGGATGATGTTTTGGGTCACAACTACTAGACTGTTCTGTTAAATGAGCACATGTTCTACACATACATGCCTAGAGAGAACAGACTAAGAGTCTGCAACCTAAGATAAAAACATTGAAAGGAGGGAAGATGACATCATCATTGGGGAGATGACAGCAGAAGGTTCAGGATGACTGTGTTCAATTAATCCCAGCTCCTTATTGCATGGGTTTTGGAAATTGCATGTGATTCAATCCCTTGAGTATTAAAGTTTGATTTTTTCCCTCTGAAAATGGGAATAAATAAAATATATAGAAAGATGCTACCGAGCCTGCTGTGTCTAGTTGCATTTTTAGAAGTGGTGATACATAGATCCGTTTCTATTCTTCCTGATGACTGACAAACAGTTGTAAGATGATTGACTGGGCGTTAGAGGTTCCTTTGGAATAGGAGAGGCCAAGTGGCCTCCCCAGGGAATGAATCTGCTCCTTGGCATTGGGTCTAAATAGCCGAACTAATTTATAGAATTGATCATTGTCTCTCTTTGATGTTTTTAAGGGGAAATCTGGAAGGGCAGATATTTCCCAGGCTTTGGGGGTCAAGGCCTGCTTGTGCTTTAGGTTTAGCCCCTTCCTCTGAGAAATAGCTAAGGTACTGTGGGTCAAACGCCTGAGCAGATGCAGACAATGACTATTCTGGGTCTGCTCCTGCTGGTTCTCTTTCTACTCTTCTTTATTAACACGTGAAGAGGTGAACGTCACAAGTAAAGTACAGCACGATGTACAGGGAAGGGGAATGAGAGCAGGTAAAATGAGGGGATCTGAGGCTGGAAACTAAAGCCGACCCTTCATAATGTGAAAGAAAGTTGAAGAGTGTGGTAACATGAAATCCTTAGGTAACCCTTAACCTCATACCCCCAGTTGTTTGAGTTTCACCCTCATTTATCAGGATTTTTATAGAAATAGTCATGTTTAGCTAAGTTTCATAGACCTTTTTTTTTTTTTTAAGGTAGTACCAGGGATGGAACTTGGGACCCTGTATATGGGAAACAAGTGCTCAACCAGTGAGCTATACTGGCTCCCCTACTGGCTTTTATTTTCCTTACCTTGACTTAGAGGAAAGCAATGAGAGAAAAAGGAAGAGAAGTACAGATAATTGACATAGGAGTAGTCTAATTATGGTTGCCTGAGTTTAGAAAGAAGGCCCTTCAGAAAGAAAACTGGGGTATAGGTAAAAGTTTCACTTAGATTTTTGCAGAGGATTGGACTCATAAAATACAGCTTGTTTTGTCAAAATCTTTGGATTATGTAGTCAAAGAAGGGAGACTAATGATTGCTTTGTAATGTTCAGCTGGTGATCACATCAGCAGGGTGGAAGCAGAAGCACAAACAGGAAGGCCACAGTTCTGGAGGACAGAAATAAAAGTAAAGCCAACATGTCAGCAGATGGACAAGGTTGATTTCCATGAATAGGATGTGACTTTGGTAAATGGTGTCTAAATTAAAAAAAGGAAGATTGGACATCAGCACAGAGTTAAATATTCCTCAGGCTTTTGTATGGGGAATTTATAAAGGCTAAGTTAAGTGTTGGATGTGTTTCTTGGCATCAGTTTTTTGCTTGTAAAATGATAGTAATAAAAACTGACCTACTTATCTTTATTGTGAAGATATGATGAAACTAATATAAGTTTAAGAGAAAAATGGATGTAAATATGAGTTGATTATTGCTAGAATACTAAGACCTAGATACTGATTTTTCAGGAAAAGTCTACAGTGAGACTTCAGAGGTTCATTGGATAAGTCTGCCCAAGAATTGGAATGGAATTTTTGACTCATTTAGTAATTGGACTAAATGGGGCAGCCAGAGGAAAAAAAGAAAAGGCCAGTAGATGATTCAGAGTTGGAGTAAGGTATTAAAAGATAGAGTGCATGAGAGTAAAAAGAACAGAACTAAGTGGATTATGTGTGCATTATTTAAATTTGGCAAGTTAAATCACTAAAGAGCTTGATTCTTAGTTCTCTGTTGTAAAATCCTGCATAATGAGAATTTACTGGTTTCTGAATCTTTATTCAATGATGAGTTTTGTTTTTTGGCCCGCAGTTTTTATTCCACAAACATTTATTAAGTTTATATTATGTGCCACATAAAATGTCAGATGGAGTTACAGATAAACTGATATAATCTAATTGGGTAAGGATGAGATAGATATGCAAACAAACAATTGCAATAAGTGATTTGGTGGCATGAGAGAAGAAAGAGGCAGTAAAATCTGCTGGGGAGGATCAGAAAAGGTCTATAGAGGAAGTGGGTGAGCCATAAAAGATGATTGCGAATTTGCCAACCAGAGTAGCATTGAGATGTGAGTGGAGGGAAGAGTTGGATATAGGGTGGGCAGAAGACATTTTAGGTATAAAGTGCAGTTTGGAAAAAGGCAGAAACACAAAACAGCATTGTGTTACAATTTGTTATAATTGGAGTATAGGGTATATTGAGGAGCTTTGTGAGGAATGAGCCTGACAGGCAAGGTAGCATTTGGGGGTGATGAGGAGCAATGGCAACATGGAAAAAAACCAGGAGTAATAAATATGCTTTTGTCTGGCAACAAAATAGAGGCTACATAAAAAGGGTGGAGAATAGAAGGAAGTGAATCCTGTTAGGATGCTATTGTAATAGTCCAGGATGACAACCCCAATTAAGGAATAGGAATAGCCCCAATTAAGGAATAGGAGTGAAGACGGAAAAGAGGGCACCATGTTAGAAGAGAGAATTTTTAGTAAATGAATATGGAAGGGCCATATGAGGGAATGAAAGGGTCTGACTTGATTAGAAGTTGGAACATTTAACCTCCATAAGCGGGAATGTGAGGAAAATGAGATAGTGAGTTTGGTTCTGGAGAGATTGACTTTGAATTGGTCAGTAGGCATGTAGGTAGATAATCAGGCCCTGTGTCCCAAGGGCATGATCAGGGCAGGCAAGAGAGTTTAGGAGTCCCTAGAATAAAAGGATGGCTCACTGCTGAAGTGGATGAGATCATCCAGGTAGTGAAAATAAAGAGGGTCAAAGATAGGACTTGGATTTCACCAACATTCGAGGGAGGCAGGCGTAAAGAACTGAACAAAGAAGATACATCAGTTATTTTAAGTATAGGAGAAATGAAACAGTATGGAGTTATATGAAAAAGGAGAAAAGCCTTTTAAAAATAATGGGGTTGTTCATTGTGGTGTCACTTTTCCAAAGCAATACAAATGAAATGAAGACAAACAAAAGATTAGATTTGTCAATTAGGCCCTTGGTGATCAATGCTAGAATGGTTTCTGTGGAGTGGTGGGATGGGTGGATTATTAACTGAGATTGAGGCAATGGTGATAGAATGTAGAATTTTGTAACACAGACTCCCTAGATTTGGTAAACTCTTGTGTCTTCCACGCTCTAATAAATCAGAAGACTTGTAAGTGGCTGTACCTTCTGCCTCAGATTTTGAAGGGAACAGCTGAGAAATATCCTTTGGGCATGAAGTCTCTGAAGGTCATGGGTTTGAATGGAGATGCCAGGGATAGAAAATTACACTGTCATTGAAGGAGTTGGGACTCAGCTTCTGTTTTCAAGCAGTTAACATAATTAATCTTGCCTGTTATGTCTGTGGAGGTGAATTTTCCATTTCAAGTTCTTACGCTCAGAACCATTTTTCATGTTTTAGGCAAATGTGAGCAAGTATTCACACCATCAATATTTACAATGTAAAACTAAGAGTTGACAGATCTGTGAAGTGTCAAAGGATAGAAATAGCAGAGCACAGTATAGAGTGGCACATTTTTCTACCATAGTGTATTCTTTAACAGTGCCTTGGATCTTATAGTAACTATTGTCAGAAAGCACCCCATCAGATTTTGGTTGCCTTTTTCTTCCCCTTGTAGAGACTAAGAACAATTCTCTTACCCTTTTACATTTCTTAACCTAAATTATATATTTCAGTATTCAATGCATAGTTATTGTATATTTATGTACCAGGTACTGGTAGTAAAATGATGAACTAAACATTTCGTCCCTGCCTACATGGGGCTTTATAATATAGTCAGAGAAGATTCAAAACAAAACCATACATCTTATAATTTCATTATCAGTATGTACTATGATGGAAAATGTTGATGTCCAGTGAGATTGTGTAGTTATCCTAATAACATGTCCTATAGGAAGGGGAGAGATTCCTGAGGAAAGGACAATTAAGCTAAGACCAAAGGGTGAGTAGAAATTTGTTGGGTGATGGACATAGATGGTAGTGATAGAACATCTTAGGCAGAGGAAGAAAGATCCTTTTCTTTTTTTAAGATTTATTTCCCTTCCCTTCCCCGCCCCTTCCCCCCCTACCCCCAGTTGTCTGCTCTCTCTGTCCATTTGCTGTGTGCTCTTCTGTGTCTACTTGTTTTCTTGTCAGCGGCGCCCAGAATCTGTGTCTTGTTTTTTTTTGTTGCATCATCTTGTTGTGTCAGCTCTCCGTGTGTGTGGCACTATTCTTGGGCAGGTTGCACTTTTTTTGCTCTGGGTGGCTCTCCTTATGGGGTGCACTCCTTGGCGCATGGTGCTCCACTACCCGGGGGACACCCCTGCATGGCACGGCACTCCTTGCGTGCATCAGCACTGTGTGTGGGCCAGCTCCACACGGGTCAAGGAGGCCTGGGGTTTGAACCTTGGACCTCCCATGTGGTAGGTGGACGCCCTATCCGTTGGGCCAAATATGCTTCCCAGAAAGATAATTTCTTAACCTTACTGGACTGCTACTGATAAAGGATCCTTTCTCTTCTCTGAATTTCTAGTGCCAGCTTATTGTTTGCTCTCTGGCACACGTATGCTGTCCTATACATGTTTTACACACACAGGACTGTCCTGTGTGGTTGGGTGAGTTGTGTCCCATGCATCCCAGTTGAGGGGGCAGTTAACAGCTAGAATTCATCAGGTGCTCAGTATGTCCAGCTGTCTGCCCTGGCAGAGGTCTGCATCCATCGGGAGGAAGGGGTACCTTTTTCCAGTTCATATGCCCAGAAGAGGCCTCATGTTCTAAATCACACCAAGATGTCATATGCCTTACCAGAGGCTCTGCACACACATACTTAGTTTCTCCCCATGTGTATATGATATGCTTGTTGAGAGCAAGAATTGCATCATTATTCAGTAAACAGTGACTAAATATCTTTTTGTTTAAGGCACCTTGGTGTTTTTAAATTGCATAAGATGTAGGTTCTCTTCTTTGGGAGTACTAATCACTGCCTTAAAAATATAGCAAAGTGGGTGGCTTCTACTTTTTCAGTTATAAAAAAGAATTGATCTTCATAGTGCATTTAATCCTCTCAGGTGTACCAGATTTAAAGATCTGAAATAAAAACCTGGTGATCAGAATATTCAGAAGTTTATTCTCAACTCAGCTGCAGCTCTGGAGTTTAAGATACCATATATTACCCTTATTCAATTCTAAACTTTTGTTGATTCTTTTATTCAGATCAGTGATTCTCAAAGTGTGGCCCTGGGACCAGTAGTGTCAGCATCACCTAGGAACTTGTTGGAAATGCAAGTTCTTGAGCCTCATGCGTTCTGTAGAATCAGAAACTCTGAGGTTGAGGCCCAGCTATCTCTGTTACAGTCGGTCCTTTGAGCGAATTAGGATGCACACTTAAGTGTGAGAATGATTCTAGGAATAAAGAAAGGAATTCAGTTAAGTTGCTTGAAACAATGGGACTTGTTTCATTGCTAAAATTACTAAAAGTGTTAGACTAGCTGCTTCCTGCTTCTGCAGGGCATCTTAGAAACTCCTAAAATAATCACATCAAATGGAGCTTGAGATCTTCCCATTAGCATGACGTGCATCAGCAAGCATTTCTCGATTATCTTCTAAACACCAGGTACTGTGAAAGATGCTGGTGATAAAACAGGATGAAGAGGATATTAGTATCTCTCTCGAGGAGCTCATAGCCTGATAGAAGAGACAAATGTGGAAATTAATAAGTACCTCTATCTGAGATAGACTTTGGAGTAGAAAAACATGGTAATATTAAGAGATTATGGCCAGCTTTCTTGGTAAATATTTTCCAGTGTTTGCTATTTATGGGGAATGTTTATGTTTTGTTCCACCTGCAAAGCATCTTCTTGTTATAGTACAAGTAATATGAACGGTAGTCAAAGAACTTTAAAAAATCTGAGCCCTGCTACTGGTTTAGGTGACCTTGAACAAATCAACCTTTTTGAATCTGTCTTTGTCTGAAAATGAAAGATAGTAACACCTGCTTTATCCAAATCAGAGTTGCTGTGAGGATTAAGCTAATGCATTTGGAAGTGCTTTGTAAATTTTAATTCAATGGCAATGTTCGTTATTTTCATACAAGTGAAGAACTCTTTCTAAGGGACTGAAGTGCAAAAGGACTGGATGTGGTAAAGGAAAACTTTACTTGCAAAAGTGTCTTATAAAAGTGTTTTTTCTAATTATGGAAGTTGTGCATTTTGAAAATATTGTAAAGAAAAGGAAGGTATAAGAAAGAAGTGTTGACTCTAATCCTTCTGTTTGGGGATATCCAGTATTAATGTTTTAGTATATTTATCTATCTGTTTTTCCTTTTTCAGCCCCATGAGTGAGCTCATATTGGATGTTGAAGTTTTACCTTTTCCTCTCTTGTTATAAACATTTCAAAATGATTTTAACACCTCTTTATACATATTTTTTGTTTTTTATGTATAAAATATGCTAATATGCAATGTAGTGTAAAATGTAACATCATTTAAATGCCCACCATTGTTTACTTATGAGCCTCACCATTTCACTGAAAAATGTCTTTCCTAGGTCAATAGTGTCCTCATTTTTGCTAAATCTAGCTGTCATTCCTCATCTTTACCTGATTTATTAGAAATATTGGGCCCAGTTGATTGCTCTGTCAACACTGAATCTTTGACTTGGCCTCTAGCACACCACACTTTCCTGGTTTTCTTTCTACCCCACTGTGATCCTTCTTAGTCCATCTTCCTTACCTCTTTTACTGGCGTGTTCCAGGGCTTAATCCTTGGCCCTCCTATCTCTTCTGTCTGTCCTCATGCTCTTGGCTTTAAATACATCTCTATGTGGACAGCTCCCAAATTTACATCTCCTGTGTGGACCAGTCACCTGGATGCCCAAAAAGCATAGCCTTGACATTGCCTCTTGGATAGGTTCCTCAACCTGACATGACCCAAATTCAGCTTTTCACACTTGCCCCACAGCTACTCCTTCTGTTATCTTTCCCATTTCACTCAATGCATTCCCATCCTTCCAGTTGCTCATGCCTAAAACTTTGGTGTCTCCACATCCCACGTGCAATCTATCAGCAAACCCTCTTGTCTCTGCTTCAGTATAGCTGGAGTCAGGGTGTGGTAGATTTAATTAGGTACCCCAGTTTAGACATGCCTTTAATCTTAATCCACATTCCTATGGGTGTGAATGCATTGCAATTAGAACCCTTTGAGGATGTCATTTTTATTTACATTGTGGCAAACTGAACCAGGGTGGGTCTTAACCCCAAATACTTAGAAACCTTGTAAAGTAGAAAACCAGGGGAGGAAGTCAACAGAACTTGGATCAGAAAAAAGATGTTGCCATGTGACACAGGCAGGGATACAAGTCAAAAAATAAAATAAAAAAAACCCAAGGGTTGCCTGTAGTCTGCACTGGAACATCGCACTTTTGCGAGAAAGCGTTGCTCTGTTGTTGCCTTGATTTTGGACTTCTAGCCTCAAAGTCATGAGCCAATAATTGCTGTTGTTTAAGGTAACCCATTGTGTGGTATTTGTCATAGCAGCTCTGGAAAACTAAGACCACTTTACCTCTATCTGCCTGGACCATGCCACCATCCTATCTTGCCTCTTGTCTGGATTATTGCTCTAACTTTCCATCTTGATCTCCATTAGTTTGAAATCTCAGAGCAGTCAGAAAGATCACATTAAAACATGAATCAAAAACTGTCATTCTTCTGCTCTAAATCCTTCTAAGACTTCACTTAGAACGAGAACCAAAGCTCTGATGGAGAACTACAAGGTCCAATGCGATCTGTACTCTCCGTCCCCCCTCCCCCTTAAGCCTGTGATATCATCTCTTGTAATTCTCATTTTCCATTCTGCTTTAGCCAGAATATGTTATGCAGACTCCTTCTTCATGGCATCCATATAGCTCTTCTCTCTGCCTGGAACACTTCTTTCAGGTATTTGCTTGGCTTTCTTTCTCATGTCCTTCAGCTTTCTATTGAATTGTCATTTTCTCAGCAAGGCCTTCCCTTATAACTTATTTAAAATTGCTACCCCCTCCTTTCCATCTATGTTTCATGCTTTTAATTTTCTCTATAGCACTTTTCAGCATCTATCATAATATATATTTTAATTATTTTGTATGTATGACTCCACCAAATACATTGTAAGCTCCATAAAGACAAGATTTTTTCCTCTCCCTTTTTTTAAAAAATTAGTATATCCCTAGCACCTCAAACAGTGCTTGGCACATAGTGATGCTCAATAAATGCATGTTGAATTAATAAGTAAATTTAATTAGGGGCATTTAGTTTGTTTTTAGCGCTTTGTAGTATAAATGTTATAATAAACAATAGTGCAAAACATTGGCTGAATTTCTAATTATTTCATTAAATAAATTACTTGCACCAGAAATCTTAGGTTGAAGGATATGAACTATACCTTGGTAAACTTTGAAAATTGTTATTTATTAATAATTACTAATTTGATAGTGAAAAACACTATCTCATTGTAATTTATATTTCTTTTTTTTTTTTTTTTAGATTTATTTTTATTTATTTAATTCCCCTCCCCTACCCCGGTTGTCTGTTTTCTGTGTCTATTTGCTGCGTCTTGTTTCTTTGTCCGCTTCTGTTGTCGTCAGCTGCACGGGAAGTGTGGGCGGCGCCATTCCTCGGCAGGCTGCTCCCTCCTTCGTGCTGGGCGGCTCTCCTTATGGGTGCACTCCTTTCGCGTGGGGCTCCCCTATGCGGGGGACACCCCTGTGTGGCACGGCACTCCTTGCGCGCATCAGCACTGCGCATGGGCCAGCTCCACACGGGTCAGGGAGGCCCGGGGCTTGAACCGCGGGCCTCCCATGTGGTAGACGGACGCCCTAACCAGTGGGCCAAAGTCCGTTTCCCTGTAATTTATATTTCATTGATTGCTGATGTGGGCCAATTTTTCATGTTACTAACTTAATATTTTGCCATTTGTGAATTTTCTGTTGAGGTGTTTTCATTTATGCTTTAGACTATTGTTTTTCTTACATATGCGAGCTCTTACTATAGTAAGTATAGCATATTATACATATTGAAAATATAATTCCCTAGGTTTTTTCCTGTTTATGTGTTTTGAGTAAATATGAGAGATTTATCATTTGAGAGACTTTATAATTTGATTTATATTTTGAGAGAATGCAAGTATTTAGACAAAAACGCTTATGGAATTCCTTCTCTTATATCACAAAGGAGTAAATTTTACTTTATTTGGTATTTGGTACATAATACCTTATTAAATTCTTACAATATATGAAGCCTATTCATGTGTTTGAGAAAAAAATCTTGAAGCAACTGCCATGTCATCAAGAATTCTTAGGCTGGGATTGACTTTTTTTTTGTTTTAAGAATGTCTTTTTGACATTTCAGGAGAATGCTACTTCATTATCTGTTACTTCTTTTTCTGTGGCTATTCATGTCTCTATTTGTTCATCTGTTATTTGATGAGTTCCTATCACATATTTCTCCCATAGGGAAACTCATAAGTATGTGACTTACTGTATTGACTGTAATACAGATGGCTTAAGTGCTGTGATGGAGACTTGCACAGGGTATATAAAAGCACAGAGAAGGGGAAATTAAATCAGACTCAGGAGCCGTGGTCTCAGAAGAAGTGATGTTTGAGCTGACACTAGGAAGATTTCTGTAAGTGCTTTATAGGCTGTATAGAGTCGAACATATCTCAAAGAATATAGCATGTGCAGTGGCACAGAGGAATGAAATAATTTGACCATTTCAGGGATACACTGAAGGGCACATATTTAGGAGTGGCAGATGACCAGATTATGAAGGCAGAGACAGAGAGCCTGGTGAGGAAAGCTATGGGGATCCATTGACAGATTAGAAAGATTGTTCTGTTTGCTAGTGGAGAAAGATAAAAGGAGTATCAGATTGGAGACAGGAAGACCTCTCTCACAGGGAGAAATAAAACAGAGCTTAGAAAATGAAGGGGGAGGGAGGCGATGGATTTGACAGCTATTAAAGAGATCCTATTTTCAGGAATTGGTGACTGAAGTAGAGGCAGTAGCCTCTAGTAACTTCTAGGTTTCTCCTGGAGGGGCTGGGTAGATACTATTGCTTTTTATTGAGATTGAGAATTCAGAGGGAAAAGGCAGCTGGGGAGATGAGGATGAGTCCAATATTGGACACCTGAGTTTAAGGAGCCTGAGGGACATCCAAGCATTGATCTCCTGGAGACAGTTAGATGTATGGAATTGTAGCTGAGAGACAATTTTGGAGCCATGAATACATACATGGTAATTGAAGCCATTGGTATTAATGAGGTATATTCGTCAGCCAAAAGGGGTGCTGATGCAAAGTACCAGATATCTGTTGGCTTTTGTAAAGGGTATTTATTTGGGTTAGAAGCTTACAGTCACAAAGCCCTAAACAGTCCAACTCAAGGTACCATAAGAGGTACTTGCTCACCCAAAGTCATTTGCCATGTGTTGGAGCAAGATGGTGGACGATGTATGTGAGGGTTCAGCCTTCCTTCTTCTTAAGGCTCCGTGGTCCCAGCTCCTTCTGATCTCACCTGTAGGCAGGTATAGTGCTTGTCTGTCTTCCTGGGGCTTGTTTCTTTCCGGGCTCAGTTGCTCTGCTCATTTCACAAGTCAGCTGTAGACTATCAGGCTCATCTCTCTTCCCCGGCCTCTGCCATGTCTAATGGAGCTTTCTCTCTCTCCTTTTCTGTTTCTGCTTCTCTATGTATCTACTTTCATGTGAGGGTCTGTTTTATCAGCCACCAAGGGGGTAGGGGACTTGACCCTGCATGCCCCTAATGACGTGGTCTAATGAAAGCTGTAACCATAACATAATTTGATCAAAGACACCTCAGCTGAATCTAAAACAATCAAAGGGCATCACCCCCAGGGGAACAGACCAGTTTACAAACATAATCTAATATATATATTTGGAATTTGTAAGTAATATCAAACTGCCTCCTGGGCTCTGAGTATTTATAGCCACAGCAGTATGCTAAGGAGAGTGTGTAGGGAAAGACCAGCATTTAAGAAGCAAACAGGGTGAGAAGTGTTGAGAATGAAACTAAGAAAGCACAGCCCATAAAGAGTGTTACCACAGAGACTGACTGTGGGTTGATGGGGTTAGGAGACCAGCATTCTGGTGTATGACATAGATGGCGTGATTCTTGATGTTCAGCAAATCATCTGAATTGTCATATCCTTGTGGACAAGTATATGCTAAATATGCTAAATGGTGGTACAGCTAGCAGATTCTTGTATATTTGAACAAATGTACACCAAGGTTATTAATTTAAGGACCTGATGGTATGCTGGATAAATGTCTCCAGTATAATACCTTTGGGCTTAGTAACTTTTATGGATTGAATCATGTGCTCCAGAAAGACATATTCAAGTCCCAACCCTCAGTCCTGTGAAAATGAACTCATTTGTAACTAGGATCTTTGAAGATTCTATCAGTTAAGGTGAGGCCAAACTGAATCAGGATGGGCTTTAATCTGACACAACTGAAATCCTTATAAGTTTAGGAAATTTGGGCATACTCAGGAGGACACAGAGAAGGAGAGAGATGCTCATGTGACAGAAGCAGAAATTAAGTTATGGATTGCTGGCAAGCCACGACCAGAATGGTACAGACATCAGAGAAAGCATGGCCCTGTTGATACTTTGATTTTGGACTTCTAGCCTCCAAACCTGAGAGACAATAAATTCCTGTTGTTTACCCAACCAATCTGTGGTACTTTGCATAGCAGCCCTGAAAAACTATAAGACTATATCCAATCTCTTTCCTGATAATATTTACTATTCCTAAATTTTTGTTTTTATTGAGGTACCAGGGCCTGGGGATTGAACCCAGGACCTCGAAGGTAGGAAGAAAGTGCTGAATTGCTGAGCCACATCAGTTCCCTTAAGTTAATTCCACCCCCCCCCCCCAATTTGTTTTGCTTATTGTTTGTGGTTTTTTTTTCTAAGATTTATTTATTTATTTATTTATTTATTTTTCTCCCCTTCCTCCCCACCCCGGTTGTCTGTTCTCTGTATCTATATGCTGCGCCTTCTTTGTCCGCTTTTGTTGTCAGCGGCATGGGAATCTGTGTTTCTTTTTGCTGCATCATCTTGTTGTGTCAGCTCTCCGTGTGGGTGGCACCATTCCTGGGCAGGCTGCACTTTCTTTCGCGCTGGGCGGCAATTCTTACGGGGCACACTACTTGTGTGTGGGGCTCCCCTATGTGGGGGACACCCTGAGTGGCACACACTCCTTGCACGCATCAGCACTGCGCATGGGCCAGCTCCACATAGGTCAAGGAGGCCCGGGGTTTGAATCGCAGACCTCCCGTGCCGCTTGTGGTTGTTTTTTGTTTGTTAGGAGGCACCAGAAACTGAACCCGGGACCTCCTGTGTGGAAAGCAGGCATTCAACTGCTTGAGCCACATTCACTCCCTAAAGAAGCTCAAAGTAATTATTTTTTATTTTAGGAGGTACCAGTGATTGAACCTGGGACCTTGTACATGAGAAGCAGGTGCTCAACCATTGAGCTACACTCAATCCCCCTACTGCTTTAACTGATATCTTGATTTTGAGGCAGCTTAACCAAATTTTGTAAAGTTAGAAAGCTGGGAAGAATGCCTAATGAGTTGAAAAGCAGAACTGGGATTGAAAATGATTTTGAGAGCCTCGAATAATGGGTAATAAATACAATTGGTTTAAAGTAGACTGTTTTTAGATTCTGAAAATGAGATGTTCAAGCATAGGATGGGGAGGTCTTGCTTAAAAGTTCCTTTGAAGCCACAGAGGTCATGTGGCTACTAACAGATCTGGTAATATGGACAGAGTACTTGACTCCTGAAAGGTAGGCATTTTAAGTCAGTGATTCAACTTAGATGTGATATTTGAAGAGGGACCTTGACATGGTTTGAGGTGTGAATTAGAAGAATGAATTATTTAAGAAATTATATCACATGAGCATTGGTCAAGGTAACAGAGGATGTTTAACTTGTAGAAGACATAGCATAGTGAACTTCAAATATATTTCATGCAGTCAGGAATAAGAGGCATTAAGTATGATGCTCATTTAGACGACAAGATTACAATTGGTAGTAGGCAGAGGAAGGCAGAATTTGGTAAGTGTAAGAAGGTGTTCTGTGGAGCCATTAGCTGCTGCTTTGTACTCTGAAATTTGCAGGGTTCCTGCTTGGGTCTGCTGATGGTAGGTCACATCTATAGACACCATGAGTTTACTACCCGTGCCTGTGTTATCATAGTGGATTTGAAGGGAGCTCAATGACTGCTCAAGGTTTCAAACGTTCCTACTGTAACAGATGGAAAGATAAATTATCTGTGGTGCTTTTTAGTCCTAGTATATACTCTTTCTTAGACTATCATACCGAGTACTTTATTCTGAGATTGCCACAATGTAAACATAAAGCATTGGCCTTTGGTGTTTAATCTAACATCTTAAAATTGAAAACTGAAAGAATTGACCAACTGAAGTATAAGTTTAATACAGAATTCTATTTGATAAATATCAGGCATATAAATAATACATGCTAGGAGAAGTTGAACCAAAATAATAATTGATGCTTAAACATATCTAAGCCTTTATGCTAGAGAAATGCTTCCCTATCCAAAGGCAGGTAAATCTTAACATCAATGTCTTTAATTTTTTTATGGTTTCATTTTTTACATTTGCCACTTTTAAAAATTAAAAGCAATATATGTGTGTTCTTAAAAACTGAAGCAGTAAAACACCCATAATCTCACCAAATGTACATACCACTCTTAGCATCTTAGCATTTGTAATAGGATAATAAATAATAAGAAAAATAGTCAGATGCAGTTTTAAGTGCATTTCATGTGTAATATTAACTTACTCTTCCCCCAAAAGCTAATGAGCTCAGTCCTACTGCTTTCTAGTAGAGTTACATTACTTGTGAGCCCGGGTTGCTTGCCCCAGAGCTCATACTCCTAACCATCACAGTATGCTGCCTTTATTATACATGTCAAATGTCCTTTGCATGTTTCGTTTTGATTATACCCATGTCTTTACAAAATGTAAATATTCTGCACTTAGTTTGACAATCTGCTTTTAAAAAAATTTAACCATATGCTGTAAACTTATTCCCAAACTTATTTGACTCATCTATAATTTTATTCACTATTTGATATAAGGTAAGTCTCTGAATTTGTTCTCAGAATAGCCAGTTTTCCAAATAGTATTTTTAACACTGCATAATTCATCCTTACTCCATTCATTTTCTTTTTATACCATCTATTGTATGTATGTATAGTTTCTTTATATTCTATTGTTGTATATATAATATATATTATAATATATATACACTAATATTTATCTATTTTTGACCTATTTATTTTGTACTGTTGACTTTTTTATTGATTTTTTTGTACCAAGACTGCACACTATGTTTTATTGTATGTTTTTATATAATGTGTCTCATTTTTTTTCCTTCCCAAATATTTGTTCTTACACATTTAGTCTAATTTAACTTCAGAATGATTTTGAGATATTTCTTTAAAATCTCACTGGAATTTCCTCTTGAATTCTGTTAAATCTCTTCAATTATTTGGAAAAGATGTCATTTTTATAAAATTATCTTCACATTTAAAGACATCATTCGTGTCAGCATTTTTTTAGGCATTCTGTATTACTCACTAACAGTCTCTTTATTCCTAAGTAATTTTTCTTCTATTTCATTAGAGAAGTTGTGATTTACAGAAAAATCATGCATAAAAGTCAAGGTTCCCTTATACCACATCTTGCATTGGCATGGAACATTTGTTACAATTGATGAAAGCACATTTTTTATGATTGTACTGCTAACCACAAGTCTGTTGTTTAACTTAGGGTTCACTGTTTGTATTGGGATGTCGCATGGATAGTTTTTTTAAAGTTTTTATTCTAGCAACATATATACAACCTAAAATTTCTCCCCTTAATTACATTCAATTATAATTTAGTGCTGTTAAATTTGCAACATGGTGCTACCATCACCACCAGCCATTACCAAAACATTTCCATCTTCCCAAGTAGAAACTGTATTTTAAGCTTAGTTTCCTGTTCTCTACACCCACCTCATCCCCTGGTAACCTGTATTCTAGATTTTGACTCTGTGAGTTTGATTATTCTAATAGTTTGATATCAGTGAGATTATACAACATTTGCCTTTTTGTCTCTGTCTTATTTCACTCAAAATGATGTCTTCAGGGTTCATCCATGTTGTTTCGTGAATCAGAATGTCATTTCTTTTTACAACTGAATAATTTTCTGCCATGTGTGTATATCACATTTTGTTTATTCATTCATTGATTGATAGACCCTTGGGTTGCTTCCATCTTTTGGCAGTTGTTATTAATGGCCTCTAGGAACATTGGTGTACAAATACCTGTTTGATTCCCTGCTTTCAATTCTTCTGGGTAAATAACTAGAAGTGGGATTGCCAAGTCATATGATAATTTTATACATAATTTTCTGAGGAACAGTCAAACTGTCTTCTACAGCAGCTGAAATATTTCACATTCTGATCAGCAATGAATGTGTTTGCATTTCTCCATATCCCTTTCAACATTTTTAATTTTCTGTTTTTTTTTTTTTTATTAGTAACCATTCTCAAGAATGGGAAATGGTATCTCTTTGTGGTTTTGATTTGCATTTCCCTAGTGGTTAATGATGGTGAGCATCTTTTCATGTCCTTTTTGGCCATTAGTATATTTTCTTTAGAGAAATATCTATTCAAGTCTGCCAATTTTTAAATTGGGTTGCTTTTTTGTTGAGGTGAAGAATTTATTTATTTATTCTGGATATTAAACCCTTATCAGATATGTTGTTTCCAAATATTTTCTCTTATTGTATAGTTTGTTGCTTTACTTTTGTGATAAAGTCCTTTGATATACAAATGTTTTTTATTTTGATGAGATCCCATTTAACTATTTTTTCTTTTGTTGCTTTTGCTTTGGATATAAAGTCTAAGAAACCATTGTCTAACACCAACTCATAAAATGCTTTCGTATGTTTTCTTCTGGCATTTTATAGTTTCTGCTGTCATATTTGGGTGTTTGTTCCATGTTAGTTGATTTTTGTATATGGTATGAGGTAGGGGTCCACCTTCATTCTTTTGCAACTGTATATCCAGTTTTCCAAGCACTGTTAGTTGAAGAGAATATTCTTTTCCAATTGGTGGTCTTTACAACTTTGTAAAAAATCAGTTGGTCAAACATATAAGGGTTGATTTCTGAACTCTCATTTCTATAGCCTTTGTCTATATGTTTGTTTTTTCATTTATTGAAGTGTATCATTCACACATGAAATACATAAACAATATAGTTTATAGTAATAGTTGTGAACTTACAAAACAAACACATATAATATCATGCAGGGCTCTCATACCTTACCCTACCACCAATACCTTGTATTGTTGTTAAACATTTTTAACTAATAATTAAAGACCGTCATCAAAATATTACTACTAACCAAAGTATTTTCCACCAACATATCCTATTATTGTTATTTTTATAAAATTTATACATGTACATACATAAACAATAAGTGTATAGTAAAAGTTGCGAACTTACAAAGCAAACATGCATAAGATCATATATGGGTCCTATACATCAACCCTCCACCAACACCTTGCATTGTTGTGAGATATTTGTACAAATTATGAAAGAATATTGTCAAAATCTTACTACTAATTTTAGTCCTTATATTTGGCGTATTATTCCCCCGACCTACACTTTTATTATTTTTAAAATATATTTTTATGACAGAAGTTGTAAACTTAGAAAACAATCATGCACATGTTCAGAATTCCCAAACAACATCCTGCTACCAACACAGCACCCTGTGGTGAAACATTTGTTACAGATTATGAGATAATATCATCTGATTATTACCAGGTCCATGTGTGCATTTGGCACACATTTTCCATACTCCCCCATTATCAACACAGTACATCTTTGGCATCAATGCAAGAATATTATATTTTTACTGCTAACCACAGTCCCTAGGTCACCCCAGTTGTATTTTTCCCATGCTTCTCCACATTCTCACCCTCTGCAATAGTGATGTACATTTGCTTTAGCTCACAAAGGACACTCTTGCATCTGTACCATCAACCACAATTCTCATCTGCCTCTTTGTTTACTGGTCCCTAGATTATTCTCTAGCATTCTGTCGATTGGCATTTACATTCCTAGACTACCATTTTCAGGCACACCCCTATTTATATCAACTGTTACTCACTATAGTGTGTTACCATCTACTCTGTACATTTCCATACTTTTATAGTAAAGCTAATTAAAACTTCTACATACATTAAACAAGAGTAGTCCATCTCAGTCCTCCTTTAAGAATCCACCACCTACCACCAGGTCATGAAGATATTTTCCTACATTTTCTTCTAGAAGCTTTATGGTTCTTGCTTTTATATTTAGGTTTTTTGGTCCATTTTGAGTTAATTTTTGGATAAGGTAGGAGATATCAGCTCTCTTTCCTTCTTTTGTCTATGGATATCCAAAGAACTGGATGTTCAGTTCCCTTGGCACCATTTGTTGAATGAACTGCTCTGCCCAAGCAGGGTGGGTCTGACAGGCTAGTCAAAAAATCACTTGACCAGACAAGTGAGGGTCTGTTTCTGAACCTTCAATTCAGTTCCATTGGTCTGTGTGTCTGTCTTTATGCCAGTACCATGCTGTTTTTACCACTGTAGTTAGATAATATTTAAAGTCTGGAAATGAGAGTCCTCCTACTTCGCTTTCCCTTTTTAAGATGTTTTTGGCTATTCAGGACCCCTTACCCTTTCAAATAAATTTGATAATTATGTTTTCCATTTATTTAAAATATGCTTGTGGGATGTTTATCAGGATTGCAGGGTCCGCCAGCTTCCTCCCTGCCAGATATGGGGCTGAAGCCTAGGCTAGGCCTGCAGGCCAATCTGGGTGAAAGAAACTGGCCTTTACTGTCACTGTGATTTTTGGTCAGCCTGGCTTCCCTTCATGCTGGGGTCAGAGTCAAAATGGCAACTACTGACTACTTTCTGACATGGACAAGTGCAAACTAGCTGTTCTTTGGGTTATACTTTAGTCAGCTGAACTTAATAATCAGTAACTGAAATTGGTGGCCAACTGTCTCTTCCCTGTTTTTGGGATATGGAGCTTCCGATTCTGGCCACAAAATAGCCCCTGGGGCCGCATGTGCTGCCGAAGTAGGATGATCACTGGAGAGACTGGTGCAGGTCCCGCCAATCTTCCTTTCTGCCAGAGAAGTGGCTGGGCTTATGTTAGAGCTGCAATTTGATCTGGATGGAAAGAAGCTGGTCCCTACCAACACTGTGATTTTCAGTCTGTCCCGCTTCCCCTCATGCCAGGCATGGAGTTAAGATGGCAGCTACCAGCCTCTTTCTGACTTGGACAGGTTCAAAATTTAGCTGTTTTTAGGATTGTGCTTTAGCCCACTGAACTTACTCATCAGTAGCTGAAGTTGGTGTCCAACTGTCTGTTCCTCCCATTTTTGTGGAGCTTCCTATTCCAGCTGTGGAATAGCTCCTGAGGCAGCTTGTGCCTCCAGTAGAGGATGGGCACTGGCCTCTTGGTTTGTAATGTTCTTCTTACTAATCTTCTGTGCAGATGGGCAAGCTCCTCCATCCATTCTTTCAAGGATATTGTAGGATGCTTTTCTGGTCTCTTGGAGGCCCCAATTAGGTGCTTTAGATAGCTCTGGGTGATTACTAATTGCCCTGTAGCAGGAGCTGACTCTAGGTGCTCCTTATTCTGCTGCCATCTTGCTGGTTTTCTATATGTGTTTTCTTGTTCCTGTCCCATGCTGTTTTGATAACTGTGGCTTTGTAATAAGTTTTAATTTTAGAAAACGTGAGTCTTCCAACTTAATTCTTCTTTTTCTAGATAGATTTGGCTATTTGGGGCCCCTTATCCTTACATATGAATTTGATGATGGGCTTTTCCATTTCTGCAATTAAGATTGTTGGAATTTTGATTGGACTGTGTTGAATATATAAATGGACTTGGGCAGAATTGACATCTTAACAATATTTAATCTTCCAGTCTGTGAACATGGAATATCCTTCCATTTATTTAGGTCTTCTTTGATTTCTTTAAGCAATGTTTTGTAGTCCAGTCCTTTATATCCTTGGTTAGATTTATTCCTAGATTTTCTTTTAGTTGCTATTACAAATAGAATTTTTTTTTCTTGATTTCTTCTTCAGATTGTTCATTAATAGTGGGACATTTTCGGGACTTGGAGTTGTCCTAAATGATATTGCAGGGTCAGAGGCTGAACATTATATACCCTGCCATAACCCACTGAATGTCCTGGGAGAGAGTGAGAACTACAGGATAAAAAACTATTATCCGTGTGGTGCAGCAGTGCTCCAAAATGTGTTCGCTGAGTGCGATGAGTGTGCCCCAGTGATGGGGGAGGTTGTTGGTGTGGGAGGAGTGGGGTGGGAGTGTGGGGGATATACGGGAAACTCTTTTTTTTTTTAAGATTTATTTATTTATTTTTCTCCCCTCCACCCCCAGTTGTCTGTTCTCTGTGTCTGTTTGCTATGTCTTCTTTGTCTGCTTCTGTTGTTGTCAGCGGCACGGGAATCTGTGTTTCTTTTTGTTGTGTCATCTTGTTGTGTCAGCTCTCCGTGTGAGCAGTGCCATTTCTGAGCAGGCTGCACTTTCTTTTGTGCTGGGTGGCTCTCCTTACAGGGCGCACTCCTTGCGTGTGGGACTCCCCTATGCAGGGGACACCCCTGTGTGGCAGGGCACTCCTTGCGCGCATTAGCACTGTGCATGGGCCAGCTCCACACAGGTCAAGGAGGCCCGGGGTTTGAAT
The DNA here is from genome assembly GCF_030445035.2 of Dasypus novemcinctus. NCBI lineage: Eukaryota > Metazoa > Chordata > Mammalia > Cingulata > Dasypodidae > Dasypus > Dasypus novemcinctus. Next base: position 66,619,869 of record NC_080677.1, read on the forward strand.
CGTGGACCTCCCATGTGGTAGACGGATGCCCTAACCACTGGGCCAAGTCTGCTGCCTCTTAGGTTTTTTTAATGTAACATTTTTTTGTGATATATGTGTTTTCAAAAAAGTACAATTTACAAAAATGATGGGGGTGGGGGGTGGGGAGTGGGTTATATGAGAACCTCTTATTTTTTTAATGTAACATTCTGTGTGATCTATTAACTTTAATTTAAAAATGTGTTAAAAATAAAAAAAAAAAATAGCGTGTAGAAACAGTACTGATTTTTGGGTGTTCATCTTGTACCCTGCCACTTTTATTAGCTTTAGCAGCTTTGTTGTGGTTTTCTTCCCAGCATTTTCTGTTATAGGATCATGTCATCTGAAAATAAGGAATGTTTTACTTCTTCCTTTCCATTTGGATCCCCAGTATTTCTTTTTCTTGCCTAATTGTTCTGGCTTGAACTTCTAGTGCAATATTGAAAAACAATGGTGACAGTGGACATCCTTTTCTTCTTTCTGATTTTAGAGGGAAATGTTTCAGTCTTTCACTATTATGATGTTAGCTGTGGGCTTTTCATATATGCCCTTTATCATGTTGAGTAAGTTTCCTTCTATTCCTATCTTTCTAAGTATTATCAGGAAGGGGTGCTGAATTTTGCAGATACCTTTTCTGTACCAATTGAAATGATCCTGTGGTTTTTACTCTACACTGTTAATGTGGTATATAACACTAATTGATTTTTTTATGTTGAACTCTCCTTACATATCTGGGTTAAATCCCACTTCATCATGGGATGTTAATGTGCTATTGAATTTAGTTTGCTAGTATTTTGTTGAGGACTTTTGCATCTATATTCCTAAAAGACATTGATCAGTAATTTTCTCTACTTGTGGTATTGTTATTGCCCAATATGTGCTTGTTAGCATGATGTGCACAAAAGACAATACTGAGTCACTGGATTGCAAAATTAAAGGTTTATTGCATAGTCAACCATCAAGGAGATCAGAGGCAAGCCTTAGTTCTGTCTTCCAGAACCATATGGGCACTGGGGTTTTCTACCATCTGGGGATGATAGGCTTGAGGGCGTGGCTAAGGATGGGGTGAGATACACAGGCCAATCTAGTTTGGGAAAGATGGGGTTAAACAGAGCATGCTCTGTTGCAAATTGTTCTTGGTATTTAAATGAAGGTTTAGCACGCTTAGTGACTAGAAAGGGTTAGAGCCAGATTCAGCAGGTGATGCAAGGGGGAGAAGAAACAGTAACTTACCTTGTGAGACAACAAGCCTCCTATGAATAAACATAAGGATATAGGCATTTGAACAAAAGGGAAATAGAAACCTCTAGAAACTTATACAAATCAGTAAGGGAGGGGCTACTCTGAAAAGTGGGTTAGTAAGTAGTGGTGGTTCAAGGGAGTTGGTAAATGGCGGTTTCAGTATCTTTAACTGACTTTGGTATGATGCTGATGTTGGCTTTGTAGAATGAATTAGGGAATATTCCCTCCTCTTCTTTTTTTTTGAATAGTCTGAGCAGGATTGTTGTTAATTCTTCTTGGAATGTTCAGTAAAATTCCTCTGTGAAGCCATCTGATCCTGGGCTTTTCTTCAGTGGGAGGTTTTTGATTGCTGATTTAATCTCTTTAATGGTTATTGATTTTTTGAGATCTATTCCTTCTTGAGTCAGTGTAGGTGGTTTGTATGTTTTTGGGAATTTATCCATTTCGATTTGGTTATCTAATTTGTTTGTGTACAGTTGGTCATAGTATTCTCTTATAGTCCTATTTATTTCTTTGGGGTCAGTAGTAAAGACCACCTGTTCTTTTCAGATTTTAGTTATTTGCATGTGCTCTCTCTTTCTTTCCATTAGTCTAGCTAAAGATTTTTCAGTTTTATCGATCTTCTCAAATAGCCATCTTTTGTTTTGTTGATTTTCCTCTTTTGTTTTTCTTGTTCTCTATTTCATTTGTCTCTGCTCCAATCTTTGTTCTGCTTTCTTTTTTTTTTTTTTAAAGATTTTATTTATTTATTTAATTCCCCCCGGTTGTCTGTTCTCTGTGTCTATTTTGCTGCATCTTGTTGTCTTGTTTCTTTGTCCGTTTCTTTTGTCGTCAGCGGCACAGGAAGTGTGGGCGGCGCCATTCCTGGCAGGCTGCTCTTTCTTTTGCGCTGGGCAGCTCTCCCTACGGGCGCACTCCTTGCGCGTGGGGCTCCCCTACGTGGGGGCACTGCTGCATGGCACGGCACTCCTTGCGAGCATCAGCACTGCGCATGGGCCAGCTCCACAAGGGTCAAGGAGGCCCAGGGTTTGAACCGCGGACCTCCCATGTGGTAGATGGATGCCCTAACCACTGGGCCAAGTCCGTTTCCCTGTTCTGCTTTCTTTAGATTCACTTTGCTTTCCTTTTTCTAGTTCTTCCAGTTTTTAAAATGTTTATTATTTTAAAAAAATTTTTAAAAGAAGCTTTAGATTATGTAAATATTATATAAAATATATAGGGAATTCCCATATCCCTACCCTCCCCTTCCCACACTTTCCCACATTAACAACATCTTTCATTAGTGTGGCACATTTGTTACAACTGATGAACACATATTGAAGAATTGCTACTGAGCGTGGACTATAGTTTACATTATAGTTTACACTCTGCCCCACACAATTTAATAGGTTATGACAAAATATATAATGGTCTGTGTTCATCACTGCTATATCATGCAGGACAATTCCGATGTCTCGAAAATGCCCCCATTTTACACCTATTCTTCCCTCTCCTTCCCCTCAGAACCTCTGGTAGCCACTGCTGATATTATCAATGGTAAAAGTTCTTCCTTTGCTATAATAATATTGTCTATAATAGAATAGCAATAAGTCAACTTTAGTCCATTGTTCATTCCAGAATTTTGAAGATTTTGGGATGGTAATGCCCACTGTGCTTCTAAATGAAAGGGGGCTTAGAGCCCCTCGGGCAGATGGATGGAACTTTCTTGCTTGCAGTTGCAGATAATTTCTTTTCCTTAGGATGGGCATTGTCCATCATCATCTCCTTGTTAGTTGTCCTGGGTGAGTCCAGTGAACTGGAGAGTAGATGTTGCAACTCTGCTGAGATTCAGGACTCAACCAGCACATGAACTGACCAAAGATTTAAGTCTCTGGGACATATATTTAACAAGTATATGTGCTAATTATAGGTTCAAATAAAAGGGACAGAAGAGCCATATGTAGGGAAACTATAAATGAGTCTAACTCTGTACACTGGGGAGCATATATTCCAAAGTAAAACTACGGACAGGGTGTTGAATTCCTGAGCTTGTCTGCCCTGCATATAGTGTCTGTTCTTCCAGTTTTGAGGTTAGGTTTTTGATTTGAGATATTTCTTCTCTTCTTTTTAAATGTAAGCATTTATAGCTATAAATTTCCCTCTCAACTCTGCCTTTGCTGCAACTCATGAGTCTTGGTATGTTGTATTGTCATTTTCATTTGCCTCGAGATATTTCATTATTTCCCTTGTGATTTCTTTTTTAACCCATTGGTTGTTTAATAGTGTGTTGTTTAATTTTCACATATTTGTGAATTTTCCATTTCTTCCTCTGTTATTGATTTCTAGCTTCATTCCATTGTGATCAGAGAAGATACATTATATGATTTAAACATTTTTGAATTTATCGAAACTTGGTTTTGACCTAAGCTATGTTCTATCTTCAAGAATGATCCATGTGCACTAGAGAAGAATGTGTATTCTGTTGTTGAGTGAAGTGTTCTATATGTGTCTATTATGTCTAGTTTGTTTAGAGTATTGTTCAAATCTTCTATTTCTGTATTGATCTTCTGTCTAGATGTTCTCTCCATTATTTAAAGTGCTATATTATAGACTGCTATTATTAATGTTGACCTGTCTAATTCTTCCTTCAAATCTGTCAGTATTTGCTTCATATATTTTGGGGCTCTGCTCTTAGGTCCATATATTTTTATAATTTTTACATTTTCCTAAGTATTTCATATTATTATTTTACCTGACAGTTTCCCTCCCAATATTCCACTTTTTAATCAATTTTTTCCTGACATTTGAAGAATCATTGTTTTTCAAAAATTATTATATACTTAATCTCTTACAGAGCTGTCTTGCTAATTCTAATACTTTGTCAGTTGTCTTTGATAACAAATATCATTTATTGAGCAGCTAAACATGGTCACTTTATTTATATTAACAGTAATCTTCCCAGCAGTCCATATATGTTTTCAAAGATGAGCAGACTGAAGCTCAAGTACATTTAATAATGTACAAAAAAATGACAAAGCTAATGAGCCATAAAGCTGGGATATATCTGTCTCCAGAGACCTCTGTTTCCACCAAGCCCCAATGCCTCCCACTCTGCTACACTGAACTGGTCTATACATAGAGCTTCCCCCAACTGATTTTCACAGGCTATATATTGCATCTTACTAAATATGCAAAGCCTTTAATTACAGTTTGTCCCCCCCACTGGACAATCACTTTTATATTATTATTATTTTTTTCACAGTGGTAATCTCTTTCTCATGTGTTTCCAAAATCTTTTACCTCCTGCAGGATAATTGTTTCATACACCTTTCAACAAGGAGAGCCCTATGTACTCCTGTGTTTTACCAATGTACAGGGTGTGTGGGTCGCCATTGGTTCTTCTTTTGTGAGGATGGATTTCCTGTGTAGAATCCCTTGTCCCGTTTCTGGTGTCTGGCAAACTTCCTTTCTATGCTATGTTGATGAACTGAGAGGATCTCATTCTATCATTACTAGATTCTTGATTAGGAGAATTTGGTTTAAAGAAGCAAAGCAATCTGTAGTTCTTGCACAGGAAGCAGCAAATGGCAGGCCCTAGACCTAGGGCATTTTCTGCCTCTTACTTAACTTGTACTGTTCTGGGAATAAAGGATGGAGACAAAAAGGTAAGTGGGGCTAAGAGGTGTTAGTCTGATGTCATTTTAAACCAGAAGCCTGTAAGAGCTTCAAAAATAAAATATCACTTATGATAGCTGTTTTAATTTTTTTCTTCCTTATGCCTAACACTTTTTAACAGAATTATATAGTATTAATTATGGATCAGACATTGTTCTAAATGTTTTATACACATTAACCCATTTAGTAACAATCTTTTTTTAAATTAGTTCATTCACTGTTCATATGTGAAAGATATTGCTTTAAAGTGTGTTATCCAGGGAAGTGGACTTGGCCCAATGTCAAGTCCTACCACATGGGAGGTCCGCGGTTCAAATCCCGGGCCTCCTTGACCCGTGTGGAGCTGGCCCATGCGCAGTGCTGATGCACGCAAGGAGTGCCGTGCCACGCAGGGGTGTCCCCCGCGTAGGGGAGCCCCACGCGCAAGGAGTGCGCTCCGTAAGGAGAGCCGCCCAGCGTGAAAAAGTGCAGCCTGCCAAGAATGGCGCTGCACACATGGAGAACTGACACAACAAGATGACGCAACAAAAAGAAACATAGCTTCCCGGTGCTGCTGATAAGGATAGAAGTCGTCACAGAAGAACACAGCAAATGGACACAGAGAGCAGACAACTGGGGGTGGGGGCGGGAGGAGAGATAAATAAACCTTAAAAAAAAAAGTGTGTTATTCAAGTTTTTTAGGGAAGGTAATTAACTACTGCCTTATAGTTAAAATAAAACCTTTATCCTAGTAAACTGAGATATACTGAACTTAATATATTTGAAGTATAAAATTTGATCAGTTTTGATGCTTGTCAATCCATTATTACCATTACTAAATAGCAAACATTTCTGACGCCCCCAGAAAGACATCTGCTGCCTCTTTGTAATTCACCCCTTTCTCCACCCTGTCTCCAGGCAGTCACTGATGTGCTTTCTATTACTATAGATTCAATTCATTTTCTAAAGTTTTCTATATGTGGAATCATATGGTTTGTGTTCTTTTTTTGCTTGGTGTCCTTCACTCAGAATGATTTTGAGATTCATTGACATTGTGGTATATATCAATAATTTGTCCCTTTTTATTGCTGACTAGTGTTCCAAATTGTTGATATACTACAATTTGTTTGTTCATATGCCTATCTGTTTTTAACATTAAATATAGTCTAATCATAGTACTTGATATTCTTAATCTACAATAGTATAATGTAATCTATGAACATGAAGACTAATTAGTGAGTACTCTAACTACATTGTTTATCAGGTTTAACAGCAGCAGCCTGAAATGTAAATGTAAGCTTTAAGAGGCTCTTGGCATTTTGAGATATTCTAGGAAGTAATTTAGTTTTCTGCCTCACTCACTATTTAGTGTTATAAGACAAGTCTTGATTTTTCAAGAGCTAATCATTCAGCTAGTCCACCAGACAAGCCTGGTGTTGGAACTACTTCCACTTGCCTGCCTGTCTGCCTTAGATCATGTAAGTACCGGAGTCTCTCAGAGTTCAGGTGAGGAAGGTAGTGGCCTCATTCCTCATTCAGAGGTTAAAATGAAGACTTTGTTTAGTTGGTGGTGGTGAGCATTTGTGTCCTTTCTGGATAATGAGAGCTGACTTTGTGTTCAGTTATAAGGAAAATTAAATGTTTATTATTAGTTAAAATTATATTTGTGTAAATCCTGCAAGTTTAGTTTGTGTGTGTGTGTGAAGTAAAGGGAATTTGGCTGAATAACAGTTTGTATTGAGATCAAAGTAAGAATTCTTTTAGAATAGTGATGGTTTTGTAAGTTTTAGGGACCCTTAGGCTTTTCTTCTTCTAGGAAGACAAAATGTATTTACCTGAACAAATAGGTTTATCTGTTCCTAGAGCCCACCCTCTGTAGCAGTTGGTAATGACCTTGAAAGAACTGGGAAAATGAATGTGACTCGCTGTGTTTCAGAGTAGCTGGTTCTGCGTTCTCTATGATGATGCAGATGAAGTTAGGCCAGTCCTTAGCCTGAACTTTCTTAACCAATTACTTTTTTTCTGGTCTTCCCTTCAAGTCCAGACTCTGTGCTTTTATTTCCTCAATTCTTTACTCTCTTTTCAACTCACTGTATCCTAACTCTTGTCCCATTTTCCTGAATCTCATTTTATGACTAGTAATGATCTTTTAATTACCAAATCCAGTGCTTCCTTTAAAACCCACCCTACTCAGTCATATTTGACCCTCTTTCCAGGATGCTCCTCTCTTGCTACCTGATACACTGTCTCTCTCAGTTTTATATCCCCATCTCTTTAGCTGACTACTCTTCTGCTGCTCCTTTTTAAATGTTGGGAATCCTAGGTTTCTGCTTTTGGTTTACCTTTGTATTGTATGTTTCTGCTCTGTGTGATCTTATCCATATTTTCCTTTTTTCATTCATATTTTTCTGTACATAGAGGTACAGAATATGCATATGAACAGTGAATAATTTGAACAAACAAAAAAGATGAAAATCACCTGCAGTCCCACCTATGGAGAACCATTGTTAAAATTTTTCATCCAACTTCTTGTTTTACTTATAGCCTTTAAAAATGACTCCTAAATCTGACCTCTCATACTTAGTTCTCCATAAAGTTCCAAAATCACATTTATACGTCCTTGAAAGACACATCCAGTGAGGATGTCCTGGACTGCTTCAGATTAAACACACTGCAAATCAAATTCAGTATCTTTGCGTTTACTTGAAAGTAGTTTTTCTTCTTTCATCCTTTTGCGATTGGCTAATAATGGTTGCTTTGGTATCATTTTTGTCTTCTCTAAACCCCACGCCCAATCAATCATAAAATAAATAAATTCAACGCTGTATACAGGCCTTTTATCATCTGGTCTTACATCACTTTTTAGCTTTTTCTGTATACTGTTCTATAAATCCCTCACTCCCTTCCATCTTACCCCTTCTTCTTACTTAGCAATCTAACCACAGTTCCTTATTTCCAGAGATGCTCTGTACTTCATCTCTGCATACTTCATGACGTCCATGTCTGAAAATCCATTTCCTCTGTCTCCTAGTACAGGTAACTTCTAATTGCTATTCAGGGTTCTAGATTCAATGTACTTATTTGTGACTGAGATATCTCCTACCCAGAAAGAATAAATCTGAGACATAACAACCCCTATATTTGCTTTGATTTATCCTGACAGAAAGGGCTCATCATGACTATTTTTAAATTTATGAAGAGCTACTTTTAGAGAGAGAGTGAATTTCATATTTATTTTCCATAGCAGACCTGGGACCCCTGAGTAAAATTGCAGTAAGGGAGATCTTTCCTCATCTTAGGAAGAACTTTTTAACCTTTAAAAATGTGCAGCTCTGGAAAAGACTTACTTTATAAACCAGTTGGCTCTTCATCAACAGAAGTAAAGTACACAAGAATAAATGACCATCTCTCAAGGATTCATTCATTTAATCAACATTATTAATCATTTTGCCAATCACTGCCCTGGGAAGGAGGTACAATGATGAAAAAAAATCATGATCTTTTTAGGATACTCATCGGATAATATAGTGGTTCGTAACCAGGCTGCATATTAGAACCACACACCAATAATTTATTTCCAATTTAGGAATCTCTCTGGGGATGGGGTTCAAGACTAGATTCTAATATCCAGTCAGGGCGACGAACCATTTATCTAGTGGTTATTTTCAGAGTGCCATTTATTGAACACCTACTCTACGCAAGACCATGTAGTGGCCATTTGTTCTTTCAACAGATATTTACTCAGCCTCTATTTTGTGATTGTCACTGGTGTACATTCCTGGAATACATCAGTGAACAAAATAGAGAGTTCTTGCTCTTATGGACTTTATATAATGCTAGAAAGCTATACATAATTACACAAATATATGACAGGTGGTGATCAGTATTAAGAAGAAAAATAAGAGGGTGATGGACTGAATTAAACACCATTGTTAGATCTAGTGAGAGAGGAATGTTGGGAATTGATATTTGGATTTGGCAAGGTAGAGGTCATTAATGATTTTGGAAAGAGCAGTTTTGGTTAAGTGGTAGAGGCAAGAACCTGATTGGAGTGGGTTAAGGAGAGAATGGTAAGAAAAAGAGTCAGACGCTGGAGAACAATCGTTTCTGAGGAACTTTACTAGGAAGGGGAGGAGAGAAAAGTGTCAGTAGCTGGAGCTGGATTGCAAAGAGTTGTTTGGTGTGAGTGATGCTGAATGAACTATAAAGTTCCTTGCCAATGCAAGAATTTATTCTAGGAATAGTGACCCTAGTTTTATTTTATATTTATAATATATTTTTAAGAGTTTCTTAAATTTTCTATCATGTTTCATTTCAGACATTTTCAGGATCACCTGTTTTCTGTAGATCACATGGCTGTCCCTCTTTCTTTCCTAATTGGGGTTATCCTTTATTTTCCTATAGGCTTTATTTGAAGGTTTATTTAAATAGTATTTTAATTTTTTCTACAGCATGGTATTCTGGCATCAGTTTTCTTGGTTACGTTAAGTGTCATTTGACTGGAACTGGGGCTGGAGGTAGGTTTCTTGATGTAATATGAACACTTGCTGAATTAGATCTTTAGTGATGAACAGCCTTTTGGACAGTTCTTAAAATGAATTAGAAATGTGACTTCTTAATACCTTCTCTGAGCACGAGGCCAGACTTTTCTTAGACTTCTCATTTAGTCTCATGTCTAAAATAATAGAACAAGCAAGCTAGTAGATAGAAACTTTCTCAACCTTGGGAAGAAGTGATAAAGCAAAGTGCCTACTTGGAAAAAAACCTTAAAAAGCACTATAATTTATGCACAATTCCCTGATCTTATCAGGATGGCAGCAGAGCCCAGTTCTAAATAAAGGCCAAGGTCTGACACCCACTATGTTGCCATTGTTACAGAGAGAAATTAAGTGGTTTATTATAAGAGTTTTTGTGAAACCAAAAAAATATTAAAGCAATGGGCTCATATTTGTTTACATAGGTGTATCATCCAAAGAAATGTTTTCAGTAAATTTTTAGCCGTCTTGTGCTCTCTAAAGAGTTGCTTCTTTTCTAGCATCAGTTTTTAGTTGAACTATAGGCCACTAGAGTATATCTTTATAAAAGAGTTTGTGACTGGAATAGATTTTATTTAGAAACTGTTAAATACAGATCGTAACTAATGATTAATGTTGTCAGCACATGGACCCATTAGCTTTAAATTCTTTGTGCAACAAGGAAGATATGTAAATATACTTGTGGAATAGAAAATATTTTCGTTAACTTATCACTTTATGTTCTTAAGGTAGGGTACAATTCTTAAATCATTTGTGGTGAAAATTAATATTAAATGGAATTCTTATTTGAATATTTTCTAATTACCTTTTGATTGGAAACCTAATCTTTAGCATTGCCCTAAAATTGCTCCTGAATCTCTTGGAGAGAGTTGTGATATTTTTAACTTTGTATATTTTGTTTAAATAATAAATAACAAAATTCAAGTCATTTAACTTTATTGAAAAAAAAACTGAATAAGAAACTTTAATTCTTCTTCTGTAGTGTAAAATAGCAGCAAAAATATTCTTAGTGTTTTCTCAGTAGATTGAACGGGGTGCTAGTTCAGATACTAACCAAGGAGACCATTTGTTATAGTGGATTCTTGTCCTGGCTCCATGGTTTACCTCATTGATGACCCTGACTCACTGAAAGCTGAATTTGATATTTCTCTGCATTCCTGAAATCACAACTCTTTGAGTTTCCTCCCTTACGTCCTCATGTACAATGGCCCTTAAAAGCCATGTTTTCCTTGATTCTTTCTCACTGACTGTTCTGATGGAACTCCAAAAGAGCATATGGAAGCAGATATATGTGTAGGTCTTAATTTTACGTTTTGGCAGACTGGTTTATTCAAGCAAATACAACAGGAGAACATGTTTGTTTAAGGTTTTTCTTTGTGCCAACTGCTACTTTCTCTCTTTCCTAGCCTGGCCTGCTAGAAATGTATACCTTTATTTTTATTCTAGTTGACAGAAATTTCCAATTGACCCTTTTTTCCCCCAGGGAATAAGTTCGCTCCTCAGAAATGCAATATATTTCTAACATCTATATTTGAGGAGTGCTGAGGACTTTTGAAGAATTTTGCTAAAAATTGATGAATTTTGTTTAAAATTAAATGTTTTTAACTTATTTAAATTTTTAAAAGTTAGACATTTAATGCTTCTTAAATATTTTATACAAAATTGGCCTAACTTGCAACAGCTTAAAAAGCATGTGTCTTTCATCACTGTAAGATCTGTTATCTTTTATGCACAGTGACAATTTCTTTGGTATGTTCCCCTAGTGTCTTATTTTTTATTTTTGCTTTGGCCAAATTATTTAGAAGAAAAACTAGATTTTTATTGCCATTTTTTTTGGGGGAAATGAATTGATAGTGAGATAATGTCTGATCAGATATATATGCACCAGAGTGTGCTGGGATCAAGAGCATTGGCTTGGGAGTCAAGAAACCTAGTTACAGGACTTTTCTTGTTAATTGGCTGTGTGAACTTGTTGCCTTGTTTTTTTTCTCAGACTCTGCATATTCATTTGGGAAAGAAAGAGATTGTTAGATAATCTGTAAAATTCTTTCCAAGCTTGACATTGCATGCTTCTATTTTTCCCAGTTTTATATTGCTAGGGAAACAGGATTATTTGCTTCTTTTTACATACTTTTATTGAATGGGAATGTTTTGTGTCAAGTATGGTTACATTAGGTAGAGAGAGGTAGCTTATAGTTTCTAGAAGGCAAACATTGGTTGCAGAGTCAACAAGAAAGTTTAGTGAACGTGGCCTTTGCCATTTTTGTGTTGCACCCTTCCCTCCTTACATTTTTTTGCCAGCAGATGACTGGTTCTATAATTTCATTGAATCTTCCATATCAATTGAGTTTGGATATTTAGCATGAGAGACTTAGTATTCCTCAGGACAGTGTTTTGGGATTTAGGTTTCAGCCTTCTGTAATTCTGCCTTGGCTTATCATATGACCTAGAATAAGAAGGGCTCATCATTTTAGTGGTAAATTACATCCATGACAGCCATCCTATGATTTTCTTCTGTAGGGAAAGAATCATAGCTTGGTGATTTGAAGCTGACTGGGGTGGAAGTTGCTTTTAATTTAATTTAATTTTGTTTTATTCACTTATTTTTTAAAAGATTTATTTATTTATCCCCGTTCCCCTCATTGTTTGAAGTTGCCATTTGTTCTCTGTGTTCTTTTGTTGTGTGCTCTTTGTGTCCATTTGCTGTGTGCCCTCTGTGTCTGCTCGTCTTTTCTTTAGAAGGCACTAGAAACTGAATCTGGGATCTCCCATGTGGGAGAGAGGTGCTTAATCACCTGGGCCACCTCAGTTCCCTGGTTTGTTGTGTTTCTCATTGTTTTTCCTCTTTGTGTCTCTTTTGTTGCATCATCTTGTTTTATCACCTTGCTGCACCTGCCCACCATACCTGCCCGCCTTGCCAGCTCACCTTCTCCAGGAGGCACCTTGAACCAAACCTGGGACTTCCCATGTGATAGGTGGAAGCCCAATTGCCTGAGCCACATCTGCTTCCTTGCTTTTTGTTTTAATCTTCTTCAGTTTATTAGCTGAACTTATGGCCTGCCTTTAATTATTGAGAACTAGTTCTGACTTTGTCCTGTAAGGGATGTTTTATAAGAAGAATTATTCCTGAGTAGATATGTAATACACTACTAGACTGAAAGGCTCAACATTGTAAGATATCAGTACTCCCCAACTTAATCTATACATTTAACAGAATTTCCCAAACTCCAAACATAATTTTTCCACCTTAGGAGGATGTGTCTGTTGGAGATAAGTGGGAGTTGGGAAGAAAATGATCCTGAGATTTATAAGATAGACCAGGTGGAAACAACTCTGAAAAAGAAGTGTAAATTATAGCAGTCATTCTAGAAACAGCTGGGTTATATAAGTCTAGGGCTTTTCAGCAAGCATTCTATGTGTACTTCTATATTTATCCTAAGTAAATTGGTTAACTGAACAATGGTGTACCTATAAGGTTGTTCATCTCAATGTTATTCATAAATGACCAAATTTCTAATAGGTGACTAGTTTAATAAATGATTTTTTCTATTAAATGAAATACCACGGATCCATTAATTGTGATGATATAGCAGTGTATTTATTTACATGGAAAAAGGCTTACAGTATGGTAAGTGTATCATAAAACATGTTGTGTGGAAGCAGATATGACTCAAGTAATTGGGCTCCCATCTACCATATGAGAAGTCTCAGGTTTGTTTTCTGGAGCCTCCTGGTGAAGGTGAGCTGACCCATGTGGTGAGCTGGTGCAACCAAAGAGACAAAGAGAGACACAACAAACCAGGGAGCTGAGGTGGCTAGAGCAATTGAGTGCCTCTCTCCCACATTGGAGGTCCCAGGGTCGATTCCTGGTGCCTCCTAAAGAGAAAATGAGAAGAGAAGACAAGCAGACTCAGAGAACACACAGTGAATGGACACATAGCAGACAGTGAGTGCAAACAAAAAGGGGGAGATAAATAAATAAAATCTTTAAAAAAATGTGAAAACATTGGTGTAGATATATAGATGTGTGTATCTATTTGGAAAAATGTGTGACCAATTGTTAACAGTAGTTATCCCTGGGTAGCAGGATTATATGTGGTTTCCTCTCAACTTTACAGTATACCTTGGTTACTAAGTTTTCTACAAAGAACATGGATTCTTTGAGAGGAACTGGTGCATAAGAGTTGAAGCAACTGAGAGCTTAGTACTCTGAAGCCAGTCTGGCTGAGTTTAAATTCCAACCCTGATATACTTACTAGCTGTGAAATCTTGAGCAAGTCATTCTGTTTCTCTGTGCTTCTCTTTCTCATCTGTAAAATAGGAATAATAATAACAATAACACTAATAATACTACTAATAAATACTCATTGAGTTTGAGATTTCAATACATTTGTGGACTCTTCAGAATTTATTACGTACCATATTAGTTTTATTATTATTTATGTAATAGTAATGAGAGACAGACAGATATGCTATTATAATGTTGCCTGTGTAATAAATAAACACCTATGGGGAACTTACAAATATTTTTTTCCTAGCTTGTGCTTTGTCTTACAGCATTCCAAGCATGACACTTAGCCACTAGAATACCTAGAATCCAATGGTAGAGATTCTCTTGAAGTATTAAGCCATTGAAATGATTTGGTAAACTTTAAAAAGCAATCTGATGATTAGATGGTTACTTTTACCAAATAATAGTTTTTTTTTCTGTTAACAAAAGTGGTAGATTTATCATAGAAAATTTAGAAAATATTAGAATATAAATATCCACAATTTATATTTTGGTGTAGTTAGTTTCAGTCTTTTTTTTCCTTTATGCATACACATTGTGTAAACACCGTTATATACACAAACATAATTTCTTCAAAGAGAAGAATTGGAATCATACTATACATGCTCTTCTATGGCACTATTTACCATCTAACATTTTTTATTTTCTGGTGTTTGTAAGTAATTTGGTGCATCATGATTTTTAATGATTACATAGTATTTCATCTTATAGTTATAATCAGAATTTAATTTGCCTATCTCTATTGATCAAAGTTTAGCTTTTGACCCCTATTTTAAGTAATGTTGTGATGAACATTCTTTTATTTAAAACATTGCTTAATTATTTTCCAAGGATAAAATCCTAGGTATAGAATTGTGTCAAAGAGCACATACTTTTAAGGCTTTTTACCTCCCAAAGTTCCCTATAGAAATGTTACACTGATTTACATTCCTACAGCAGTATTTAACTATCTGTTTTCTCTATTTGCTCATATAATTTTATTCATAATCTTCAACATTTTAAATAAAAATGTCAGATAATTATACAGTATATATTTTTAATTTCCATTCATATGAACATTTTACCAAATGTTTATTGTTTTCTTCCTTTTGTGAATACCTGCTTCATTTTCTTTCTTTATTTTTTATTATGAATTTTAAAAACTTGTTTTTATTAAAGTTAATAGATCACAAAGAACATTACATTAAAAATCATAAGAGGTTCCCATATAACCCACCCCATCATTTTTGTAAATTGTATTTTTTTGAAGATATATACATCTAAAAAAATGTTACATTAGAAAACATAAGAGGTTCCCATATATCCCCACCTCCCCACCCCACTCCTCCCACACCAACAACCTCCTCCATCACTGTCGCACACTCATCGCACTTGGTGAACATATTTTGGAGCACTGCTGCCCCACATGGATAATAGTTTACCCTGTAGTTCACACTCTCCCCCAGTACATTCAGTGAGTTATGGCAGGATATATAAAGTCCAGCATCTGACCCTGCAATATTATTTAGGACAACTCAAAGTCTCAAAAATGCTCCCACATCACATCTCTTCTTCCCTTTCCCTGCCCTCAGCAACTACTCTGGCCACTTTCTCCACCTCAATGCTATAATTTCTTCTATTACTAGTCACAATATTTTTATGGTGGAATATTAGTAAGTCCACTCTAATCCATATTTTATTCCTCCATCCTGTGGATCCTGGGATGGTGATGTCCACTCCACCTCTAGATCAAGAGGGGGCTTAGATTCCACATGGATGATGGATACAGTTCTTTTGCTTGCAGTTGTAGGCACTCTTGATTCCTTGGTGTGGTGGTTGACCATCTTCATCTCCCTGTTAGCTGACCTCCAGCTTATTGTGGAATTCACCCATGTAGGCATCAGCTCACAACCTTCCTTTCCCCCCCAAATTCCTTTAAGCCTATCTTCCAGTCTATAGCTCTCTGAGACAGCTTGGTTTGCTTATTTCATATCAGAGAGGTCATGTAGTATTTATCTTTCAATGCCTGGCTTGCTTCACTCAACATAAAATCCTCAAGATTCTCCATGTTATCACATGTGTTTGTACTGTATTCCTTCTTATAGCTGAGTAGTATTCCATTGTATATATATGCCACATTTTATTTATCCATTCATCTGTTAATGGGCATTTGGGTTGATTCCAACTTTTGGCAATAGTGAATAATGCTGCTATAAACATTTGTATGCATATATTCGTTTGTGTCCTTATTTTCAGTTCTTCTGGGTATATACCCAGGAGTGGAATTGTTGGGTCATATGGCAAATCTATAGCTAACTTTTTTTTTTTTTTAAAGACTTATTTATTTACTTAATTCCCCCCCCTCCCCCAGTTGTCTGTTCTCTGTGTCTAACTGCTGCGTCTTGTTTCTTTTGTCCGCTTCTGCTGTCGTCAGCGGCAGGGGAAGTGTGGGCGGCACCATTTCTGGGCAGGCTGCACTCTCCTTCGCGCTGGGCGGCTCTCCCTACGGGCGGGCGTACTCCTTGCGCATGGGGCCCCCCCATGCGGGGAACACCCCTGCATGGCACGGCACTCCCTGCGCGCATCATCACTGTGCATGGGCCAGCTCCACACGGGTCAAGGAGGCCCGGGGTTGAACCGCAGACCTCCCATGTGGTAGATGGATGCCCCAACCACTGGGCCAAGTCTGTTTCCCTATAGCTAACTTTTTGAGAAACTTCCTAACTGTCCTCCAGAATGGCTGGATCATTCTGCATTCCCACCAGCAGTGGATGAGTGTTCCCATTCCTCCATATCCTCTCCAGCACATGTAGTCTTCTGCTTTTTTGATAGCTGCCAGTCTTATGGGAGTAAGATGATATCTCATTGTAGTTTTGATTTGCATTTCCCTAATAGCTAGAGATTTTGAGCATTTTTTCATGTGCTTTTTAGCCATTAGTATTTCTTCTTTGGAGAAGTGTCTGTTCAACTCTTTTTCCCATTTTTAAAATGGGTTGTTTGTCTTTTTATATTCGAGATATGGAAGTTCTTTACATATGCAGGATATTAGCTTCCTTTCAGATATATGGTTACCAAATATTTTCTCCCATTGGGTAGGCTGTCTTCACTTTTTGGACAAACTCCTTTGAGGTGCAAAAGGCTTTAATTTTGAGGACGTCCCATTTATCTATTTGTTCTTTTGCTGCTCGTGCTTTGGGTATGAAGTTCATGAAGCCATTTCCTATCACAAGGTCCTGTAGATGCTTCCCTACATTGTTTTCCAAGGTCTTTATGGTCTTGGCTCTTACATTTAGGTCCTTCATCCATCTTGAGTTGATTTTTATATGAAGTGTGAGATGGTAATCCTCTTTCCTTCTTTTGCATATGGATATCCAGTTCTCTAGACACCATTTGTTGAAGAGGCCATTCTCTCCCAGTTGAGTGGGCTTGGTGACCTTGGCAAATATCAGATGAGTGCATATATGAGGATCTATATCAGAACACTCAATTCCATTCCATTGGTCAGTGCATCTATCCTTGTGCCAGTATCATGCTGTTTTCACTACTGTAGCTTTGTAGTATGTTTTGAAGTCAGGTAGTGTGATTCCTCCAATTTCATTTTTCTTTTTCAATATGTCTTTGGCTATTCGGAGCCTCTTTCCTTTCCAAATATATTTCATAGTTAGTTTTTCTAGTTCATTATAAAAAATGCTGTGTTGATTTTTATTGGTATTGCATTGAATGTGTAGATCAGTTTTGGTAGGATAGACATCTTAATAGTATTTAGTCTTCCTATCCATGAATAGGGAATATTCTTCCATTTATTTAGGTCTTCTTTGATTTCCTTGAACAGTGTTGTGTAGTTTTCTGTGTAAAAGTCTTTTCCATCTTTAGTTAAATTTATTCCTAGGTATTTGATTTTTTAAATTTACTATTGTAAATGGTATTTGTTTCTTGATTTCCTTCAGATTGCTCATCATCGGTGTATAGGAATGGTACTGATTTTTGTGCATTGAGCTTATACCCTTTGACTTTACTGAACTCATTTATAAGTTCTGGAAGCTTTGTTGTAGACTTCTCAGGGCTTTCTATGTATAGGATCTTGTCATCAGTGAATAGCGAAATTTTGACTTCTTCCTTTCCTATTCGATACCTTTTATATCTGGGTCTTGCCTCAGTGCTCGAACAAGTACTTCTAACACAATGTTAAATGGAAGGAGTGATAGTGGGCATCCTTGTTCCTGTTCTTAGAGGGAAAGATTTTAGGATTTCACCATTGTAAATGATGTTAGCTGTGGGTTTTCATATATATCCTTTATCATGTTCAGAAAGTTTCCTTCTATCCTTGTTGTTTGCAGTGTTTTTATCAAGAAAGGGTGCTGTATTTTGTCAAATGCTTTTTCTGCATCTATAGATACGATCGTGTGATTTTTTCCCTTCAATCTATTTATGTGGTGTATTATATTAATTGATTTTCTTATGTTGAACCATCCTTGCATACCAGGAATGAAATCGACTTGGTCGTGGTGTGTAATTGGTTTAATGTGTTGTTGAATATGATTAGCAAGTATTTTGTTGAGGATTTTCACATCTAAGTTCATTAGTGATTGGTCTGTAATTTTTCTTTCTTGTTGTATCTTTGTTTGGCTTTGGTATTAGGGTAATGTTGGCATCATAAAATGAGTTAGGCAATGTTCCTTCTATTTTGATTTTTTGGAAGAGTTTAAGCAAGATTGGCATTAGTTCTTTCTAGAATGTTTGGTAGAATTCACCTGTGAAGCCATCTGGCCCAGGGCTGTTCTTAGTTGGGAGTTTTTTAATGACTGATTCTATCTCTTTACTTGTGATTGGTTTGTTGAGATCACCCACTTCTTCTTTCATCAATGTGGGCTGCTTATGTGTTTCTGGGAATTTGTCCATTTCCTTTAAATTGTTGTTCTTGTTGGAATATAATTTTTTGAAGTATCCTCTTATGATAGTCTTTATTTCAGTGGGGTCAGTGGTGATATCCCCTTTTTCATTTCTTATTTTGTATATTTGTGTGCTTCATTAATGAGTTTTGTCTTTCCCTTAGTATTAAACTTTTTATTTTTAGTTTTATAAGGATGTATATTTTGGCCACCTGTTGCAAATATTTTTTTTCCTAGCTTGCTATTTGTCTTATCATTTTGTATATGGTGTTTTGGTTACAGGGGAGTTCTCAGTTTTTATCTAGTGAATTCTATCCTCCTTTGCATTTTTGTTTTAGCTGTTGCTCAAGTGTTTCTCTAATTCTTCCCTAAATGTGGTGATTTGAAGTTGTTGTATGTACCCCAGAGAAATATATTTTTAAATCGAATCCAGTCTTGGGGGTGTAAACCCATTTTAAATAGGACCTTTGGATGAGGTGACTTATAATGTGGTCCACCTCAGTCAGGATGGGTCTTAATCCTATCACTGGAGTCTTTTATAAGAGAATGAAATTCAGACAGAGAGAGGAAAGCCATGGGAAGCAAGAAGCTGACCGTCAACAGAACCTGGAAGAGAAGGAGGCACCACCATGGGCCTTGTCATGTGATCACAGATAACTGGCAGCCAGTCCCAGAGAGCCAGTCTCAGGAAGAAAGCATTGCGCTGATGACACCTAGATTTTGACTTTCTGTTAGCACGAAAATCATGAACAAATAAACTTACTTGTTTGAGTGGTCAAGGAAATTAAAACTAGATGATTGCTATATGTGTTCGATAATGACCCAAAATACTCATATTGTCTTATTTAAACGTGGTTTAAGACTTTCATGATGTTCTTAAAGGCTTCTTGTCTCAGTAATTATTTTTATGTATAATAATTTTCTCTAGGGAAGCAGACTTGGCCCAGTGGTTAGGGCGTCCGCCTACCACATGGGAGGTTTGCCGTTCAAACCCCGGGCCTCCTTGACCCGTGTGGAGCTGGCCCATTTGCAGTGCTGATGTGCGCAAGGAGTGCCGTGCCACACAGGGGTGTCCCGGCATAGGGGAGCCCCATGTGCAAGGAGTGCACCCCATAAGAACCGCCCAGTGCGAAAGAAAGTGCAGCCTGCCTAAGAATGGCGCCGCCCACACAGAGAGTTGACACAACAAGATGACACAACAAAAAGAAACACAAGATTCCCGTGCCGCTGACAGCAGCAGAAGCAGACAGAGAAGACAGAAGATGCAACAAATAGACACAGAGAACAGACAACTGGGGTGGGAGGGAGAGGGGGAGAGAAATAAATAAATAAATCTTTTTTTTTTTTTAAGAAGTATAGTTTCTAAAAAAAATCATTTTCTCTAGTGACTTAGAAAAACTGCAATTAATTAAAACCTACTTGAACCCTCATTCTTGGGTCTTCTGTGCTGTCCTTTAGAGATCAATGCATCACTAGGAAACAAGGGTGTTTCTGGGATTTATTTAGGGAATCCATTTCTATGGATGTCATGAATGCATTGGGAGTCAGAATGCATTCACTTAGTCTTAATGTCATACTTTCTGTTTGTCCAGAGCCTGAAAACTTTTATTGACCTTTGAGGCACTCAGATCCTCATTCATCAAAGAAAGATTGAATTTTGTTCATTTGTACTCCATTTATTTGTACAGGAAATTGAACTGTTCATTTTTGAATGAAGTTGTTTTTACCCATTAAACATCATTTAGCTAGAATATCTCATTTCTTAGACATTCCAATTCATTTGTCTTTATATTGTACATAGGTAAAATATTCTTACATCTTAAGGAAATAAATTATATGAAGTGATACTAACCTAAATAAGTATCTAGCATTTTTCTTTTCTTGAATTAAATGTCTTGATTGCAAGTGATGTTTTCAGTGGTATGAAATAGAACATCTGTTTAATTCAGGCTAAGGATGTTAAGGACAAGTCATTTAGTATTTATTTGCTTGTTTTTATACTTCTGAATGATTTTTTTCTGTTTTCTTAGCACAAAAATAATATATGTCTACTATAAAAGAAACCAGGAAATATACGCAAGCCAAACATGCTAAGGTGATTACTGTTAATAGGCATGTATATATCCACCTCAGCTTCCCCTTCATATATACACCTTTTATAAAAAATATATCTTGGTATATTTATCACATCATGGGTGTCTTGCCATGTTGGTGGTAGAAGTATACAGTTTGTAAAAGGTGTACAGAATTCCACTCTGTGGCTGTATCAAAATATATTGTAGCAGTTCCCCGTTATTAATAACTTTGCTTTCTACATTTTGATATTATAGCCAAGCAGTTAGCATTGTTATCGCTCAGTCTTTGCGTACATCTTTAGCTATTTCCTTATGATAAATCCCCCTATTTCAAAATCTTATAGGTTTTTTGGTAGAAATGAAATCATTAGGAATTTTAAAAGCTCTAGATTGGGTGTCTTTTCAAATTTAATACATGAAATCAAATAAAAAAATTCCCCCTTCAATGTAAAGTTGTTGCTTATCTTTCTTTTTCTCTCTGTAGCAATTCATCTTCCATTCTAATTTATTTTCCCAACTGTGAAAAAATGTGACTGAGTCAGTTGAACAAGAATCTTAGAAGATTTGCTTTTTTTCTTTATTCTGGTGGTTAAGAGAATGAAATTCAGAGATGGAAGTTAATTTTTGAGAGCAAGTTTTTGGAATGGAGGTTTCATTCTTCTTTCATTTTTACTGTTGGTGTGACAGTTTGCTGATGATTACTAACCTTGTTATTAACTTCAACCTTTTCCTTTTCCATGGATGTTAAGAGCCCACCATGTTCAGTCACTGGGGAAGATAAAGGGAAGATTAAAGAAGACAGGTGCAGTGTCTCAGGATAGTCATGAAATCTGAAAACACTTCAATAGGATGGATTCTTATATGACAAAGCAATTAGAATATTACCTATAAGTTATTTGGGCATTTCCCTTTTTTCTATAGTTTTTAATCATCTTGTGCCTCTTCTTTGCAAGTCTTAAATCTTTCTAACCTAGAACTTTTTACTTTTATCAGTGATGAATAATTTCATTTTGAAAACAAAAGTTTGGGCTAAAAAAATCTTTACACATATAAATACTAAATCATTGAATAGTTACATTTTTCTAAAAGTGAAAGATGATGACCCATCTTGCTACTTTTTGGAAATTAAGAAAGCATTTCCTACCTGTATACTTTCATGTATTTAGATTTGTCTTAGGTTTTATGTGTTTGAGTGAAGCATTCAGAGTGACGCATCCAACACAGAAAAGAGTACAACCAAAGCAAACTGTGGACAGTAGTGTATAATAACATATTAATAACTTTCCATCAATGGTAAAAAAAGGGAGCATGCTAAGTGAAAGAAATGAGACCAAAAATACTAAATATTGTTTAACTCCATCTATACAGAATGTAAATACCAATCAATTATGGAGACAGAAATAGATCAGCAGTTATCTATGGCAACAGAAGGATAGAGAGATAGGGAGGTGACTGCTAAGGGGTAGGGTTTTTATTTGTGTGTGTGTGTGTGTGTTTTACATTGAGTCTTGAAAATGCTCTCATATTGATTGAAGTGATGAATGTACAATTCTTCAATTTTCTAACAAATGCCATTGTACCTTATAGATGGAATATATGGTTTACAGATATGTTTCAAAAAATTGATAAAAGAGAAATAAAAAAGTGAATTGGAAAGTGGTCCTACTTATTCTATCCTCTGGCGTAAGTTTTGTAAGATTGAAATATTTGTTTCTTGAAATAAAAAAAAAAGAATACAACTTTTAATTTAGGGAAGACAATATGTGAAGGTAACCACACCTTCTGGGAGATATTTGTTACCTGAAGAGGAAATAGTTGCTGCTATTTCCAGTATTTTAATTAAGAAACTGGCCCATGGGGGCATATCAACTAACAACTCACTTTAAGAAAATCTGTTGTGTAAAAAGCCCAATCTGAAACATGAAATGAGGGATATTCATTCTAATTGCAAACATTTTTCATTTTTGAAAGTTTTGTTACAGGGGTCTTTAAAGGGGTTGTATAGTTTTGGTAATGAGAAGTTGAAAATAGTTAATATCCTTTGAAAAAACTTCAGGCAATATAGCTGTTTGATATAGTTATGAATTCGAAAAATAGATATTTGATTATGTTTATAAACTGATCTGTACCTGGGCATGATTAAATTATGATTAAGGCTTTGATTGGGCCACATCAGTAGGATGTTGATCCCTACCCCTTGGTGGGTGCGGACTCACAGATAAAAAACATGGCAAAGGACAGCATTGGAGATTTTGAAGTTGAAGATTTACTGTTGGAGTTTAGATGCTGGAGTCTTGAGCTGGAGCCACGGGAAATAAGCACACAGAAGAGCTTGGTTGTGAGGAAAGAGAAGCAAGCCCTGGGAAGAGAGGAACCCTGAGACCAGAGAGAAGCAAGCCCCAGGAAGAGAGGAACCCAGGAAGCCTGAACCCTGACTGGAGCCTGCTTGCTCAACCTAAACTTATGCATCCCCACAATTGCATGAAAAACTCTGACAAAAATCTCTTACTATTAACAGATATCTCTTGTTGATTCTGTTTTCCTAGAGAACCCTGACTAATACAGAATTTGGTATCAGGAGTGGGGTAGTGCTTTTGCAATAACCAAAATGCTAGAATGGTTTTATAAATAGGTAAGGAGTATTTTTTGGAAAAACTGTGATATGCTTGATGGAAGAGGCCTAGATCACTTTGAAGAGATAGCATATACCATGCTAAAGAAACTTTTTATGATGCCTTAGAAGTAAATGATAAAATTCTTATTGAAACCTGGAGGAAAGGCGAGCCATACTTTAAAGTTGCAGAAAACTTAGCAATATTAACTCCTGATGTTTTATCCAAGGAAGAATTTGAAAATGGCAAGCCTGGTGTTTAGGTGAAGAACTTTCCAAAGTAAACCTGGAGAATGCAATGTGGCTTCCTCTTGCAGCTTGTCATGAAATGCTAAACGAGAGAAATATGCTGAGCACTGAACTATTGGGCACAAAGAAAACAGAAACTGATTCTGAAAATCAAGTCCCCAGAAGAAAGTGCCACATTTGAGGACATAACTAGATTTGAAACTTGTAAATCAGGATTGAAGAGACAATTATATCAGAAAGACTTGTGGAAAGTCTTACTGTCTGATGGCTTGGACCCCTGCTTCCTGCATGCTAAACCAACAGAGTTTTTGAGAGAGTTGTATGAACAAATCCACTGTTCAGCCATGGAATGGAGAGATTGAAAGGAAAATGACTTCAAGAAAAAAAACATGGAAGCTGAGATGTGGAATTAAAACATCACCTTGGGCCTAGAGACGAACCCCACCCATCTGTATAGAGAGGGTGAGTTTGCCTCAGCAGTTAAAGAGGGAGGGTGTACCTGATGTTTGGAAAGAGTTCTGCTGCCCCAGGATACAGGAAGAGTGAAGCACATTCCTCAAGGATTAGGGAGGTTGAGGTCGATGCCCCATAGGCCTGAAAGGGATTTGCCTCTCCCTCATGGATTAGGAAAGGCCAGGTGGTCAACTCGTTGCTCTGAGAGGGCTGAGTCTGTATGCCAAAGGTTAGGGAGGATGTTGGTTTCACCTCACTGTATTAGGGAGGTTAAGTCTCTAACCCAAAGATTGGGTAAAGTGTGGCAACCATCCCAACACTTTGGGAGGATGAGGTTTAGAACTTGGTCAAGACCCACATGCTTGATGAGGGTGGAACCAAGAAAATAGCCATTGGGCAAGCCTGTTGAAAGGGTGGGTCCTCATGAGGTACCAAGGAGAAGAAACCATCATCTTAAGAATAACTCTCAGTACTTGAATGGAGGATGCCCTGCAGGTTTACTGAACTTTTCTAAACCCATAACTCATGTTTTCCTCCTGATTTCTCCTTATTGGAATGAAAATGTTTATCCATTTGTATATTGAAAGCAGATAAATTGTTTTGTAAGTTTCAGAAGTCTATAGCAGACCTGACTTTGCCCCAAGACAAACTGTCTTTAAATTGATTGTGATGTGATTTATTACTTGCATTGTTACTGATCTAAGATTTGTTTTAATATTGTAATGTCTTTTTGGAATTCAGAGGGTGAAGTCAAACAGTTTGATATACTTACGAATTCCAAAAATAGATATTGGATTATGTTTATAAACTCTGGTAAAATCTCTAACTATTAACAGATATCTCTTGTTGATTCTATTTCCCTAGAGAACCTTGACTAATCTAGGTAAGGAATAAGGAAGAGCTGGGATTAAAATTGGTGTCAGATAACTAATAATACGATAGACTCTTTGCGTATAATGGAAAGGTGACCTTCAAATATAGTGTCCTAGTTCACAACTAATTTATCAGTTTTATTTTTGGTCCCAGGTTTTGATTGGGAATTTTCATAGGGAATTTTGATACAGTTTAGATAAAATATTTAAGTCAAAATAGTCACTTTTTACATATATCTTGCAAATATACTTACAAAAATATAAAATATACTTTATAATATACTAAATGGTTATTTCCTGTTAATAGAGATCTGTCTTTGTATTAATATTGCTAATACAATTATTAATATGATGATAGTTTATAGTTGTAGTAGTTACTTTCTGAAGTGAATCAAAGAATGTTTAGTTTATATGCATTGTTTTAGTATTTTCTCATGTCAATATAATTTTGTATTATAGAAACCAAGAGTTTTCCAATTATGAGAGTTTGCTAATTACTTATTAAATGGTTCATTTGCATGAATCAAATTTAACATTTAAAAACATACACCCATATTTGCTTCACTTACTCCAGCAAAATGAATTTTAGTTATTGCTTTAATTTTCACATTATTTGAGTGAGAGTCAACTGTATTTATAAATAGAATAGTGTGATGTTGGTGTGCTTGAAATTCTAGAAATAAACCTGTGTATTCAGCCATTACTTTTAGCTTATTATAGCTACATCTTATCTAGAGGCAGCATTACTAGATAATTATCTGGAAATGTCACTTATTTAAGCATGAAAACTTTTATCATACAGCTGTTTTTTTGGGGAAATGTTTTGTAAAATGAAATAGAATTGAATATAATTTGAACTTTTCTTGATGAGGTAGGTGCAAAATTATGAATACCAGAGAATCTGACATTTACTGAGTCTCTCATTACTCTTCCCAGTGTATTTGCCTCTGCACCCATTTCCCTAGTTGTTCACCATTTTCTTCTATCCCATCTGCTTTTTTCTCAGTCCATCCTAGTCGGGACTTCTCAATCACCCCCCACTTCCTTTTCTTGCTTTTCCTAAAACTTTGGAAAACCTGGAGATTTTAGAAGAAAGCAGAAAACCATGGACCTAAAATGATTAAGAATAGTTTTCCTTGGGAAGGTTTAATATGAGGGTGAGAGAGGGAATCTAGTCTATTACTTTTGTGACAGTTATTTTCCTCTGACTCAGACCTTTTGTATTTTTACATTGTGTTTTCCATGATGCATGAGATGATGTAGGATGCCAGAGTTTTTGCTCATCCTGTGGGGATGATTACTCAAGCTCAGGTTAATACCATGAGCTTTTTTTCTTTGAAATTGAATATGAACTGTGCTATAAAGCAGACTCTTGGTCATCTTAGCATATATTCTCACTTTTAGGCAAGTTATCTTCATTTTATAAGATTGGAGCCTGAGGTCCAGAAATAGGAGCTCAGTAACATCAATAACTTAGAGTAATGGAGTTGATGAGAAAGCTTGCCAAGTACTTCTTTGTACTCTGATGGCATTTACCATATTTACATAATTTTGTGCTTTTTTCCTCCCTTCTATTCAGGTCATCTTTAAATTTTTTATAGTCAACTTTCCAGAGAAATTGCTATTCATTAGATTTCTTGAATTTTAGTCTATTCCCTTATCTCACTGGTCTATTCAGTATGGCATAGACTATTACTTCTTAGAACAGTTAAAGATTTAAAGCTACCTTCTGCCAAAGGACCCCATTTCAAATACGACTTTTGTTATATTTTGTTCATTTCTGTTAGAGTGTGATTTTAAGCCTGGCCTATATTTATAGATTTAGCTCCTATCATATTTTTCTTGCAATGTAGTATCTGTTTAGAGTGTTATGAAAACAAAAATGTTATAAATTCAAAATGAGCGCTAGTTCAGGATAGACATGACCTAATTTAATTAAAATTTACTGATTGCACATAGAAATTATAAGTTTAAACTCTCTAATACAGTAGCCACTAGCTACATTGTGGCTAATGACCATGTAAAATGTGACTATTCCCAATTGAGATGTGCTTATATGTAAGACATAGTATAAATAAATGCAAAGTTTCTCATTAATACTTTCATCTTGATTACATGCCAAAATGATATTAGGTTCAATAACAGTATTATTACAATTAATTTTTCCCTTTCTTATGTTTAATATAGCTACTATAAAATTTAAAATGATGTATTTGAGTCACATTTGTGGCTTATTATATTTCCATCAGATCATAGTTGTATCAATATTATGCTGGATGTTTAAAAAGTACATTAACCTGGTATCTTGTTTCCTTCTCTCATCTTTCTTCTCCTCCTATAAGTACACCCATACTGTTGTCCTGTTGGGTAGAAAGTAAAGAAATATGATAAGCTTAATCAATAATCAACTCCCTGTTCTAGTCTCTGACATAATTTTCCTATTTGCCATGCCTCTCATTATGGGTAGTTGTTATGTCTTCCTGTGACAACTCCCAAGAAACCAAATTAGTAAAAGCTGGATAATGAGGCCATATTTTCTATGTAACAAAGTTAAGTCAAATGGCAATTTTGAGAACTCACTGAAACAGAGAAGTACAAAATTTGAACTAAAAGGAGTTTAATCATCAGCAATTCCTGTTCAAGTATAGGCTCTCTTGATATTTGTTGCCATCAGTCTATAAGAACTGAATATGAACTGGGTATTTGGCTCTATCCTAAGATTTTAAAAGCCAGAAGCTATTTTCAAGTATATAGCAGTAGATTAATTTCTGGAAATATTCTGTCCATTACTTTGTTTGGTATAGTCTCAAGCCCACTCTTCATTTACATACCTGTTTAGTGGTGGTGATTTTTAATTTAATTTAAATTTTTTAATTTAAAGGTTTTATTATAAAAACATTTTGCTTGTAGAAATTTGGACAATGCAAAATTATGTATATATATGATTATAATATAATGTCTATCACAAATGAAACTATATCTAATATATTATGTATAGTATCCTGGTGGCATTTTAGCAGACAAAATTGGACATGCATAAGGATCTTTAGGCAGCAGTGGAAATTGATCTTTAGTAGTTTCTTTTGAATTTAATGTTTGGTACAACGTGGTGGAAGGGAAAATGTTTAGTAATTTAAAAATATATAGGTTCATGAAATTGCATACAAATACAAAGGGAATCAAAGAATATAATGTTGACTTAGTGGTAATGACTGTGCTGTTTGTGAAGCTCTCCTCAAAGATCTACTTCAACTTCTATTATTTCTTCTGAATTCATTTTACTAAGGAGTCATCTTTGGATTTCCCTTGTTGGAAATTGGTCTCTGATTTATTTATTTTACTAGGTGAAAAAGTGACTTGTTACAAAATAATCTATAATTTGATTTCTTGTACATCACAGTCACCTCGGATCATTTTTCTCTAGGATAGATCAACATTCTTTGAAATGTCTCCAGGTAAGAATGGTGAACTAGAATTGAGGTCTAACTCAGTGAGTCCTTAATCACTTATGTGGCTTGCTTCCTTTTTTTTTTTTTTTGCATATAAAGGAGCAAAATTTCATGGAACAGAGAACTTGAAAAATGGTAAATTCTGCCAATTTTCTTTTTTTTGGTTTAGTAACTTGATTTTACTAGTGTTCCTTTCCCCCTAATATCTGCTACAGGAAATGTTTATTCTTTCAAAACTTTTTCACAAGTTCTGGATATCTACATTTATTAGTTAGAAAGTTCATGCTTATTCCTTGCATTAAAAAAAACAAAACAGAACTCAGGCTGTCTGTCTGGAGGAGCCTGCACCAAATCTTGATGTATTTCCAACTTTTTCTCCTATTTCTCAGCAAGCTCTGTTCTTTCCCCCATTTCCTAAATAAATACTTTTTACTGGCCTAAAACAAACAAACAAACAAAAAAAACAGTTTTTAAGCTAGAGGATATTCTTGAAGATAAGTGATTTCTGAGTTCTTCTGGTCCCACTCATTGTCTAATCATGTTTAAAATTAACATACATTTATTGGATGCTTACTGGGATAGCTACCCTAAACTGTGCCTTTGGGTAAATTAAAAAAGAGGGAGAGGTGTCTTCTGTGTGGATATAGCTTTCACCAAGGCACATGACTTCATCAGTATAGTGCAGGCTGGATCTCAAGACTCTCATTCCCCTCAGTAGGATGCCTTTTTCGTGTATAAACCCCACAGCCTTGTGTGAAGTTCCTGTGCTTCTGATGTGCCAAGCACTGTGTGGCATATCTTACATAAATTAATTTAATCTTCCAAACATTTCACATTCACCCAAACAGTAAGCCCAACTTCAATTGTTTATTAGAGGCATTTATTTTTCATTAGTACTAATTTTTATTTCCTGAGATGACGAAACTGAAGTTCTAATAGGACAAGTAACTTGCACAGTGTGGCATTGCTGGTAAATGGCCGAGTGGAGAGTCATGCCCAGATTTGGTTAGCTCTAAGCCTGTTCTCTTATCTGTGATCTCCCAGCTTTATAGGCAGAAGTTTAGAGAAGTAAAACTAGTCAGTCCACAGTGATGGAATGGATACTGTTGTTTACAAAGTTATAAATGAAATAAATCTATTTGATTCTTCATGTTTCCTTGCATTTGACAATTCAAAGAAATTTTAGGTACCTTCTGTATAGAATTGTTACTGGCTTTATATTTATAAACTCTGATAGCACCTATGTAAAAACTATGGTTTGTGATTTAATAGTTTTCTTAGAGAAAGATTTAAGACTAGCAGAACGAGGCTCTTCTCCTATAATTTTCATCTCTCCTGATGTCACCTAAAAACAGAAATTCTTAGCAAAAACTCATGTTTAAAAAGTTCTTGGCAGCCCTTCAACAAATTTATTGTAGTAATTTATTGTTAGGTTTTCTCAAACAAATGTCAGAGCATGCTTAACCCTCCCCCACGTGGCCTTTGATTTTAGTTCTAGATGACAAATGCAGATTAAAATCATGGATAGTAATTCTGATAGTACGAATCCATTTTCTTCTTTGGAGCTTTATTTGACTCCATTCAAACCTGTCAGATCAGTTTAGCACTACTTGAAGCCTAATTTCAAAGATTTCCACCTGGAAAGCTGACATATTAGCCAGGATAGGAAGAATCAAGAGAATCAAGAAATTTGTCTTGAGCTTTCCTCACTCCCCTCTGAAAGAATGTATTTATTTGTAAGAACTAAAGCTAATTGTAGAATGATGTTATATAGAAAATGTTAACTTTCACTGTGAAGTTTGACAGTAGCCACAGCAGATTTCTGAATCTGGAAAAAGAGATTTTGGGTAAATGAAATGCTTTGAAGTTGGGCATTTTTTTTTTTCTTTAAAGATTTTTACATAGAAATAAGTTTCAAGAGTAATATTTATAAAAAAGTTTATAAAGGGTGCTCTTTTACGGTTTTCTAGGTTTATTTGAAGAAAAGAGAATAGGTAATAAAACTATAAGTAAAAATATCTTTTCATTCCATTGTGGTGAATGTTGACTTTTAAAAAGATGAGCCTTATAAAATGGTCTCTGAGCCCACTTCTTGCTGGTTAGCCTGCTTGACAACCTAGTAGTTATCTTGAGCCTTTTTATGGCTCAAGGTGAGAGACCAGAGAAAGAGTGAGGAATACCAGGCTTTTCTGCTTCCTCTTGGTAAAGTCCCTCATTCCTACTTTTCAGGGCATTTGTATTAGTTCTTACTTGAATAAATGTGTGAAATTTCCATCCTTTCCCTACTTTTCCTATTCCAAAACTACACTACATACACTGTTCTTTGAATCGTTTTACTAAAGCACCAGGGCATTCCACTATGAAATTAAGTTCATAAACCTCTGGCATTCAGTGATCATTATATGATCTTCCCTGAAAATGATTTTTCTAGTCGTTTTTCCTATTACTCCTCATATTCTCTACTCCCAAGAGGAACTGTCTCCTCACAATTTGTACAAGTCCCAAACTTGTCTCCACAGTGTCTTTTTTTTTCATAATGTACCTTTTGCCTGGAATACCTTCTCACTTCTCTCCCTGTTTTCTGTATGTTGAAAAACTACCCATAGATTAAAGCTCTATTGCTCTACAAAGCCATCTGGGTTCTCCTGGTCAGAGGCAAATGTGCCCTCTGCTTGATCATTAAACTTTGTAACATTATTGTAGTTATTATCACAATTCATTTTTTATCTATTCTGTGATGAAGATAATGCTAATGTCTTAAAAGGTTTTTTAACCTAGCATAGGTTAAAAAAAGTAAGGACCCAAATATTATTTGAATTCATGAATCAGTGAATTCAGAAGTTCTTTCTTCCAAATTATCCTGAATTTTGTATAGTACTACTTGTTTTCGTTTGTTTTCCATTTTTAAAATAGTTTTTTTTTTAAATGGCTCTCTCACGTCATCACTCACTGATTACTTTTTTGTGGTAAAATATTATTTTGTTATTAAACTTTCAGAAAAGTTGTGAAGATACTACAAAGTACTCCTGTATTCTTTTTATCCAGATGCACTAAGTGTTTACTTTTCAATTGTTTTATTATTCTTAATATTCTTATTATTTTCTCTCCTTTTTTCCCAATCCCCACCTCCCTGCACATGTATGTGTTTAAATTTTTTTCAACCATTTGAGAGTAACTTGGAGACATATCCCTATCAGTAAGTATTTTTTCAGTGTGTATTTCCTTAGAGCAAGGTTATTCTCTGACTCAGCCATAGTACAATGATCAAAATTAGGATATTTTGTATTGGCACATGATTCCTATCTAATCCACAGTCCATAATTAAATTTTGTCAGTTGCCTTTATAGCTATTTTTCCCCAGTTGCAGGATCCACTTTAGGATCCCACAGTGCATCTCATTGTCTTGTCTTAGTCTTCTTCAATCTGGAATCTTTCCTCAACCTTGCCTTTTTTTTTTTTTTTAGCATCCTTTTTATTTATGTATTTATAATTAAAAATTTTTTTTAAAAAAGATACTTAGATTACATAGATGTTACATAGACTATATAGGAGATTCCCATCTGCCCCACTCCTCACGCCTCCCACATTTTCCCATATTAACAACATCCTTTATAAGTGTGGTACATTCATTGCAATTAATAGACACATTTTGGAGCACTGCCACTAAACATAGATTATAGTTTACATTGTGGTTTACACTCTCTTCCACTCAACAATGTAGGTTGTTATGGCAGGATATATAATGGCCTGTATCTGTCATTGTAATATCATTCAGGACAGTTCACAAGTCCCCAAAATGCCCCTGTATTACACCTGTTTTTCCCTCTCCCTATCCCCAGAACCTCCAGTGGCCATTGCCTTCACATCAATGATTTTTCTTCCCTTGCTAGAATCACAGTAAATCTACAGTAGAATACTAGTAAGTCCACTTTAGTCCATAGTTCATACCCTAATCTGAGGACTCTGTGATGGTGATGCCAACTCCACCTTTAATTGAGGGGAACTTCAATCCTATATAACCGATGGATGGGACTCTCTTGCTTGCAGTTGTATTCACTCTCAGTTCCTTGGTATGGTCTTTGTCCACTGTCTCCTCCTTGCTAGTCATCTTAGGTGAGAACAATGAACTGGAGAGTAGGTATTGCAACTCTTTTCAGATTCAGGACTCAGCTGGTATATGGACAGCCCAAATATTTAAGTCTCTGAGATGTACACCTACCATCTCTAGTACTAATAATAGGTTCAAATAGAAAGACACAAGAGCCATGTTTAGGGAAACTACAGCTGAGTCCAACTCTGTCACCCTGGAGAGCATAAATTCCAAATTAGGGCCCACTGGCAAGGGACCAAACTCCTGAGCTATCTGCCCTGACTATAGTTTCTCGATGTCTCCATCACCCTCAGGAGCCCCTCTATTTAGGGCAGTTTCTACTTTGATTGCCAATGAGATCCTGTTGAATGTGCATAAGTGTTATCTCTGGAATGACCTCCCAACTCACTTTGAAGTCTCTTAACCATATAAACTCATTTGTCTTTACCGTTTCCCCCTTTTGGTCAAAGCCTTTCCTTTTTGCTCCGGTTGCATTACTTGTTGGTACTTGGTAGCAATTCCTTGGTGCCAGGGAGGCTCATTCCCGGGAGTCATGTCCCATGCTTGGGGGAAGCTATTGCATTTATAAGCTGAGTTCCCTTACCTTTTTTTGACCTTTATATTTCCCAAGAGTATGGGCCAATTTTGTAGACTGTCCCTCAAGTTGAGTTTGTGGGATGTTTCTTCATTGTTTGAGTAAGGGTATGCTTTAAATTTTCTATTTTATTATTTATTGTGGTAACATATATATATATATATATATGTATATATATATGACATAAAGTTTCCTATTTTACTGTTTCTAAGTGTACTCTTCAGTGCTATTAATTATATTCACAATGTTGTGCTACCATCACCACTATCCAATACCAAGACCTTTTCATGAACCCAAATAGAAACTCTATACCTATTAAGCAAAAAACTATCCATTCTTCACTCCCCCTGGCCCCTGGTAAGCTATAATCTACTTTTTATCTCTACAGGTTTGCTTATTCTAGATATTTTATATGCATTTTTGACACAAATACCACAGAAGTAATGTTGTGTCTTTCCTGGTGCATTATGTAAGGAGGTACCAACATGGGTGATGTTAACTCTATTTGGTTAAGTCTACCAAGACTTTCCACTGTAAAATGACTGTTTTTGTTTTTATTTTTTTAAATCATTTATTTGTGGAGAGATACTTTTAGAACATGTAAATATCTTGTTCCTCATCAAACTTTCACCCACTAGTTTTAGCAAGCAGTAATAGTTTTCCAACTCACCATTCCATCTGTTTATTAGTTGACCTTCCCTCCTTCCACATTTGTTTATTTATTCATTTATTTATTTTGCTATGAGCTGATGAATTCCTATTTCATTCAATAATTTTAATTATTTATTTTGATGTTCAAATTGTCCAAGATTTGGCCAATGTAACTTCCTTCAAGCTAGCACCTGTGTCACTTTCACATGTCTTATTGATTATTTGAGCATTTTGTTACTTTCTGGCACAACAAGATGTTTGGGGCTCTTCATATACTTTTTCTGCCCAGCTCTTTAATTAGCATTTTCTCCAAGGAACTCTGATTACTTTAATGAAAACTAAGATCTGGGTGCCAAGTATATTTGCTCTATGGGGGTGTCATTTTATCCAGATTTTCTGAATAGACAGAGCTACAGAATATGTGTTTATGTGTGTATATACACATCCACATATAATCTTATTTTCATTCTAGATCTGTTTATCTGTTTTAAAAACCACAAGTACATGTTGAAAACTTCAATTCTTGCCCAACACTACAGGGTGCATTCTAATCTCTATTCTTTCTCTATTTATAACTCCCTTCTCCAATAGTGAGAAGTCTGATTTCAGTTATATTCAATGTGTTTATTTATTTTCTTAAGTCTAGAATACACAAAAAATAGTTTTAGAATTCCTAGCCCAAACCATTGCAGAAGCTCTAGCTAGAATTCTAGGTAGAGTTCAATATTTGTTTACTTTTGTGGGTATGAGGTACATACAGTCTTCTCCAGGTGTACCACTTTGCACTCCCATCTGCAAGATATGAGCATCCCAGTGACTTCACATTCTTGCCAACATTTTGTGTGTTCACTTTTGAATTGTAGACCATCTGGTGGGTGTGTATATTTTATTTGCATTTTCCTGGTGACCAATGAGAGAAGCACTTTTTAAATGTTTTTGGTCATTTTCATATCTTTGTGAAGTTTCTCTTAAGCCTTTTGCTGATTTAAAATTTGGGTTTCCTTTTTATTATTGTGTTGCAGGAGTTCTTTATAGATTCTGGACATGAGTTCTTTGCCAGAGTCTGCTTTTTTCCTGGCCTATGGCTTGCCTATTCTTTTTTCTTAATGTCATTTTTTTTTGTGGTTGAGCAGAAATTTAAAATTTCGATAAAGTTTAATATGTCTTCTTCTTTTATGGTTATTGCATTCTGTATATTATCTAAGAAACCTTTACTTACCCTTGATCAGAAAGATACCCTTCTGTTTACCTCTTAAAACTTTATAGTTTTAACTTTAACATTTAGGTCTATGATCTATTTTGACTGAATTTTTTGCTTGTGGGTATGAGGGTAGGGGTTAAGGTTTGTTTATTTTCCCATATGGACATTCTGAAGTGCCAGCATCATTCGTTAAAATGTCCTTCTTTCTCTGTTGAATTACTTTAGCACCTTTTGGAAAATCAATTGCCCATTTAAGTGTGAGTTCCCTGAACAATCGCTAACCTGGCTTAGATTTTTTTTTTTTTGAGCTGTTACTTTGTATTTCAAGCAGCTTTCATAAATACTTACACTTAACTTTTACCTAAGGAAAGTATGTTGTGATTTGGTCACCCTTCAAATGCTAGAATATATTGGTGTAAGTTTTGCCTTGGGATGAAATCTATCATTGGGATCCAGCACTTGTACTATTTCCTCTCCCAACCTCCTTTGGCCAATATAGACTTCCTGCCAATATAGATGAGGTTTCTTCCTCATCCTAATTAGGAATGATAGACTAATAATGTAGTAAATCAGTCCCTCATTTTTATGAAAGCATCATGTGCCATGATCCTTATAATAAATACAGTAAAGGCAATTGACATGCTTTTCATTTTTTCCTTTTTTTTGTCTAGTGAATGTATGTGTGTGCATATACATACATACATATGGCTTTTATTATGAGGTACCTCACTGTGTGCCTATAGGATGAGTGGCAGTTGACTTATTGTGATAATGACATTTCATAAACCTTTGCTAGCCTTTTACTGCATAGCCTGGGTGGAAATTTGCCATACTAGGTACCTGCCTCAGCCCCTAAATGTGCACATGCACACTTCTCCCATCCCTTGGAAGAATTAAGTAACTGTCTTGGAGATCTCATTACTAGTAGCTCTGGGCTATTGCAAAGGGCTCATAACTCTCCTTCCTACCATTTGCTGCATAAGATTCATTTTACCAAGGTTAACAATTTTCTTTTGTGGTCTAATATCCTTTGGAGGGAGATATTTAAAATTGCCTCATTTTTCTATATTTTTAGACCTTTTTTTGCATGGCAGTTTAACACTTCTTTCCCCCTTTAATATGTCCTTATGGCTTTCGTTGTATGAATGCATGCCTGGCAATTGGCGGGCAGCTGATGGTGTGCCTCCAGTAGCCACCAGATGCAACCTTGACAGTGTGTAAGTGTTAGGAAACAATGTTTTGGGTGGGCATTGTTATCTCTAATCCACCGCAGCTGAGCAAGAATAAGGCAGATGACAGGGCAGACAGGCTCAAGGCTCCCACAAAGAGTTGCTTTCTGCAGCATCCTGTGTACAACAGCCTGTCAAAGATACTTGTGGTGGGAGTTCCACATGGCTAAGGCAGCAGCATTATGTTTGGAATGAAGACATGTATTGAATTTGTATTAGCTTCTTTTATAAGGCAAAGTGAAAGTACATAATGAAATCAGTAATGTGTGTAGAAACATTGATTTTTGTTTCGTACTGGGGCACAGAGGCCAGACTTGTTTTCTGCCTTGGTGCTCAAGCAGGAACTGATCTTCAGCCTGCAGCTATTTTGCATTCTTGTTGCAAACAAGCACATTCCTCTTTCTTTGTTGTCCCCACCCATCCAGTAGAGGGGGGCAGCTGTTGTCATATCCATTATTTAACTGTGAGAAACAGTTTTACTTAATTATCTTCTGTGCTGCTGGAGGCCTGCCTTGGCTCTCTCTCTTTTGAAAGGATAAAATGACTCAATGCTGGTAATACGTTCTAATTAGTGAGCTTATGGCACAACCAGCACTTCACACTTAGCTCTTTTAATGGCTTTGTAGATAAGTCCCTTTAAAGTAAAGGGAGAAGCCTGGGAGCGCACATACTTCCTCAGATCTGTGTTCAAATCTCATCCCAGCTGAACTAAGTGCATACTTTCTCAGCACTGTGATCCTGTCATGGTTCCTTTGCGCTGACCTTTGCCATTATTGGGAAAAACCCCAGCTCTCTGCTCTAGTGTAGTGCAGCTCACACTCTGGGCGAATGCTATACTCCAGAGTCCCCGCGTCTTCTTAAAACAATGTATTTGGAACACGATGATTTTCCAGGTACTTTTGAGCTCTAAATTTAGATTCTTTGAAGAATATTGAGGTTCTGAGAATTATGCAGCCATAATCTCAGTAGCTCCAGGATCCAAGGAAAGAGGGGCCCTTGGCTGGTACCTTGTATGTTATTGCCTTGGAAAAAGATGGGTAGGTGCAGCTGGTCCCGGCACTGTTAGTCTGTTTGTCTTTGTCAAAATGTAGGCCAGAGCCTTCAAACATCCCATTTCTTCCATATCCTTCTTTGAAAATAAACAGTGATATTTTTCTCTTGCCCTACTAACGTGTGTTCTTTTTTGTTTTTCTTTTGCAACTTTATGGTTTTAAAAGTGCCTTCATTAATCTATAGCAATCCTATGGGATTGGCTGGACAGATGGTATTATTCTTTTTTGAGGTGTGTAAACCGCGTTCTCTGAGAGGTTAGATGACTGTCCAAACAATGATCACCCTGCTGGTTGGTACATGCTAAAGCTGGGCCTGAGAACCCAAGTTTCTGGCTCCTGATACTAAGGGTGTCACAGGGTGTTTAATATCACTCTGAGATGCCCTCTCCATTCCTCTTTGCTCTGGAGACAGCTCATAGTTGAGAGCTTAAGGAGCTGCATCCCTTATATTTTTGATCAGAGAAATGTCCTCTGCATTAACCGTTTCCACACAGCAAGACTTGCAGAGAGAGGGCATACCTGTAGAACCTGCATAGCTAGCTACGTCTGCTCATCTGGGGAGAGCAAGGTTGTGATGTTATAGTTAAATTAACCTCTCCTCTTACGAGGGGCACTAGTCATGTTTTCCCTGTCCAAATCAAGCCCAGAAGGCAAGAGGAGGCCTTACAATCTAGCATGTGAGGTTTTCCATTTCCTTTTTAGCAGGTGTGGTTTTGAAGGAGTGTGGTTCATTTCTCACCTGGAGTTACTGTTTGCTGGCTGGCAACTCACAGAAGTGCCCTGTGCTAGGCTGGGGTGAAGAGCTGAGGGACAGGGCACTTAAGTAGGAGAGGATGGGATCCACTAGTTCCCTGTGCAAAAGCTTCGTGAAATCCCAAAAGGGGTACCCCGAAGATTCCTGTAGTCCCCAGTGTTAAGGATACAGCAGTTGGTTGAGTGGGAGGCATTGGTGAGCTGTCCTGGGAGATCTACCTGAGTTAAGTAAGGTGGCACGCACACTCAGTGGGGGGAGCGTGTCTAGAAGGGATGCCAGACTCCCCTTCCAGACTCTTGCATGCCTTGCAGGCAGAGTGGAGGAAACAATGCCTGTTGGCATCCATTGCCTATACTGAGGATTCTTGGGAGGCAGGATTCAGTATTTCTTCCTGTATAGGGTGAACAAGCCATGCAGATGGGAGCAATAATTTTTTACTGGCATCAGATCGAGTAGTAGCCCTGGCCAGTTGTGCATAAGCACACTCCACCTAATCTTCTTTCTATGCTCTTACTTTCTCCTTGCTTCTTCAGTGGAGCCAGCTCACAAGGCAGGCAGGAAGGAGAGCAGGTCACACCCTTCTATCACAAGCAGCTCCTAGTAACAAGTGTAACCTGTGGTAGAAGGGAAGGACACCCTAGTTTTGAATTGGATTGGGCAAAACAGTCAGTTGGGCGCCTAATGTCATGAGCTTTTTACTTCTTCCTGTTGGGTCAAAGTTTTTTTTAATGTCATGTCTTCTTTATGGTTTCCAGGTAGTCAATTTTATGGAAGAAAAGAATAAACAATAACATTATTATCCCTGTTATATGTTATCTCATTTAATCCTCCCAATAGCTATGAGTAACAATATTTCAGTTAATAAATGGAGAAACCTTTAGAGATGCGGCTGGGAGAAGTCAAGGAGATCCCCAAGGTCATACATTCAGTAATAGACAGAACTGAGATTTAAACTCCTCACACCTGTATGCTGCCCACTATTTTCCTTGCCAGAATGTGCTGCTATTCAAGATCAGGTTCTTTTCAGGGAAAAACAACTTTGCCAGAAATTCAGCGATGCAGCTACTTTTTGATTTGGGTTGGTGGACGGTGTTCTGTTCTCATGATTGAAAACACTTAAGAGATAGTGCTTTTCTTACGTTTTTAATTAGCAAAGCTGAAGTCTGTGATGTGAAGTCAGCAGGTGGGGTTCATCTCCAACTGTATATTCAGAACAGTATGTAGAATGTGGTTGGTACTTGCGTAGGGTAATTGCAAAGGCAGAGTGATGAAAACAAGCAGCAGGAAAATAAATGGATGGCTCAGAACCCCTGGCAAGTCAGTGACATTGCAGGGCTGAGTCAGACTTGGAGGCTGGGTCAGTGAATGAATCCAGGATGCTTTTCTTTTCTAGACTCCATCAGGCATGTCTGGCATGAAATGTATTGACACAATACCTTAATATGTACTGAGAAAGTGTTTCAGGGACTATTTCCTGGCTTAGAAAACTGTCCAGGGAGAAGGTTTAAACTCTTGCCTGTGGTTGGTACTTGCCTTTGGCTTCTAAATAACCACCTCTTAAGGCTGCAATTACCCAGGATGTGCCACTTTGGCTGCTCAGCTTGTATTTACATCTCTCTTTCTTTTTTTTAAAAAGATGTGGCTTCCTAAGAGAGAGCCTGACCTTTGTTGATGAGTATTAACCACGACAGTTTCACAGGGGTGGTGTGATGGCTTGCAGGGATGGTTGTCAAATGTAACATTTAGCTTTACGTGGACTGTGCATCATTTTGTCTTGCATATGGTCAATAATGTGTTCTCTGTGAGGTTAATCTGGCTCTTTTGGATGTGTTTTTTAATCAAATTCTGGAAGTTCCATATGGCACTGTTTTTATTCTTGCATCATCTTTACTATGTAAAGACCTGAAATTAGTCTGTTTTAAAAACAGATGAAATATGAATGAGAAGCACCTTATGTGTATGGATCTTTGTTGTGAAAATGCGGAGTGTATATCCTTAGTGTTTTAGACCATCAAATTACTCCAGACCACAGAGGAGCTCGCATGGAGGAATAGAAATTGTTCTAGATTCAGCTTGTTAAAATACAGGCTAAGTATGGTGTGAAACTGTACTAAATGTTGCTACCAGGGCCAGAGTTAATTATTGCTACTTTTTCCCTGGGGAATCTTGGAGCTTTAGTAGGTGTTGTTGATAAAGCTGGGGATGCTGTCTCCCGAAGCCATTGCATAATGCTAATAAACAGAAGCAGAAAGCAAATCTAGAGTATATGGTTATGGGAGCTGACCTAATTTTCTATTTCAAGCTATATTTCCAAATCCATTTATATTCTTTACTCTGCATTTTATATACTCAATTGATTTTTATATTTGAATAATCAAGATGGTAATTGTTGGATTATTTCATTTATTAAAATTACTTGCAAATTGTCCTAAAGAATTTACTGATATAGGTATACATTTTTCATTTTACTGTTTTCCCCTCTAGGACTTCGGTAGGTGAGATTTATTCCTCTTGCAGAGCAACACACATGATACAGTGATTTAAAAAACTGTCTCAAAAATGCTAGAAAATTAAAATACTGAGTACTCGGTATGAATCAAGTAGGATTACATGCAAGGTGTTCTTAAGTGGCCACGTTGGGAAATGCCAAGTAAAGGCTATTGGTGCCCAAGTGGGAGCTTTGTCAGCTGTTATTCCTTGGCTGATATTGACTGGGTATTTAGCTGGGTGATTGTTTTGCCTCCCTTCCATAGCTGTAAAATATGGATAATATCAAAAGTGGGAAGAGAGGGGGTGGAGATGTGATCAGTTTAGTACTTTATTTTACATTACCAAGCTACAAACAATTTTAAGAAAATATTTTTTAAACCATGAGAGCACCAGATTTTTGTTAACTGGAATGTTCCTACATCTATAATTTCATGTTCCTGTTGATCATGAGGAATTACATTTCCCTCGGGTTCTTTGAAAAAACCCACAAACTATGAATCTTGAAACTATGTGGTAAAATAGATTATTTTATTGGTATTTTTACAGTTGCTTTATGGAAAATTGAGAATCTAATAAACAAAATTGCAGTATTCACAATCTGAATATAAAGTAGCCTGGAGCTGTTGAAAATGGACTAGATGAGTGGTTCTCACTGGGAGGTGGGGGGCAACACTGAATTTACTTTCCAGCGGATAACTGGCAATGTCTTGAGACATTTTTTAATGATTCACACACACACACACACA
Organism: Dasypus novemcinctus; assembly: GCF_030445035.2. Taxonomy (NCBI): domain Eukaryota; kingdom Metazoa; phylum Chordata; class Mammalia; order Cingulata; family Dasypodidae; genus Dasypus; species Dasypus novemcinctus. Next base: position 66,660,973 of record NC_080677.1, read on the forward strand.
TCTACTAGAGAAGTTTGGGTTTACAGAACAATCATGCACAAAATACAGGATTCCTATATATAATACCACCCTATTATTAACACCTTGTTTTGCTGTGGTACATTTTTTATAGGTGAGGAAAGCACATTTTTATAGTTGTACTCTTAACTGTAATCCATGGTTTGCTGTTAGTGTAGTGTAGTTTCATGGATTAAAAAATTTTTTTAATTCTATTACCATGTATACAATCTAACATTTCCCCCTTTAACCATATTCAGCCATATATTTCAGGATTGTTAATTATGTTCACAATGTTGTGCTACCATCACCACCATCTATTACCAAAAGATTTCTGTCATTCTGCATAGGAGCTCTGTGCATTTTAAGCATTAACTCCCTACTCCCTACTCTCACCCCATTCCCTGGTAACTATGTTCTAAATTCTGACACTTTGACTTTGCTTCTTCTAATTATTTCATAGCAGTGAGATCATACAATGTTTGTCCTTTTTTGTCTGATTTATTTTACTCAGCATGAAGTCTTCAAGGTTCATCCATGTTGTTGCAAGTATCAGGACTTCATTCCTTTTTCCTGTCAAATGATATTCCGTTGTATGTATATACTGTGTTTTGTTTATCCACTCATTGAGTTGATGGACATTTAGATTGCTTCTGTCTTTTGACACTTGTGAATAATGCTGTTATAAACATTGGTGTGTATTTATTTGTTTGAGTGCCTGTTTTCAAATCTTTTGGGTATCCAACTAGAAGTAGATTGTTGGGTAATATCATAATTCTGTACTTACCACCAAACTGTCTTCCATAGCAGCTGCACCATTTTACATTGCCATCAGCAATGAATGAGTGTTTCTGGTTCTCTGTATCCTCTCTAACAGTTGTAATTGTCTATGTGTGTTTTTTTTAATAGTAGCTATTTTAGTGGGTGTGAAATACTATGTCATTGTGGATTTGATTTGCATCGCTATTTGGAAATCTATCTTTGGATAGATGTCCATTCAAGTCTTTTGCCCATTTTTAAAAAAATTGGGTTGTTTGTCCTTTTGTTGTTAGGTTAGAGAATTTCATTGTATATTCTGGATATTAAACTTTTATTGGATGTGGTGTTTCCAAATATTTTCTCTACTTGTGTAGATTATCATGTTACTTTTATTATAAAGTCCTTTCAGGCACAAAAATTTTTAATTTTGATGAAGTCCCATTTATTTTTCTTTTGTTGCTGATGGTTTGGGTATAAAGGCTAAGAAATCATAGCCTACCCCAAGGACCTGAAGATGCATGCCTACATTTTCATTAGGAATTTTGTAGTTCTGGCTGTTACATTTATGTCTTTGGTCTATTTTGTGTTGAATTTTGTATAGGTATAAGTTAGGGACCTTCTTTTATTTTATTTTTTTATCCTCCCCTTGTGGCTTTTTGTGTGCTGTCTGCTCTCTGTGTCCGTTTGCTGTATATTCTTCTATGTCTGTATTTATTTATTTTATTTCCCCTCCTTGCTTGTGGCTTGCTTGCTGTCTGCTCTCTGTGTCCATTTGCTGCGGGCTCTTCTGTGTTCTTGCTTGTCTCTCTTCTTTTTTTGCATCACCTTGCTGAGTTGGCTCTCTGTAGTACCTGTGGGCCGGGTGGTGCTCCGTGGTATGTGGGCAAGCCTGCCTTCACAAGGAGGCCCAGGATGTGAACCGAGGGCCTCCCATATGGTAGATGGGAGCTCATCTGATTGAGTCACAGCCACTTCCCGCTTTCATTGATTTTTAAATGGAGATCCAGATTTCCCAGCACCATTTATTGAAGAGATTATTCTTTACCAATTGAGTGGTCTTTGCCTCCTTGTAAAAATCATTTTGCCATAAATGTGAGGGTTGGTTTCTGAGTTCTTAGATAAATTCTGTTGGTCTAAATGCCTCTTCTTATGTGAGTACCATGCTGTTTTTTTTTTTAAAAGATTTATTTATTTATTTATTTCTCTCCCCTTCCCCCCCACTCCCTGCCCCGGTTGTCTGTTCTCTGGGTCTATTTGCTGCTTCTTCTTCTTGTCCGCTTCTGTTTTTGTCAGTGGCATGGGAATCTGTATTTCTTTTTTTTGTTGCGTCATCTTGTTGTGTCAGTTCTCCATGTGGGCAGCGCCATTCTTAGGCAGGCTGCACTTTCTTTCGCACTGGGCGGCTCTACTTAGGGAGTGCACTTCTTGTGCGCGGGGGACACCCCTGCGTGGCACCGCACTCCTTGCATGCATCAGCACTGCACATGGGGCAGCTCCACACGGGTCAAGGAGGTCCGGGGTTTGAACTGCAGACCTCCCATGTGGTAGATGGACGCCTTAACCACTGGACCAAGTCTGCTTCCCCATGCTCTTTTGATTACTGTTGCTTTATAAGAAGTTTCAGAATTGGGAATTGGGAGTTCTTTACCTTTATTCTCTTTTATGAGATGGTTTGGGGGCCCCTTACCCTTCCATATAATTTTTTTAAAAAGATTATTTATTTATTTATTCCCGCCCCCCCCCCCCCCCCCTTGCAGCTTGCTTGCTGTCTGCTCTCTGTGTCTATTTGCTACATGTTCTTCTGTGTCTGTCTCCCTTTGTTGGGTCATCTTGCTGCGCCAGCTCTCTGTGGGTGTGGCCATCGGCTATCCATGGGCGTGGGCCAGCTTGCCTTCACAATGGCAGATGGGAGCCCAGTGGATTGAGCCACAAGCATTTCCCCTTCCATATAATTTTGATAATTGGCTTTGCCATTTTTACAGAGAAGGATATTGGAGTTTTGATTGGGACTGTATTGAATCTATAAATTACTTTGGTTAGAATATTCATTGTAACAGTATTCAGTCTTCTAATCCATGAATGTGAAATGTCCTTTCACTTATTTAGGTCTTCTTTGATTTCTTTAGCAATATTTATAGTTTTCTGTATACACATCCTTTAAATCCTTGGTTAGATTTATTCCTAGATATTTGCTTATTTTATTGTTATGGTAAGTGGGAATTTTTCTTAATTTCTTCTTCCTATTGTTCATTGCTTGTGTGTAGAAAGGTTACCGTTTTATTGGTGTTGATTTTGTATCCTTCTACTTTGATCTCTAGGAGCTTCGTTGTGGATTTCTCAGGATTTTCTGTATACAGGATAATACCATTTGCAAATAGGGAAAGTTTTACTTCTTCCTTTCCAATTTGGATGCCTTTTTTTCCTGATTGCTCTGGCAAGAACTTCCAGTACAATGTTGAATAACAGTGGTGACAGTGGGCATCCTTGTCTTGTTCCTAATCTTCAAGGGAAAGCTTTCAGTTTTTTATCATTAAGTATGATGGTAGCTGTGGGTTTTTCATATATTCCCTTTATCATGTTGTGGAAGTTTCCTTCTATTCCTAGGGTTCTAAATGTTTTTATCAAGAAGTGATAGATTTTGTCAAATGCTTTTTCTGCAATTGTAATAATCATATGATTTTTCCTTTATTCTGTGACTGTGATGTATTACATTAATTGATTTTCTTATGTTGAATGACCTTTTTATACCAAGGATAAATCCCAGTTGGTCATGGTGTATAATTCATTCAGAGTACTGTTGGATTTGTCTTGTTAGTGTTTTGTTGAGGGTTTTTCCATCTATATTCATAAGGGATATTGGTCTGTAATTTTCTTTACTTGTGGTATCTGTATCTGGCTTTGGTATGATGGTGATGTTGGCTTCATAGTATGAGTTAGGGAATTTTCCCTCCTATTAAATTTTTTAAGGAATTTGAGTAGGATATGTGTTAATTATTTTTGGAATGTTTGGTAAAATTCCCCTAAGAGGTCATCTGGTCCTGGGCTTTTCTTTGTTGTGAGATTTTTGATTATGAGTTCAATCTTTTTACTAGTTATTGGTTTACTGAAATCTTCTATTTCTTCTTAAGTCAGTGTAGGTTGTTTATATGTTCCTAAGAATTTTTTTCCCTTCATCTACATTGTCTAATTTGTTAGCAAAGAGTTGGTTTAAACTTTTTAAGTTTAACCCATTTAAATTTTAAAGTACCGATGATGGGGGATTTTCTTCTGCCATTTTGCATTGAGTCTTTGCAAGTCTTATACAATTTGTCGCTCAATTTTCCATTAAGGTCCACTTTTATATTTATTGGATTTTTTTTGCATTATACAACATTAAGTACCTTTTCATTTCTATCTGAGTGTATTCTTCATATATTTTACTTGTGGTTACAATGACATTAAAATTTAACTTCCTAAACATGCAACAATCACATTTAGTTTGATACCAATTTGACTTCAATAGCATACATATGCACTTTTTCTTTTAAAGATTTATTTATTTCTCTCCCCTTCCCCCTCACCCCAGTTGTCTGCTCTCTGTATCTATTTGCTGTGTCTTCTTTGTCCTCTTCTGTTGTTGTCAGTGGCATGGGAATCTGTGTTTCTTTTTGTTGCATCATCTTGTTGTGTCAGTTCTCCATGTGGGCGGCACCATTCCTGGGCAGGCTGCACTTTCTTTTGCGCTGGGCGGCTCTCCTTATGGGGCGCACTCCTTGCGCGTGGGGCTCCCCTATGCGGGAACACCCCTGCATGGCACGGCACTCCTTGTGTGCATCAGCACTGCGTGTGGGCCAGCTGCACACGGATCAAGGAGGCCTGGGGTTTGAATCGCGGACCTCCCACTTGTAGACTGATGCCCTAACCACTGGGCCAAGTCTGCCTCCCACATGCACTTTTTCTACACCCCTCCATTTGCCCACCTTTTTTGTGTTTGTTACCATTTATACCTTTGTGCATTGTATGCCCCGAACCATAGATTTACCATTACATTTTATGCATTTGCATTTTAGCTCCTGTATGAAGTAAGAAGTGTAGTTACATACCAAAGAATACAATACAATAGTAGTATTAAGAATTAACAAAATGGGTACTTTTACTGGACGTCTTTATTTCTTTATGCCACTGTCCAGTGTCTTTTCCTTTCAGTCTGAAGAATTCCCTTTAGCATTGCTTGTAGGGCAGGTATAGTATTGATGAACCCCCTCAGCTTTTTTTTATTTGGGAATGTCCTTATTGTCCCCTCATTTCTAAAAGAAAGTCTCTAGTCAAATATAAAATTCTTGACTGGGGATTATTTTCTTTCAGCACTTTAAGTATTTCAACCCATTGCCCTCCTGCCTCCATGGTTTCTGATATGAAATTGGCACTCAGTCTACTTGGGACTCCTTTGTACTTAGTATGCTCCTTTTTTCTTGCAGCTTTCAGAACTTTTATCTTGTGCTGTGAATTCAGTAGTTTGATCGAATATGACATGGTGTGGCTTTTTTTTCCATGTTTATCCTGTTTAGTGTTCTCTGAGCTTCTTGGATATGCATATTCATGTTTTTACTAAGTTTGGTAAGTTTCTGTATTATTTCTTTGAATATTCCTTCTGCCCTTTTTTCTCTTTCTTCTCCATCTGGGATTCTCGTAAGGTGTATATTGGTACGGTTGGTAGTGTCCCAAAGGTCTCTATGGCTATTTTCACTTTATAATTCCTTTTCCTTCTGTTCCTTAGCCAGACTCATTTCAATTGTTTTGTCTTCACATTTGCTGATTCTTTCTTCTGTCAGGTCCAATCTGTGTTGAAACCCTTCTGGGCATTTTTCATTTCAGTTATTGTGGTCTTCAACTCCAGTAGTTCTGCTTGGTTCCTTTTTAAAATTTGTCTCTTTACTAAAGTTCTCAAATTGCTTATTCATTGTTTTCCTGATATCCTTTAGTTCTTTCTCTGTATTTTCCTTTATCTCCTTGAGCATTTTTAAGATCAGTTTTCAAAAGTCTTTCTTCATTATGTCCACAGTTTGTTCTTCTTCATTAGTGTTTCCTGGATTTTTATCCTCTTTCTTTGGATGGGCCACTGTTTCCTGTTTCTTTGTCTTGTACTCCTCTTGTACATTGTACATTTTAACATTTTAAAATAGTAACTCTGGGGTATATTCCCTGAGGTGTCTGTTTCTTGATTTAGTAATCAGCTGGTGATGTCAAGAGTTTTTCTTGAGTGTCAGCCATCCTATCAGGAAGGATTGCCGAAGGTGAATGCAAAGCGCAGGGTCCTCTCTGTCTTTTCTGGGCTTGTGTCTTTTCCTACGCTTATGATTTTTAGTTACTTTGGAGTTCCCCTGTTTACAGGAGTTAGAATGTTTCCTCTGTTTCCCAGGAGATAGACCTTCTTCTTCTAATTTGTCCCAGTCCATTTGCCTCAAGAGTTTCTTATACTGCTTTTATTTTCATCTCAAGTTGCTTTCTCCTGGGGGGCAAATTCTGGGAGGAGGGACATGTCAAAGAAGAATTTCCCACATCAATCTTCCCAGCCATAAATAGACCAGGGACCCACAAATAGGTTAAGACCAGCTCCAAACTGCCCTGGGGAGGGGATCAGGAGAGTGGCAGGAGCTTCTTCCACAGCCCCCCACGCTAAGCTTTTTTTTGTCTTGCCAAGCAGACAGTCCTTGAACTGTCCCCCTGCAGCTCTGAGGAAGCATAGCATCTTTAAGTCTCCTCATCTGCCTTGTCTGGGGTGTATTGGTCAATGGCACCCTCTGAGCTGGGCCCCCAGGGATCCAAAGTTGCTAATCAAAAGCCTTGATCAGCAATTACCTGTACCCACCTCTGATCTTGGGGAAGAGGATTTTTGCATCCTTTCCGTCACCAGTAAGCCTGCCAGAACCCATGGTGGCCTGCTGTGAGAGTGGGGCACAGACATCTTTAACTGTTGCATAGAGAGAACAATTTACTGGTATTTCCCATGATTTACCAGCCTTTTCCTCATGCTCTTCCCTGGATGATGTACTGTGTTCTACTGGACTCTGGCATTTTGAAATAGTTGTTTTCCACAGTTCCTGCCTGTTTAGTAGTTGTTCTGATAGAAGGACTGAATCCTGGAGCGTCCTACTCGGCCATCTTCCCACAATCCCACAGTTTAGTGCGAAGACATTTTTGATTGTTAGGGCTGTGGATGGTTGTACTACTGGCATTTGGTGGGAAGAGGCCAGGGATTCTTCTAACATCCTGTGTTCCCCAGGCAGTTTCTGACAGAAAAGAATTATTCAGCCCAAAATGTTAATAGTGCTACTTTGAGTGAAGCCCTGTACTAAACTTACAGGTAGGAAGTCCTGGATTTGAATTCTAACTACCCTGCTAAATAACCATCCGACATTAGAGTAGAGTACTTGACTTCTCTAAGTCTTACTGTCTTTGTAGAAATGAAGATAATGCTTCTTCACCCACTAGTTTTTAGCCATAATGTGAACAAATAGGTGTTAAAATACTTTATAAAGAGAAAGGATGTGTACAAATCTTGTGATAATATAATAAAGCAAATTTGAGTGTTTTTATATCATAAAGTTCAGGCAGAATACCCTCTTCTCTTGATTAATTCAGAATTTTTGTTATAATGGCCTTTTAAATGATAAGCTGTATACTTAACATTTCTTTTATAACCTCATGTACTATGCCACGTATATAAGGGAAGAGTACATTTTTGTTAAATATGTATATGTATGTTGTATTTCTAGAGCAAATGACTTTGTGGTACCACTGGCTAGATGAATACTTGATTAAGAAATAATTCCATGACCGTGGCAATCTGGATTCACATGTGATTTGGAACAGACCTGGAAATACTATGGGAGACCCTATTGGGGAGGGAAGCTCATGGTGGTTCTCAAATCAAGTTAAGGAGTGTGATCAGTTCTGGAGAGGACCTGAATTTCTTGACTTGATATGAAAGCCTGTCAGCATCACAGGCTGGTACAATGTCTTCTCATGCATTTGAAATACTTCTACCTAAAGTTTCCAAAAGTATGGAGAAATAGGTGAGTAAAGCTAACATAAAGTTAGAGCTTTTGATGTTCAACATCAAAATCATTCCTGTAACTATTTAAGTCTTGTAGTCCTTTGTAAGAGTCAGAGGAAGAGCTCCTTTGGGGATAAAGGAATGGCAGAAGGGGAGCCTGGCAGTTTCTGATCTCTTCTTTTAAGTTGAAATCAGATTTAGTGCTTATATGATAAATCCCTGAAGGACTATAGTGTCCTCTCTTTGTGATAGGTATCTGCTTTCATTTCAGTTTATATATGAATACCACCCACTCAGGCAGGCAGGATATTATTTTAAATGAATTTAGGTTACTTACCAGCCTCTTTCATTTGGAAACTCCTTTTCAAATCTCTTTCCCCTCCCCTCCCCTCCAGATACTTTATTCTAAATCCTAAAACACCCACATAAATCATAAAGCATGCCCAAAATCCAAGTTCCTTCTTTTCCTCCTGTTTATTATTTTGACTATAGGGATTGATAGCTATTTGGACAAATTAATGACGTTTCAGAGACAACTATGTAAAGTATATCATGATTTTAGAAAGACTTATATCAGTAAATACTGAATATAATTAAATTTTCAACTTTGCTTGAATAGTAATACATTTAATATCACACTAAGCATTCAAAATGTTTCAGGACATAGTCAATCAAAACTCTGAGTTAGAGTGTTTGTCCCAGTCTCGTGTCTGTTGTACCTTCAAAAAATGTCTGGGAGAAAGTTTAGTGTCTATTAATCTAATAAGGGGAGGAAGGGAGGAGGAATTAGGTAGTAAGTGCACAGAGGTATGGGATTTCTTTTTGGAGTGATGAAAATTTGGTAGTGGTAATGGTTATACAACCTTGTGAATATGCTAATATCCTAAAACCCACCAAATTGTATACTTTCAAGTGGTAAATTTTATTATATGTGAATTATGTTATATGTGAATTTTATCTATGTATGTATGTATACACACATATATATATGCATATAAAGTTAGAATACATTTGGAATCTTTTAAAGTGGGCCACTCCATCTTTATCCCTTGCCTAACCTCTCATTTCATGCCACTCTTTTGGCTCCCAAAAGCTGTAGTCAGCTTGGCATCCATTTTGTTCTCAAACTTCCCCTCGCTGTCCATTCTTCTGGGCTTGTGAAGCTGCTGGTCTCTCTGCAGGGGACGCTCTTCCTGTGGCTCCATCTCATCCTTCAGGTCACATCATAAATGCCACCCTCCTCAAGCACTCTATCTAAAAGTAGGGGACTACTGCTATTTTTTTTTCAAAACACCCATTTTTTCTTATAACCTTAATGATATATTATTGTAGTTGTTGATTTTTGGCCTCTTTAACTAGAATGTAAATTCTTCAAAAGCAAGGAACTTGTCTGCCTTAATCTTCTTCAGTCCCTCACTGTATAATAGTCAGCTAAAGGGGTGCTGATGCAATATATCAGAAATCTGTTGGTTTTTATAAAGGGTTTTTATTTGGAGTAGGAGCTTACAGTTACCAGGCCATAAAGCATAAGTTACTTCCCTCATCAAAGTCTTTTGCTATGTGTTGGAGCGAAATGGCTGCCAACATCTGCCAAGGTTCAGGCTTCCTGGGTTCCTCTCTTCCCAGGGCTTGCCTTTCTCCGGGCTCAAGGTTCTTCTCTTCCTGGGGTTTGCTTCCCTTTTCTCACAACCAAGCTCCTCTGTATGATTACTTCCTGGGACTTCAGCTAAAAAAGTCTAACATCAAACTCCAGCATGAAAACTCCTGCGTGAAAACTCCAAATCTGTCCTTTGCCATGTCTTTTATCTGTGAGTCCCCACCTACCAGGGGGTGGGAACTCAGCACTCTACTGATGTGGCCCAATCAAAGTCCTAATCGTAATTTAATCATGCCCAGGTACAGACCAGTTTACAAACATAATGCAATATTTCTTTTTGGAATTCATTAATTATATCAAACTGCTGCACTCATGTTTAGCTCAGTGAGTGGTTTTATTGTGATTAAGCGTTTGGCTCTGAGAGGCAGATGGCCTGGTTTTCCTACTTGCTATCATTGTGACCTTGCTCCTTGTGTTTCATCTTCTATAGCAAGGGGGAATCTGTCTCATAGAATTGTGAAAATTAAATTTGATAATGCATGTAAAGTATTTGGCACCAGTCTTAGCACTTTAATAAGTGCCCAGTCAATCTTAACTGGTAATATAATACATAATTAAGAATTATGTGCTAAAAAATGAATTAATCTACAAAAAATAGACTACTAAGGAGAATTTCCTTTAATGATTCCTCTTCTGTCTTTCAAGGTTATTTGCTACTTTCCTTTCCTTGAATTTTACTTTTCACTCCTAGTTCCTTTCCTTTCTTTGAATTTTAATTTCACTTACTTTTTATTCCCCTTCCCAGTCCCCTGAGGCAAGCAGTTTATATTTTAATTATAATCATTGAAAGAGGAAGCAAAATCATGAAAGGATAACAGGCATAGTGCACAAAGCCAGGTGTAGCAGACCTAGTTGGTAGCTACACTCATTTGCCCACTTCTAGCTTCTTTACTAACTGCAGTTTTGTTTAGGAGTCTTTTATGTCCTTCTGCAAAAATAACTTTTATCCAACTTCTTCTGTTAGTTTAAACCAGGAGTCAGCAAACTGTCGAGGGTGAAATCTAGCCCTCTACCTGATTTTGTAAAGGAGGTTGGCACACAACCACAACTTAGTCACATATGTATTGTCTATTCCTGCCACAATAGCAACGCTAAGTAGTTTGCTGTGGACTAGTCTAAGGCAATCATGGTGATCTTTACCTTGTTAGTGATTGGTTTAAAAGTGAGCATATGACCCTGTCCTGGCCAGTGAGAAGTAAGGGGAAGTTTCCTTGATTGTAAGAAAAATAAATTGAAAAAGATGTTCTTTATTTTGTCTCTGGCTGTTGTATTGTTTAGAGGTGATACTTGGAATTCTTTGAGCCATCTTGTCCCCTTCTTAAGGATGACGCCAACTCTGACAGAAAGGAGAAGGAGATAGAACCTGGGTCCTACAGGAAATCGTTGCGTCATTGAATTAGTCAACTTTGAAAATTCCCCTGCCTAGATGACTCCATATAAAATTCAGTTTTTTTGAGCTATTTGAGTAGGCATTTACTGTTAATTGCAGCCCAAGGTATTCTAATGGATGCATTAGAACACAATATATTTAATGAATGAAGTAAGGGGCAGGAAGTACAGCCTTGTCTCTCTTAATTTTGGTCAGGGAGGGGTTGATTTATGGGCTGACTCTTATATGTGGCTATAAAACTATGATTTCTTTTTTGTACCAGCTGAAAAGTCAACTTTTTCTTACCTCTCTTTTCTCCCATCCACTTTCTATGATACCAATTAGTTTATTTACTTATTTATTTACAGTTTTAACAGTGAAACTCTTCCCTTCCCCCACCATCACCCAAGCTCAGTAACTGGGGCAGTTCCTTAATTTTTCTATATCATAGAAATGGCTTTCCTGTTATAAGCTGTAAGACAATGCTAAAAGGAAACTTCATTGTATTTTAGATAATTGAGTAGCTTTGTTTAATCAATTCAATTTTTGAAAGTTTATGTGTTAGTGGGACTGTTGCTCAAGGATATGCATTTTATTCATTTTTGATCATTTAAGCATCTAAGACGACTGATGAGAACATTACACTAATTTGACAGCTTTTATCTGCAAATTTCAAAATACCTGATAAATGACTTTAAAAAGCAAACTCATTTTCACACTTCTCAGTTCAAGAGAATGTTTTAAGCTTATCCTAGCAACTTTCTGTGTGTTTGGAAGAAAGCTAAGTTGCATGTGGTTTCCTCATTTTCCAAGTGGGCATTTCATTTCCAAGGTTATTCTCCTACCCTTTTCCCTCTGCACAGAGTAAAGAGATGTGATTGGTAATTACCAAAATTATCCATATTCATTGAACATCTTTGCTACTAGGATCAGTTAATACAAAGAGATATGACTTATGTTGTGTTTCCACAAGAGATTAAAATTTGGCCAGGAATATAAGATTTATAGTATGAAAGCAAATCTGAGGAATCATGTCAGTGACAATTGTGAAAAAACTAAAAGAAATCAAAGAGAGATTTTGATTAGGGATAGATTCCATTGATGAAGGGTATCAAATGGGTTTGTAAGAAAATAGTTTAGCTGAATGATATGTGTTTGTCTGTAATGAGTAGGGGAATGTTGTTCATAATAGAGGAAACAGATAAAATAAACACATGGCATAGTTAGAGAATATTCACTAGACCAGCTGGGTTGTAGTGTTGGTACTGAGTAGAGTATGGATTTTGAGAAGCTTTGGAGGCTAGATTAAGAGGATTTGGGATTATGGACAAGTAATCTGGGCTTTGTCTATTATAATCTTAAATCCATGATTGTCTTTGGTAAGAGGGAATGAGAGGTGATGGTATAATTCTGATTTAATATAAAAATATGGTTATTAACCTGAAAGATCTATTAGAATCAGTGACTAATTAGCTGTCCTATAAATATTTGTAAGATTCTTGTGAAAGAGAAATTAGAATGAACTTGTGTGCCTCCTAGTTTGTATTTAGAGATAAATTTTAGTTCACTCTAAGAAAGAATTTTTCAAGTTAGGGAATTTAGAAGTGATTTGGTTTGCTTATCCCCAGATATGCTAAAGGTTGTGTTTGTTGATAACCTTTCAGGGACATGATAGACTGGATTTTCCTGTGAAATGAGCAACTAACAAGTGACTATCTAAATGCTTCTATTGTGCAAGATATTGTGCTAGGCACTGGGGGTGATGCAGTGCACAGGAAAATAAGGCAATTCTCCCATTACTTAGCCCATTGGGGTGCAAATTCCGGGATAAAAGATTCAGTGATAGTAAATGAACTTGTGAATAAATCTTTTGGATTGTGGTGAAGGACTTCACCCATTGAGTAATAAAATTGCATCAACTCTGCCAGTTCATTAGCAACTTTGGCACCTATTTCCCATCTTGTTTCCTGATGACTTGAAAAGAGGTGTATGGAGAAACACTGAGGATGCATTTCACTCTGCTGGACTCGGAGAAATGCAATTTGTTGAGAATAACTGCTAGGGTGTGACTTGTTAATGCTTCTATTCCAGAGAGAGTGCAATTTTACCAAAGAAGCAGTCTTGCCTTCCTTCCTCTTCTCTTCTTGTCTCTGTGTATTCGTATTCTATTTCTTCTGTAACAAATTGCCGAAAACATAGTGGCTTAACACAGCTCGTATTTATTAGCTCACAGCTCTGTAAGTCAGATGTCTACCATGGCTTGTCTGGTTCTTAGGTTAGGCTGAAATCATGGTGTTGGCCAGTTGTGTTCTCATCTGAGAAACTCAGGGGCCTTGTCCAAGCTTATTCCTGTTATTGACAGAATTCAGTTCCTTGAGGGTATAGAGGACTGAAGCTCCCAATTTCTTTCTGGCTATTAGCCAGGCAGCTCTCAGCTTCTGGAGGCTCTGTGTTCCCTGTCACGTAGCACTCTCTATCTTCAAGCCAGTAATAGCACGTTGACTTCTTCTCCTTCTCCAATCTCTCTGTCTTCCTTTTCTGCTGCCACCTTGAGAAAGCTTTCTTCTTTTAAGGGCTCACATGATTATGCTGGATCCATTCATAAAATCTCCCTAAATTAAGACCAGTTGTGCCTTATAATACAACATGATCATAGGATTGATACCATATTTCTTGGTTTTGCAGATTAGGGCAAGACATCTTTGAAGGGCCATTTAAAAAAACTTCTGCCTACCATACTTGGTAAAGAGACCAAGGACATAAAGATGCATGGAGTTTGAATTCTTTTTCTTTGCCTCATGAATTGAGGACAGCAGTTGTGCTGATATGGGTCTCCAGAGAAGGGTTGTCCTTCAGTCTTTGTATGGTGACTCTTAAGCCTTGTGGCTCTGATTATCTCTAGTTTAAGCTTTAAGCTTTTTTTTTTTTTAGAGCTTTCTTTCAAGTCTTTCTCCCTTCAAGAGGGTCGAAATAACTCATCATCTCTTGAATTTCTCCATTTGCTCTAGAGAACAGTGACAGGTATCATTCAGTTTTACAGTCTCAGTGCTTATTGCATGGGAGGGTATCACTTCATGATGGTTGAAGTGAACTCAATTCTGGATTAAAACATCAGTGAAGACATTAGATACACTTCTTTTTGGAATAATGTAGTTTTGTACCCAGAATAGCATAAATAGGAGGAATTTTATCTTTCATTTAATGTGATTAAAAGGACTGTGCTGGAAAGGAAGCAAATCTGACTCCAGTGATTGGGTGGCTGCCTCCACATCGGAGGTCCTGGGTTCAGTTCCCAGTGTCTTCTGGAGAGACCAGCAAATGGCAAGCTGGCACGATGGGCAGGTGCGGCAAGCTGACACAACAAGATGACGCAACAATGAGACACAAAGAGAAAAGACAATGAGAGACACAACAAAGCAGGTAGCTGAGGTGGCTTAAGTGATTAAGTGCCTCTCTTCCACGTGGGAGGGCCCTGGTGCCTCCTGAAGAGAAGACAAGCAGACATAAAGAGCACAAAGTGAATGGACGTAGAGAGTAGATAGTGAACCCAAACAATGTGGTGGGGGCGGGGGGATAAATAAATAAAATAAATCTTTAAAAAAAGAGAAGACTGCTAGAAAAGACAGCATGTTTAAGGGCTTGGTTAAAATAATGGTTGCCAAATTTTCCATATGTTTATAGCTTAGGAAATAATGTGGGTCTAATTCTCTTACTATAAGCTTATAGTAAATCTCCATCTATTATATTTGGCTCGGATTTGGTTCTGACTGAAGATTCTTGAGTAAAATCTAGAAATATGAGATTTAAGAAATTCCTTTTTCAAGAGAATTTGTGTGTGTATGTGTATGTTTTTTAAAATCAGCTTTCTGTTATAGTGTCAGTTTGCTTCCCCTTGCTTCATCAATGACACTATTTTTATTTAGAAATTGGAGAAAACATAGGAGGTACTCCCCTCGCAACATCATTTATCACTTCCTACCTTAGTGACAGAAACCTGGGTAATATGCCCAGTTAAATGATCCTTTCCCAGACTCCTTTGAAGTCTGTGGCCATGAACCAAGTTTTGGCATATGAAATAGAAACAGATATTTCAGGTAGGATTCTTAAACGAGAAGGCACATGCTCTTTCTGTGTTCTTTTCTTTTGTCTTGCTGACTGTAATGGCTGGCGTTTCAGCAGCCTTCTTGAATTATGAGATGACCTTGATGATGGAAGCCATGGGGAATAAAGTAGAAAGAAGGAGCCTCATGACTTCATGTGGCCTCCAAACTAGCTCTAGATTGCTGTTTCTGGCTTACTATTTACCTTATAGAATAAATCTTTGCATAGTAAAACTGAAACAGATTTTCCCAACTATCAACAATAACTCTGCCCTTACTTTATAATCTGGAAAATCAGGCAAGTATTTTAAAAGTAGAAGAACATAAATTCAATCCAAGAATTTTCAAACATTTCTGACCCCATATATGATAATCTCACTGGAAACAAGGCATTCTGGAGGTGAGAACCTCATATTCCTAGTAAGAGAGGTTGAGTGATGTACTAGACAAAACATCAGCCTGGGAGTAAGGTAACTTGGAATGTTTGCCCTGGTTCTGTCACTGAACATTGAGTAGCATTTAATCACATGATTATTAAATAACATGAGCACTCTAGTTTACTCAGCTTTGAAATGAATCATTGTCATGTACCCAATCACCTAATATACTCACTTGCCATTGCTTATTCTCTGCCAGCTCTCTGCCAGTCACTTTGCTAGACTTTGGGACTCTCATAGCACTTACCTCTGTTCTTACCTATAGTGCATATTGCCTGCTATTATGATATGACAGATCTAAATATGATCCATTTGTACATAAACTTGTAAGCAAATTTTTCTATATATGTTTATTAAACCACTGCTGGTGAGTTCATTTACATATCAGATGAATACATTCAATTTTTTATGGCAAACCTATTCTTTAGATTAAAGGAATAAGCACAGTCCTTGAAGAAAATGTTTTCCAAGCTTTGTGGCCATAATATGCTTTGAGGTTAAAGGTATTATTCCAGGGAAATTATATAAAATCTTTATAGTTGACAGTTAAATATCTTGAGAATTTTATTGCTGCTCCTCTGAAGAACCAAATTTTGTATAAAGAGGGGCACAGACTGTATAGATTTAAAATTAAGTAAGACCGTTGGTACACCATCCTAGTTCTCTCAGTTTGGTCTTTGCTTGGTGTGCTCTAGTGGACTCCAGAAAATGAACGATCTCTAACCTCTTCTTTATCTTCATGAGAAGAGTAACAGCTAGCTCAGTTCTTTGAATTCTTAAAAAACTAATATTTATGACATTTCTTCATATGACATCTCTTAAAAGTACTATTTAGACTTAAAGTTTGTCTTTTAATTTTATTCAAGGCTAATCAAAGTCCTTGGGTTTTATAAATAATTTTGTTCTGTAATAATAAGGATGTATCATTTTCTTTATATTTCAATATTTGTTAATTTTCTGATCCCTGGGATCTCCTTTTATAGAACAGGGTTCAGTAAGAGTATTCTACTTGAACCTGGAGGCAAAAGAGCAAACCACAAACAATAGCAGGCATCAGAAATGGTGGTTAGAACTGTCATGTAGGGATAAAGTATAGGCTAAAAATGAAAATCAACTCTGGCTTGTCTAGTTTCTTTTCTGTAATGCTGGCAGTGTTAAGGATTTATTTTAAAAATACATAATGGACAAAAATATGTGCATATCTTACTTTTAAAATAGGGCTTTCTATTCTTGTGTGCTTGTTTACAGTTCTTCAGAATATTTTGATATGAAATAGCAGCCCATAGCTCATTGTGCCTCAGCATGCTTATTTGCTGCTGGCCAGCCTGTTACAGACTCTCCCCAATTGTGAGCCAAGATAGTCAAAAGCCAATGTGTGAGAATCTCCTATCTCTAAATATGCACAGATTTTGTATATGCATAATTTGCTCTCTTAATTATAGCCAGGGAGAAAGATTTTTTGAAGCACAGAGCATATATCCTGCATATTTTAAAAGGGAAATTAAGTCAACACTGATGAAAATTGTGTCTTTTAAAAATATCTACAATCTGGTGGTTCGCTAATTATGAAATGAAAATAATAGATGACTGGTTAACCCTCAAGTGTTCATTTTATTTTTTATTTATTTTTATGTATGCTGATTCTTTTGTTTTTTCCTGGAGGCTAGAAATCTAAAACCTCTGAAACCTCTGAAGGAGAATCCTTTGTTTTTTCTGTTAGTGTCTGGCATTTTAAAAAAGTTTGTTTTAGAAACATATATACTGTTGCAGTGCCATCCAGCGGCTCTGCTCCCAAAGAGGTAAGGATGAACAAAGCAACAACACACAGTAATCGCTCTGGAGACGCAGGCTGGTGGTGCAGGTCTGGTTTATTGAGGAAATGCAACAGCTTTTATGGGCATCTAAGGGGAAGTTAGGCGGTGTGCAAGTACCTGATAGGTTATGGTAATTCAGCGAGGCTGGTTGGCTCATGGGATCTTGTTGCTGAGAACCAGGGAAGAAACGGGAGTGGCTTACAGTTGTTTACTGCGAGGCTCGGCGCCATCTTTAAAGAGTGGCGCTTGCAACTCACTCACAATTCCCCTGTTTTTGTTTTTTAAGAAGCATTAGGCAGTGGTTGAATGAGCACCAAGGTGACTGTGCCTGTCTTAGGTTGTCTCCCTCTGAAGATCTTACCCGTCATTGACTACCAATCAAGCACACTGATGCTACTAATTAATCACGCATGTTGCGCAATACTGCAAGACTGAAGGTATTTGCGGCACGCTGCAGAGCTTCTACATTGTCCTCTCTTATGTCCAGAGCATTTACCATAGCCTGCAGTATAAGAACTAAGTTTTTTACATCCTTCCAGAGGTACTGCACTTTGTGATACATGCACTTCAGGATGCAAAGACAGAGCAGAAACAGCACTCCAACAAATGCATAAATGATTAGATTTTGGGGAGAGAAAAGAGAAGTTAGTTTTGAAATAATTTTTGAAAATAGAGTGGTGAAGTTTAAGAAATCAGAGTTCCAATGTCCAAGCAGTTTTTGCCATAACACTGATCTGGCTGTGGTAATATTGTTAAATGTGTTAGTTTCATTGATGGGAGTGACACAGATGTATGGATAGTTTATATCACAGGGTACTCTAAAGGCAATAAGAATTGTTACTAGACTTTTTTTGATAGAAGTCGCCAGTTTCTTAGTGAAGTAATTGATCATGTTGTGGGAAGTCAGAGGAATTACAAGTGGTGTTTGTTCCCTGGGGATAGGATGCCACAGAGATATTTAGGGTGGTAAATATAAGAGTTTTGGGACTCGTGACATTAACATTAGAACTCCAGTTGGTTTGGAGGACCTCTGTTTCTATGCAGGGGAGTCCAATAGTGCAGTTATTGGTAAGAATGGCAGGAAATTGAAATGAATCAGCAAACGAATCAGTGGCATAATGAGAGGGGAGTTTCTGATAGCGGCCCAAAGCTCTGCACTGCAGGTACCATGGAGCTGTAAAATGAAATAAAAAAAGAAAAATAGGGGTTTAGCTGCACTCCGGAAACAGGAGAGGTGTGGTTCGGTTCTGTCTCGAGGTGCCTGGTCATTATGAGGTGACATCTTTCTTCTCCGCTGGTCACATGAGTCGGCTAGGGACCCAGATTGGCTGTTCTGCAGTTTCTGGAAAGACACAAGCATATCCTCGTCCTTGGGTTAATAGGGGATGAGGTCCCTTCCAGGTATTTGTAAGTAGATCTTTCCATCTAGCTGATGGTAAGGGGGTGGGGACATTTCTTAGTCCTCCCCAGTGTCGGATGGCTGGGGTGCAGTGTTCACTGTCAAACGTGAGAAAATTTATAGTAATTAAGGCTTTGTTTAGTATATCTCGGGGAGTGTCTTGGGGATATTCTTCCTTTAATTTTTTACTTTGTTTGAGTGTGGAATGAGTGCATTCTATGATAGCTTGGCCTTGGGAATTGTATGGGATATCTGTTTTGTGTGTGATGCGCCATGAGGCACAGAAATCTTGGAAAATTTTGGAAGAATAGCAAGGTCTGTTATCAGTTTTTATGGTCCATGGTACACCCATTTGATTAATAGCCTGAAGACAGGCAGTAATGACATGTTTTGCTTTTTCTCCTGTAAGGGCAGTGGCGAAGGTGAATTTGGAAAAGGTGTCCACAATGACATGAAGAAATTTATCGTGGCCAAAAGTAGGAGCATGAGTAACATCCATTTGCCAAATAGTGTTTGGATGGAGACCACGAGGATTTACTCCTTCGGGTTGAAGAGGGCCTATGGGGAGGAGAGGGGAGACCGTAAAGGGGGAGCGGCAGGAGACGGAGAAGAGGGGAAATTGGTATTGGAAGCTGGATTAACAAACGGAGGATATAGAGGTTCAAGAAGAGGAGGTTCATATGGCGGGGCAGGAGTAGAGGGAGAAGAAGAGGCTACATCTTCGAGAGGAATGGGGGAAGGTTCTTCTAGAGGGGTGCCAGTAAGACAGGCATGGACAGCTAAAAGGGCAGGAATAAGACCAAGGGGAAAGGTCTTACCCTCATGGACTTCAGCAGAGTGCATGTGCTTAAGCAGCTTCGCCCATGTGGCGTGATCCCATAGGGCGGCTGTGGAGAGCCAGGGGTTAAAATGAACAACAAGGTCCCAATATTGATTAAGTTCCTTTTCAGAAATTTTGATGCACCTATTTGCCAAAAGGGCATGTAGGGCGTGCACTTGCAGAGCCTTCTCAGAGGAGGAGAGATTACCCATTCCAAGGGTCACTTACCGACTGCAATGCCAAGCTGCACTTGATAGCTTGCTGATATTGTCTCCAGGGTTTTCAGGCCCCACGTTGGGCGCCAGATATTGCGGTGCCATCCAGCGGCTCCGCTCCCGAAGAGGTAAGGATGAGCAGAGCAAGACAACACACAGTAACCGCTCTGGAGACGCAGGCTGGTGGCGCAAGTCTGGTTTATTGAGGAAATGCAACAGCTTTTATGGGCATCTAAGGGGAAGTTAGGTGGCGTGCAAGTACCTGATAGGTTATGGTAATTCAGCAAGGCTGGCTGGCTCATGGGATCTTGTTGCTGAGGACCAGGGAAGAAATGGGAGTGGCTTACAGTTGTTTACTGCGAGGCTCAGCGCCATCTTTAAAGAGTGGCGCCTGCAGCTCACTCACAATATACAACAAGGCAAAATTTCTCATTTTAACCATATTAAATTGTACAATATGGTATTAATTACATTTACAATATTATGCTATCATCACCAACATCCATTATTCCAGCTTTTTATCACCTCAAACACAGTTTCTGCATCTCTTGAGCAATAATTCCCCTTCATTACCTACTCCCCAGTCCCAGTAACCTATAATCTATTCTCTATGTCTGTGAATATTCTTATGTTAGATATCTTGTATAAGTGAGCTCATACAATATCTATCTTTTTGTGTCTGGCTTATGTTACTCAACATGATGTCTTTAAGCATCATCTACATTGCAGCATGTATTAGAATGTCATTCTTTTTACGGGTGAATAATATTCTATTTTGTGTCTATACCACATTTTGTTCCATTTATCTGTTGATGGACACTTGGATTGTTCCTGCTTTTTGATTAATGTGAATAATGATGCTATAAGCATTGGTATACAAATATCTGTTTGAAACCCTGCTTTCAGTTCTTTTGGTATATACCAAGAAGTGGGATTGCCACCTTATATGGTAATTCTATGTTCACCTCTCTGAGAAACTGTCAAACTGATTTCCACAGTGTCTGAACCATTTTACAGTGCCACCAATAATATATGAGAATTTCAATTTCTCCACTTCCTATCCAACACTCATTTTGTTTTTCCTTTTAATAATAGACATAATAGTGGGTGTGAAGTAGTATCTCATTGTGGTATTGATATGTATTTCCTTGATGACCAATTCAACCAGTGATGTTGAATATCTTTCCATGTGCTTATTGGCTTATTGTATATATTCTTTGAGGAAATGTTTATTCAAGTCATTTACTCACTTTTTAATTGGGTTTATTGTCTTTGTTGTTGAGTTGTAGCTTTCTTTAGATATTCTGGATATTATGATTTCATAGACGGTTAGCAATTATTAATATCTTCCCCTACTCTGCAGTTTATCTTTTCATTTTCTTGATAGTGTCATTTGACCTACAAATTTCTAAAATTTTGTAGAATTTCAGTTTATCTATTTTTTCTTTTGCTACTCCTGCTTTTGGTGTCATATCCAACAATCTATCCTCTAATACAAAGTCATGAAGATTTTCCCCATTTTTTGGGGAGTGGGGGATTTCCCCCCCAATTTTTTTTATGGTTTTAGCTCTTATGTTTAGGTCCTTACCCATTTAGAGTTAATTTTTAATATGGTGTGAAATAGAGGTCCAACTTTATTTTTTGCAAGTGGATAAATTATTTTCCAGCGCTATTTGTTGAAGAGACCATTCTTTCCCCAAAGAATGTACTGGGAACCCTTGTCAAAAATCAGCTAGTTGTATATAGATGGATTTATTTCTGAACTCTCAATTCTAGTTCATTAGTTGATATGTTTGTCTGTTTTTATGCCAGTACCACACTGTTTTGATTACTGTGGCTTTTAGGAATGTTTTGAACTTGGGAAGTATGATACTTCCAACTTTGCTGTTCTTTTGCAATACTGATTTGGCTATTTGGGGCTATGGCTATTCCATATGAATTTGAGGGATTGACTTTCCTATTTATTAAAAAATGGCTGCTGGGATTTTGCTAGGTATTTTGTTTGAATCTGCAGTTTGCTTTGGGTAGTAATGGCATCTTAATATTGTCTCCCAATAACATTGGATATCTTGCTATTTATTTAAATGTTCTTTGATTTCTTTCAGCATTGTTTTGTAGTTTTTTTTCAGTTTCCTTCTTACACTATCAATAATCTATCTTTTGTATAGAGGAGGGTGAGAGAGAGCACTGAGTAGGGATCACAGAAATATATTACTTCTTTGTATTTCCCACAAAGAAAAGGC
This sequence comes from Dasypus novemcinctus, assembly GCF_030445035.2. Taxonomy (NCBI): domain Eukaryota; kingdom Metazoa; phylum Chordata; class Mammalia; order Cingulata; family Dasypodidae; genus Dasypus; species Dasypus novemcinctus. The sequence continues at coordinate 66,682,819 of NC_080677.1, forward strand.
ATCCGTAAATATTGCAGGAAATGAGTAAGGCAAATATCCTTTAAAATTTGCAACCAGTGTGTTTCATATTTTTTGTCTTAGTTCATTTCTAGGTTCAGAGATGTATATTGTATTTCATGAAAATATGTGTTTATTTTTCTTATTTTAAGTGGTCATGTGATATATTACTTTAAAAAATCTGGATCAAGAGAAGATGTGGTAAAGAATACAATCCCTATTTGTATTTTCTAATTTTTTTAGAGTAAATATTTATTATATGCATAATAAAACCTTGACATATGATAAATCTCAATTTTTAAAAAAGTGTATTTCCCAGGTATGCAAGGGTGGTTCAATAAAAGAAAATCAAGGGTGGTGGGGTTGAATGGGACCTCATATATATATATATTTTTAATGTAATATTATTACAAAGTCAATAAAAAAATAAAACAAAACAAAACAAAAAAAATAAATATATGCACATGATCATAAAAAAAATAAAGTTGCATTTGAAAAAAAATAAAATAAAAAATAAAAAGTTAAATACTTCCCATTTTTAGCAATATGTCTGCATCAAGCCGTATTTTCTTCATAGTATGAATGAAGAAAGAGATAGGAAATTCCAGTTCTTTCCTTGCAAACCAGATTTTAGAAATGAATACATTTTGCACAAAATCAATGTATTAATGTATTATTGCATAAAGGATTCATTAGTTTTAATAAATTAAATAAGTAAAAAAAATAAAAAGAAAAGAAAATCAATTAGTGTAATAAACCTATAAATTAAAGAAGAAAAATCACTTGATTCTCTTGATTGAAGCAGAAAAGGCATTTAACAAAATACAGCACCCATTCTTCATAAAAACACTCCAAAAGATAGGAATAGAAGGAAACTTTCTCAGTATGGTAAAGTGCATATATGAACAACCTACTGCTAGCATTGTAATCAATGTTGAAAGACTGAAAGCTTTCCTGCTGAGATCAGGAACAAGACAAGGATGCCCATTGTAACCATTGTTATTCAATATTGTGCTAGAGGTTCTAGCTAGAGCAATTAGACTAGATAAAGAAATAAAAGGCACCCAAATAGGAGAGGAAGAAGTAAAACTTTCACTATTCACTGATGATACTGAAAAATCAACAACAATGCTGCCACAACTAATAGAAGAGTTCAACAAAGTGTCGGGATACAAGATTAATATGCAAAAATCAGTAGTGTTTCTGGCGGGATACAAGATTAATATGCAAAAATCAGTAGTGTTTCTGTACACTACTGATATGCAATCTGATGAGGAAATCAGAAAAACAATTCCATTTATAATAGCAATTAAAACAATAAAATATTTAGGAATAAACTTAAACTTAACCAAGGACATGAAGGGCCTGTATTTAGAAAACTACAAAACATTGCTAAAGGAAACTGAAGAAGACTTAAATAAATGGAGAGATAGTCTGTGTTCATGGATTGGAAGACTAAATATCATTAAGATGTCAATTCCACCCAAACTGATTTACTGATTCAATGCAATCTCAATAAAAATCCTGATAGCCTTTTTTTTTTTTTTGCAGAAATGGAAAAACCAATTATCAAATTTATTTGGAAGGGTAAGAGTCTCCGAATAGACAAAAATGTCCTAAGAAAGAAGATTTGGAGGACTCTCACTTCTGGATGTTAAAGCATATTACTTAGCTACAGTGATAAAAGTAGCATGGTACTGGCATACAAACAGATACATTGACCAATGGAACCACACTGAGAACTCAGAAATAGACCCCCATGTCTACAGTCCATTGATTTTTGACAAGCTTGATGTCAAGCTTTCCCAGATGGACCAGAACAGTCTATTCAATAAATGGTGTTGGGAGAACTGTATATCCATATCCAAAAGAAAGAAAGGGGGCCCCTGTGTCACACCTTATGCAAATATTAACTCAAAATGGATCAAGAACCTAAATATAAAAGTGACAACCATAAAACTCCTAGAAGAAAATGCAGGAAAACATCTTCAAGATCTTGTGGTAGGTGTTAATTTCTTAGACCTTACACTCAAAGCTCGAACAACAAAAGAAAAAATAGGTAGATGGGACCTCCTCAAAATTAAACTCTTTAGCACTTCAAAGAACTTAGTCAAAATGGTGAAAGGGGAGCCAACTCAATGGGATAAATATTTGGCAGTCACATATCCAATAAGGGTTTAATATCCATGACATACAAAGAGATTATATAGCTCAACAATAAAAAGACAAACTACCCAATTAAAAAATGGGCAAAAGACTTGAAAAGATAGTTGTTCAAATTAAAAATACAAATGGCAAAGAAACACATGAAAAAATGTGTTTCAACATCACTAGCAATTAGGCAAATGCATATCGAAACTACAGTGAGATATCATTTCACACCTATTAGACTGACCACTATTAAAAATTTGGAAAACTGTAAATGTGGAGAAGATGTGGAGAGAGAGGAATGCATATTCACTTTGCTGGGAATGTAGAATGGTACAGCCACTGTGGAGGACTATTTGGCAGTAACTAAGGAAGTTGAATATAGACTTGCCTTGTGACCTGGTAATGCCATTACTAGGTATATACCCAGAAGAACTGAGAGTAAGACACAAACAGACATCTGCACACCGATGTTCATAGTGGCATTATTCATGATTGCCAAAAGGTGGAAACACCTCAGGTGTCCATCAACTGATGGATGGATCAACAAATTGTGGTGTGTACACATGGTGGAATATTATGCAGCAGTAAGAAGAAATGAAGTCTTGAAGCATCTGACAACATGGATGAACCTGGAGGGCATTATGTTGAGTGATGCAAGCAAGACACAAAAGGACAAATGCTGTATGATTGCTCTGTTATGAACTAAATATATTATGTAAACTAATTTTAATCATTAGACTATAGATAACCAGAAAATAGAAAGAGGGTAGGGACTGGAAAGCTGAGCAGAATTAATCAAAAAAAGGTTATAAATCTTTGGAAATGAATAGAAATGGCGAAAGCATATCATGGTGTTTGTAACTAGCAGAGCTGTTATATGGGTATGACAGTGGTTGAAAAGGAAAGTCTAAGGTCATGTATATTACGAGAAGGAAATCCAAAAACTGTAACGGGATTGCAAAAGGTAGTAAAACCTTATGTAAAACATGAATATGGGTGATATTGGATATATAAGACTGTTTTTACAAAATATAAACACAAATATACTAGAGCAAAGGAAAAAATAGCTGTGTATGGCAGGGGAAACATAGATTGAGAGATGAGGAGTTTGTTTTTTGTTTATTATTATTATTATTGGAATAATGAAAATGCTGTAAGAGTGATTGAAATGATGAATGCCAAAATATGTGATTACATTGAATACCATTGATTGTACACTTTGTATGGTATGTTTTATTAATATGTATCAATAAAATTGATTAAAAATAAATGTACTTAGAAAAATGACATCCTAATAATGGTTATTTCTGTTTGATGGGATTATGGGAGATATTTATAGTCTTTGTGCATTTCCATTTTTCTAAACTTTTTACACTGAAACTTACTGCTTTGTAACCAGAAAAGAAAGCATTCAATATTACATTAAAACCAGCATATGAGGAAAAGAGACAAAACTGAATATTGGGGATACTTGCAGTAGAAATTAAAATCTTGGTGGATATTCTAGTATCTGTGATATTTGGGGGTTGTCTTAAGTTGATTGTCTTTTTTCTTGAGTATTGGTGAGATTTTTCTGGTTATTTGTATGTCAAATAATTTGGAATTCTAGAAATTTTAGATATATTTTAAGCCTGGGTCTTTTTAAAATTGTGAAATATTGAGAATTTCTTGTTTGTTTCTTTGTTTATTTTAATAAACAGTCAACCTGACTAGGTTCAGACTGTGAATACTTTCTCAAAATTCCATGTGTGGTGGTTCTATATAGATTGGTTTAAATGATTCTCCCTCAAAATTTTAAATACATTATTCTGTTATGTTTTGACTTCCTTGGAGGCTGCTGAGAAGCCTGTTACCATTTTGATCCCAAACTGTGTATGAAATCTGGTTTTAGTATCTTCTTTTTATTCCCCCTCTAGTGAAACTGCTCTGTGCATTTCATAAGCATTTGTTATATGGAAACTTAGGTTCTTGGAAATTTTCTTCTATCTTTTTTATTTTATCTTTTGTATCTTTCCTCTTTTTTTTCTGTATTATTTTTGGAAGTTCCTTTGGTTGGATATTTTATCTCCCAGATTGAGTTTCTAATTCTTAATTTTCAACTTTTATCTTTTTTCCTCATCTCTTTACCTTTTTGTTCTACTTTCTGGGAAAATTCCTCAACCTATTTCTCTACCCTTCTATTGAAGTTTTAAATTTTGGTTATCACATTTTAAATTGCTTATTCTTCATATTTTAAAAATTCAGTTTCTGTTGTTTTATGCAATATCTTTTATTCTGTCTATGGAAAGTAAGATATTTACTCAGAAATTTTCCTTGTTCTCTGCCTTGTCCTTTCCTTCAGTTACTTTTTTCCATTGCCTTGTTTTGGTCTTTGTCTTTATTGTGTTGGAGGTTTTCCGTATATTATGTTTGATAACCTGTGCTGTCCATTTACATGTAGGCAAAGCCCTTAAAAAGCTGATTAAAAACTCTGTTGTTTGGCTATCTCATCAGCAGGTGGTCTTTACTGTTGTGTAACAGGGTGGGGAGAATGTTAACGTTTTTGTAGAAGGGACCTTCAGATGGCTATCTCTTGGTTTGGATGGTTCTTCGGAGAAGAATCCTCCTATCTCCTGCCTCTCTGTGTGTGTGTGTATGTTATAAACGTGGGAGGCAAGTGCGGGATTAGGGCTGTGACTCTCATCCCTCGTCATGTAGCTACTCACATCACCCCCCAACATCGGTAAGGTGCCTTTTGCTCCTTTTGATATCCTTGACGAGCCTGAACCTGTAACATCCTTAGGTCAAAATTCCAGAGGAAATAATTATTTTCTCTTAACCATGTTGAGGGAGGAAATCTAAGGTCTACATTTTCAAACAGACTTTCAACCTATTTTTCTGCTTCCATATCTGTTCTTTGCCTCTGCTTTCTGAAGTATATTGTGTCTTCAATTCTGAGTGTTTCTATAGTTTCTGCTCAACCCAGGCTTCTTCGTGTCATCCATCTATGCAGCCCTTGGCTTTCAGCTTTTCTTGTTTTCATAAGTCAGTTATAACTCACCTTAAGCTTTCCATCTCCTAAAAAATTGTTGACACTTGTATCTATGGTCATTTTCACTTCTGTTCTCTTCATTTTTGTGGGCTTATGGTATTTTTATTTCTTTACTCTCTGCACCCTTTAGAAACTCCACTCCTTTGCTGGTTGGGGGTAGGGCGGGGCAGAAAGCAATGTGTATTTAATTCAGCAAGTTTAAGTGTAATCAGATAATAAAATAATGACTGCATGTGTTTGAAGACTTTAAAATACAAGAGCATACATTCCTCAGTATCTGCTATGAGTGTTTTATTTGATGTTTTCTGATATTTATATTATCACAGATTATAGATTGTTTTATTATTTATTTATATTATCACAGATTATAGACTTGTTTTAGAGTGTTCTTATTTTGAAACTCCCCTGGCAGTATACGATTGCAGGATGTGATTGGTTTCCCTTTTTCAAGAACAGAAAAAATATGGGACACAGACTGTTATACTAGAAGCATAGACTTTTCTTTCAAAGATGAAGAGGAACCCAAGACCCAGAGATTTAGCTGGGTTAATTAAATTGCTCAGGGTCCTACATTAGGCACTGGCAGAGATAAGATTGGGTTCCATGTCTTCTCCCAGTTGGTTCCCCGACTTTACAGAATTAGATTAAGAGCAAAAGAAGGAAAATAGTCTAAACTGGGTCTTTCTAAGAAAGTGTGTTCTCATTCACACTAAAATGTAAGCCCTGTGAGAGCAGGGACTTGGCTATTTTGTTCACTGCTCTATCCCAGTGCTTACAACAATGGCATATGGGAGGTGCTCAATAAATACCTAGAATTAAAAAATGACTTGAGCATCTGTGAGACCTTGTACTCAAAGGTGGACATTGAACTTAAGGTTAAAAAGATGAACATTTCAAAATAACTTCTAAAAAGCAATAGTGTTCTCCAAATGAAGAGAAAAGGATGTGTCATAAATAGATCAGATACATATTACTTTACTTAGCAGTAGGTTCCTATGGTAACCTTATGTTCCTTTTATAAAAGAAAACTGAATATAAATATTTCTACACAGTGCTACTCTGTTCATGTACTTGATAAAGTAGGTTAAGGGAGCTTTTATCATAATTTGCATGTTGTCTGCATTAAGTATTCTCGTGGTTTTGACCTTCCCACGCAGTAGATTAAGTATGTTCATGCATTGGAATTGGAAGGGAAACATCTCTACCATGCACTACAGTCTCTTTCTCTCTCCCTCTTGCTCTTTCAAACTAAGTGTGCCAAGTGCTTTGCTGAGCACTTGAAATTCAGAGCTCTTTCTCCCAGAGGAGTTGCAGTCTCATAGCAAGGCTATGCTATTTTCAGCATTTCACATGCAAACAATAAAAAATTAAAAGAGAAGGGGGACGTGAATGTGGCTCGACTAGTTGGGCACCTGCGTACTACATGGTTTGGGTCCTGGTACCTCTTAAAGAAGACAAGCAGATGCTGCACTCACTGCAAGAGCTAGAGGCTGCACCACAGCAATGAGCTAGGTGCTGTATCCACTGCAACAAACAGATACCTAAATGAGCAGATGCCACAAGCCAGCAGACCCTGCAGCCTGCAGGGAATGGATGTGGCTCAGGCTGTTAGGTGCTTGCCTCCCATGTGTGAGGGTTCAGTTCCTGGTGCCTCCTGGAGAAGGCGAGCAAACAATGAGCAGACAAATGAGAGAGCCATTTGGGGGAGAGGGAGATAAAGAAAATAAATAAAGTAAATAAATCTTTTTTTTTTAAAAAAGAGAAGGAACTTTACATGAAGAAAATAAAATGAAAAAAAAAAAAAAGAGTTTTATTTACTTCTTTTGGTCCCTTCCCTTTGTGTGTATTCTCCTAGGTATCAGCTGTCTCTTCTTTGAAGCCAGAGCCTTCTACTACCTCTGCTGCTTTTGAGTAGTTACAGGATTGTGTTCACCTGCTGTAGGTTTAAAATTAACAGTGATCAACTCTTAACTGATCACAGAGAATAGGCAGAGAGCATCACAAAGCTTATTCGAAGATCAGACAGTTTCTCCCTCCCTCCCTACTCCGCTTATCCTTAGGCTAATATGTTTCACTGCATATCTTTAAGCATGTTATCTTCAGGCTTGACCTCACTGCTTATCACACTTTATCAAACTAGCTATTTATGAAGGACCTGATCAGCACTGGAATAGGTACAAATCCTACTCTTTCAGGGTTTCCTCCTAAAAACCTTTTAAGGGTTTCAGCTAACAGGAGTTTCTTCTGACTCTGAAATTGTAATACAGTGGGATATATTATGCGTAACACTAATACACATGCTCTGCCCAATGTGATTCTAATCTTTAAAGATCCTTATTTTTCTATAAAACTTGGCCCCTAAAATATAAGGCATCTGGTGTTAAGAAATAGATATTAGATAGAGTGCTCAAGGGAAAATTGGCTGTGATGAATCAGTACAACATTGTACTTTATGGAAGATCTAAGGGACTACTTTTGGTAATTTTGACCCAGTTGAGTTTTACTTGCATACTGACTTGTGATACTGCTCTTTCATTTGGGGCCTTTAATCTTTGTACTTTCTTATACAATTATGGGGTGAGTGTGTGTATTCCCTGCTCTAACAAAATCATAAACTTCTTGAGTACAGGGATTTTGTCTTGTATTTCTTTTAAAACTCCCCATTGGACTCAGGCCATAGTATCTACTTAATAATTAAGTGCCAGGTAATAATGAATTACACATATTAATATATAAAACTATATGATTTAGGCACAAATCTTTATATATCATAGATAAAATTATTTATAATACTATACACTATTATATGTGAGATATACAATTATTTTTGTACTGTGTGATTCTTTGAAACAAACTATTATCTAACATGTGTATAGATAAACTCTAACAGATGTCGTCAGAATTGAAACATGGTATGTACTGCAAGATTTATAGTTGAGTGCTATGAGGCTTTCTTAGTAGAGGGGACATTTGGTGTTTGTGGGATACTGTGAGTATCCAGTGTTTATTTGGGTGTTTCCTACCATTTTGTTTTGAATGTAGGATAATAATAATAAAATTTTTGTTTTAAGAGTTTGTGCCTTTGCTTTGATTTGTGAATTTGTGTGAGTGTGTGTGTATACATGTGTGTATAAGTGTGAGAATGGTACACGGTGATTTTTAATTGAGGGATAATCTTCCCTTACATATTTTGTAATTAGGAGTCATTCTATGCTCTCAGTATTCCTTTTGAGTTTTTTCCTGGTTCCCAACTATTTACAATGCGAAGTTCATGGGAAATACCAGCATTTTGTGATTTACGGCCACGTCTAAATAACTGCCAATCTTTGTGTAGAGTGTGTCTGGGCACTTCCTCTTGTTTATAATTTGGAAGGTGTGGCTTGTGAACTGATATTTTCTTATTTCAGAGTATGTGCTGAGTCATATCAATGTGTTTGGGGCCGAACTGTCAGGAGTCCTGAAATGTATCTTCCCCTTGTCAGGAAAAATCTTGAAGAACTATGATCTAGGCAGAAAGATTATTGGCTGCCCTGTTTAATGTACCTGTCTGAACTATCCATTTTTATAGGGGGTTACACCTTTCATTGTTTTTGAACTACTTTACAACACGGTGAGTTGTTAGAAACTAGTAGTAATAGAAATGATTCTTGCCCATAGAAATGAAAATAAAATTTGTCTTTTGGAAAACAGCTCATTGATATCCTCAGGACATTTACTAGTTTTGTGCCTATTTGTAAATTCATTTCACATTCCTGATTGTCTATTGGTATGTGCTCTTTGAGTTTTCCTTTAAACTGATGGTAACATATTATTAATTCATTTACTAATTAATGACTTAAATATAATCTTTAATATGTATTGATTTTATATTTGTATGAGTTATGATTTTACCTCCTCTTTTAATATTTCCCTTTAACACCCTGAAAATTCCAATGTCTGAGTTGTCAGCTTAAGCATTCAATATTTACTTGGGTCTATGTCAGGGTTTAGGGGTTATCTATAAATATGAAAGTGTATGGGCTGTAATTTTCTTTCTTCAGTACCCTGAATTCCACTCAAAATATGTTGGGTGTATATTGCATCTTCAGTGATGTTACTTCTCCAAACCGTCTGTTTTGTAGGTCTTTAAGGATTTAGGGGTTATGTACAGAAACAGATTTTTAAAATTATTTGTAACCAGCCCCAATGAAATAGTCTATTAAATAATTTAAAGTAAAATCCAACTGGCTTGAGCTATAATCTAAATTCCTGACCTGAAGTACTGCCCTCCACATGAGATAGGATTTTCTTTCAGTACTTTTAAATTATAAATAAATATATTAAAGCTACCTTCTGGAATCTTAAGACTTTGTTAACAATAATAACTGTGATCCTTTATAGTCCAGAGAGACTCTGGAGGAGGCAGAAAGAATAAAAAAAGTCTTAGGAAAATTAATTGGAATACGACATCCAGCATGATAGCCAGAAAACACAATACTTTCCATATTCTTATTGCTATTCTCATCTTACAGCTGACAACCTGAATGATATAGAGGCAGTGGTAGAACAGAGTTTTCTGAGCTTACCTAGCACCAGAAGCCTAGCATCACTGGACATTCCCACTAGACCTTCTCAGCATCATTATTTTGCTTGGATAATAACAGTTTACCTGCATTTTCCATGATGGGGACCAGATTCCTCTTGGTGGGATATGGATCCTAACACAACTGGTACCAAGAAGAATGGAAAAAACCATGTAGGTGCATGGTAGTTGAAGGAGGGATTGTGGTAGGCTGAGTAATGGCCCCTCAAAAGATGCCCACGTCTTAATCCCTAGACTCTGTGTTACCTTCTATAGCAAAAAATGGACTTTGCTGATGTGAATGAACTAAGAATCTTGAGATGGGGCAATTATCTTGGGTTATCCAGGTGGGCACTGAATGTAATCACAAGTATCCTTTTGAAAGAGAGGCAGGGAGAAATTACAGATTGAAGAGAAGGCAATGTGACAATGCAGGCAGAAACTTGAACTAGGCGGTCATAAACCAACGAATACTGACGTGACAGCAACCAGAAGCTAGAAGATGCTGGCATAGATTCACCCCTAGAACCTTCAGAGGGAGTGTGGCCTGACCAACACTTTAAGTTTAGCCTCCAGAAATGTGTTGTTTGGATGCAGCTCAATTTGTGTCATTTGTTATAGCAGCTATCAGAAGCTAATACAGGGATAAAGGGGATTAAAATGTTTCCTGCTTGTCTCTGTAATATTAATATTAATATTCTGTTTGAATATTAAACCTCCTTATGATTCCTATAGACTTCTGTAAACATCAGGCCTTTAAAGTAAAAGCTTTTCATACTGGGAAATGGATGTGGCTCAACCAGTTGGGCTCCCATCTACCATATAGGAGGTCCAGGGTTCAATACCCAGGGCCTCCTGATGAGGGCAAGCTGGGCCATGTGGCAAACTGGCCCATGTGGAGTACTGGCCCATGCAGGAATGCGGCCCCACTGCAGGAGTGCCAGCCGACGTGGAGAGCTGGCGCGGCAAGATCATGCAACAAGAGACACAGAGGAGAGAAAATAAGAAGACATAGCAGAACAGGGAGCTGAGGTGGCGCAAAGGAGTAATCACCTCTCTCCCACTCTGGAAGGTCCCTGGATTGGTGCCTAGAGCTGCCTAGTGAGAATACAAGCAGACACAGAAGAACATGCAGCGAACGGATACAGAGAGCAGACAATGCGGGAAACGGGGGAGGTGGGGAGAAAGAAATAAAATAAATCTTTAAAAAAACAACAACAAAAAAAAGAACTTTTCACTACTTTTCAACCATAGCCTTCCATTTTAAGTGTAATGGCATTGTATAAACTGAAAGCATTAGCAAATAAACAGAAGGTTTCATTTCTCTTGGCTATGCTGCTTACTAGCTGGGTGTATCTCTGGTTAAATCACTTATCTGATCTGGGTTTCACTAAAACAGTGGGAATAATATTAACTGTTGTACCTAATCCATGCATTTGTGGTGAGGTCTTAATGGTATAAATACATGTGAAAACTACAAGATTAATAATGTAAGATTCTACAATGCTCAACTATCAATTATGCGCCTTCCAACATATAAAATTATGATTTTTTTTGCACATAAACCAATGACCACTTTAAAAAAATTTCTCTCTTAGATGAGATTCTAGAAGTGAGATTTTGGGGTAAAAAGTTTTGAACACTCTGAAACTTTTGATATATATTGATATATTGCTCTCCAGAAAGTTCATATCAATTTACTTTATTATTGACACAAGTGTTCATTTAGCACACTTTTGTTTTAGTAAGAGTTAAAAAAATATTTTAAATGTTTTGCCAACTTGATGAAAAATATTGTGTTTCTCTGATTAACACATTAACATGTAACATTTTCTCATGTTTCTTGGCCATTTTTATTGTCCTTAAATGACTTGTGTCTCTTCTTTGACTAGTTTTCAAAAGAAGTGCCTGTCCTTTTCCCTTCTGATTTTTAGAAACCCAGTATTATTGTTATTAACCTTTTTGTATACTGTTTCTTCACCAGTTTGCTGTTTCCCTTTTACTTTTATTATGGTGACTTTTGAAGTACCAATGTTTAACATTTGCGAGTAGTAAATCTACTGAACTTTTCTTGTTGGTTGTCTGTCTTTCAGTCCTGGTTTCCTCCCTCCCTCTGTTCTTTCCTCCCTCCACACCCTTTATTTCCCCTTCCCAGTTCACTTCCTCCTTTCCTCTCTTCCCCTCAGAAAAATCTTTCCCCTTTGGCTGTTTGATTGATCATTTACATATGCAGATTTGCCTTTAATTGGCAGCAAAGCATATTTGGAATCTAGCCTCTTGTCAACTCAGTCTCATATTGTCTGTTGTCAGTGTTTTATTATTATTATTATTGGAATAATGAAAATCCTCTACTAATGTTTGCAGTGATGAATGTACAACTATGTGATTATACCACATACCATTGATTGTACACTTTGGGTGGATTTATGCTGTATTAATATGTATCAGTAAAATTGATTTGTTAAAACATTTCGGATAGAAAAAATAATATTCAGAGATGATCGTCTGAAGGATACACTACGTTTTATTTCTAGGGGTGAGTCTGAATGCAACATAAAGACATGTACTCCCAGCCTGATGATTCCACCTTCTCTAATTCACACTTCTTTCCATTTTATCTGTTTTTTTCTTTACTTTAAAATTTTTTTAAAAAGATACTTCGATTACATAAATGTTACAGAGAATATAGAGGGGATTCCCATATTCCCTGCTCCCCACACCTCCCACATTTTCCCTCATTAGCAACATCTTCAGTGTGGTACATTCATTACAATTGATAAACACATCTAGAGCCACTAAGCATGGATTATAATTTACATTGTAGTTTTAGTCTCTCTCATTCGACTTTGTAGGTCATACAGAGTATACAATGGCCTGTATCTGTTGTTGCAGTGTCATTCAGGATGATTTCCAAGTCCCAGAAATCGTCCCCACCATACCTGTTTTTCCCTCTCCCAAACCCCAGAACATCTGTGAGTCACTGCCTCCACAACAATGTCTTCCATTGTCAGAATTGCAGTAAGTCCGTAGTAGAATACTAGACAGTTCATTTTAGTCCTTAGTTCATTTCCCAATCTTGAGGACTCTTGGATGGTGATGCACATTCCACCATCAATTGAGGGGACTTTGATCCCATACATTCGATAGATGGGACTCTCTTGCTTGCAGTTGTAGGCACTCTTGGTTCCTTGGCATGTTGTTTGTCTGTCATCTCCTCCTGGTTAGTTGTCCTGGGTGAGTCCACTGAACTGGAGAGTAGGTGTTGAGGTTCAGGGCCCATCTGGCACACAGACATCCCAAAGACTCAGGTCTCTTGGATGTACACCTACCAAGTCCAGCAGTAATCAGGTTCATCATTTTATCTTAATTATATACAGAGATTGAGTCAGGGGAAGTTTGTGCCTTACTGTCTTACCCACATCTCATTCCACTATTTCATCCTCTCTATTGCTGTTGTCTTTAAAAGGATAATAATTCTACTTGGTGTAGTTAGCACAATGCTTAACATTTTTACATGCAGTTATCTCAGTTAATTTCCACAGCAAGCACATAAGATAAGAAATATTATTATTATGATTTTACCAATGGAAAAAAAACCCCAGATGCTTTGAAAGGTAAAATAACCTGCCCAATATCACAACTGCTTGTATATGGATAATTGGGGTAGGAATTTAAACCTATATCTGTGATTACAGAGCCTGTAACTAGAGCATTTTTTATGTGAGAGCTCGCACATGCACATACATTCCTCCCCACCTTCAACTCCGGATTTCCTGGTTGCGATGTGGCTTGGTATCTCTATTATTTCCTGTCACTGATAAAGCAAGAGAGGCAAAACAAAAGTGGACAAAGCAAGATAGCAACATCCAGTGTGTTGAATTGAATTAATAGGGTAGTGCACTGAAAATATTTTTGGGGTAGATTTAGAACCTTCTCTCATTCTTAAAATGCTCTAATGATAATCTGTGCTGGTTCCTCTCAGTTCTGGCATCACTTGTGTATAATGTGCTTTGATCAAGGGAGATACTGAAATTTGTAAAGCTACAGGGGCCAGAGTCAAGTGGGTTGATCTTAATTTGGCAATTGCAATAAATCATCTATTTTAATAGTCTGTGGTGGGTGTGTATTGAGCCTGGGAGAGCTGATTAAGAAGCTTGTAGAGTTCGAGTAGCATTTGAATGATTAATTATTTTGCCTTCTGTTAAATATTAAGCAGTGACAATTAGGTTAATGGAAACGACTCTTTTATTTATTTCCTCAGAAAACTTGGGACACTGACAACAGTCAATTTCCTAATGTTATTTTGCTCTTTTTTCTTAAATACTCATATCCATAAATTATTTAGAGCTTAAAGAAACCTGCAAATGAGAGAGGGAGGTGTGCTGTACCTTTTTGGTGGGTAGGACTAATGGACAAATGGTCATAGCTTGAGAATGATGCCTGTCCAGGCCCCATCATATCCTTAGGGCCTGGCATAATACATTTTGATCAATAAATTGCTTGGTGTGAATGGGGTAGGAGGACTAGAGTCAAGCAGAGGGGAAACAGGCTTGCAGGAAGGTTTGATGATCGTTAGAATTGGCTCTAACAAAGGCTTATTTTTGTGATTGTTTGCAGAAAGATTACCACTTTGAGTACACAGAATGTGATAGCAGCGGCTCCAGGTGGAGAGTTGCCATTCCTAATTCTGCAGCGGACTGCTCTGGCCTGCCTGACCCTGTGAGAGGCAAAGAATGCAGTATGTTTTGACTCCTTGATCATTTGTTTTTCTGATTAAATCATAACCCCTTCCTATTAGCCCTAGATGTTAAGGATAATGAATATAAAAGACCTTTGCAAAAATGAACATGTAGCATTGATGTCTAGCAGAATAAATATTATGCATCTTTTTTCAACACTTGACATCCTTATGTCTTGCGTCTGTAATAAGAACACAAGCAATATCAGCGGATGTTGTCATTGTTGTCTTTTTAAATCTGGTTTACTCTCTTACTTGAAACCCTGGAGGATAGAGTAGCAGAATTTGTTTTTGACTGATTTCTTCTTTTTTAACCATAGAAATAACCATACAATAATTTTATTGTAACCTATAGAGAGATGGTGGAATTGCTCAGTATCTTATAAAAGCTTGTCTTTTGGCAAATAGGTTTGAAGAGCAATGTTATGAATTAAAATAGAAATGTTATTAGATTGATTTTCAGTTATAATTCTACATTTTTAATCCTTTAATTTAGGTGTGAATTGAGGATATAAGCATCCTACACATAGTGAGAAAAACAAAGGGTGGAAGCCTGTCTCTGATCATTTGACCTTTAGGATCGCAGGCAGCCCTATGAGTAAGGGGCTTCTGCAGTGAATTAGTTGTAGGGGTCATCTCAGCTCCACAATGGAATAAGACAAAGAGAATTTACTTTGGCTTTCCTGTAATCTTCCAAATGCTGCTCCTAGAAGTCTGGTTCTTTTGTTCCCAGGTAAAAGGGCAGGTAAACAAATTATTAAATGGATAGTTAATTCTTCCTGTTTTTGGAGAACTTATCTCTATAACCAGAGGTAGGAGTTTTACAATAGATGGTGGTTTACCAATAAAAGGGAGGCAGCAATAGTCTTCTGAGGAAATTTAGGCAAGAAAACTCATGTTTCTTGGTGAACGATATTGAATGAACACAAAGAGAACCCCTGTAGCCAGGTGAAGACTTCTGTCCAACAAGAGATAGGAGGGAAGTGGACTTGGCCCAGTGGTTAGGGCGTCTGCCTACCACATGGGAGTCCACAGTTTAAACTCCGGGCCTCCTTGACCCGTGTGGAGCTGGCCCTTGTGCAGTGCTGATGCGTGCAAGGAGTGCCCTGCCACACAGGGGTGTCCCCCGCATAGGGGAGCCCCATGCGCAAAGAGTGCACCCTGTAAGGAGAGCTGCCCAGCACGAAAGAAAGTGCAGCCTGCCCAAGAATGGCACTGCACACATGGAGAGTTGACACAGCAAGATGGCGCAACAGAAAGAGACATAGATTCCCGTGCCACTGACAGCAACAGAAGCGGACAAAAAACCAGGAACACACAGCAAATGGACACAGAGAACAGACAACTTGCGGGGGAGGGTGAAGGGGAGAGAAATGAAAAAAAAAAGATGGGAGACAATGGAGTTGGAGTAGAAGAGGATGATGCAGGGTTGGGGTGTAAGCAGTCACCTGGGCAGAGCAAGGATCAGCTATCAGTGAGGGAATATTGTAGCTCAAAGAGTAACAGCCTGAATAATACGTATATAAGGAGCTCACTATAAATGTGCTTTCATCACCTTCTTAGAAAATTGGATATCATTTATCTAACCTAACTTTTTATTCATTTGCTAACTTCTTGTTTTCTAAAATCCTTGTAAACACTCCTATTCAAGTGGACTATGTAAACATCATGAATACTAACTCTGACTGCGTGATGTGCTGGTATTGGCTGATACTGACTTTCAGACCCAATTGTACACATGTTGTCACACATTAGCTTAAAATTGATCATGATGGGACTATTTACACCATGAAAATCAGCATACATTACAAAGCAAGGGGCTCACTTCTGATTAAATTAATTGGCCTAGGATTCAAAAATCTGTTACAGAATTGATGCCTGAATTAGAATTATTTCTTTTGAATGTTGTTAGAGATATTTTTTTTCTATATTTACTATAATCTTCTACAGGTAACATTTTGAATCTGACATCCAGCAGGAACTTTTCTAAAAACTCTAATAATCAAATCACTATTACTTATTACTTACATTAAAAATGATGCTGCATAGTCTGATTTTATGTGATGTCTGGGCCATTTTTTTTGTCTTGGATTTATTTCTGAAAGCTGAATTTCCGAGTATTCCTGAATGATTTACTTACATCTGCCCTGGAAGGTCTTAGTCTGGCCTTATATATATGACTTTTTCTTTATATGGTAAGAAATTTTAAAATTCACAAATAAGATCTAAATAGATCTAGGTAACTTAGAAGTAAAGTTAATTTGTAAGATTAAGCATGGTGCTTACTACATTACCAGTTATTAGTGTTCAGCTGAAAGCAGTTGTGGTAATAACTCTATTTCTTCAGTGATTTAAATTTTCTATTGCTAATAAAAGCTACCATTTATCAAATACTGATTATGTACCAGACATTGTGCTTATAGATTTATGCTGTTTAATTTTATTGACTCCTCAATTGATTCATGCTGTTGTTCTATTGACAACAGCCCTCTGAGTTGGATAGTATCAGTGTTTCCATTTTACAGATGAGAAAACTCAGACTGAAGTTGGTGAAGTAACTTACCTAAGGTCATATGCCTTGGATGTGGCAGATCCCTTTCAATGTAGACATGCTTGATTGCAGAGCCCTGTCTCTTACCCACTGGGTTATACCTGCCACTTGAAGATGGCAACCTGGAAAAGCTTCCAGGACCCTCTCTGGGATATAAAGCTCTGTTGATGGGACCAGCATTTGGGCCATACAGAAAAAGGGGCAAAAAGTAGAAAGTGGCAATTTCAAGTCATTGAAGAATATTTAAGACATAGTTGTTTGGGAAATGGTTTCCTAGATCCTAATGTCTCTAAATGAAATCAAACCTAGAATTTACCTCTGTTAAAATTGTTATAGATTCTTTAGAATGTAATGGGATAACTCTTCCCTCTTTCTCATAAAGAAACATTAGAAAGGCCCTTTCCATGGAAAATCGAATATAGCAATGTCATATAAAAGTTGTAATTTTTTTCAGGGAATGTTTTGGGCAAGATATTAATATCTTTATTTACTTATGTTTTCAACTGGAGGTTTACAGAAAAATCATGCAGAAAATACATAGTCCCAATATACCCCTCTCACACATGCAGTTTTCCCTATTATTAATATTTGCGGTGAGCACATGTGGCTCAAGTGGTTGAGTGCTGCTTCCTACCTGGGAGGTCCTGGGCTTGGTTCCTAGTGCATCCTTAAGAAAAAAAAAACAACCAAAAATCACCACACAAAAAATACAGACAAACTACAAGTAAGACAAGCAAAACAAATGTAAAAAACCAATGTGGCTCGGTGGTTGAGTGCCGGCTTCCCACATATGAAGACTTGGATTCAATCCCTGGCCCCTGGTACCCCAAAAAAACAAAAAGCAAAAAAACAGAAAAACCCAAAAAGCTTGCATTAGTGTGGTGCCTTTGTTGATATTGAGGAACGATTATTATAATTATACTATTAACTATAACACAGTTTTCATAAGGGTTCATTGTGTTGTACAGTCCTATGATTTAAAAAAAAAATTGTTCTAATAATATATTCAGCCTAAAATTTCCCCTTTTAACCACATTTAAATATATAAATGCTATTAATTACATTTACAATGATGTGCTACCATCACCACCATCTATTACCAAAACTTTTCCATCTCTCCAACCAGAAACTCTATACTATATAAGCTTATTTATTTGTTTTTTTAAAGGCATATTTTATTTATTATTTCTCCCCCTGCCCTTGTTGTTTGCACTCACTGTCTGCTTTCTCTGTCTGTTCATTGTGTGCTTTCTGTGCTTGCTTGTCTTCTTTTTAGGAGGTACTGGAAACTGAATCTCAGACCTCCCATGGGGGAAGGAGGTGCCCAATGGCTTGAGTCACCTCTACTCCTTGCTTGTTGTGTCTGTTGTTGTGTTTCCTTGTTGTGTCTCCTCATTGAGTCATCTCGCTGGCTCATCTTGTTGCATCAGTTTGCTGTACCAGCCTATTGTGTCACCTCGCTGTCTTGCTTGTCTTCTTTAGGAGGCACTGGGAATCCAACCTGGGATCTCCCATGTGGTAGATGGACGCCTAACTGCTTGAGCCACATCTACTTTCCCCATTTAAGCTTTTTTTAAAAGAAGATTTATTTTTATTTATTTCCCCCCTTCCCCTCACCTCCTCCCCCCGCCCCACCCCGTTGTCTGCTTTCTGTGTCTATTTGCTGTGTGTTCTTCTGTCTGCTTGCATTCTTGTCAGGTGGCACTGGGAATCTGTGTCTATTTTTTGTTGTGTCATCTTGCTGTGTCAGCTCTCCGTGTGTGCAGTGCCACTCCTGGGCAGACTGTGGTTTTTTGTGTGGGTTGGCTCTCCTTGTGGGGTGCACCCCTTGTGTATGGGGTACCCCTAAGTGGGAGACACCCCTGTGTGGCATGGCACTCCTTGCCCGTGGCAGCACTGCGCATGGGCCAGGGGGCCCTGGGTACCAAACCCTGGACCTCCTATATGGTAGGCGGATGCTCTATCAGTTGAGCCACATCTGCTTCTCCCCATTTAAGTGTTAACACCCCAACCAGCCCCTGGTAAGCTCTATTCTAGTTTCTTATTTTATGAAATTGCATGTTCTAATATTTCGTATCAGTGAGATCATACAGTTTTTGTCTTTTATGCCTGGCTTATTTCATGCAATATGATGTCTTCAGAGTTCATCCATGTTGTAGCATGTATTAAAACATCATTTTTTTAATGGCTGAATAATATTCCATTGTATGCATATACCACATTTTGTTAATTCATTCATCTGTTGACACTTAGATTGCATTCATCATTTGGCAATTGTAAATAATGCAGCTATGAATATTGGTGTGCATGTATCTGTTTGCGTCACTGTTTCAATTCTTTTAGGTATATTCCTAGAGATTGGATTGCCAGATTATATGGTAATTCTATACTTAACTTTCTGACAAACTGCTAAACTGTCTTCCACAGCAGCCGCACCATTTTACGTTTCCACCAACCATGAACAAGTGCTCCTATTTCTCTACATCCTTTCCAATACTTCTTATGTTCTATTGTTTTTATATAGTAGCCATGCTAGTTGGTGTGAAGTAGTACCACATTGTGGTTTTGATTTGCATTTCTCTAATGGCTAATGATGTTGCATATCGTTTCATGTGCTTATTGGCCGTTTGCATATCTTCTCTGAGAAATGTCTATTCAAGAATTTCTCCAACTTTTTTTTTTTTTACATTTTTCAAAGTGGTTTTATTTTTAACTACAGTAGAAGATTCATATGATGCACAGAGAATTCAAACCAGAATTACATGTCCTTACATAAAACTTGTGTGTATATTTATGTGTGTGTGTATATACACATGCAAATATACATATATATGTAATCTTATCCTAAAAGATACACATTTCTATAAATAGAAAAGTTTTAAAAAGTGATGAAAACGTGTCTCTTTGCAATTTCCTATAAACACCAACACTGGAATGTTAAGTCCATAGATGCTTCCTTTGAAAGGTGTGGTAGTAAATGATAATCTCTCTTACACTATGTTATTTTCGTTAAGTGAAATAAACAGATTTATATTATACACAGCTGAATTATAAAGTTCACCTAATAAGCACTAATCTAAGATGAAAAAAATAAATTTAAATCTGATTTCTTTCGTTATACACTTTTTATAAACGAATATGGTTTTAAGACATTAAAAACATTCACACAAAATGTAGGTAATTTGATTTAGTCACTAATTAATGTGGAAATTTTTTTGTCTTTATTTTTTTAATGTTACAGTAAAAAAATATACCCCCACCCCCCTTCTCCCCCCATAACAACAACCTCCTCCAGCATCATGAGACATTCATTGCACTTGGTGAATTCATCTCTGAGAACTGCTGCACCTCATGGCCAAAGGTCCACACCATAGCCCACACTCTCCCAGTAGGCCATGGGAGGACATACAGTGTCTGGTAACTGTCCCCACAGCACCACCCAGGACAACTCCAAGTCCTGAAAAATGCCCCCACATACATCT
This sequence comes from Dasypus novemcinctus, assembly GCF_030445035.2. Taxonomy (NCBI): domain Eukaryota; kingdom Metazoa; phylum Chordata; class Mammalia; order Cingulata; family Dasypodidae; genus Dasypus; species Dasypus novemcinctus. Next base: position 66,703,330 of record NC_080677.1, read on the forward strand.
CTTCCTCCCACTCCCTACCCCCAGCAGCCAGTATGGCCACTTTCTCCAAATCAATGCTACATTTTCTTCAATTACTAATCACAATAGTACATGAAAAGAATATCAGTAAATCCACTCTAATCCATACTCTATTCCTCCATCCTGTGGACCCTGGAATGGTTGTGTCCACTCCACATCTATATCAAGCGGGGGCTTAGATTCCACATGGATGCTGGATGTAATTCTCCTGCTTTCAGTTGTAGGCACTCTTGGCTCTCTGGTGTGGTGGCTGACCTTCTTCACCTCCATGTTAGCTGAGTAGGGTAAGTCCAATAAACCAGAGTACAGGAGTTGCTAGTTTGTTGAGGCTCAGGGCTATCACCTGGTCAGTCCAGAGATTTAGGTCCCATGGGTATACACTAAACCCCAGCACCAACTACAGACCCGGTAAAAGTTAACAGGAGAGGCTTGTGAACAAAGATCCCATCTGAGTCCAGCTCCATCACACAGAAACACAAACTCCAAAGTAGGGCCAACTGACATGGCACTGAACTCCATCTGCCATGACCATAGAACCTGTGGGTCTCTGTAGCCCTCAGAAGAACCAATACCTGAGGTTGTGTCTACTTTATCTGTCTCTGGGACTCTGCTGAGGTGTGAATAAGGATGATTCTCTGATAACCTCCTGGCTCTTTTTGGAGACTCATAGCCATATAAACTCATTTGTCTTTTCGATTTCCCCCTTTCATTCAGGTCAAAAAGCATTTTTAACTCCTGGTATTATATGTAGACTGAGATATTCTGCTGGTCCAAGTTGATCCTTTTATTCAAGGTCATTTTCTAGTTACTGCTGGAGATTTGGACCTGAAGGGTATCGGGAATGAAAGAAAGAGAAAAGGGAGAGGAAACAACGAGAAAGAATGAGAGAGCTGGGATCAGGGGGTCTGTGAGTAATGACTCCTCAGACAACTTTATTGTTTACAAGGGGGTCTTATATACCCCAGTGTACGTGCCTATACACAGGTCCACAGTAGCTTACATGCCATTAATCATAAACATTAGCATTAACATAGCATATGTGACATTAAGGAGCAACACATATTAACTATCAGCATTACCTATAGTTTAAGGAATTTTAGCAAAAAATCTTATCTCAAGGTACAAAGTCTAAGTGTTCTATTCATTACAAAAGGTATAAGCTCATCTCTTCATTCAGCTTTAACAGCTTCAGCCCATTTGCCGGCAACTCCCAATCACCACATTCCTTAGGTTGCAAGCGTAGTCATGGAGACAGCACTAGCATGAAGACAGCACATCTCTCCTTGAGAGGCCACTGTGCCTCAGTTTCCAACAAGTTACATCATCAGCTGGTACTTGGTAGTAATACCTTGGTGCCAGGGAGGCTCATCCCCGAGAGTCATGTTCCATGCTGGGGGGGAAGGCAATGCATTTACATGCTGAGTTTGGCTTCGAGACTGGCCACATTTGAGCAACACGGAGGCTCTCAGGAGGTAACTCTTAGGCACCCTGCAGCTCTAGGTCTTGTTCTTATTTCAGGTGCACAGGCTCATAAGCATAGTGATTAGTATCAAGGGCTCATTGTTGGACCTTTCTTCTTTTTTGGTCTTTGCCATTGGACTTGGGGGATTGTTGTTGTTCCTTTAGGGACTGTGATAGAGCTCCCCTGGCTAGGAACTCAGCACTTCCTCAGTTGTTGTTTTTAATTGTAACTACTATGAAAATATCCAAACATTTTTATGTACCCTAGATATATGCCCTGTAGGACTCCCTGCCAACCATGAGCACTCACACACTCCCTAGAAGCCTGTCCTGTGTCAGATTATCCCCTTTAAGCATCTTAAACAGGTAACCTTCCTTATTATATTTTTCAAAAAGTTTTCTCAGCATTATACTCTCAACCAAATATTTGACAATCTCCTATGTTCATATGGTCCCCCATCCTCCCCCCAATTTCTTGGGCAATATTACCCATCCTCCTGTCCCTAGCCCCCCTCAAGCCCACAAAGCCCTACCCAAAGTTTACCCTATGCCCCCATTTTATCCCTTCCCTGTACAAATACTTACTTCCAGCTTATCAGAGATTTCACTCATGTAGGTGTCAGCTTACATCCTTCCTTTACCCCCCAATTTCCTTTAAGCCTATCATCCAGTCTCTAGCTCTCTGAGGCAGCTTGGTTTACTTATTTCATATCATTGAGGTCATGTAGTATTTGTCCTTCAATGCCTGGGTTGCTTCATGTGTTTGTAGTATATTCGTTCTTAAAGCTGAGTAGTATTCCATTGTATGTATATACCACATTTTATTTATCCATTCATCTGTTGATGGGCATTTGGGTTGATTCCAACTTTTAGCAATAGTGAACAATGCTGCTATGAACATTGGTGTGCATATATCGGTTTGTGTCCTTGTTTTCAGTTCTACTGGGTATATGCCCAGCAGTGGAATTGCTGGGTCATATGGCAAATCTATAGCTAGTTTTTTGAGAAACCGCCAAATGTCCTCCAGAATGACTGGATCCTTCTGCATTCCCACCAGCAGTGGATGAGTGTTCTCATTCCTCCACATCCTTTCCAGCATTTGTAGTCTTCTGTTTTTTTCGTAGCTGCCGATCTTATGAAAGTAAGATGATATCTCATTGAAGCTTTAATTTGCATTTCTGTAATAGCTAGAGATTTTGAGCATTTTTTCATGTGCTTTTTAGCCATTTGTATTTCTTCTTTGGAGAAGTGTCTGTTTAAATCTTTTCCCCATTTTTAAAATGGGTTGTCTTTTTTATTTTCAAGATATAGGAGTTCTTTATATATGCAGGTTATAGGTCTCCTATCAGATACATGGTTACCAAATATTTTCTCCCATTGTGTAGGCTCTCTTTTCACTTTCTTGACAGACTCCTCTGAGGAGCAGAAGGCTTTAATTCTGAGGAAGTCCCATTTATCTATTTGTTCTTTTGCTGCTCATGCTTTTGGTGTGAAGTTCATGAAGCGATTTCCTATTAAAAGGTCCTGTAGATTCTTCCCTACACTGCTTTCCAAAGTCTTTCTAGTCTTGGCTCTTATATTTAGGTCTTTGATCCATCCTGAGTTGATTTTTGTCTGAAATTAATTTAGCTACTCCTGCCTTTTTTTGGTTATTGTTTGCTCGTAAGATTGTTTTCCAGCCATGCACTTTCAGCCTCCTTGAATCCCTGGGTAAGATGTGTTTCTTGTAGACAGCATATATATGGGTCATATTTCCTTATCCAGTCTTCCAGTCTGAATCTTTTGACAGGTGAGTTTAATCCATTGACATTCAGTGTTATTACTTTCAAGGAATTATTTATGTTAGCAATATTTTGTTTAGACTTGTGTTTGTCATATTTTGTTTTTTCCTTCTCTTTTTGTCTTTTTTGTTGCTCTTACACTCTCCTCCAACTCTGCCTCTCCTGTTTTTTTTTTTCTTCCTGCAGAACTCCCTTTACTATTTCTTGAAGGGCAGGGTTCTTGTTGGCATACTCTTTCAATTTCTGTTTATCTGTGAATATTTTGAACTCTCCATCATTTTTGAATGCTAGTTTAGCCAGGTAGAGTATTCTCAGTTGGAAATTTTTTTCTTTTAGTACCTTGACCATATCATACCACTGCCTTCTTGCCTCTGTGGTATCAGATGAGAAATCAGCACTTAATCTTATGGAGCTTCCCTTGTATGTGATGGTTCTCTTTTCTCTTGCTGCTTTTAGAATTTTCTCTTTGTCATGAGCATTGGATAATTTGACAAGTATATGTCTTGGGGTAGACCTGTTTGATTTATGGTATTTGGGGTGTGTTGTGCTTCCTTGATGTGTACATCCAACTCCCTCCGTAGATTTGGGAAGTTTTCAGCCATTATTTCCTCCAACACCCCTTTTGTCCACCTTCCCTTCTCTTCTCATTCTGGGATGCCTATAATACGTATGTTTGTGCATTTTGCATCGTCATTCAGGTCCCTCAGTCCCAGCTGGATTTTTTCTATCTTTTCATTGATCAGTTCTACTATCTGTTTGATTTCAGATGTACTGTCTTCCACATCACTAATTCTTTCCTCTGCCACTTCTAATCTGCTGCTATTTGCTGAGAGTGTATTTTTGATTTCTTGAACTGTGGTGTTCATCACCATCATATTTGTTATCTTTTTGTGTATGACTGCAGTTTCTTCTGTATTCTCTCCAAGTGTTTTCTTCATATTTTTAATCTCTTCCTTTACTTCATTAAGTTGGTCTCTAATATATGTTTTGCAATCTTTAATTACTTATCGGATGTTCTGCTCCTCTTCCTGGTTTTTACTTTGTTCATTGGATTTGGCCATGTTTTCCTGATTATTGGTTTGGTTTGTAGTTTTTTGTTGCTGTCTGGTCATCATTTTATCTTGATGGATTTAATCAGTTCCTTAGCTTCTTTGTCTAGTCTTGGGGATTAATTAGTTGTTCGTGCATAAGTGTTATATCTTCTTTTTGTCACTTTGTTCTTCTTACTCTATTGTCTTGTTGCTGGCTAAGTTCACTTTGAAGGAAAAATTAGGGCCAGGGAAAGCAAAATGAGTAAGAAAAGAAAATGTATAAAGTATTATTGGTAATAAATATTAATAGAGCAACAATGTGAGATCTAGGAGAATGGATATTAGACTCATGTAAGTTGTGTAGAGTTGTAGCAGTAAGTAGAGTACCTATAATGAGTCAGTCAACTGAATATGGGGAGGAATATAGTATGAATTAAAAGGCCAGTGTTTTCATGAGAGAGGGAAAGAGAAAAGAAAGACAATAATATCAAGCGTGGATAAAAGACAGAAAACAGGACGAAGGTATTAGAAATAAAAAGTCAGACAATTTGGGGCCAAAGAAAGGGAGGTGGAATGTAAGAGAAACAGTATATGATGGAGGATAGAAAGACATAGGGGAAAGGGGATAGTGTAGGTGGCCAAAATTAATACACACAGAAAAGAGGTAATGGAGGAAGAGGAAACACAGCAAATGTGAAGCGATCCCTGCAGCCCCTATTATATAAAGATAATAAAATTAAAAAGAAGAAAAAGAGAGAAAAAAAGGAGGGGGCAAAGAAAAGGGGGGAGGGAAAAGCAAGAAAAAGAAAAAGAGAAAAAATATAAATAAATGTAAAATGTAAAAGGACCTTAGGGGATAAAACAGGAGAAAAGACTAGGAGACAATGCAATAGTAGCAACCATGACAAAAAAAAAGAACCAACGTTTCAGACTAGGAATTCTCTTTGCAGTTAAATAAAATGCTTAGGGATCTGACATTCCCCTGTTCTCCCTTCCTCATTTATCTCTCTCCCAGGGCAGCAGGAAAGCTGCCTGAGAGGTCCGGTAGGAGATTCAAGTGGGTCCTTGTTGAACCAACTCAACACAGAAGACAATGACTCTTTATTTCCAGCATGAGAGCACCTACATCTCACAAAAATCCCAAATATGCTATTGGAAGCTTGGATAGCATGTCCTACAGTCCCTCTCCCTTAGGTGTGCTAGGGGAGGACTAATTGATTTTCTGACTCCACCTTCTTCCAGACAAAGTTTCCTATCCCAGGACATTTAGGTAAATTGGGCTTTCTTAGCAGATTTGCCTCTCTTTTCTTCCTAGACTCTCCCCAAGTCAGCTGGTACACTCCTCCAAGCTCAAGGAGAAGAAAAAAAAAAAAAAGCAAAAAACAAAACCCGCAAAGGGCTAGGGTAATCAAGGACCTCAGAGAGACCTCAGGGCATGGCAGATTTGGGAATGGGAAGTCCATGATATTGCAGACTCAATGTATGTGAGTCTCTGGAGCATGGACTACCAGGGTTTAGGGGATACAGACAGGGTTTAGGGGGAACCATGCATCCAGTAAACATGGGATTTGGGAAAACCACAGCACAACTAAGATTTCAGGGATCGCAGTGGCTGGGCTGCCAGCCCTAGGGGGAGGGGTCCTGCTCACAACTTCTGACCTCTGTGTCAGAAACCCAAAATTCCACCTGTCATAAGAATCTCTTCTGTCACTGTCTCACCAAATCGGCATCCAGACACCTCCTGCCCTGCAAGCCCCTGAAACAACCCGCTTAGGGTTTGGGAACACCATAGCACAACAAAGATTTCAGGGATCACCGCAGCTGGACTGCCAGCCCGAGGGGGAAGAGTTCCACCTACAACCTCACCAACTTTTTAATTGGGTTGTTTTACTCTTTGTTGATGAGTTGTAGGGTTTCTTTATATATTCTGGATATTAAACTCTTATCAGATGTGTGGTTTCCAAATACTTTCTCCCATTCTGTAGGTTGTCTTTTCATTTTAATGATGATGGGCACACTTTAAAAAATTTTTTTTAAGATTTATTTTTATTTATTTATTTCTCTCCCCTCCCCCCACCCCAGTTGTCTGTTCTCTGTGTCTATTTGCTGCGTGTTCTTTGTGCGCTTCTGTTATCAGTGGCACAAGAATCTGTGTTTCTTTTTTTGTTGTGTCATCTTGTTGTGTCAGCTCTCCATGTGTTCGGCGCCATTCCTGGGCAGGCTGCACTTTCTTTCACACTGGGCGGCTCTCCTTACGGGGTGCACTCCTTGCGCGTGGGGCTTCCCTACGCGGGGGACACCCCTGCGTGGCAGGGCACTCCTTGTGCACATCAGCACTGTGTGTGGGCCAGCTGCACATGGGTCAAGGAGGCCCGGGGTTTGAACCTTGGACCTCCCATGTGGTAGATGGACGCCCTAACCTCTGGGCCAGGTCCGCTTCCCCCACACTTTTAAATTTTGATAAGATCTCATTTACTATTTTTTCTTTTTTTGCTTATGCTTTTGGTGTAAAGTAAAAAAAAAATTTTTTTCTGACATGAGGTCCTGGAGATGCTTCCCTATGTTTTTTTCCCTAAGAGTTTTGAAGTTTGGTTTTTATATTTAGGTCTTTGATCCATTATGTATAAATTTTAGTATATGTGTGAGGTAGGGATCCACACCTACTTTTTTGCATACGGATTTCTACTTTTCTTTTCTTATTGAATGGATTTGGCAACCTTGTCAAAAATCACTTGGCCATAGATGTGAGGGCTTATTTCTGATGTCTACATTTGATTCTGTTGGTCTGTACATCTTATCTTGTGGCAAGAACTATGCTTTGTTTTGATTACTGTAGTTTTGTAATATGTTTGAAAATTGGGTAGTGTGAGTCCTCCAACTTTGTGTTCATTGTCTTCAAAATGTTTTTGACTATTCAAAGTCCCTTACCCTTCTGTATAAAATGGGTGATTGACTTTTCCATTTCTGGAAAGGAAAGGCTTTTGGTAACTTGATTGGGATTATGTTGAATCTTTATATTGCTTTGGGTATAATTGGCATCTTAACAATATTTATTCTTCCAGTCCATGAACATGGAATGTGCTTCCATTTAGATCTTCTTTGATTTCTTTAGCAATGTTTTATAATTTTCTTTGTATAAGTCCTTTTTTTCTTTGGTTAATTTTATTTTAAAATATGTGATTCTTTTAGTTGCTATTATAAATTGATTTTTCCTTGATTTCCTTCTTAGTGTTTGGAACTACTGAATTTTGCTTATTGACCTTGTACCCCACCACTCTGCTGAATTCATTTATTAGCTTGAGTATCTTTTTTGTGGATTTTTCAGGATTTTCTGTATATAGGATCATGTCAGCTGCAAAGAGGGAAATTTTTATTTCTTCCTTTCCTATTTGGATATATTTTATTTCTTTTTCTTGCCTAATTTCTCTGGATAGAACTTCTAGTACCTTGTTGAATAACACTGGTGACGGTGGGTATCCTTGTCTTTTTTCCTGACTTTAGGGAGAAGGCTTTCAGTCTTATACCAGGAGTGTAATGTTATCTGTGGATTTTTCATATATGCCCTTTACCATGGTTGAGGGAATTTCTTTCTGTTCCTAAAGTGTTTTATATCAAGAAGGGGTGCTGGATTTTGTAAAATGCATGTTCTGTGTCAATTCAGATGATCATGTGGAATTTTTTGTTGTTCCTTTGTTCTATTAATGTGAAATATTGCCTTAATAGATTTTCTTATATTATACCAACTTTGTGTACCTGTTGGATTTGGTTTGCTAGTAAGTTGTTGAAGATTTTTGCATCTGTCATCATAAGGGATATCAGTGTATAATTTTCTTGTGGTATCCTTATCTCGCTTTGGTATTAGGATAATTTTTTTTTTTGAAAGCTTAGGAAGAGCATTTATTTTATTTATTTTTGTATTTTTTTTAAATTTACATTAAAAAAATATGAGGTCCCTAATTTTGGCACCATAGAAGGAGTTATGTAGTATTCCCTCCTCTTCAAATGTTTTGGAGGAGTGTGCGCAGGATTGGTGTTAATTCTTCTTGGATTGTTTGTTAAAATTCACTTATGACACTATCTGGCCCTAGGCTTTTCTCTATTGGGAGGTTTTGGGTTACTGATTCAATTGCTTTACGTATTATTGGTTTGTTGAGATCATTTCTTTCTTCTTGAGTCAGTGTAGGTAGCTTGTGTCTCTAGGAATTTGTCCATTTCATCTAGGTTATCTAATTTGTTGGCTTACACTTTTTATAGCATCCTCTGATAATCCTTTTTATTTCTGTGGGGTAGGTAGTACTGCCCTCGCTTTCATTTCTGATCTGAGTTATTTGTATCCTTTCTCTATTTTTGTCTAGCTAAAGTTTTATTGATTTTGTTGATCTTTTCAAAGAACCAACTTTTGGGTTCCTTAATTCACTCTACTGTTTTTTAAATCTCTATTTCATTTATCTCTGCTTTAATCTTTGTTTTATTCCTTCTTCTCACTTTGGACTTAGTTTACTCTTCTTTTCTAGATCCTCTAATTATAAGATTAGGTCTCTGACTTGAGATCCTTCTCTTTTCATGTTAGCATTTAGAGCCAAAAATTTCACTCTCAGCATTGCCTTTGCTGCATTCCATAAGTTTTGAAATACTGTGTTTTCCTTTTCCTTTGCCTCAGCGTATTTCCTAATTTCCTTTGTGATTTCTTCTTTGACCAATTCATTGTGAATGTGTTGTTTAATTTCCACATATTTGTGAATTTCCAGTTCTTCCTCTGTTATTGATATCTAATTTCACACTACTGCGGTTGGAGAAGATACACTGTATGATTTCTCTCTCTCATTCTCTCACTCTCTCACTTTCTCACTCTCGGTCTAGGGGTAGGGTTCTTTTCTTCCAAACCAAATCTTATAAATAAAGGCATGACTATCTTTAGGATATGAATGGGGAGAGACTTCCTTTACATATTTTCAGATAAGCTTAGAGCACTAAGGAAGAAAAGAACATAACAAGGTATTTCTTTTAGATTCTCACATTTACTTTGGGAATATATATCTTCTATTGCCTACTCCTTCAGATATTTCCAGGTCCACAACTTCAAGTATACCCTTGTCTTAGTTTGTCATTTACTAAAACAAAATACCATACAATAGGTTGGCTTAAACTGTGGTATTCTGTGGCTGGCTGCCAAAGATTCTTGCTTTGGTGACTTTTCTGTCACATGGCAGTGCACATGGTGGTGTCTTCTCCTTTCTCTTCTGGGCTTTGCTGGCTTCCAGTCTCTGTTCCTCTTGTGGCACTCTCTATGTCTGAAATTTACTCTGCTCATAAAGGACTCCAGTTATCTGAGTTAAAGTACAGCCCTTTTCAACTGGTCATACCCCAACCAAAAACAACATCCTCAAAATGGGTTCACACTTGAAGGAAAGGACCAAGACCAAGACCATTTTCTTTTTCTGGGGTACACTAGGTGGATTCAAACTTAAGGAATAGACAGCTTAACACTTTCAAAAATAAAATGTAAAATATGCAATAGAAGATTGCAAGTCAAAGAAAGTCCTCAATATGCTCAAGAAGATGAGAAGAGGAAGGAAAACACAGAAAATACTAAAGGATATCATGAAAACAATGAATGAACAATATAAGAATCTTAATAAAGAGATAGATATTTTAAAAGGAACAACACAGAAAAACTGGAGTTCAATCTTTCACAACCCTAAACACATCATTTTCTAATTGAAATTAACTAAGGTATATATAACTCTATTAGGTATTTTACCTTCAAATCAACTTCTAACATTTGGTTTTCTTGGATCAAAAAATACTGTGTTCAAATTAGTAAAAATTATTTTAAATATATTATTATTTTATTTTTCCCTCCTTTCTTTCTCTCAGATCTTGCACTTTTAATGCGAGTAAGCAGAGTAAATTGTGACAGTTTCTGTCAACAGCTATTTATTCTAGTTTGTAAGTGAGAAATGAGGGAAAACTCTCATGGAAAAAGAGTTGGTTTTGCCTTCTGAGTGGGATTTGTAAAAATCTACTTCCTGGTATGATAGCTCATTCAAGTGTGTACTTTTCCCCAGGATTCACAAAATAGTCTATTTCAGTTGTGGTTAGAGTAGTTATGGTAGCAACAGTGAATGCAAATGGAGAAATGTGCAATTGAGTATCCTGGCACTGAATGACTATTGGATGTCCTGCTCTGTTCATTGCAATACTATCCCCAAAGAAATTCTTCATGTAAACAACAATAACAAAAATGTGTTGGGGTTTTCTGTGATGAAATACTGGTAAATTGAGAAAATGATGAATGCTGTATACCCCTCATGGAAGGACTTTCATATTAAAGTCTCTGAGAAACTTAATAAACCTAGTGATTGTAGACCATTTATTGTGTACTAGGTGTTCTGCAACATTTTGTTTTACCCAAAGTTTCCCAAATGTATTTGATTATAGGACTTGTTTATCTAAAGTGTATTAGGATTCTGCAGGCTAATTTCCTGCAGAATATTATTTTTGGAAAATGTAGATTTAAGCACACATGCCTGACTAATTTACTAATTATATATGATGTTACTTATACTGTGATTTAATTAATTTCATGTAATGTTTTTTGCTCTACAAGGTTCAATTAGAGCATTACTGCATTGGCGTTCTGTTGAAAATCTCATACAGCCACTGGTCAGATGTAACATATACTTGGGGTGAAACCTTATTTCTGCAGCTGACTTGTATGTCCGCAGGCAAAATATTTTATTGCACATCTATTTATTGATATTTATTGAAATTTAATTCATTCACTTAACAAATATTTATTGTGCATATCCTATGTGCTTGACAGTAGGGATCAACATAAATGAAAAAGATTCCTGTCTTTCAGGACCTTGTCATTCTAATAAGGGAGAAGATGGGAAAGAAAATTAACTGAAGTATAGGGGTAAAGTGTGTAATAAGTTTACATACCTAGAATGATCTCATCAGTGAGGAGGGGATTGATTCTGCTTAGAGGGAGTCAAGAGGGCCTTGCAGAGAGGCAGATGCATGTTTGAATTTCTGACCCACCCAGTAGTCAACTGAATAACCTCAGACAATTTTCTGAGGCCTGGAAAGTTCTTGTGCAAAACTGTGTCATAATTTAGATTTGAGACAGGGATTAAATGACCAATTTAAGGGGCCACACAGGTTAATTCTCTGAGACAGTTAAAGTGAGTCCTGAGGGAAGTTCTGTAATTTGATGAGGCATAGTGCATTCTAGGTGTGGGAAACATGGGCAGAGTTACAGGATGGGTGCAGGATTAGGTTTTCCTGGTCCTCTGTGAGATCTGGGTGCCTGGCTCACAGGAAATATGTGGGAGGGGCCGGAGGTTCAGGAAATTACGTTGGCTCCTGTTTGTCTTTTTATGGATTCTGGACTTTGGCCTAGAGACAGGCATTCACAAGTGGTTGAGGGGGTTAAATAAGTTGATACATATAATGGAAAATAACAGTAATGGTAATTATATTGTAACGTATAACAATATTTGTAATAATAGCTACTCTTTGTTATATATCAGAAACAGTTGTAAATGCTTTACTTTGTGTGTTCACCCAAATTCATTTAATCATGACAACAAACTTGTGAAATAGATATTTCATTTCTTCCAAGCCCTGCCCCCCACCTTTTTTTTTTTTTTTTAAACAGATGAGTAAACTGAAACTGAGGCATAGGCATAGTCCACCATCATACAGAGATCAAAAGCAGAACTGGGATTTGCAACCAGGTGGTCTTTATCTGGGTCCACATTTTTAACCCATATGGTATACTGCTTTTTTGGAATACACTACAGTATATCCTTATGTGTTAATCTCTTTCCTGGAGTGTCTGTGCTCTCCTAATACTTTCAGAATTCCTACGCTGACAGAAACCCTGTACAAATTAGCATTGAGGATAGGTAAACAGATTTTTAAAAAGATTGCCTCTTAAAGGCTCAGGTGTATTGTTTTGTGTGTCATCTTAATTGCTTAATGATCTCTGTGCTAGTTTTATTCTGATTTCGTATATTTTTCTGAAAGATAAGAGAATAGCGGTTAGACTTCAGGATACTTCTGTAGTTATATCGAAATGAACAATAATAAATTGGTTAGCTGATGTTTTTTGCAGTGCCTAGAATATCATTGGTGCATGATACATGCAGTATAATTTCATTATTTAACATATATTAGAAAAATTTGACACTTTTTCAATCATAGAAATACTTAGTTTAGAATAGAGGCCCATTTCTTCCTTCCCAAGAGGAGAATAAACTCAAGGACAAGAGCTACGAATTTTCTCATGATTCCTAACAAAGCTCTGGAATACTGGAATATTTGTGGATTGAGTAACTCATCAAGTTAGAGTCTGACATTAGTATTTCATTTCTGTAGCTGAAACACAGCTCTAATCAGATCTGTAAAAGATTATTCTGTATGTAAAAGGACAGAGAGCATTTTGTCCCCATTAGGCTTAGTTGATGAGTCACATTTCTTGTGGGCAGTATTTGTTAGATTTACTTAGCAGCCCCCAAGTGGTAGTGGTAAGGCAGAAATGAATAAGATTATTAAGAGAAGAGATAAAATTTTGAGAACAGCTTAAACTTAGATCAATTGTAGTGTTTGATGGGATCTATGACTTGAGGGGGCTTCTCTGACAAAAAGTGTTTTATGAGGAGGAGAGAAATTCATCCCCCACCCCCAAAACTGTAGAATCAAGGTCAGAGAGAATATTAAGAAATAGAGGGTGACTGACAGTTTCTAAAGTTCAGTATGGTAAGAATTAAAGTGTTAGGGTATAATTGGAAGTTGGGAAAACTGATTTCACAATACATTGTTCTGTCCCCTTACGTGACCTCATCAACTACTCTGAGTGTTTTTCCTTCCCCTGACCTTCACTGTTGTCCTTTTTCTATAAACTTTGTATTATCCTATGCCAGATGAACTGGGATTTATTTGCTCTCTGACCAAATATTGAAGTCAAGAAACTATAGTGATGTACATTTGTATTCTTTCTTTAAAAATGAAAACTACCTTAGTTAGATTTGCTTATTAAAAAATGGAAATGTTTAATCTAGGTTCTGCTAATTTAATGCAGATTGTTATCTTTGATGTTAAATGAATCAGTTTCCCTCCCAGTAATTGGGTCTTTGTTTTAATTTTTCTGGTGGGAGGTGATTAGGGTAGGGGATTGCTCTGGCTCATCAGTCCTCTCTAAGAAATGAAGTGATAATTTTACAGTTTTATCTGGTAGGGCTCTGTGAAGATCCACTGGGATTGATGTTAGTGAGAATCAGTTTTCAGAGGTGTACAGGCAATCCTTTCAGTAAATATTCTTCCAGAGAACAGTGAATTAGAGAATTTTAGCAGGAAATGGTTTGTTTTAATGTACCCTTTTGTGTTATCCTGTCTCACTTCCATTTTTGTAATACAGGAATTAAAAAATTAAATTCCTTCTCCATCTAAGACTTTCACACATAATAAATTAAAAATTTTATTTCTGTGACCTACGTGTTCATCCCCAGCTCCTGATGAAAATTTTAAAGAAATTATTGATAGAACTGGGCTTTAAGAATTCACTTCTGGGAAGCGGACTTGGCCCAGTAGATAGGGTGTCCGCCTACCACATGGGAGGTCCGCGGTTCAAACCCTGGGCCTCCTTGACCCGTGTGGAGCTGGCCCATGTGCAGTACTGATGCACACAAGGAGTGCCGTGCCACGCAGGGGTGTCCCCCACGTAGGGGAGCCCCATGCACAAGGAGTGCGCACCATAAGGAGAAACACCCAGCGCGAAAGAAAGTGCAGCCTGCCTAAGAATGGCACCACCCACATGGAAAGCTGACACAATAAGATGATGCAACAAAAAGAAACACAGATTCCTGTGCTGCTGACAACAATAGAAGCGAACAAAGAAGACGACGCAGCAAATAAACACAGAGAACAGACAACTGGTGTGGGGGGGAAAGGGAGAGAAATAAAAAAATAAATCTTTATTTAAAAAAAGAATTCACTTCTAATAATTTTATTGTATACTTTCAAGTTTAAAAATCAAGTTTGTGTATGTTACTCCATTTGATTGTCTTAAAAATATTGTAGATGCTCATCACATGACTGACACCTGCTAGAACTAGAACTTACGTCTTTCAACTTCTCATTTCAATATTATTATATTTTCACTTCAGATGAGGGCAGTGGATTTTCCTCAGCTTAAACACAATAATAATCTTCTAGCTGCATGGGACTGGGGAGCCTATTAGATAGTCATGAGCTATAGCTCTGCCATTAGTGACTGCAGAAATGTTAAATTAACTTGCCCAACATATACAAATGATGAAAAATCTAGGTCCCTCTGTTGGAAGGGTTTGGACCAGATAACCTCAAAAGTCACTAATGGTCATTCTGACAATTTTAATGTTAAGATTAAATATCACAGATTTATTCATTCTATAATCAAATCATGCTCCGCATGCATCCCTCACACCCTTTAACTTGTGAATTAGAGTTCTAATATATCTTCCTAATGCTCATGAATATTTATCACTGATAGAAATATTGCATTGTCTGCTACTATTAGAATTTGAACAGTGTTACCTTCCATTATTCTCTTCAGCCTTAAATTGAATATGGCAGACAGTTGACGTACTCATGACCAGCCTTCATTGCTGCCTTGTATATTTTGACAAGAAAAACACCCTCTTATGACAAATAATAAAAATCTTCCCAATAAAAGGGAACAAGGATTCCCTTCAGCCAAAGGGAAAAAAATAAAACAAAACAGACTTAATATGAATCAGAGAACCATAGCAGGAAATGTTTAATGGACTTTTTTTGTGTGTTCTTGCTCATTTACAGTTTTGTAAAATGAGAAATAAAAATTATTTTTTCTTTTCTGCCCAAGGATTTCACAAGTAAGAACTTAAAAAGACAGTGCTTAAATGTTCTCATCACTGGCACTGAGGCAGGAAGAAGAGGAGCTGAGATTTGCTAGGTTCAGTATGATGTTCAATTTCTCTTACATGCTGATTCTTGCTTTCTTAGAGACCTGGAAGACAAAGTTAATTTTTTGATAATGATGCTTTATTAGTGAAGTGAGTGAGAAAGGTAAAAGTTATCATCACTTTTGAGGTCCACACACTATGCTTTATTTTCCCTGGTTTGTACTGTCCATAAGAGCAGTGAAACGTAGGAATAGCTGCCAGAGTGTGCTTCTTATGTGGTCAACAGTACAATGCCTGCAACTTTAACCTTATTTTACTTATATAAACAAGACTACTCAACTGAAGAAAAATAGACATATTGACACTTCTGGATCCTGGAATTTATTCAGTCATTTTCCTTTTAATATACATAGCTGATGAATGTTGAACTCTTGGGATGGCAAGTAAGAATGATTCTACCAAAGGACTTAAATTTCGTAAGATGAAAACTGATCTATTTTGAGGTAGATAAGTCTCTAAACTATAAGTTCCATGAGAGTAAAGATGGTTTCTATCTTATTATCAAAATATCCCCAGTGTAGGGTTTGTTTGCCTCTATATGGTAGATACTCAAGAAATACTTGTTGAATGTGTTGAGGGAGTAAATCTAATATAGTGGTTTGCAATATGTGGGTCCCAGATGTTTACCTACAATAAGATTGCCTAGGCTCACTATGTCATTTACATCTTATTAAACAAGTAGAATTAAACTTCTTTTATTTCTACTTATTGTTGCTATTTATAAAGCAAATGTTAGTAATAAATAACTTAATAAAAATAGCAAAAGTGAATGAATTATGAATAAATGTAATTGATAGCCCATAGTCTTTGAAAGCACGAAGTATTTGGAGGAAGAAAAGCAAAACTAAGAGGCCCTTGTAGTGAAATGATTAAAAATAGATGTTTTTTATTGTTAGGCATAACTCAGAGATGATAATTAGCATGTAAATGATTCAATTCAATAACCATTTATTTTTTTATCTTTTTAAAGATTTATTTATTTTTATTTATTTCTCTCCCCTTTCCTCCCACCCCAGTTGTCTGTTCTCTGTGTCTATTCACTGCGTGTTCTTTTTTTGTCCACTTTTGTTGTTGTCAGTGGCAGGGGAATCCGTGTTTCTTTTCTTTGCTGTCATCTTGTTGTGTCAACTCTCTGTGTGTGCGGTGCCATTCTTGGGCAGACTGCACTTTCTTTCACGCTGGGTGGCTCTCCTTATGGGGCACACTCCTTGCGCGTGGGGCTCCCCTATGCGGGGACACCCCTGCGTGGCAGGGCATTCCTTGCGCGCATCAGCACTGCACATGGGCCAGCTCCACACGGGTCAAGAAGGCTCCGGGTTTGATCCGCGGACCTCCCATGTGGTAGACTGGCACCCTAACCACTGGGCCAAGTCCGCTTCCTCAAAAACCATTTATTATGGTACTTTGTGCTGGGTGGTTGCATGATTGTAGTAATGCCTTGAATTTTCATATCATTTTTTACTCTCAGTGTGGTTTCACTTTCTGTCATTGAATCCTCAAAGGCAATCTTATGAGGGACAAAGAGAAACTGGTGTTCTTGGAAAGTGAGTGAATGCATAGAGGGTTTAAGTAAGATCTCAAGCTATTTGCTAGTTGGTAACAGACTAATACAAATGCTTGTTTTTTCATATCCAATTCTTCACCACCTGCGTATTTGAACCCTTACAAATTCACTAGTAGCAGACATAGGTGTCAGAAAAGAAGAGGCTGAAAAAAACCACAGTGAGAGCAGCACATGACAGTTAGTTTAGACTTCAAGAGGTTGACTTTTTAAACAGCACTGTTCCACTGGGCTTTTAGGTAAAATATTGTGAAATTCCAGATTTAGCCTATTGTTGTTAAGTGATGTGTGAATTTAAGCTTTCTGTTCTCATATCAGAAACACGGAGTTTCCTTATCTTTAATGAATTCAATTACTCTAGGAGTTCTAGGTTCTTAAAGAAGAAAAAATAATATTTTAGAAATGACTACTTATTCAAATGAAATATGACCAACTCATAGGACTGCTGTTTACAACTATCATCCTACAAGTTGTGAAACAGAGGACACTAAAAGACATTTGAATGAAAAGGGTGTGGTCCCTAAAATAAGAAAGTTTATAATCCAATTAAGTACCAAGGACTGAGAAAGCAGAATTGAAAAGAAAGTGAATGAAGCCATGATTGAAGATATCAGAAAAGAAAAGTGGGTCATTTTGGTGTCTGCCAAAAGAGATCTGTAGTCCTGTGTTGACATAACATTATAGAGTAAATTGTGTTAAATGAGAAAGGGTGGCTCTTCTCTTCCATTGACATGGTTCAAGAGCTTGCTTCTATATCCATTTAAGTAATTTTGACTACGTAATTATTCTGAAGAGATATAAAATCATCAAGGCAGTGTCAGAGTTCTTATTGACAGGTATATTCCAGATCTCCAAATTACATTATTAATAATTGTAGCTAGTGTTAATTGTATATTTATACCAGGCACATTGCTAGATTATCTCATTTATTCCCACAACACTTTTTGAGCTAGGTATCATTTCTGTCCTCCTTTTACAGGAAAGGAATTGAAATGTATGAAGGTTAATAACTTGCTAAAATGTTTTTTGAATGTGTATTTTAGTTATGGTACATTAAAAATTCCATAAGAAATCTGAGGATGTGAAATGGTTATTGTTTTATAATGTACATGAACATTGCTTAATAGTTCAAGACAGGAAATGAAGAATGAAATCAAGTATAGTAATGAATTCAGTTGCATTTGCTGTCCTTTTTGCATTAGTTATAGTAATTGTCTGAATTGACCTTTCTTTGGGCCATTAGCTTTGGAATCAGATCCAAATTTGAATATCTGCTTTGACACTTGTTAACTGGATATCTTTAATCAGTTACTTAAATGCACTGTGCCTCAGTTTCCTCATCTGTTAAGTAGGGTTAATGCTTTCTCCCTTCACAGGTCTATTATAAATATTTATAAAGTATCAAGTATAGCACAACATTCAGTGGATTAACTGTCAATCTTCTCTCCCACTTTTCCTTCTGGCCTTAGACAAGGAAACACCTTTCAAAGAGTTGGGGATATTTGTCATGATTTTAACAGGGAAGACAACTCTGAAAAGGCATCATTGTACTCAGAAGACTGGTTTCTGCTCTTTTCTAGAGTCTCTTATAATGACTTATAAAATATTACTGCTTATTAAATTATTAATTGAGTTAAAGGTTATATTTCAGACTTTGGACTAACCTATCTTCCAAGATAACTTTATTTTATCAGAAAGTAAATAGTTTTAGCTTTAAAGATCATGTGATCTGTATCCCAAGTCTTCAACTCTGCCATTGTGGTACAAATAGGCAATACATTAACAATGATTATGGCTATGTTTCATTTCAATAAAGCTTTATTTACAAAAGCACACAGTGGGCTGGATTTGGCCTGTGAGCTATAGTTTATTAAATCCCAATTCAGTGTAATGTTGGCTTATGGTTTATGATATTAGTTGTCATGTTAGGGAAATATTATCTGATTCCAACTTTGTAAAAGACCCATCAACTATTGAAAGTAAAATAAAAATTCTTCCATTATTGTGTTCTCTACTATTCAGGTACTCATAAAAATAACAGGTGGTAAGCATTTGCTATATGCAAGGCACTGGGCTAATGATTCATACCATACTTTATTTGCTCAGTATAACCTTATCAGGTAGTTACTGTGATTATTATCTCACTTTTAAGAAGCAGGAACCAAGCTTTAGGGAGGGGAAGTAATTAACTCAAAGTTGCGGAATTACTAAGTGGCACAACCTGGTCCCAGGATGGTTTTGACCTTCTAGCTAGCAAGCAGTATTCTTTGCCTTACCTTTTCTTGTCTTCTGATATTTAAATAATTATGGAATGTTGAGAGTTAAACGTTCATTGTAAAGCATCTTAAGCTTTCCTGAGGAAAAACATTAATTCAGTGGATAAGTATGTAGATGAGTGTGGGTTTTAGCTTTAATTCCTTAATTAGTTTTTCAAAATTAGCCTGTTTTTATTTCTGGTGAAGTTTAAAAATGTATTCTGGAAGAGGAGTGTACCTAAATGTGAGGCTTTGCTGCTTTGCTCTCTGCTGGGAGATTTGTTTTTCATCGGGTAATTTGGAGGTTTTATTTTGTTTTTTTTTCTTTAATGTCACGATTAAAGGATTAAAAAGCCCTTGCACTAACACAAGAGCCACACACTTGGGGGGCATTGATTTGCATTTGTCTGAATGAATAATAACAGCAGAAGAATTGCCTTCTTTGCTGTAACTGTTGACTATCCTTCACATTGTCCATCCCTGCTGTCCCTGGGCACAGTTCTCAGAATTAGCAGCGAATGTGACATCAGTAATAAGAGGTAGGCTTTCGAGATGACTAGGTTGAGGTTAGGTTGTGAACATTAAAAAAGTGGGCTCATAGTTTTAGAGTTAAGATATACTTGTTTAGCTATTGCTCCTGAAATACTACCCTCCTGTTAGCCTCTAATACTTAGTTCTCACTCACAGGATCCAAAAAAATTTATTTGGACTTAGTATATGACAAATACAGTTAGCGGTCCGAAAAATAACGACCCTTGTTTTGTAGGAGCTCAGGGTCTCAAATCAATTGGTAAGTGGTTATAACTTAATTGCTTTAATGGAGATATTAACTAATGGGGTCGTTTTGAGTTAGGAACTGGAGATTTTGAGGTAGAGATGAGTTGGCCAAGGTCTCCAGAGAAAGAAGAACACAGCAAGGAAGAAGATGAAATATTTGGGGAATGATAGAGAGAGGTGAGGCAAAGGATGAGATGGGGGAAATTGGTTGAAGCCAGGTTGCCACATGCAAGCAGCGACAAGGGAGTCATTGGAAGGTTTTAATTAGAGTGTGACATGATCAGAGACTGGTGAGAGTGAGAAGGGAAGAAAATTGATGGAGACACAGTGGCAAATGGGCTGTGCATTTTTCTGCCTTCCAGCTTTCTCCTGTGCTTCTGGAGAGTATCTAGAAATGAAGAACCAGGTATGCAGTAAGTGTGGTGAAGGCACCTACTCCTTGGGCAGTGGCATCAAATTTGATGAATGGGATGAATTGCCGGCAGGCTTTTCCAACGTTGCGACCTTCATGGACACTGTGGTGGGCCCTTCTGACAGCAGGCCAGACGGCTGTAACAAGTAAGCAACCAAGAGAGCCTTGGATCTTGACTGACTGTTGAGCATAATCTTGGTGCTAACTGGTATTATAGACAAACTAACTGCAAGGAGTCATCTTGTCTTTTGGATAGTCACTACAAGTACTGGAGCTGAGTTTAAAATTAATAGTCTCAGAGTGTACCAGTCACTGTGTACAAAGATGCAATAAAGCTTTAGAAAAACAATTTACTAATGTATTTATAGCTACACTCACACCAGTGCTGTTTCTACAAATCCTTCTCTCATTTTTAGCAGATAATTTCAGATAACTTTTTTTTCTCTCTTCCTCTGATAGGAGTAGGAGGTAACCTACCTTTAAACACTTGATTATCTTGGGTAAGAAAGAGTGGGCCAAGCATGTAAGGTGGAATACACCTTTGCCCACTAATTTTGCCTCTTATAGCATATTATTATTAGCTTTGCCTGTAACAGCACTGGAGGAATGTTAAACTGTCTTAAAAATAAAATAAAATGAAAAAAACAGGGAGGGGATGTACCCCATCCTGCTCTCTGGTATTGATTAGGTAACATTTCCCTCCACATGGCTGAGTTTGGGAGAGTTAAACTTAGGCCTAAGGCTTCCTTCTGACTAGAGTGGCCACTTAGAAATCCAAAATTTTTACCATAAGCTCAGGAGAACAGGGCATTGTTTAGCAATGCTAAAAGGTGTGTTTTGTTTCTTTCCTCTCTCCATTCTCCTTTTCCCTCCCTCCTTTTCTTCTCTCTCTCTCTCTTACTTCTCCTTTGCTCTCTGCAGACTCATCCTGATTGCTCTTATTTTACTGCCCAGATAATAGACATTTCATTATATAGAATTGTAGCATTAGAGATCATTTAAAAAAATCATCATTCCTCTAATTTTGAATTTTTTAAAAGGTAAGAATTCCTTAAATGAAGAAGCTAGAAGGATCTTATGGGATCTCAGATCTTTCTTTTTTGATGAGCAGAGGATATTGACATGGCTTTTTTTTTTTTCCCTGCTGAGAATACTTTATTCATCAAAGAAATTGAATTAAAACCAGAATGTTTTTCAATGCAATATCTTCTAGCAGTATCTTCTCAATGTAAATTTTGGCTTTATATTGCTCTGATTATCTTCCTTCCTTCACTCCTTTCTTTCTTCCTCTCATCCAATCTTGTACATGTTTTTATTTCTTTTTAATCAGATGAAGATATATGTAGAGCTTTATAGGAAACAGCAAAACACTTTTCCAAAATCATTGTAACTATTTATGTACATTCTCACTGGTGGTGTATTATTCTGTTTATTTTATGTGTTTACCAACATTTGTATTGTCAGTTTTTCTAAAATTTTAGCCATTCTAGTGTGTATATAAAATTATATACCCTTGTAGTTTTAATTTGCATTTCTCTACTGTGTAATGTAGAACACTTATCATTTGCTCATTGGCCATCTGTATATCTTTTTGTAAGGTTTCTGTTCAGGTCTTTTGCCTATTTCCTATTTTTTTCTCATTTTATGACTGGGCTATAGGAGCTTTTTTTATATTCTGGATGCAAGTCTTTGTCATGTATATATTTATGTAGTATTTAACATATATTACATACACATACAGACATAATAGAGTGTTTCCTCCCACTCTGTGGTTTGCCTTTTCATTTTTAAAATGTATCCCTTGATAAGCAAAAGATTCGAGTTTGAAAAAATACAATATATCGTTTCCTATTTTTTTTTCTGTTATGGCTAGTGCTTTTTGTATCCTAAAATATCTTTGCCTAACCCTGGGTTGCAAAGATATCATTTATGTTTACTTCTAGAAGCTTTATAATTTTAGCTTTTGCATTTAAAAGTATGATTGATTTTGAGTTACTTTTAAAGTACAATTTGAGTGAAAGTTCATTGTTTTCCATATGGATATCAGTTGTTCCAATACCATTTATTGAAATGACTTTCCTTTACCTGTTCAATTGCTTTGGTATGCTTGCTGAAAATAAATTGATAGTCTGCATGCACAACCCTTTCTGGACTTTCTATTCAGCTCCAATAATCTCTTCATCTTTCATTATACCAATATCACTCTGTCTTGATTGCTTTAGCTTTATAATAATATTTTAAATCAGATATGGTAAATTTTCAAAATTTCTTCTTTTTCAAAATTGACTTGGCTGCTCTAGATCCTTTGGATTTCCATATTCATTTTATTAAAAAAAATTTTTTTGACTCATTTTTGTAAGATTGGTATTATGTCTTCGTTAAATGTTTGGTAAAATACACCAAGGAAATCAAGAGGGCCTGGAATTTTTTTGGTGGTGGGGGAAATATTTGAACTACCAATTCAATTTGTAAAATAGATTTAGAACTATTCAGGTTTTCTGTTTCTTTCTGGTTTAGTTGTTTTTCAAGGGATTTGCCCATTTTTTCCTAAGTAGTCCAATTTATTGGTGTAAAGTTGTTAATATTTTCTTATTTTCCTTTTAATGTTTGTAAGGTCTGTAGCGATATTCCCCTTTTCATTCTCAGTAATTTGTGTTTCCCTCTTATGATCAACCTTGCTAGGGGTTTATCAATTTTATTAATCTTTTCAAAGAAGCAATATTTGGCTTTATTAATTTTTGCTACTCTGTTTTCTATTTAATTCATTTATCCTCTTATGCTTATAATTCCTTTTTGCCTTTATTTTTCAGTTTCTTTGCTCTTCTTTTCCTTGCACTTTAAGATAGAAACATAGATGGCTAATTTTAAGCATTTTGTTTTCTTTTCAAATGTAAGCATTAAAATGTACAAAATTTCTGTTAAGCATAGTTTTAGCAATATGCCACAAAATATGATGTTGAATTTTCATTTTTATTTAATTGAGAATATTTTCTGATTACCCTTGTGATATCATTTCTAACTCATGTGTATTTAAAATTATGTTGCTTAATTTTCAAACGCTTGGGGTTTTTCTAGATAGCTTATGGTTAATTTCAGACTTCAATATTTCAGTAGTTCATGAGGTTTGTTTTCTGGCTCAGCATATGATCTGTCCTGGTTAATGTTAAATGTGCTCTTGAAAAGAATATGTACTCTGCAGTTGTTTGATGTGTAGTATTCTATAAATATCAACTACATCAAGTTGGTTGATAGTACTGTTTAAGTAACTTGTATATTCATACTGATGCTTTTTGTCTATTTTATCTGTCAATTATTGAACAAAGGGGGTTAAAATCTCCATATATGTTTGTAGATTTGTCTATTTTTTCCTTTGTCTCTATCAGTTTTTACAACATGTTTGGAGCATACACATTTAGGACTGTTATGTCTTCCTGATGGACTGGTTATTTTATTGTTATTAAATGTTCCAGTTTTTCTCTGATAATACCCCTTTCTTGAAATCTACTTTGTCTGATATTAATATACCATTCTCATGTTTACTGTTTACTTGGTATATCTTTTTCCATCATTTCATTTTCAACTATTTGTGCCTTTCTATTTAAAGAAGTCTCTCATAAACAGCATGTTGTTAGATTTTGCTTTTATTCAATTTGACAATCTCTTTTTTAATTGGGATGTTTAGTCTGTTTAAATTTAATATAATTACTGATATGGTTGTGTTTAGTCAAGATCTATTTGTCTATTTGTCATATCTATTTTCTCCCACATTTCTCCTTGCCTGACTTATTTTGGATTATTTTAATTTTTTTAGAATTCTAGTTTATTTCTTCAGTTACTTTTCTTTTTTAGCAGTTTCTCTTAGATTGTTATCATTTTTAGTTGTTGCTCTAGGCTATAAATGATGCTTCATCTTATCATAGGATAGCTAAAATTATCATTACCTAATATGTAAAAACCTTACAGCAGTAGAGTTGCATTTATACCCTTATCTTTGTGCTATTATTATATATTCTATTTAGATACATGTTATAAAGTCCACAATGATGTTTTAATGAGTTGTCTTTCAAAGAACATGAGAAGAAAAATATAGCTTTTATGTTTATCCACATACTTTTTATGTATATTCACATATTTTTTGTGTTTATCTACATACCACTTGTCTCTTTTTTTTATAGATCTGAGTGTCTATTTTTATCTCCCTTCAGCCTATGAAATTTCCTTTATGATTTCTTGTCATGCAAGTGTGCTGGTCACAAATTGTCTCAGCTTTTGTTTATCTCTAAATGTCTTTATTTCATCCTTATTTTGCATATTTTGTTGGATATAGAATTCTGTATTTTCACTTTTTTTTCTTTCTGTACTTTAAAGATATTGCTGCATTATTTCCTGAATTTCCTGGATTGTGATGAAAAGTTGACCATTATTTGTATAATTATTTCCCCTGTGTATAATGTGTCTATGTCTTTGGCTGTTTGTACCACATTCTTTATATTTTTACTGTTCAACAATTTGACTATGATGTGCCTAGAATGGGTTTTCTTTAGATTTACTCATTTCAGGCTCATTGAGCTTCTTGGATTTGTGGGTTATTTGTCACTAAATTTGGGATGTCTTAGCCATAATTCCATCAAAAATGCTCTTCTTCCTTTTTCTCTCCCTCTGTGCCTCCAGTTGCATGTATATTAGACTACTTTACATTGTCCCCAATGTCACTAAGGCTGTATTTTCCTGGTTTCTTTTAAAATTTCTGTACTTCAAATTATATACTTTCTATTTCTGTAAGTTTGCTGTGACTGCCCACCCCCCACCCTGCCCACCTCCTTTTCCATAGTCTCCAACTTCTTGTTGGCCCAGTTAATGAATTATTTCATTTATTATGATATTCAGTTTTATAATATCCAGTTAATTTTTAATAGTTTTAATTTCTCTTAAAGTAATTGAGATTTCCTATCTCTTCACTCATTACATTCATCTTTTATTTAATATTCTTGATTATATTTGTAAGTACTTGTTTGTTTCTGCTTCCTGCCTTTTTTCCTCAAAATTCATATTCTCTAATTTCCTTGCATGTCTAGTGAATTTTGATAGTATCCTGGGCATTATGATTGTTCAGATGTTGCAAATGTGGATTATGTTCTCTTCATTTAAAGTGTATTGAATTTTATTCTTGCAGGTAGTTTATTTACGTTTATTTACTCAGAGATTACTTTGACCTCATCAGACCTTATTTTATTATTTTTTTAAAGCGGAATCTATATTGGTTTTACACTTGGTTCTAAGTCATGACCTTTATTCTAGGAGATCAGCAAATTATGCTACCTGCCATCTGTTTTTGTAAATGAAGTTTTATTGGGACACAGCTGCACCCATTCATTTACGTTTTGTCTATGACTGCTTTTTAACTCCAGCAGCAGAGTTAAATAGGTGCAAGAAATGAGAAGGTCCACAAGTATTTATTCTCCTGCCCTTTATGAAAAAGTTTGCTGTCACCTACTTTAGGGCATAGTCCTTCCTCCTAAAGCGTAGCAGTACTGGAGTCTCTAACGTCTTTCCAATGTGCGCAGTCCAGCCCTACGCCCAGGACTTGTAGGCAAACTCCATTCAGACTTCTGGAAGCCCTGTTGTTGTTTTTTTTCCCTCTCATTCTCTGTCCTACGAATTCTAACCATTTCAGCTGACCAAACACTGATCTCTGTTCCTCTGCTCAGTGAGACCACTCTGCTCTACTTGGGCACTATCTCTTTATGCCACAGTTTAGAAAATGTCCCAAGGAAGAAAGCCACGGTGAATTTGGGCTTTACCTCATGAGCTTTCCTGCTTTTAGGATTCTTAGCCCTGCACTGCCTATTGTCAATGTCTGAATAGGATTCATGTATTTTCTTTAGTTTAATAAATTGTTAAAGTAAAAATCCAGTCATGTTCAGAAGTGAAAGTCTTAGTCTTTTACTCAGATTCTTTTCAGTTAGAAAAAAAGAAAAGCTGCCAACGTATCACTTGTATTATCCAGATAAAAAGATAAAACTGAAGGGAAGGAGGTGAAGTTTGAAGTCGTGCTATCATTGTATTATCATTTAGTCTGGTTAGAAGTTTTTTTCACAAAAGACAACATATGCTTATGATTTAATTCTAAGAACCATTGCAATTATAACCAAATTTTGTTAACTGTAGGATAAAATAAATGTAATTTCTTAATTTTTAGATTGTTTTTGATGATAATATCCCAATCAAACTTTTATCCCTTCTATGCACTATGAAACTGTAAATGGTATTTTATGTAGATTCACTTCAAATGTTTTTTCCTAGGGCTATTTAATTTCTCATAGCAAGGATCCCACTCCCCGATAGTGCGTTGGTGTATGTGTATGTATTTGTTCATGTTTGTGTATACAAATAAAACTTTAGATATTGCTTGAAATAGTAATTCCACCTAAGATACTAAAATTAGTGGTCACCAAATTGGTGATCAAATTTCCCAGCAAATTGATTACATAACTTTACCAAGATCCAGGAAGTCAGATTTCATTAGAAATTAATCTCTTCTCTGAAATAGGGCTGACCTTTGTGTTCTGGAGAAGCTTCTGATCTTCTCTGTTTTTGTCATGGAACCACTTTTGAAACTGGATTGCATAACACTATGAAGAGAAGAGGTTTCCAAACACTGATGCCTCTTGGTTTTGTTTCCACAGCTCTTCCTGGATCCCTCGTGGAAATTACCTAGAGTCTAACCGTGATGACTGCACGGTATCTTTGATCTATGCTGTGCACCTTAAGAAACCGGGTTATGTCTTCTTTGAGTACCAGTATGTCGACAACAACATCTTCTTTGAGTTCTTTGTAAGGACTTTTATTTTCTGGAATTTGCTTTTTAAGGATTATTTATGTAAAATTTCCATTTAATTATTCCTATTCCATTTTATGTTTCTCCTATTTTTTTTATATTTATTGAAACTTTTGATACTTAGAGAAGACTTAAATTTTTAAAATAACATTTTGTATTCTGGTTAATATTTCTTTACCTTTGGGCTCTCACCTTGTGGAGAACATAGGGCTTATTTTAATATTTGTTGTGACCATTAGATGACTATTTTGTTTAGACTTGTTGTGTGACAAATATTGTCTCCCAGATTCACTTTAATTTTAATTGCTTTTATAGCTGTGGATGCTGTTTTTGTCAAAAATATGGTTTTGCCAATTTTAGTTTTCATTTCAAAGGTTTTTCTCTTTGCAGTTTCAAATTTTTTTACTAATTAGAATTATTTAAGTGTAGTAGACTATATGACTGTATGATTCTGATTCTAAATGAATCATTGGATAGGATAATTGATGTCCCTAGTAAGAAAGTAAATAACATTACAGAATATAGGATAAAAATAATAGACTAACAGAATAGACTGTTACTACTAAAATTATTTAATGATTTTATGTAAGCTGTATCAATCCAACAAATATTTGTTGTGTCAGGGATTTAAATGCTTGAAAAAATGTTTCATATTGACTTTGTGTAGCAAATTATGTGTTTTTCAAGTAATTGGAGAAAATATCTTGTAAAAGGTTCCATGGTCCAGATTTGGAGGACCAATGACCTAACAATTCTAAAACAAATTTTCATTGCTCATGAAAAATGGAAATTTCTAAACCAAATGTTTGCTAGCAAGAGCTATTTTCCATGAAAGTTTGACCCCTGGATTTGAAGTCAAGAGAATTTGGCTTTGGATCAACTCTACAATTGCTAGCAATATGATTTGGGGCAATTAAGTTAATGTTCTGGCTCTCAGCATTCCCTTCAGTTTGAGGAGCATCCTAACCTCATATCCTTTGAGGAGTTTAGTGCCAAGCAGGATTCAAACACATTTACTTTTTGAGCTACGTATTGTTTGCAATACACTTCTCAGAGTGAATGATTCCCTATTTCATGAGATGTCTTGGCAATATTTTTAAAATTAAAACTAAGAAGTGAGGCAGTTATCTCATTGTTGGAGTAAGCATTTAGGTTTGTATTGCCTAGTAAATCCTATTGTATCTGTCTTTAAAAGGTACTATGAAGGAATAAAGTTTCCTTTCAGTGATGCTTTTATTCTTCTGGTTATAGTTTGAAAAGGAGTGACAAGTTTACTTGCTTCAATTTTCCTCCTTTTATTAATGTTTCAGCTTTATAGGCTACAATTTACGGACTATGAGTGTTAACACTTCACAGTCATCATGCTTATGGTTAATGGAAAAGAAATGTCTGAAGACAGTGAAAAATACGAGTTGTACTCTAAATCCTATACACGTGTGTGGATATGACATAATTTAGAGCAATAAAATATTTAATTTTAGAACCATATGGGACAGTCAATCTCCCTTCTTTTTATTTTACAATGAAACTCAGGTCTCTAAAATGCAAGAAAATGTCACTGTAAAACATGATGTCTGCTTTTAGATGAAAAAAAGCATAGCTAATCCAACATTGGCCCTCAAAGGTACATTTAGATCCATATTTGCTTTTAAGGATCTCAATACTTGCATTAAAATGGCCATTATGTTGATAATATAAAAATGACACAACTGGGAAGCGGATGTGACTCAAGTGATTGAGCTCCTGCCTGCTACATGGTAGGTCCCTGGTTTGCTTCCCAGTGCCTCCTAAAGAATACAGCAAGCTGGCATGATGGGCAGGCACAGCAGGTTGATGCAACAAGATAACACAACAAGAGACACAAGAAGAAAAAACATAGTGAGAGATCCAACAAAGCAGAGAGCAGAGATTACCAGTGTCTCATAAAAGAAGATGAGTAAGACAGTGAGTGACGCAATAGGCAGGCACAGCAAGCTGGTGCAACATGATGGCATAACAAGAGGCACAAGAAGAAAAACATAATGAGAGATCAGTAAAGCAGAGAACGGAGGTGGCCCAAGAAATTAGGTGCCTCCCTCCCCTATCAGAGGTTCCCAGTGCCTCCTAAAAAAGAAACAAGGAAGGTGAACAGACACAGCAAGTGCAAACAATGGTGGGTGGGAAGAAATAAATAAAATAAATCTTTAAAAAAAAATGACACAACTGTAACTAATACATATGCCCTCAGTATCTGTTATTCATCTCTTTGGATGGTAAAAGGATCTATTTCCCAGTTTGAAAGTATTTAGGAAATATCTCTTTCAGAGAACAATTTTATGTTGTTTATAAATTGATCAGGAGGATGAGTGAAGTGGCAAATGATGTAGAGAAGAAATAGCCACTTGGCTGAAGTGTTGGTATTGCAATCTCTTTTAACCCTGCTTTGTTACTGACAATTGTGCAATCCTGGAACGATGGTGTAACTTCTTGATGTTTCTATATTTGTAGACCTGGACAGGTAATGCTCCCAATGTATAGGCATTTAGAAGAATTATCAGGGGAGCATGATGTGTTTGGTGCTCAATATATTTGTTGTAGGTCATTTGTGTTGATGTGGCAAAAGTTAATGTTTTCCCCAGAAATTAACTTGGGATTTTGACTTTGGCTGTAGCCAGTTACCTACATACTTAGGTTAAGTCCTGGGGAACTGAACACAAAACAGAGTTTATTTATTTAACTTTTTATTGCCCCCAATTTTTTTTTAACTTTATTTTTATACTATTGGTCCTATATGATTAATGCAAGCTGTTAAAATATTTTGGTAGGCTCAGTAGATTATTTGTAATGACATTTTCCTTCTTCATGTATGTAAACTCTTTCCTCTATCCCTCCCTGTCTTCCTCAAGTCCTTACCCCCCACATCCCCTTATTAGTGGGCTAGGCTTTTTGTTACATTTATGAGGATGGTTTATTTAGAACCACTCACTCACTCATATACAGTTGTAAATTAGGTGCCAGAGGTCTTGGAGTGTTCACTTGTTTAGAATTATTCATGACCATTGTTTCTTTCATTGTATTGAAAGAAATTCTTGTGGCCTGTTCTGTTCTGGGTGCAGAATTTAATTAAAACCATTGTTCTAGAAGCTTTACTGGAGCCCTTGTATTTAATCCACAGATTCAAAATGATCAGTGCCAGGAGATGGACACCACCACGGACAAATGGGTAAAACTCACAGACAATGGAGAATGGGGCTCTCATTCTGTAAGTCTTTGTTCTTTCTTCTCTTCCACCAACCCCACTCTTCTCCTTCCTTCTCCCAACCTTTTTAAAAGCTTTTCTTTTTTTTTTTTTTAAGAAAATAGGATCAAAATTGAAAACTTAGATAATTTCTGGTTAGAGGAGAAACTGTCCCCATTTTTGTGGACTCAGGTCCTTTGTAGGTCTTATTTTTCCACTTTTCTCTTTTTCCTCTGATTTCTTTCTAGTCACTTCCCCTCATGTTCTAGCTCTCCTCTCTTTCATAGTGGCATTCAGAAGGAATAAGGCTATTCAAAACTGATGTACAAAACCTCTGAGTATATAGGTTTATGGATATGCCTGCCAAATGTTATAAAATCAGTGGCTCTGGGCATTGAAAGGATCTTTGAATTCCTTTCATCCAACACTCTCTATAGTCTCTCCAACAAGTGATTTTTGAAGCTTGTCTCTTGAAAATTGAGCTGTCTCCATTGTTGGACAGCTCTGATTATTGTAAAATTCAACTATGTTTGGACTTCAGCCTGCTTTCTACATATATACTACCCTTTAGTCAAAGTTTAACCCTCTCTGGTCATATTGAGTAAAGTAGCTATCTAATTCCACAAGGTGACTCTTCAAAGGCTTGAAGGCAATGATCAGATAATGTGATGTGGTGAATCTATTTTTATTTGATGCATTGTCTTTTTGGAGTGAGACTTGGATTTAAATTCTAGCTCTGGATTATAGGCAAATTAACCTTCTCATTTTGAATCTGGTTTTATATTTGAGAAATGGGAACCATCTTGCAGTATTGTTGTGAGGATTAAGTGAGATGATATGTGGGAAGGGCCTAGTGTAGTGCCTCCAATTGGGCTCTGTTTCAATAAGCGACCATGTATCCTTGCCTTTGTCATTGTCAAAGGTGACTCATCCTTGGATGATTAGGACAATGTGTTCTTTCAGTGTGCATTTTGAGCTGTAGCCCTAGAGGTTGTATGAGGATCACTTAAGATCTCTTCACCTAAATAGACTGCTGACTGGTGGGCTTTGAAGTTACAACTAACCCTTGGCAACAAATATGCCAAGAAACCCTACAAACACTTAATACAAGGAGAAAGTACATAATGTACTACTTCTCTGAATCTCTGATGGTTGAGGTGGTTGGGTTAGTTTTAATTTTATACAACTTGAGTATGACCAGCTAGAGATTTCATAAAATAAGGAAGGCAGGTGAGAAAGAAAGAAACCTGTAAAACTGGTTCTCTTGCCTGAAACTGCATGAAATTTTTCAGAAAATTAGTTTGATTTATAATTAGAAAAATGTTCCAATGACAAAGGAAGTAAATATTAGATATGTTATCTTCTAAGTTCTGGAGTCAGAAATCTGCACACAGCTCACTCTATAAGAATGACCCTCTTGTTGCTCTTGCAGTATTATTTATTCAATAATTTTAAAAAGAATTGCACTCATTCTGTTGCCTTCTCATCTTCAGAGCTTAAATATCTACTTAGGAATAGTGACAACCTGTGCATATATAAGTGGGCTGAATGACTTTTACTCTCTAAAATGAGCTCTTTGTAAATATAAGCCAAAATAATTTATACAAATGATTTGAAAATCTTAACTTTTTATTTGGATTTGATGAAATTTTTCTCCTTCTACATTAAACAAAATTCTATAATAACTTATTTTGTTTGGCAAGCTGAAAATATGAAAATGTGAACTTCAGCAGAGTTTAGATCTAAATTAACAGTAGACTTAAATTTATGGTGTTTAAATGGTATTTCATTATAACACTTTAAAAAGAATGTAAGGGAGTAGAAACTTTTGGGTATAGTTGAAAAATATGGTTTATCTGATCTGAGTGTCTCATGTTCCTCTTTACAGGTGATGCTGAAATCAGGCACAAACATACTATATTGGAGAACTACAGGCATCCTTATGGGGTCTAAGGCGGTCAAGCCTGTGTTGGTAAAAAATATCACAATTGAAGGTATTTCACAGCAACCTACTTTCAGGAGTTACCTATCATAAGTCATAGTCAATTAAATATTTAATAAATTGTTAGTTTGGTTACCTCATGGGTTTATAGACAAGGAGGTAGAGGAATTAATATGTTTGGCATAAGAAAGGAACATTTTTTTTTCCTGGAAAGTTGACTACTTCTTTTTGGACCTTCAAACTGAATTATTAAATCTGCATGAAAAAGTAAACATGATGACTTCAGGTACATTTAAATAAAATGAAAGTATCTGTGTTAATCAGAGCCTCTCATTCATTCAAGAAATATCTTTTGTGCCAATCACTGAGTTTGCCCAAGGAACTGAAAGTCTGATCATTGATATATCCATTAAAAAAACTGTGAAATAACCATCTTGGACTGACTTTGTCTCTTGAATGTCTTATGTGTTTCTGATCCAGGGGGCCCAGTGGCCTAGGGGAGTGACCGCTAAATCCTGGTGTGGTTCATACTCAATTGGGACTACTTTTAATTAAAGCAGTGATTCTCTTTTATTCAAGTTGGTTGATCTTGTAATATATTCTTAGAGTACTTGTTCTTGTGATGCTAATTCATTAGTCAGAGGGGCATCTGCTGGCAAAGGCAGGAATTACAAAGAAGAAGAAAAAGCAACCATTTCTAATATCTGTTAGGTCTTAATATGACTTAATGAGCAAAAGGTGGAAAAAACAGAAACTGATAGCCACAAAGATCAGAGACTAGTTGGCTTAAAAATTGGAGGGGTCTGAGAGTTTATCCCATTTTTATGTTAGTGAAGTAGGCTTCTAAGCATCACAGCCCTTAGTTCTTACATTAACTTAACCTCTATCAAATCTCAATCTCTTGTTTAAGTGTTTGCTCCACTTGTGTTTAATTCAGTATCTATCCACCTCCTTGAACACAGTAAATGTCCTCTCAGCATTGAATTAATAAGTGAGATAATGTATTTGGGTTGATCTTTAGGTTAATATTTCCCTTTCATCTGTGGGCAGGAGTGAGTTGCTGGGTTGCTTGCTGGTATTGGGACTTCCTTCCCATGCCCTGTTTGTCCTTATCACACAGGGGTGGCATACACATCAGAATGCTTTCCATGCAAGCCAGGCACGTTCAGCAGTGAACCAGGTTCGTTCAACTGCCAAGTGTGCCCCAGAAACACCTATTCTGAAAAAGGAGCCAAAGAATGCATAAAGTGTAAAGAGGAGTCCCAATTTTCAGGTAGGACTAGTCTTTGCCAATTTACACTTGGTTCTTCTCTTTCTAAATTTATATTTGTAGAGTATACATTCATATACCAGATGTCACACATTAAGTGTGATATGAATGGTGGACCGGATACCAAACTGCTGAAGTGAATCAATGTTGACGGATAAAATTTATGACTTCCTTTTTTCCCATTCTGCATGAATTTCCCTTTTGTCTATAGGCTTTTTCCTATTTCATATCTCACAGTTTACTGGTATGGATAGGTTTATACTAGTTTTAAAAATTCATATTGTACATTTAGATGATTAGTTGGCATAGAGTTGTGCTCAGTAACTTTGAATTTGTTGCAGATCTCCAATGTTCAGTGATAATGGAAGAAATATAATGTCTTTTTAGAAATGCTGTATGTTTCATAGAACATTTTCTATGTATCATAGAAAATTTTATTGCTCTATGGAAAATAAAAATTGAAGTTTTTATTTAGGCCTAGCTAATTTTCCTTAAATTCCTCTGGTAAGATTATTTTCTCTTTTCAGTTGTTTCCTTTTTTTTTTTGTTTGTTTTTGTTTTGATTTTTCTTTTTCTTAGATTTGCAAAGAAATCAACCCTTTCCTGAAACACATTTTTATGTTGCAGAGGAAGGATCCAGTGAATGTATGGAACGCCCTCCCTGCACCACAAAAGACTATTTCCAGATCCATACTCCATGTGATGAAGAAGGAAAGGTATATATGCAGATAATGTTTAGTTAGCTCCACTCCAAATTATCCAACCTTTCCCCCCAATTTGAGCAGACTGTAATTATCCATGAAAGAGTTAAATTAGCTGATTTGTAACACACATAGATAAGGTAGCACTAGAAGTTAAAGAGTTTAGGTTCTGGAACCTGCCTGGCTGGCTTTGAATCTCAGTTCTACTGCTTATTAGTGCTGGGTGTCGCTAAGTGGCTGTGTTTCCATCTGGAAAATGGGGATAATAATATCATTGCCTATTTCATAATGCTGCCATGAGAATA
Organism: Dasypus novemcinctus; assembly: GCF_030445035.2. Lineage (NCBI taxonomy): Eukaryota > Metazoa > Chordata > Mammalia > Cingulata > Dasypodidae > Dasypus > Dasypus novemcinctus. The sequence continues at coordinate 66,737,890 of NC_080677.1, forward strand.
TGGGAGATATTCAATGGAAAGTTCCCAGCACAGTGCTAAGCACATAATGACTGATCAGTAAATTACTGCTCTTTTTGACAGGTATGTATTTTTAGAAGTAATGATATCAGGAACAGCCTTTATGTGTATTCCATGACTCCATCCTGTGACTGTGCTTTAATTATTTGGTTATTCAGTAGCTTTCATCAATAAAAGTTATATAGCCATAGACTAATTCAGTTATGGCAGATTAGTGAAAAATATCAATGATAAGAAGCACAACTATTACTTTATTAAGAACAGTCACTCAAACTAACAGCTGTTAACTGGCAACAAGCTGTAAATAAGACCCTAATGGTCTTACAATAATGGCCAAATAAGGACCATTTCTATTTTTTTCCATATAAACTTTATTTATAGAGATGTTTTAGATTACGTAAAAGTTTCATCGAAAGTATAGGGGATTCCCATATACCCCACCTTCTCTCCCTCTCATATTTTCCCCTATTAATAACATGTTACACTATTGTGGGACATTTTTTTACACTTGAACAAATATTGAAACATTGCTACTAACCAAGGTCTATAGTTTTCATTATGGTTTACACTTGTGACTTTATAGCTTTATAGGATTCGACAATGTATAATGGCCTGTATCCGTTTTTGCAATATCATGCAGAACAATTTCAATGCCCTAAAATGCCCTATGTTCCACCTATTATTTCTTTCCCTTCCCCACAGAACCTTTGGTAACCACTCTCTTTATATCAATATTAGAAGTTCTTCCATTACAACAATAGTAAGTCTCCTTCGGTCCATGGCTATATTCCACCCATATGTTTGTTCATTCCTCAATCTTAAGAATTTGGGGATGGTGATGCCTGCTCTGCTACAGACTGAGAAGAGACTTAGATGTTATGGGGCAGGTGGAAGAAACTGTTTGCTTGTAGTTGCAGATACTCTTTGCTTTTTAGAATAGAGGTCGTTCATCATCATCCTTTTGTTAGTTGTCCTGGGGGAGTCTGATGAACTGGAGACTAGTTGTTGGCTGCAAATCTGCTGAGATTCAGGGCTCAACTGGCATGTGAAGAGATCAAAGATTTAAGTCTCTGGGCATATATTTAATGGGTATGGTGCTAATTGTAGGTTCAAGTAAAAGGGGTAGAAGAATCATGAGTAGGAAAATTATAAATTTATCTGACTCTGTTACACTGGGGAAATAGATTATCTTCTATTCCCAGGTAAGGCCCACCAAAAGGGTGCTGATTTCATGGTGTTGGTTGCCTGACCTCTACAGCCCTCAGGAGCACTGGTTTTGATTTTGTTTACTGTGGCAGTCAGTGACCTCTGTCTGAGAAGTGCATGTGTGTAACCTCTGAAAAGCCCTCCCGACTCACTTTGAAATCCCTTAGCTATAAAAACTCTTTTATATTTAATGTTTCCTCCTTCGGTCAAGGTCTTTTTCCAAATGCATTATTGGTTGGTGTTTGGTATTAATGCCTTGGTGCCAGGAAGGCTTATCCCTATTTCTGTTTTAAAAATAAATGTAGAGAGATAGTGCTAAAGTGGGTTGAAAAGTAATTTGGATTATTTCTTTAGCTAAACTTTTCTTGGCTAATCTTGTCTTACAAAAAGTAAGGTAAATTCGTTTATTCTATGTGATAATCATTAACCCAGCATTTCTTTTCTTTTTCTTTTTTTTACAAATGAGTTTAAGGACCTAGGTAGCCCTGCCCCAGCAGGCAGTGGAGGTTTTGCAGTTTTCTCTCCTCTACCCCTTCCCTCCCCCTCTTCTCCCCCTCCTCTTCCCCTCCTCTCTTCTCCTCTCTTCCTCTCTTTTTCCTCTCCTCTCTCCTCTTCTCTTCTTTTTTTTTTTTTAAATGAATGAGTCTAAGGACCCTGGTGGTAATTCAGCATTTCTAATGCTTAAATGAATTGCATCTAGTATACTAAGGGATCTTGGTTAGGATATAATAAAAATATATAAAAGCCAGGTTTTTATTACATTGACAATACCTAGTTGATCTGAGCTTAAAGGACTTAATGCAATATCATGTATAGTTAAGAATTTTGGTTTGCATAAGTGATTTGAGATTTTCCTGTTTTTATTATTTGATTCCAAGTTTTTGTTGTTCTGATTTCATTTTTTAAAAATTTATTTCATTCTTGCTTAGAATAGCATGATGATTTCCCAGTGGTTTAATGTTGTTTCCCAGGTTATTCCATTTCTGCTTTTGGCTCTCTGTCCTATCATGTTCTCTTTGCTCTTATTTCCCCTTTACTTAGAGAAATTATCAAGTTAATTAACAAGGAAAGCAGCATTTGAGGTATTTATAGAAGATACTTTATAGACTCTGAATGTATAATTTATTTTACATAGAAATGTTACAAATTTCTGTGTTTATTTTGAATCTTAGTTATCTGATAGCTTCTTGCCTGTGGAGGAAGTTTTTTTTAAAAAGAAAATTTAAATTAGTAATTAGAAATTTTCTAATCCTGATTAAGAGATTCTCATTTATCTTTTGAAAAGTATGGATTAACCATTCGTTTATTCATCAGATTAATCTGTACTGAGCTCTAGTTATATGCAGAGTAATGAGTGATGGTAAGGGCAGAGCCAAGCATAGACAGAAGTAAGACATAATGTCTTTATAGACAGGGAGTAATAGTTGTCAAACTTTAGGGTGCATCAGAATCACCTGGAAGGCCCCTCCCCTGAGTTTATGATTCTTTAGGACTGGGGCAGAGACTGAGAATTTTCGTTTCTAAGAGATTTCCAGGTCATTCTGATTTTGCAGGTCCAGGATCTCAGCACTTTGAGAACTGCTGGTCTAAACTCTTGAGAAAGAGATAGGCAGGCAGTCAGTGAATCTGACCTAGTCTGGGAAGACTTCAGAGCTTCATGAAAACAAGGCAAGGGCATGGGAAGAAAGCACATCTGGTGGAGGGAGCAGTGTGGGAACACCTGATATGAGGGGAGCTTGGTGTGTCTGAAAGAACTCAAAGAATGTGTGTGTGACTGGAATGCGGGGATGGGGTGGAGATTGCATTAGATGCAGCTAATGGCATAGGCTAGTGCTAGAATAGGCATGATTCTATAGATCATATTTGGAATTTCATCTTTATCCTGAGAGCATTGGGAAATTGCTGAGAGCTTCTTGGCACTAGAGTGATGTGATATGATTGGATTTATACTTTTTACAAATTCCCTTGGCTGCATTTTGAAAATCAGATTATATGTACCCTGTATACATGTCCCGGAGAACTCCCTCCCAACTATGTGCCCCCCATCAATGACACCCCACACCACCATTCCTCCCCCGCCCCAGCTGAACCCCTCCGTAGTCCAAAACTTCCTCAAAAAGGAAGCCTAACATATTGCCAGGTCCCATTAATAGTAAAATGGAATATAGTGATGGGTTTAAAGGTTAGATATAGAATACATAGTAATTTAGAAAAATTAAATAAAGGAAAAATAAATTGGGGTATCAAAAAATGAAAAAATGAAAAAGCTTTGTTTTTGCCATTTTGCCTTTCATCACTGCTATAGGTGTTGCCCTGTATGTACAGTGGCAAGGCAACCTCTTCCATCCCTTCCCCAGTGTCTACATTCCTTCCCTTTTTTTTTCTAATTATTAAGTTGTCTTCACATAAGTTTTAGATCACAGTAATTCGCATATAAAATACCTGGTACTCCCACATATCCAACATCAAACCCTTTGTCCCTTCCTCAGCAGTGATCTTTTTACATGTTCATATCACATTTACTGCAGCTGATGTACAGATATTGAAACCATCAAACATGGTTCCATTTGGGTTTATACCATGGTTTATATTTTAGACTACACAATTTTCTAAATTTTTAGTTATCTTATGCTTTACATTATGGCTTACGTTTTAGCCTATAGACTTTTGTACATTTTCGGTGTAATTTAACTATGTCCTATATCCATCATTGCATGATCTTGTGGAACACTTTCATTGCCCCACAGCTACACTGATTCCATCCATTCAACACATCTTTCCCCCTCCCCTCAGGGCCCATCAGGACAATCAATCTTCATTACTTGAAGGACCATATTCAGAGATACTTGCAACAACGTTGAGGGCTTGACATACTCGACTGCCCTAAACCATTGGGAGCCACCACTTCTCTCGAGAGATACAATTCCCTCTGCTTGAGAATTGGGAGGGAGTTCTCTGGGGCATGTATACAGAGTACATAAAAATGGTTGGATATTTTCGTAGTGGTTTCAGTTGGAAACGACAGCTAAGGGAATACTGAGTTCCTAACCAGGTGAGCTCTATCACATTCCCCAGTGGAATAGTAACAATCCCCCAAGTGCAATGGCAAAAACCAATAAAGATAGATGGTTCAACAGTGAGCCCTTGATACTGATGGCTCCAATTATGAGCCTGTGTGCCTGAAACATGAACTAGGCCTAGAGCTGCAGGGTGCCTAAGAGTTACCTCTTGAGAGCCTTGATGTTGCTCAAATGTGGCCACTCTCTAAGCCAAACTCAGCATGTAAAGGCATTACCTTCCCCCCAGCATGGGACATGACTCCCAGGGATGAGCCTTCCTGGTGCTGAGGGATTACGACCTAGCACCAACTGATGATGTAACTAGAAAAAGACCTTTAATAAAAGAATCAACTCAGACCAGCAGAATATCTCAGCCTACATGTAATATCAGGTGTTAAAAACTGCTTTTTGACTTTGGGTAAAAGGGGAAATGGAAAGGAAAAATGAGTTTATATGGCTATGAGTCTTCAAAAAAGAGTTGGAAGGTCATCAGAGGGGTGATGCTTATGCACACCTCAGCAGGGTACCCAAGACAGCCAAAGTAGAAAGAAACCTAGGTACTGGTTCTTCTGAGGGCTACAGAGCCCCACAGGTTCTATGGTCATGGAAGATAGCTCTGGAGTTCAGGGCCATGTCAGTTGGCCCTACTTTGGAGTTTGTGTTCCTGAGTGTGATGGAGTTGGACTCAGATATGACCTTTCTACACATGCCTCTTCTGTTACTTTTACCGGACCCGTGGTTGGTGTTTGGGTTGGTGTATACTCAGGAAACCTGAATCTCTGGACTGTCCATGTGACAGCAAGGCTCCGAGCCTCAGCAGACTTGCAACTCCTACTTTCTGGTTTATTGGACTTACCCAGCCAGCTAACAGGGAGGTGAAGAAGGTCAACCACCACACTAGGGAGCCAAGAGTGCATACAACTGCAAGCAGGAGAATTGCATCCATCATCCATGTGGAATCTAAGCCCCCTCTTGGGGTAGAGGGGGACTGGACTTAACCATCCCATGGTCCACAGGATGGAGGAATGAAGTATGGATTAGAGTGGATTTACTGGTGTTCTGCTGCGACACTATTGTGATTAGTAAGGGTAGAAATTGTAGCATTGATGTGGATAAAGTGGCCACGGTAGCTGCTGGTGGTTGGAAGAGGGAAGAAGAGGTGTGATGGGGGGGTGTTTTCAGGATTTGGAGTTGTCCTGGGTGGTGCTGCAGGGAGAGATGCTGAACATTGTATGTCCTTCCATGGCCCACTGGGTGGACTGGGGAGAGTGTAGATTACAATGTGGACCACTGTCTTTGTGGTGTGGCGGTGCTCCAAAGTGTATTCACCAGGTGCAGTGAGTGTGCCATGATGATAGAAGAGGTTGTTGATGTGGGAGGAGTGGGGTAGGGTGGGTGGGGGGTATATGGGGACCTCATATTTTTTTAATGTAACAGTTAAAAGAAAATAAAGAAGAAGAAGAAGAAAAAGATTATATGAAGTTGAGAGAGGATATGAACAACCACTTAAGAGGCTGATGGTGTCCTTCTCTGGATGAGAGAAGAAAGCAGGTGGTGGCAAAGGGAATAGAGAGAAGGGGTTAGAATGGAGAAATTAAGTAGGAAGTAAAATTAATAGGATGCAGTGATTGATTAGTTCTGGAGGGTGAGAGAGGAAAGTGTTAAAGATGAGTAGGTGGAGATCTTATTGAGTTTGAGAGCAGATTTGACAAGGAGAGATCCTGAGTATAAATTTGGACTAAATTGAGTCAAATATGGTTGCCAGCCATCTGCAAATAGATGTTAACTTGAGCTTTGGGATTGGGAGAAAACTTGCAGGGAGAGACTGTAGAGTGGTGGAGGACTGAGCCAATGCTAGGAAAGATGAGCAGGGATGGTGACTGGGAAAAATGGCAGGAGAAGTGAGAGGAAATCCAATAGAATGTAATATCCAAGAAGCTGCATGATGTGACTATGAAAGAAGCAGGGAGTGATTAAGAAGGCTGATGCTGCTGGGGGTCAACCTACATGAGGACAGAAAGCATCCATTAGATTTAGCAATACTAAAGAAAATAGTGTCTTTATGAGAGACATTTTTAAAACATGGAAACCAAATTGAAGTGAGTAGAAGAGATGCAAGGATTTAAGTCTTTTAAGTCCTTCTGGAGGCTCAGAGGGGGAATCTGTTCTATGCTTTCATCCAAACTTTTGGTGACTGCTAACACTTCTTGGTGTTCCTTGACTTGTAACTGCGTAATCCAATCTCTGCTTCAGTTTTCATGTGGCCTTCTCTCTTTCCTGTCTGTGATTTTTATCTCCTTCTGCCTTTCTCTTCTCTTATGTTGTGATGGTTTGAAGCTGAATGGACCCCCAAAAATTATGTTCTTAAAGCTAATCCATTCCTGCGGGTGTGGATGCATTGTAGGTGGGTCTTTTTGATTAGGTTACTTCAGTTAAGGGCCTTTTGATTAGGTTACTTTAGTAAGTTGTGACCCAGTGCCGGTCTTAGTCCTCTTACTGGAGTCCTTTATAAGAGAATGAAATTTAGAAAATGAGAAAGAGAAAGCCATGGGAGCAAGAGGCTGAAAGCAACAAAACCTGGAAGAGAAGGGAGAGACCAGCAGACACCGTCATGTGCCTTGCCATGTGACAGAGAAGTTCAGGATTGCTGGTACTTGTCTTCAGGGAGATGGCATCACCTGATGATACCTTGATTTGGACATTTTTATGGCCTCAGAAATGTAATCTTGTAAACTAATCTCCATTGTAAAAAGTTAACCCATTTCTGGTATAATTTCTTTCAGCAGCCCAGCAAATTAAAATACCTGTCACTGGATTTAGACCTACCCAAATCCAGAGTGACCCCATCTGGATGTCCTTAATTATGTCACGAAGACCCTATTTCCAAATAAGGTCACATTCACAAGTACTGGACATTAGGTCTTAGACATATCTTTTGGGGGATGGGAGAACCATTCAACCCATTACAGATATTTAGTTTTCACTTAAGCTATTCAAGGTTAACAAACATAAAGTTTCTCACTTAATCATCATACCAACAAAGGTTATCTCATTTCTGTAGATCAACATTGCAAATGTTGGGGGAGGATATAGATGTTTTTGTTAGGGAGTCAGCAACTTACATGAGGTAAATCCCAGTTGGATGGAATGTTATTCTAACAAGCTGAGCTGCCCAGTCCGGGAATGGCATATTTTGTCAAATAGGAAACTTTCTGCCAAGGCTAGAAGAGTGCCAGACAGAGAAGGATGTTTTAGAAGGGATCCTTCTTGAAAGAAGACATTAGAGTGGGCTTGTTCATCTCTGAGTCTAAGGAATTCATGGTGGACATTAAGAGGGTTTGGTGGTGTTTTGGTAACAGATTGTCCTCTACTTTCTTTGCTCTTTATTTATCTTCAATATTACAAATTATTCCAAATGCTCAATGCCTATAACAAAGTACTTCTGAATTATATAGCAGGAGTGAGACATAGGGGACATACAAATATAGAGTATAAAGGAGTATTGATTTTAGATTTGCCTTTATTATGTGATTTAAGCAAGACAAACATACTTGAGCTCTACATTTCTTAATTAGGGTGATGGGAAAAAAGGCATGGCATTTCTCAGCAACTAGGGATTTCTGAATTTGTTTAAAGTAAAAATTTCCTCATAGTCTTTAAAAAAATCTTTTTGAAAACAGCTTTATTGAGATAAAATTCCCATACTATAACTAATACATTTGAAGAGTCCAATTCAGTGCTTCTGATATATTTGCAGGATTGTTTAACTATCACTGCTATCTAATTTTAGGACATTTTCTTGCCTAAGTGCCTTGACTAGAACCTCCAGTTCAATGTTAAATCCATATAACATCTTCTACATAAAAAAAGAAGGATGCCTCAGGCTCCTGGGCATTTAGAAGGAGGTTAAGGCAGTAACCACAAGGAAAAACAGGAAGAACAGCAAAGGCTTTACAGAACAGGAACCCAAGTAGATGCTGATTTATGGACTGGTGGGGTGAGGACATGCTTAGGGATGTATATGAAGGAGGGTTCACACACCAGTTGGCAGAAAGGTATGGATAATTCTGGGAGAGACAAATGAGTGCCCAGTGGCTTTCAACTAGAAAGGATCAAGGTTTGGGAAGAGTAGAGATAAGCAATAGCTCACCTGACTGGGACCATCTGAGCCAGAACCTCAAGGGAAACAAGGTAATTAGGTGGGGTGGCTATTGGGAGACCCTTTTGAAGTACATATACTTTAACTCTGATGAATCAAGCCGTCTACAAACTTTAGTGCAACTTGGACACGGGCATTTGAAGGAAGAAAGGAGGCAACCACGAACAAGTTCGGTCTCAAAATTTGTCAAGATTTTGTTCCTCCCAGTCTGAATTATACTTTGATGTGAGAAATAGCTTTTCACATAATTTCTTCGTGTGTTTAAAAGAAATGTATTTAACTTATGCTTAATATAAATGTATGTTGATACCATAGCTCTGCTGTAATCTTACTTTTAATCTAGTTAGGTTTTGTCTATTTGAGTTTTGGTTTTGTAAAACATTTCATAATTTTATCTCACCTTGCCAAGAAATGATTTGATTGTTGGTTTTTCACCTGCATTGTGAGCCATCTGGCATGAAGTATCATTAATATTAATTACTACCTTTTTTCGGTTAGCCAGACTTGAGAGCATCTGTCTGTCCCCATTAGAAAGAGTCAGAGAATCATTCGGTCATGTGAAGCAAAAAGCTTTGTAAATAAACTTTTACTACAGAGCATTTGAAATTTGACTTCTAAGGGTTTAAACAGTTAAAGGTGGTGGCCATTTTCTAATTTCTTAAAAATTAGTTTGATTGGATCAAAAGTCCTGTGGTTAGCTTCCTTATCCGACTGTATTTGCACATTCTTTTATTTTTACAAAAACTTGACCAAACTGACTTTGCTTGACTGGTGGCTTTACCATTTACTAGCTGGGTCTGACTTTTGGGCAAGTTGTTTAACAGTCCTAATCCGGATAATGATATATGTCTCCCAGAGGAGTTTAGAGGGCTACACGGTAAACCCCCAGGCTCAGTGTAGAGTGCTCAGCTTTAGCTCTGCCCTCAAATCCCATGTGGAACCGCTGATTCCTAGCAACACAGTAGTTGGCATGTGACCCGGTATACTTTTAACTCATGCTCAAATAAATCAGCGTACTAGTAAACTGACTTGAATTTGAAATTTGTTTTCTTCATTCGTTAATATAGAGTATTTAAAAGACAGTCTCTCAAATATAATGTTTTGTTTTGTTAGATTCTCTGAACTTTACATTGCTTTTTCTCAGGGGAACTGAGAACCCCTGATGGATACAGAATCTAATTTATTTTTTTAGCTGCTTAAGAAAGCCCAGCAGGAGTGGCCATTATTTTACAGATGGTAAAAGAAGCAGATGGGTGAAGTGGCTGGTTAAACTCTACCATGACATAGGCCATGAAATGAATGTAGAAAAGAGAGTTTTAAAAGGAAAAAAAAATGTTGTTTATAATTCTGTTGAGGCATCTACCTTTTGAATAATTTTCTTAAGCATCCTTTTTCAGATAAAGTGAATTTACTATTTCATAAAACGATAATTGAGATTGAAACTGAGTGGTCTAAAGAGCTTACTGTGTATGATTTTCTATTAACTGGAAATAACTATCAAGTATTGCCTTTAATTTTGGTTCTCCAGCTTCAGTGTTAGATTCAGTATTTCTGAAATTGTTTTTAAGAGGAAAGAATACTTTTAGCAGATTATATTTCTAGTGACAGGAACTTTTAGTCTTTTTAAAAATTGATATTATAAAAAAAGTGGATTTTTTTTCCTCTTCGCATTTAGAATATTTTTCTTCGCTAAGCATATCAATTTTGTTTTGAAATGGCTAGTCCAATTAGTATTTATGATTTTGAAAAGAGAATAACTAGTGTTCTATGTTAGCAACAACTTTCTGGATTTGGCTGAGATGACAGCTAGTTTCTTATACTTTGTTTGTATGGAGGAATATGAATGTGAAAGAAAATAAAGGGTCAAATTTAAAAGATTTTCTGTTCCTTGAAGGCAGAGGCTGTTGGAACTCCATATTCTGAGCACTTGGGATAGGCCTAAAAGCCTTTAGGGAAAATACTTTAGCTACAGCTCTTGTAGTATAATACTGGATTATAAAAAAAGTCTCAGAGAACAACTACTGATACTTATGAAATAGCAGGATTTAATATGAAGCTTGATATATTCGTTTATAAAAAATAAACTTTTTAGGGGGACATGTGGGTGTTGCATGCAAAGTATGGTGACATGTGCTGTGGGTAGGGGAAAGCACATAGTGCACGTCCACAGAGTGGATGTCCCAAAATGAAAATGGCATAGCATCTTCTTGGAAACTTACAATTGATTATGTAATAAAGTAAATGAGTTGATAGGAAAATGCTATAACCATTTTATCTATATTTTAAATGGAGACATGAAATAATGAGGAACATGATATGTAAGAGGTAAGGGGGCCTGTAGCTTAAGGTAAAAACATTTGGGAGTAATGCTCATTTCCCTCCCAAAGTTTTCTGTTTCTCTCATTTTGTCACTAATGTTGTAGATTCTGGACTTTTCCTAGACTTTCAGCTAAACATTTTTATTATTGGATGACTAAAGTAAATAAAGCATGTCATATGACTTGCACGCCCTTTTTTTTCCTGCAGACACAGATCATGTACAAATGGATAGAGCCCAAAATCTGCCGGGAGGATCTAGCAGATGCTATTAGGTTGCCCCCTTCTGGAGAGAAGAGGGATTGTCCACCATGCAACCCTGGATTTTATAATAATGGAGCATCTTCTTGTCATCCCTGCCCTCCTGGAACGTTTTCAGATGGAACAAAGGGTAGGAGGAAGTCAATTGGTTCAAGAATTAGACTTTTTACAAAATAATCATGTATTACAATGACTTTGTCCTAGATTGTTTTTAAGGAAGAATTCTTTAAAACACACAATTTTCTTATCTCATAGCTACTGAAAATAAAGTTGAGAAAAATGATAATGGAATTGTGAGACTGCAATGACTTATTTAACATAGAAGGAAGATAGCTTTTTAACAACATTTTGTTTAACACCTGCTTAATAGGATGACTCTGCCTTTGGAGAAAATTCCACTTAAGAATAAGCATTTCTCTTTCCCAATGTGTGTGTAAAAATGCACATATATTTATGCAAGTATAAAATATCATCTCTTTAATTTAGTTTTGGAATAATGAGTCACATTTTTTTTGCCATGATAATAGCAAAATTTCTCATTTTGAGCGTATGGCAATTAAAATAGTCCCTAAGTAGATTTTTAATAAGTATGCAGCTGGAAAAATTTTAGTATTTATCAAATAATAAGAAAATATGGTTACATAATTTGTTTCAATTTGAGTAGAGCAAGATTACAAATATGTTTTACTTGCATGTGTCTTACTTGAATATAGCCACATACACTTAATATCCATAGCCTTTGGGATATTGTATTAAAAGGATTCTGGAGTCTAATTAAATACAGGTCCCGCTTGCTACTAATAGTTGGATTTCGTGAAGTTATTAAAACCCTCTGAGCTTCACTTGTCTTGTCTATAAAATTGGGGATAAATGCATCTAGCTCATCATCAATGAGCAGGTTAAATGATAATATTTCCTGTAGTGTTTTGGCACCAGAAAGTACTTTCCCAATAAGCATTTTCTCTCCCTACTGCTTCTTTTACTAACACAAAGATGCAGCATCTTGGCTAAATCTAAAAGTAGTTGGAAAAGTTCTTTCCATTTAAAAATTGTTGATGTTAATCTAAACGAGGCTTATTTATAAACTTAACTCTTTCTAGTCACCAAACTCCTCAACTTCTAGCACCATTTTTCAACACAGTCAATATTTTAAACTTCATTATTCCATAATTATATGGTATTAACATTCTGATATGTTTGATAACCAGTAAAAAAGGTGAAATATTTCCTTATTTATGAGATGGAGGGAACTGATTGTAAGATTACATGTAGAACAACTTGAATTTGTTTCGGAATTAATATTACTGTGGAGGGGAATTCATTGTTAACAGTTACCATGAGAAACAGAGGAAAATTCATTTTAAAACATTCCCTATTGTTTTATTTATTTCATATTGGTCAGGATTTTTTCTTTCAAGATTATCAGTTCCTAAGGGAATTGGTAGTCAAATCCCTCTCCTTCTACTTCCCTCTCTGCTAATTCAGGGAGTTAAGTGGTGTCTGGAAGAGAGGTGGAGGTCGTCCAGTGGCAGTGTAATTGTAATTGTTTCCTCCACTTATCTCCTGTAGAATGTAGACCATGTCCTGCCGGAACGGAGCCTGCACTAGGGTTTGAATATAAGTGGTGGAATGTCCTTCCTGGCAATATGAAAACTTCCTGCTTCAATGTTGGAAATTCCAAGTGTGATGGGATGAATGGTGAGTTCAGAATCAGCCTGCTCAGTGCATTCTAGCAGCAGAGACAACGTCCCTCAGGCTCAGCTCCCTAAAGCAACACTGTACATGGTACAAGGAAACTTCATTCTCATCATATGGTTACTTGCCCCATCTCTAACCCTCACATAAAAATAGTAAATGTGGTGTTACAGCTAGATGGATTTCCAAAAAGAATATAAACTGCTAGTTTTTTTAGCAAATACATTCTATTGATACATATTAATGAAGTATACATCCATCAGCGATATTTGGTATAATCACATGGTTATGCATTCATCACTCCCATCATTTTTAGAGCATTTTCATTATTCCAATAATAATAGTAAACAAACCAAACACATCACATCTCAATCTCTGTGCTTCCCTTTCCACACATAGCTGCTATTCTGTTTCCTTCTCTCTAGTATATTTGTACTTACATTTTGTAAAACGGTCATACATGCAGTATCACCTATATTCATATTTTACATGAGGTTTCACTGTTACACAGTTTCATGTTAAATTTTTTGGCTTTCCTTCTAATAATATACATGACCTTTGACTTACTCTTTCAACCACTGTCATACTCACTTAATAGCTCTGCTGGTTACAGTATTTCTATTCATTCCATATTCTAGAAATTTCATGAGTTTACACGATACATTTAGTTCATAGTAGCACAATCATACAGTATTTGTCCTTTTGTGTCTGGCTTGCTTCACTCAACATAATGTCCTCCAGGTATATCCATATTGTCATATGCTTCATGACTTCTTTTCTTCTTACTGCTGCATACTATTCCATCGTGTGTATGCACCACAATTTGTTTATCCACTCTTCAGTTGATGGACATCTGGGTTGTTTGCAGCTTTTGGCAATTATCAATAATGCTGTTATGAACATCAGTATGCAGATGTCTATTTGTGTCAGTTCTTCTTGGTATATACCTAGTAATGGTATTGCTGGGACACATGGCAAGTCTATATTCAACTTCCTTAGGAACTGCCAAATAGTCCTCCACAGGCTGTACCACCTGAAATTCCCACCAGAAATGAATAAGCATTCCTATATCTCCACATCCTCTCTAACATTTACAGTTTTCCAACTTTTTATTAGTGGGCAGTCTAATAGGTAGGAAATGGAATCTCGTTGTTTTGATTTGCGTTTTCCTAATTGCTAGTGATGTTGAATATTTTTTCATGGGTTTCTTTACCATTTGTATTTCTTCTTTGGATAATTGTCTCTTCAATTTTGCCCATTTTTTAATCAGGTAGTTTGCCTTTTTATTGTTGAGTTTTAATACCTCTTTATATATCATGGATATTAGACCCTTATTGGATATGTGATTGCCAAATATTTTCTCCTATTGATTTGGCTGACTTTTCATCCTTTTGACAAAGTCCTTTGAGGTACAAAAGTGTTGAATTTTGAGGAAGTCCCATTTATCTATTTTTTATTTTGATGCTCGTGCCTTGGGTGTAAGGTTTAAGAACTACCACAAGATCTTGAAGATGTTTTCCCACATTTTTTTCTAGGAGTTTTATGGTTGTCACTTTTATATTTAGGTGCTTGATCCATATTGAGTTAATTTTTGTATAAGTGTGAGAGAGTAGTCTTCTTTCTCTCTTTTGGATATGACTATCCAGTTTTCCCAGCACCATTTGTTGAATAGAATGTTCTGGCCCAACTGGGATGGCTTGACAGCCTGTCAGAAATCACTTGACTATATATGTGAGGGTCTATTTCTGAGTTCTTGATTTGGTTCCATTGGTCAATCTGTCTGTCTTTATGCTAGTACCATGCTGTTTTTTTGTTTTGTTTTGTTTTTTAACCACTGTTGCTAAGTAATTTGCTCTAAAGTCAGGAAGCGAGAGTCCTACAACTTTGTACTTTTTAAAGACATTTTGGCTATGTGGGGCACCTTACCCTTCTAAATGTATTTGAAAATTGGCTTTTCCATTTCTGCAAAAAATGCTATGAAGATATTTATTGGGAATGCATTGAATCTATAAATCAGTTTGGGTAGAAATGACATCTTAATGATAGTCTTCCAATCCATGAACACAGAATATCGTCCATTTATAAGTCTTCTTTTTTTTTTTTTTAGCAGTGTTTTGTAGTTTTCTGAATATAGGTCCTTTATGTCCTCAGTTAAGTTTATTCCTAAAAATTTGATTGCTTTAGTCACTATTATAAATGGAATCTTTTAAATGATTTCCTGCTCAGATTGCTTATCAGTAGTGTATGCATATTTATCTTGTATCCTGCCACTTTGCTGAACTTGTCTGTTAGTTCTAGTAGTGTTGTGGATATTTCAGAATTTTCTAGGTGTAGGATCATATCATCAACAAATGGTGCAAGTTTTACTTCTACCTTTCCCTTTGAAGTGCCTTTTATTTATTTATATATTTATTTTTAAGATGTATTTATTTATTTATTTCTCTCCTCTTCCCTTCCCCACCCCGGTTGTCTGTTCTCTGTGTCTATTTGCTGTGTGTTCTTTGTCCGCTTCTGTTGTTGTCAGTGGCACGGGAATCTGTGTTTCTTTTTTTGTTGTGTCATCATGTTATGTCAGCTCTCCGTGTGTGCGGTACCATTCCTGGGCAAGCTGCACTTTCTTTCGCGCTGGGTGGCTCTCCTTACGGGGTGCAATCCTTGCGCGTGGGGCTCCCCTACATGTGGGACACCCCTGCGCGGCACGGCACTCCTTGCGTGCATCAGCACTGTGCATGGGCTAGCTCCACACGGGTCAAGGAGGCCGGGGTTTGAACCGGGGACCTCCCATGTGGTAGACGGACACCCTAACCACTGGGCCAAGTCCGCTGCCCCTTTTATTTCTTTATCTAGCTTAATTGCTCTATCTAGAACTTCTAGCCCAATAGTGAATAACAGTGGTGACAGTGGGAATCTTTGTCTTGTTCCTGATCTCAGTGGGAAAGCTTTCAGTCTTTCATTGTTTATTTGATTATTCTAAAAAATGCTTTTTAATTGCATCTTTTTTCTTTTTCTTTTTTATTACAGTAATTATAGATTTATAGAAGTATCCTGCAGAAAGTATAGAGTTCAATTATATCCCTTTGCACAAGCATTTTTTCATATTAATAACATTTTACATTAGTGCAGTACCTTTATTACAATTGATTAAACAATAGTGTAATTATGCTCTTAACTATAGTCCATGGTTTATTTTAGGTTTCACTCTTTTATTTTCATTTAAATTTTTATTTTTAAAGAAGCTTTAGATAGCATAAATGGTATATCAGAAATATAGGGGATTCCCATTTACCCCACCTCTTCCCCTCACATACTTTCCCACATCAACAACATCTTTCATTAATGTGGTACATTTGTTACAATTGATGAACAAATATCAAAGCATTGCTACATTATAGTTTTTACTTTGTCCCTCACAATTGTATAGGTTTTGACAAAATGTATAATGGTCTGTATCCATCATTGCAGTGTCATGCAGAAAAATTCTGATGTCCCAAAAATGCCCCCATGTTACACCTATTCTTCCCTCTTCCTCCCCTCAGAATCTCTGGTGACCACTGCCTCAATAGCAATGATACAAGTTCTTCCTTTGCTAGAATAATAATAAGTCTACTTTAGTCCATAGTTGCATTCCCCACTTAGGTTTGTTCATTCCTCAGTCTTGAGGATTTGGGGATGGTGATGTCCACTCTGTTTCTGATTGAGAAGGGGCTTAGATCCCACACTGAAGATGGAAGGAGCTGTTTTTGCTTGCAGTTGTAGATATTCTCTGTTTTTGGGGGATGGGCATTGCCCATCATCATCCTTTTGTTAGTTGTCCTCGGTGAGTACAATGACCTGACTAGTAAGTGTTGTTAACTCTCTGCTGGGGTACAGGGCTTAACCAGCATATGAACAGACCAAAGATATAAATATCTGGGACACATATTTAACAAGTATAGTGCTAATTATAGGTTCAAATAAAAGGGACAGAAGAGCCATGTATAGGGAAATTATAAATTAATCTAACTCTGTTACCTTGGGGAGCATATATTCCAAAGACTCACTGGCAGGGTGCCAAATTCCTAGGATTGTCTGTCTTGCCTATACTGTGTACATGTTTCTAGTGCCCTCAGGAGCTCCAGTGTTTGAGGCATTGCTTACTGTGACAATCAATGAGATCCTGCTGAGAGATGCATAAGTGTAACCTCTCGAATAACCTCCCGACTCACTTTGAAATCTCAGCTGTAGGGAGCCACCCGCTGTGAGACCTATCTACAGCCTCCTACAACATGGCGGATCTCACAACATGGCGGAGTTCACAAATCTGCCCTGTCATTTCCTTATTCTTCTCCTCCCTGCTTCTTTGTTCTCCTCCTCCCGCCACTACTCAGGTGACCATAACAATACATATGTGCAAGGCGCGAAACTCCGCAGACCCGGTGCGAACTGTCGGCCAATCCCCTCCTTGGACGTCTGCCACCCACAAGACCAGCCTATCACCTATGTACACGTTCCCTTCCCTCACTATAAATCCCTGTGTTTTACCCCCAATAAACGAGACTTGATCAGGATCCTGTCTTGTCTCCATTCTTCTCGTCCCCTGCCCCACTCTGCTTCTTCCCACAGGTCCCTGGACTCGCCCCCACCGGCTCGGGCACTCAGCCATAAAAACTCATTTGTATTTAATATTTCTCCCTTTTGATCAAGGTCTTTTTCCAGATGCATCACTAGTTGGCACTTGGTAATAATCCCTTGGTGCCAGGGAAGCTCATCCCTGGGAGTCATATCCCACACTGGGGGTGGGGGAAGGTTACATTTGAGTAACAAGGAGGCTTTCAGTAGTTAACTCTTAGGCAATATATAATACTAGGCTAAGTTTCAATTTCACAAGAAAAGTTTCCTAAGTACAGACATCTATGATAAGGGCCTGGTGTAATGGTTTGTCCTCCTTCTCTAGATACTGCCCATGTACTCAGGGGATTCTTGCCATTATATTAGAGAATGTAGCAGGATTTTCCAAGAATGTGAGCAAGAGTAGGGTGGGGGAGGTAAGGTTGGACTATCCATGGAAGTAGGGGAGGGTTGGAGGAAGGAGCAGGTGAAATCTAGGGATTCACAGGTCTGGGGACTTGGAGTTGTCCTGGGTGGTGCCCCAGGGACAATTGCCGGATGTTGTATGTCCTCCCATGGCCCACTGGATGGAACGTGGGAAAGTGTGGGCTATGGTGTGGAACACGGGACATGGGGTGCAGCGATGCCCAAAGATGTACTCACCAGATGCAATGGATGTGACATGATGATGGGGGAGAGTGTTATTGGGGGGAATGGTGGGGTGGGGGCGGTGGGGGCGAATGGGGACCTCATTTTTTTTTAATGTAATATCTTTTAAAAAAATGAATAAATTGAGTAGAATTTGAAAAAACAAAAACAAAAACAAAACTACAATGGTGGGAATGTTCTTTTAACAGATATAGCAGGGGAGGGTTACTGGTTCATGGCATTGAAAGATGGGGGATATCGGGATAGGGTTTACCTGGGACATGCCTCTATGGAATATTTAAGTGTTCATCTTGTCAGAGTGTGTTATCTCAGTGGGAGGAGACCCACACAATAAACAAGAAAATATTAAATTTCCATCCTGGGGAGTCCTGCTATGTTCTCAATTAGAGGGGCAAGAATCTCTTGAGAATATAGGCAGTGGCTAATGAAGAGAACAGAACAATATGGCAAGTTCTCAATATTATTGCATGTAACTATGTATCTTATTCTTCAAAAATTGAAACTTAGTGGTTACCATATGTTTCAAGGGGAGGGGAGGGAAAAATAGAATAGATGGAACAAGGAATTTTTAAGGCATTAGAAGTGTTCTGCATGATCTTGCAATGATGGATACTGGCTTCCATGACTTTCTCAGCTTCTGTGGCTTTCTCTCTTTTATCTGAATTTCATTCTCTTATAAAAGACTCCAGTAAGAGGATTAAGACTCACCCTGGGGCATGCCTTAATTAAGTAACCTAATCAAATGGTCTTTAACTGAAGTAACCTAATCCAAAGGTGCCACCTACCATAGGTTCACATTGACAAGAATGGATTAACGTAAAGAACATACTTTTCTTGGGTCCATAAAGCTTCAAATGGCTATATTTTAATTTTTTGCTAATTTTCAGAAAAGTTCTAATTATTATCTTAAAAAGTATACATCCCCACAATATTAGTATGTGATATTTAAATACCAAACAAGAATGTGAAAAATGTAAAGATAAAAAGTGATTTATTTTTGTGGCTCGATGGTTTAGTAAACAATCCTGTGAGGAGCTGTGCTCAAAAGAACAAGGGTCCAAGTGGGAGGCCCACAAACCAGCCAATCTCATGAGATAGTAACCCACAGTCATGGAGTCAAAGTGGACACACTGACGGGATGTGATCTCATGATTTGGCATGCTTCAAGATTTGCATATTCTCAGTCTAAATTTTGCACAGTTTCAGAACAAGTATGAGGAGTAAATCTTCATGTACTGGAATTTTGCTTAAGAAGAATTCAAAGTTGAAGACACATTACTGTATATTCATGAAGGTGTTTATTGATCATAATCTATAATAACAAAAAATTGAAATAATTCAAATATTCAGCAGTAGGATGTTTACAAAAGTTTTCTTATACAATATAGTCATTAAAAATGGCAGCAATATGGAAAAGTTTGGCAATATATATCAAGAATCTTGAACATTTATTCCTCCAACCCAATAATTTTACTTCCTTATACTAAGGAAGTGATCTAGAGAAGGAAATTATACACAAGGATGTTAATTTTACTGTTACTTATAAGAGTGAAAAATAAGACAAAACAATCTACATTTTTAACAATGGAGGTATGATTAAATAAAATTGTGATGGAACCATTTAACATTATTGTCATTAAAATTAGATGTCAAAAGAACTTTTAATTAGGACATGTTTTTGATAAAATAGTTAGAAAAATCAGAAAGCCATGCTAAATGAAAAAGAGAAGACAAAGTAGATTATACAGTGAAACCTAAACTATATATATATTTGAAAGTATGCTCTAGAAAAAAACTTGAAATACACTTAGATGTTAAGAAGTTATATTTGGGGAGGGAGATTATGCTATGAAGTAGGAATTATTTGATTTTTTCTTTGATAAATATTCATCATGGACACATATTACTTTCAAAATCAGAATAAAAGTACCAATTATTAGCTCAAAAATATTTATTCATTTGACCTAATAGTTCTGTTACTGGGATTCTTTTCTCGGGACATAGTCTGAAATATAGAAAAGCTTTTCAAAATTATGTTCATTAGAGTGTCGTTTGTATTAGATAAAAGGTAAAAGCAATCCAATAGTTAAAATACAAGTGTGGTCAACAGAAAGTAAACCCTGCAGTGTGAGTGATTTGATAAATTATGTAAATTAATTATATCTATATATGATGAAATATTTAGTCATTAACATTTTGATGAATATGTGTAAGTGAAAAAATGCTTATGCAATGTTAATTTGTAAAACTGATACAATATGTTATATAAATTAGATCTTAGTTATATAAACACACATATGCATAAAAATAGTGAAAATGTTAGCAATGTCTATTTTTGTAGGTAAGAGTATAAATAATTTTAGTTTTCATCTTTAAATTTTTCTTTAGATTACAAAGTTTTATAATATATGTATTACTTCTAAAATCACAAATAAAAAGTCTTAAAATACATGATAGAAACATAGAAAAGATGTGGGATTCAATCTGAGGTGAAAAGTAAAATACAAAATAGCACATGCATTTGTAAAACAGTGCATGTGGACAAAGTCTAAGAAGAAAATATAGAAAAATATCACGTTAGAAATAATTTGGTTTTAAATCAATGTTTTTACTGGCGCTAATCTATATAGTTTTTGTGATTAAGAATGGAGATATTGACACTAATCTTAATAGTTTTTATGATTGAGAATAGAGGAAAATGACACTAGGATACAGTTAGAGTATTTCTGGGAAGTGGATGTGGCTCAACCAGTTGAGTGCCCCCCTACCACATGGGAGGTCTCAGGTTCAGGTCCCAGTGCCTCCTAAAGAAGATGAGCAGATGCCACACCCACCGCAATGAGCTAGGTGCCACACTGTCACAAATGAGCAGATGCTAAACGAGCAGATGCCACAAGCCTGTAGATGCCATAGCCCATGGAGAGCAGATGTGGCTCAGGCGGTTTGGCACTTGCCTCCCATGTGGGAGGTCCTTGGTTCAGTTCCTGCTGCCTCCTGTAAAAGGTGAGCAAACAATGAGCAGACAGATAAGAATCATCTGGGGGAGGGGGGAGAGGTGGATACATGTTTTAAAAAAGTATTTTCTAGGTTTCTACTAACTTTAGTATGCCTTGCATTCAGAGTTCTGCTTTAATTTTCTTTGGAGATATCCAATACAGGGTCCTTTAATGACATGAAGCTATTGAGACCACTTGAAATGTGGCTAAGTCCTAATTGAGACATATTGAAAGTGTAAAGTACACCCTGATATATCCAAAGATTTAGTATGTAAAAGTAGAATATCTAATTAATAATATTTATATTGATTACTTGTTGACATGATAATATTTTGGATATATTGGGTTAAATTAAATTAATTTCACCTGCTTTTACCATCTTTAATGTGGCTATTAGCACATTTACAGTTTCACATGTGGCTTATATTTGTGACTTATCTTTCTCTTGAACAGCACTGCCTATATCTTAATATAGATTACTTAGATTAATACTAACCTGTCCTTTAAAGGCCATTATCCACCTGCTTTTCCTGTCAAACTCATTATCCTGTGTGTGTCCTTCCACTTACAGCTCTCCTCTCTTTGGAAATCTGAAGTAGTTCCAAGTCTGGAGTTGCAAAGCATTGGGTTCCATTATTATCTCCACTGGCTATGTCTGTTGCTAGGAGGATTACAGGCAATTTTAAAATCTGAGAAATGATTGTTTCTTCTTGCAGGAGTATTATTTTGCTTCAAACTTAACACTTTTTACTATCCGTACACTGTTTCCTTCTCTTTGGCATTCTCTATAATGGCATTTTGAACACCAGGTAGGTGTTCTTAGAGAAGTGTTTGAAAAGCCCTCCCTCACTTAATTTAAAAATCCCCCAGATAGGAATATTCCCTCCTCTCTCAAACCCTCCTCAGGGTTGTAGGGTTTTTCTGAAGCTAAATGCCTTTCTCATTACTGACACTGCCAAGCACCTATTTTCCATCTGGGTCAGACTGTTTCAGAGCTGTTCAACTCTTAGCACTAGGGGTCCATACCTGCTTCTCCCCCTTATCAACCACGTGAACCTCTACACAGCAGAGCAATTGGCATTTCTTTTGTAAGTAATAGATTGGTACATACTGTTTTTAGGACTAGCTTGTTTTCTGTGTATTCAACACACCTCCTTCCTATAAAGTGCTGATTATAACATGTCACAAATCACCAAATTGCCAAATTACCAATAGAGCACAGATACTAATCTCTACCTCAGTTCCTCTCTTGTAGGTCTTTGAAGTAGCAGATGGTTGACGTTTTTTTTTTTGAAGACAGAAGTGTCAATGCTAAGGCATTGCCATTAATTAGTAACCTTTTTGACAGGGTGTGGAGAAATGCTGCTCCTATCCTCATTTTATTGTGGCTGTTCAACCTATGGGGTACTGTTTCAGTGCTGGGGACAGCCTCACTTCTGTGCACTGCTCTGTCCCCCCTACTGTTGGCAGCTAGCATATGTCTCATCTCTCATACAATTATGACTCCTCAAAGAGGGTGGACCCTGCCTTATCTCTCTATCCCCAGAGTCTACACAGTGCTTGACACGCAATTAATGCTAGATGAATGAATAAATAAGTGAATGACTGCATGGGAACAGGGGTTAAATAACAAGAATATAACAAAATATATTTTGTAAGAAAGAATGCCAGATCCCAAATCTTCTTCATTAGGTAATATGAAGTTTCTATTTCCCTCTGATTAAATGAAAGCTAGTATTTTCCATCTCAGTGTATTAGAATGGATAAAGACCTTTGTTTTAGTTTTTATAAGTCATGACTCACCTAGAAAATTATTGTTAGTTCTCCTGTTAAATAACGTATATGGATAATAATGTATTGCTTGGTTCCTTCTGGGAAATCATATGGAAAGTCTTTATTGGACCAAGGAGTCTAACTCTGTATACATTTGCAACTGAACTTTAAAAAAAAGGGTATTCTTTTGGGTGTATTTCTAACTTTGAACATAAATGCCCATGCTTCTTTTGACCATATTTGAAAACACTGTCGGAAAACATTAGTGGAATTTTTATTAATAAAAATGACTTTTATCATTTCCAGGTTGGGAGGTGGCTGGAGATCATATCCAGAGTGGGGCTGGAGGTTCTGATAATGATTACCTGATCTTAAATTTGCATATCCCAGGATTTAAGTAAGGAAAACTAATTCTGATTCTCTTCTGTAAGAATCCTCAACAGGGTTTCACATAGAAATAGATGAAATAGGACTGCCTTTATAAAATATGTTAATATTATAAAGTAATTAGCAAATAACAATCTGTCATAGGGCAATTCATTATTTAAGAATACCTGTAGAATTAGTCATTGGGAAACTATAAATATTAGTGATATATCACTTTGATAAATCTGACAATGCTACATTAACGATGATTCTTGGATGCTTTATCACAAGAGGTCTTAGTCCTTGTTTGCAATAGTATCTTTTGGTTTTTTAATTTTTCTCTCAGTTCTGTACTGTATCAAAGCAATGTGTTATAAATTCCTTAATCCCCTTTGTTTTAGTTTCCCATATTTGAAATTTCCCAGTATGAGCCTTTTTCTTGCTTTAGGAGGGGTGGTAGCATTTGCAGTAAGGGAATTAAGCATATTTTCATGGGTTTTTAGACTCCATTTTAGAACAAAGTATGTGGGCGTGCAGAGATTGAGTGAGGAAGGGTCTGTGGTGGGGGGAAGCAGTAGATTAGAGGAAGAGAAGCGCTTGGCTTTCAGTTTAATTTTAAAATAGTTTAATCTTGCTCCAAATTATATTTAGAGCATGCTGTAACTATTGATGTTCTACTCTGTTAAATAGACCACCGACATCGATGACGGGAGCCACGGGTTCTGAACTAGGAAGAATAACCTTTGTCTTTGAAACCCTCTGTTCAGCTGACTGTGTTCTGTACTTCATGGTGGTAAGTGAAAGTGCAGTTTTTGAAGGCAGGTCTCTAACCTTAACATTTTTTTTAAGTGCAAATTTATTTATGCAAGTTGGTATAAAGATTCCATTTCTCTTGCCGTTCTTGGGATCTTCCAAAAACATTAAAAAATGTCTAAAGAAGTCACTAAGAGTTATGCAATAAAGTCCACCAAGAAAGGGAATGGGCTACATATGTTCATTTCTAATGGGAGGACTGAGTAAACGGGGCCTGGACACCTCACACAGGCCAGGGAATGTTCCTCTAGGAGAAAATCCCTTAATAAAAATATTACCAGGGGAATGAAAATTCTCCTGCAGGAGTCACTCAGCAATTCAAACTATCAGGAGGGAAACAAAAGCATATTAATAAATGAGGGCAGAAAATAATGGAGGTGTAGTGTATTGGGAAGAAAGAAAGCTCTTCATTAAATTTAATAAACTCAAAGGGCTCTAGAGATATATGCCATAATTTTGCCCATTTATTTTACCAGATGTCATATGGGTCTCCAATCTTAGCTTGAGAGAAGTAGCAACACAAAGTTTACCAAGGCTTCATGTGGTGTTAGAAGGTTGTTGGCTAAAATTTTAGCACTGCAGTTAAGTACTGACTTCATAAACATGCTTGTTGTTTTCTTTTTGTTTTCCAGTGACTCTTTCATAGTTATTTAGCAGGTTCCTCTCTCTGTATAAAATATGTGGAGATTTAAACAATTTTTACGTTTACTAATATCTTAAATGATGGTAGCCTATCTGTTCGTAAAGAGTACTGACTTTGTGACAATGAAAGATGATCATAGATAACCTTCAACACGTTTGTCTATTTCTACACAAATAACCATTAAGCCTTCAATTCTTAAAACTCTGCTTCCTTATTTTTTAAATGGTAGCTCCTCAGCATACCAAGTGCCATTGCTGAAATTCCATTTTCTATCAACTAGAATATTCAGTAATTTCCTATCCATTCTTCTCATCTCTACTCTCTCACCCATGATGCTGTCAAAATTATCTTTATAAACAAGATACATCAACAACAAATCCACCTTCCTGGTGACTTTTTATTGCCTAATGCACTGATTTTCAACATGTGGATCTGGAATCAGCAGCACCAGCATTACCTGGGAACTCGTTAGAAATCCTAATTTCTGATCTCTACCCTAGATTTACTGAGTCAGAAACCTCAGGATAGTGTTCAGCAATCTGTATTTAACAAGCCTTGAGGGTGATTCTGGTGCACAGTGAAGTTTGAGAGCTACTAGCATGGAAGATTCTTCAATTTCCTTAGCATGGCATCCATATGACTTTGCATTTTTTCCTCTGCCTTTGTTACCGTATCTCCTTTTCACTACCCATCCCTCTCCAGTCCACCTGAATTTGTTAGTATGGGCAGAATACCCTGTCCTATATTCTTGTGCCTTGACACTCTAAGCTAGAATGACTTTCTTCCTTTTGCTTTTTTGTCGTACTTTAAGGCATGCTCAAATTTCACCCTCTTTTGGGATGTTTTCTCGTTTTCCTTCAAGTTAACTACACTCTCCAGTGTACTCCTAAAATGTTTTGGGGGAAAAAGAAAACAATTGTAATTATGATAATTGCTTTTATATTTTTTCTCTCTCACTTCACCAGGCTCTCCTGAGGGTAGGGATCACACATTATTTATTCTGGTATGTCAATCCCAGAAATTTTAGTTTATAGTAGAATCTGCTACTTTTTGTCTCTGTCTGTGTGATTTGGTCTCCTTATAGGAATTTCAGAGATACCAAATTAAATACCATATAAAAGTACTTGAAAATCATGTAGTACTTTACAAATGTAAGGTGATTTTTTGCAGTAAAATTCCATTTGTTATGACCCAGAAAGCTGGTGTTTAATGCAGAACATTGAACAGCATGTGTGGTGATTAGGTAGTTTGGTAATGTAGAGATTTCTGTAATATATGACAAAATATTGCATTATTTGTGAACTAATATGTGTCTCTTTATAGCATATTTGATTACTTTATAATATGTTTTATTTGTATGTTTATATTAAAGGAAGACAATAAAGAAACATATCTTGAGGTCATGCCAGCCTATTGCCAACATCCCAAATAACTTACCAAAACCCAATCAAATTCTTAAGTTATCTATCATTGTTTTCTCATTGAAGACTAATTAGAACATTCAAAGTTAGCCTTGGTTTTCATTT
Source organism: Dasypus novemcinctus (assembly GCF_030445035.2). NCBI lineage: Eukaryota > Metazoa > Chordata > Mammalia > Cingulata > Dasypodidae > Dasypus > Dasypus novemcinctus. The sequence goes on from NC_080677.1 coordinate 66,763,977, forward strand.
CAAAAAAGAATAGATGTATATTTGGTTGACTTGTTATATTTGCTTTCTATCCTTGTTAACGAATGCATAGTGGTTGGGATATCACAAATTTGTATTATTATTCAAAATCTTGAATGTAGCTGAGGAAATCAGAAATGAAATATACAAGGTTTTTGAAATTCAAGTATAAGTCAGAGAATATTTCATGAACATTTTAGTTATGACTGTGTACATGTAATATCTTAGTAAACCTACAATTGGGTAAGCCTGGGAGTTGCTTGTATAATTCAGAGGGAATTTACAATTCCTATATAGGAGTTACATATATTAGAATTCTTTAAGAAAAAATAAAAAAATGGAAAACCTTTATATTCTATGTGGATCCTAGGGAAGTTTGCTGTGAGAGTTTGAGGAATTATGTTTCCCCTTCTAAGTGTATTTCCTAAACTGGAGACATGAAATAACCTTGAACATACTATGATTTGAGATCCCTTTAAGTTACAGTGTGGCAATGTGGTTGACATATTGTGATTGCTGAGTGAATAACCTTCTGGTACAGATATGAAGAGAAGTTTTGGGAATTCTAGGTTTGCATACTCTGCATATATACATTTTATATTAATACAGTTTGTGTCTTATTTGTATTTATTTCACTGTTTAGGATATTAATAAAAAAAGTACCAATGTGGTGGAATCATGGGGTGGAACCAAAGAAAAACAAGCTTACACTCACATCATCTTCAAGAACGCAACATTTACCTTTACGTGGGCATTCCAGAGAACTAATCAGGGCCAAGATGTAAGTTCCATGCACTTTTTTCCCCCTTAAAGATGATGCCCCTTTGTGGGGATACATACAAAGTGGTCACTCAGACCTGCTGGAGGAAAAGACTTAGGTTTTATTTATGTGAAATCAATCATCTGATATGGAGTGACTTGCTATAGAAATGATAAATTTTCTGTTAATCTTTCAGGGTAAGAATGGAATAATGCAGTGTATCTTTGAATTGTTCTGTACTTTGAATGAATACAGTTGCTTGATGCTTAAGTGAAAAAATATGATTTTGTCATTAAGAACCCTATTTTTAACGCTTTCCAAGGCTTTGAGAAGGCTAGCAACTTTCTTCATCCTCATCTGAATGATCCTGCATTTGTTTTTGTGTTAGTTTTCTCTTGCTGCTGTAACAAATGACCACAAACTTGGTGGAGGCCAGAAGTCTGAAATCAAGGTGTCGGAGGGCCAGGCTTTGGGGGATATCCCTCTCCTTGCTTCCATACAGCTTCGGGTGGCCCCAGACTTTCTGGGCTTGTGACTACGTATTTCCATTTCCTGTCTTTGTATCCACATGGCCTTCTCCTCTTCTCTGTGTGTGTCTCTCCTTCGTGTTTCTCCTGTAGGGAGACTCTCATCTCAAGATGAGAGCGAAGGCTCTCCGACCGAATAAGTTCATGTTCAGAGGTTGTGGGGATTAGAACATGGATACGTCTTTTCAGAGGCCACTATTCAACCCACCACAGTCCAGGAGCATTAAGTGGTGTTGCTTTATAGTTTCATTCCTGTAATGTCTTCTTTTACAGCCTGAAGAGTGTATGTACACACAATTGGGTCAACACGCAGAATCAATTGCTCCCTGTTACTTTCTCTGCTAGAATAGACCTCCCCTGGGTAGATTCCCCTGGGTGGAATCTACCTGTTATTTTCTTGGTATAGATATTTGTGGATCTCCATAGAACTGATCTTCCCCGGGTGAGAACAAGGCAAACCACTTCTTCAGAAGCAATCCTAATGCGGTAGTGGCCAATGGGGAGCATTGTCTCTTTTTCTCTTCAGTTTCAGTGGGGAACCCCTTCCTCAGGTTTACTTGACTTCTTTTGTTCTTTAGGAGGTTCCAGATCACTCTCATGTGGGACATGAATATACTATATAGAACTCCACCTCTTCCTTGCCTTCCTTTTATCTTTGCTCCAGACAACAAAAAGTGTAACACTGTTCTCTACTGATTAAATATACCTTTGTTTATGGAGTGATGCCCACCACTTGATGAAAAATGACCTTTAATTGACCCAGTGTCACAGGAAGGAAAAATATAGTAAAGCCCAGTTTCTTGCTCTCCTTGCTCATCCTTTCAGTAACAATCAGGGTACATTGGTTAGGGAAAGTACTAAAGGCAAAGCAAGGCCCAAAGCAGTGATGCGATTGCATCAATGTTACACAGTATTTGTGTGAAAGCCAGGGTCTGAGTCTTCCAAAATATATCTACTCTTTAGTCCAAGGCTCTTTTGACTCTGCTATACTGTCAACATCCAATTGTTTCAGTAGATTTGTGCTTATATTTTAAAAAGCAATGATAGGAGGTAAAGTTACTTTTCTATTAAACTATATCTTTTCTTCCAGTCATAAAATCCAAAAATATTTCTGCATTTATACCAATTAAGCCATATTTCATGGTAGTTGTGGCAAAACTCCTGAAACTTTGCTACAGTGGAAATGATTTTCCAGAATCAAAATTTAAGAGTTTTTTTTTTTTTTTAAAGAACCAAATTGGATATTAACCTCTTGTCAGTTACAGTCTCAGAGCTGGAGCCCTCTGCTTAGTTATTTTGGTGATGTAACATAACATATAATCTGGTTTTAGAACTAAGTCCCAAGCAGAAGTCATTACTTTCTGCTCTCTTTTTAGAATAGACGGTTCATCAATGACCTGGTGAAGATTTATTCTATCACAACCACTAATGCCGTTGATGGGGTGGCATCCTCATGCCGTGCCTGCGCCCTTGGTTCTGAACAGTCGGGCTCATCGTGTGTCCCCTGCCCCCCAGGCCACTACATTGAGAAAGAAACTAACCAGTGCAAGGAGTGTCCCCCTGACACCTTCCTATCCATACATCAGGTCTATGGCAAGGAGGCTTGTGTTCCTTGTGGGCCTGGGAGTAAGAGCACTCAGGTAAGTGGATGTGCATTTCAGATAGCCCCATGAAAGCACATAGCAGGTTGCTATTTATGTTGGAAAAAATACTTTTTCATTCCCCTTTCTGTTCCTTTCTCTTTACATTAATAGAGCATTTAATGTACACCAAGCAAGTGGTAATTACTGGGCATATAAAATATTAGGATAAGTCTCCAAATCAGAATGCTTTCCAAAAATCTGAAAACTGATTTCATGTGTATCCTGTTAAGAATAGAGCAAGTACACTATGTCTATAGACTGGCTGCAGAAGGATCTGGTTTGGAACAAGTACATTTTATAAAATTTGAAGGGCAAATGGAGGATATATTATAGATGAAGGAGTAGTAGTAGTTTTATTGTTTATTTAAACTGGTATAACAGGATATTTTCCCCCTTTTTTATTAGAGAAGTGGGTTTATAGAAGAATCATATAAAATGCAGGATTCCCATATACCACCCCATTATTAACACCTTGCATTGGTGTGGAACACTTGTTACAATTTGATGATAGCACATTTTTATAATTGTACTATTATTTCACTATAGTCCATGGCTTAACTTAGGATTCACTGTGTGTGGTATAGTTTCATGGCTTAAAACATTTTAAAAAAAATTTATTACCATATATACAATCTAACATTCCCTCTTAACCACATTCAGATATATATTTCAGTGTTGTTAATTGTGTTTGCAAGGTTGTGCTACCCTCACCACCATCTATTACCAAAGCATTTCCATCATTTCAAATAGGTACCCATAACAGGCAATTTTTTACTCTTTCTTAATTTGCCTTTCTACAAGAAACTAATATTAGAATAATTTTACTCTGACTTCTTAAAAAATGTGAACCTTTTGAACTTTGCTTAGAAAAATTGAGCTAGAGTTTGGGAATTCTCTCTGTGAGTATGGTAAAATATAATGTAAGTACACTGTTTTAGTAGCAGCTGTGACTTTATTTCCCACTATCTTGTTTCTTTGCATTGTTTCATCTTTGATCAAAGGACCACTCGGTTTGCTATAGTGACTGCTTTTTCTACCATGAAAAAGAAAACCAGAGTTTGCACTATGACTTTAGCAACCTCAGCAGTGTTGGCTCATTAATGAACGGCCCCAGCTTCACCTCCAAGGGAACAAAATACTTCCATTTCTTCAATATCAGTTTATGTGGGCATGAGGTGAGTTCTGGCTGTCAAGGTGAGATGGAGCTATTTTTCAGCTCTGATTGAGCTGATATTTTCTTGTCTTGATGGACCAATAAAATTTCTATGGAAACAATCAAGTGTCAGAAACTGAGCTTTGAATGCTTAAACCTTCTGTTGCCTCCTAGAAGGTTGGCGGCTTTCCCCACCAACAGCTATTTTGTCTGTTTCTCAGCTCATTAAAGCATTTTTCCAGTCAGTTGAACCCTAGAGCTTAGAGGTATGGTGTGAGTGCTTTGAGGAGCTTTCATTTTTGTAAAAGTGGTGCAGCTTTGTCAATCCCAGCTATGTTTTAGGCAAGCAGCCATAGTTTGAGGAAGCTTTTCTCTTGCTCGTATTGTCAGTTTTATAAATTTTGTGTTTTCAAGAGCAAGTTTGCCCAAAAATAAAAGGAGGTATACAGGTGATAAGTATCAGTCAATCAAGTAGCCTCTGTTAGTAAAACACTATAAATAATGGTATTTTATTTTCTGTGTGAAGAATCAGAAGCATAAATGATGCTAGTAATGTTTTTAGGGTCATATGAGGATGGGCTTGGGAAGTACCTATATGCCATTAGCAAAGGTGAGAACAAATAAGGCATTTCATCCATGTCTTCTAAAATAACTCCTGTACCTCCAATTGTCTTCATTATGAGATGCTGTGCCAAACAAACTTTGTGCAAAGGAAATAAAAAGAGATCTGATGACAACAGAAGCTTTCAAACAAAAAGGTCTTTAAATTTTGCATGGTGTTATATTTGTCCTGTCCTGATTTTGCATGGGGTGATTCAATGCATTCACTTGATTAGTCAGTCACTCAGTTCATTCAACAAATAAATATTTATTGAATATCTGTTATGTGCCACATATGTGTGAAGCAGTCAATATGATTAATTTTATTATATATCACACTTCTTCTCAGTCTTATTGCCATATTACCAGTGTCTCTTCTTATGGCTTCTCTCCACCTCCCTTCTGTCTTTCTTCTCATTTCTTTCTTTCTTTCCTTTTTCTTCTCTGTCATTTCCTTTTATTCTCTATTTTTTTCCTCTCACTTTCCTCAGTAATTTCTCTGTTATTTTTCATTGTTTTTCTGTTCCTGGCTTCAACATTTTATTTTCAGATTAGTAAAAGTATACTGCACTTGTATTGTGGTTGGAAAATCTGCAAAGGGAGAGAATTTTATAAGTTAGGATTGCTAGAGGCATTAAGAAGAGAATTATTTATCCTTTCTTTATTCCCATCTGTTTTAACTCTTACATTAAAGATGAGTAAAATATTGTTCCTAATTTCAGTTTATATTTCTTCTTAGAAACTATCAAGCAGGCTATAGTCCTTTGCAGTGGGACTGCAGAATATTTAAACATACCATATGTAGCAGTCTTCCTATTTTTATAAATTATAACTTCCAGGTACCCTCCAAAGGATCAAAAGAGTAAACCCCTATTTTCCTTTGAACATTTTATATAGTTGAACAGATACATATCATTGAATCTGTGAGTAGATGCATGAAGACCTGTAGTGACCAAATGTGTAGAATTCACATGTTGTCCTAGGATTTTGCTGCAGAATGGCTTTTCCTTAAGCCTTCAAATTACCTTTCTGCCACACATATGCCTATAAAAGAGAAGGAAGAGCAAATCTTTTCCCTTGGCATTAAAACCGTCACCAGCAGTTTTCTGGTCTCTTTGTAGGCATTATTATTCTTTGAACTGAGGGTTTCAGGGTGATTTTTATTTCCATAAATCAGATGACTTTCATTCAGTGTATCTCATGCTTGTGATGGGAGAAGCAGTGCAGCCTTGAGTTATCCTATTCGTTATAACTGAGTGGCTTTCAATCCCTCCTGAACATTGGAATTGCCTGGGGAGCTTTTAAAAAATCCTGTGCATGGGACTCACATTGAAGCAGTTAAGTCAGAATCTCTGAGTGAGGTGACAGTCCCTGCTCTTCTAGAGTCACTAGCTAGTTGAGATTCAGTTTAGAGACTAACTTTCTTTAAAATCTCTCCTTTATAACTTTGTTTCCTAGGGAAAGAAGACGGCTGTCTGTACCAACAATATAACAGACTTTACAGTAAAGGAAATGGTAGGAGGTTCAGATGATTACACGAATTTGGTAGGAGCTTTTGTGTGTCAGTCAACTATTATTCCTTCTGAAAGTAAGGGTTTTCGAGCAGCCTTATCATCACAATCCATCATTCTGGCGGATACATTTTTAGGTAAGCTTCCTTTGGCTCATATATGTATTCATGTATATGCATTAATTTATTCCAGTGTTTGGTACTGGTAACTTGCCCTTATTTTGGAGTTTGCCATAGATGATTAAGGCCCACAGGTAGTTCTAAATTGTGATTTTGTGACATGGTTAAAAAGGATCCTCCAAGTAGGGTCCATTGATAAATTTCAGTGAGTAAGGAACTTTCTGAATTTATGTATTAACTTATTTATGATATAATTTTTTCTGAAGAGAGGATCTAGCCTTTCATCAGATAGTCTAAGAATTTAGGAGGCTAAGTTTTAAAAGTCAAAACTAAAGAATCAGGGAAGCAGACTTGGCCTAATGGATAGGGCGTTTGTCTACCATATGGGAGGTCCACGGTTCAAACCCCGCACCTCCTTGACCTGTGTGGAGCTGGCCCATGGGCAGTGCTGATGCGTGCAAGGAGTGCCCTGCCATGCAGGGGTGTCCCCCATGTAGGGAAGCCCCACGCACAAGGAGTGCACCCCGTAAGGAGAGCCACCCAGCGCAAAAGAAAATTCAGCCTGCCCAGGAATGGTGCTGCACACATGGAGAGCTGATGCAGCAAGATGACGCAACAAAAAGAAACACAGATTCCCATTCCACTGACAACGACAGAAGCAGACAAAGAAGAACACACAGCAAATGGACACAGAGAACAGACAACTGGGGGGGGGGAGGGGAAAGGGAGAGAAATAAATAAAAAGAAATCTTAAAAAAAAAAACAACTAAAGAATCAGAACAGTAAGCAAACACAGTACAAATCTAAATAATGTCAGTCACCGGTTTTAACCATCTTTTCTCATACCAGAAGTCAGTTGGTGACAAGTAGCAAAGCTGAGAATTCTGAGTTCTATTCCCTGTCTTCCCCCTCTGTGTCTTTGGTCCTGAAACGTGTAGGAAAGGTTTAGGAAGAATCAAAGTTCCTAACTAGATTTCTTAGGGATCAAAATCATTAGCATTTCCGGAGTCAAGATTAGGAGTCTGTGGCAATGATTCTTATGTGCAGCCAGATTTCAGAACCAGTGTACACTCCAGAGGTATTTAGGGTGAACTTTCAGCACCAAGGTTGGTTACAGGGTGGAGAAAGTGGCCATTGTAGCTGCTGTGGGTAGGGAGAGGGGAGAAGAAATAGGATGTGGGGGCATTTTCAGGACTTGGAGTTGTCCTGGGTGGTACACAGGCACAGATGCTGGACATTGTATGTCCTGCCATGGCCCACGGGGTGGACTGGAGGAGATGTGAACTACAACATAAACCATTATCCATGTGGTGCAGCAATGCTCCAAAATGTATTTACCAAATGCAGTGAATATCCAATGATGATGAAAGAGGTTGATGATGTGGGAGGAGTGGTGTGAGGGAGATGGTGCGTATATGGGGACCTCATATTTTTTGAATATAACATTTAAAAAAAATAGAAAAAAACAACTGGTTTCTGAAATAAAGTTTGCTGTTATTGCTTGCATTTTGACTCTCCCACCATTTTGCCGACAAGAGACAGAAAATGCTTTACTTTCTGTTTATTTAGATTAAGCAAAGTTTGGAGTTAGTTTCTGGAAATTATTAGACTCCAAACATTTTTGTGTTGTCCGATATGTCTACATTGAACCCGAGCAGAAAGCTGCATTAGCAAAATAGCCAGCTCATTGATTTTGTAATGTTAGAACTGGAAGAGATTTTGGAGAATATTTAAATTACTGCAGATATTTTATAGATTCATGAAATAAGACCCAGGGAAGTGAAGTGACAAGCAAAATTACAAAGCTAGGGAATTTTCTCTTTCATTCTGGGGACTTCGGAAAGTTTCTTATTTGTATCATGAATGAATGAATTTAATACAGTTTTTCTGGTAAAATGACATTCTTCAAAGTAAAGCTATTTTCTGTTCAGATATACAAAGACTAAATAAGCCTAGTTTTTCCATATTGCTTAATTGTTTCTTTATTATTGTCATCCAGGAGTGACAGTTGAAACCACATTGTATAATATCAATATAAAGGAAGATATGTTCCCAGTTTCACCAAGCCAAATACCAGATGTGCATTTCTTTTATAAGTAAGTGTAGATCCTGCCTCCCTTGATTATCTATTTTTTAATCAAAAGGAGCTCATATATAAGTGGATTTTATTTCCCATTTTGGATTGTAACTTCCTAGTGGTAGGCATGGTATATTACATCATCTCAGGGTGCCTTGCATGGTAGCTTATACCAAATAGATAGATAATCAGTAATTGGTTCTTAAAAGACAGTAAAAAGTAGGAAAAGTGTAATATTTTGAAAATCTTATATAATTTCTCTCAAATATATACTATTTTAAATTTGACAATAAATAAGACTTCATTGTCTAGGCAGTAATTATTTATACTTCTCATAGCAAAACATCAACCTAAGATATGACCTCTGTTAAGTTTCAAATGTTTTTTCATTATAATGAACATTGATGACATTTTATCATTGTACCTGGGAAAATAGTGAGCTTTTTATAGGCAGTGAAAGTGAGTTCAATCCGAATTAAAATTATAAATTAGTGAACTTTAATAAATATTTCATTTCCATTGGTTCATAGAGCATAGGTATAACTATGATTATTTTTTATAATTATATTTTTGCCTCTGTAATCTGTGCCGTCTCTATTTTGTAAAATATTATTTCCCTTATAATAGAACTTCCACAACTACAACATCCTGTGCTACTGGCCGATCAACTGCTGTGAAAATGAGGTGTAATCCTACTAAACCTGGAGCAGGAGTGATTTTGGTCCCCAGGTATTCTTCTTTCTATTGATTGTGAGAAAGCAATGTTCTCTACAATCTTCCTGTTTTGAAACATATTCGTTATGGATGTTATCAGAGGGAGAATAGAAGAAGCTGTAGGTTTTTGTTGTGGGGATATGCTAAGGTCCTATTAAGGGGAAGAGCTCTCAGCCCATTTCAATACTTCCCATCCTCTTTAGGGGCATTTTCAAGTCCTGTTTGCCTGGAATTTTGAATTCTCTTGAAAATTAACTTAATATCCAATTAATTATAATTGTCTTTTTCCTTGGATTTATTCTATTTGTCTAGCCTCCATTTCTTTGAGAGCTGGATTAGGAACTTTCCTGGGATTCAGTACTGGATCTACAATTATCTAGCTGGCAATATAGTCTAAATAATTTACCCTATGAGTCATAGTTTCTTTCTCTATAAGGGAAGGATAACCGTATGATCCATTTCCATTTCTTTAGTTTTCTGATGAATGGTGGTGGAATCTCCAAGGGGAGAGTCTGATCTAAAGAATACATAATACTGATTGGTGTTGAGGCAGCAGCTCTTCCCAGTTTAGATCTGACTATAAATTAGATCTATGAATTATTTGTTCTTTTCACCTACTAAAGGTGAGAGAAGTAAATGAGAGGATTACAAAATAAAAGGTAATAGACCTCAGTCAAAGAAACAGAGGGAGACTAATGCCCAAGGGCATTGAATGGTGAAAGATTCCTCTGAGCTATAGTCAAGCCAGCAAAGGATAGTTTGAGAAAAGTTGCATTTGGAATTTCCAGCAGTAAAAGCCTCTGTCTTTCATTGTCCCCCTATATTCCAGCCATACAGCTTTGAGCTCACTTCCTTGTTCTTTTCACTGTAGCAATTCTGAGGTCCCTTTTTGGACCTAGCAATTAACCCGTCTGTGTTTAGCCTCTAGGAATCTCAACCTGGATGACTTCTGAAGCCGCTCCAGGTCTAACACTCTCTGATTCAAGCAGATGATGCTCATAAAAACTAGGTCTGCCCTTTAGAAAATGTGTCACTCTTTCTAAATCTCCAAGGTGGTTTCTGATGTTTTCAAATGTGATAAAGAAAATATTTCCATGCTCCTAAATGATGGCATCTAGAAACACTGTTTATCTTTGTAAGGAGAGAAAAAGGTAAATTCCTCCTCTAACTTCCAAAGATCTTTGCCACTTATGGAAACTTAACTCTGTCAGGATTTCTCAAGACCACCTGCAGCAGAGTATCTTGAGGTGTCCCTTTGAAAAACTGTTTTCTGGGTCTTCTGTAAAATGTATAAAAATATCTGATGTTAAGCCAAGGAATATTAATGAAAAAAATCCAGAAGGCAATTCTGACACATATACAAATTTAAGGAACATTAGTCTTAACCCATATTTTGGAGTTCTGGCTTGTTTTTTTTCTGAGACAGAGTCTCATACTTTATTCTGAATTTTAATTTTCTGTGTCTGCATGGTGGCATCCTTCACCCATATTTCCAGTTAAACTTTATTTACAAGTTTGATGGACAGCAGATTTTGAGGACCACGCTGACTTTAGGCAACTGCTATGCTGACTTTCGGTTCTTTCTTGTTGCAATTTTCCGTTTGACCACGAGAGGGCGCTGAGGGACCAGAGCATGACAGCAGCCTGTCCTGAAATAACTGGAATTTTTTAGCTGTAGGGCTGAATGAAGATTTCCTACTAACACTAAAGAAAAGTTAAGTAAGCATTCTCAGGCTAATTTTGAAGTGGATTACTTTTTTTTTTTTTTTGGCTTTAAGATCTTGAGAGAGAGGCAATAAGGAAGTTGATTTGAGAAGCATCTCACACTTTGATGGCAAAATATCTGAAGGGAGATATTGGGTGTTCAGAAGGCCAAGAATCTTGGAAAACTATGCCAAGGCTACTTTAGCAAGAGTAACTTTGTTTGGGGCTTTGTATCTTGGTGACCTGGGAAAATGTCACAAGGTCCCAGTCCTGGGAAAATGAAGTCTATACAGAAAGTGAACCAGGAAAGAGAAAAGGGCATGTGTGTTTTCTATGTATCTCAGGTGAAATTTAGAGGGAGCAGCAAATTATCTGGAATGATAAATGATCTGTAATTAGATCCTCAGCCTGTATGTTTGGTTGGTCAAATGTCATCTCTTTCTAGTTCCACAAAGTGTCTGGAGGGTGTGAGGCATTTTGGATAAAAAGTCAAGAGTATGGGGTCTGGGTTGATGAAATCTGGGATCTGGAGTGGACTTTTGAGGTTATCTAGTACAGTTTCTATCCTGAGCAGAGAATAAGCTGCTAATGTAATAAACCACTAATATCCCTAAATAGAGTCCCCTCACAAAAGCCTTTCCAAATCATGATCCTAGGTGCACAGAAGAATTGGAGGCTTTGCATTCATTAGGAAAAATTTAGACCTGAGCATATGTCCACAGGAATCTCTCAAAATACAAGAAATTTCTGTTACTAAAAAGGTTACAGAGAAGGCCTTATTAGAAAATAGGCAGAGGGAATAATAGTTTTTATTATGATAATAGAGATGGCAAATCCCATTAGAGATCCTTAAGTCAATCCCACTTATTTTACAAATGAAGAAACACTGAGTTTGCATAGCTGTAGCATGGCACTGTTGAGATGGAATAAAGATTTCCTGATAAGATTTTCACATCATCATGCTTTCAGTTTGCCATTTTTTCCCCTCAAATTCGTCAGAAGGCAGAAATTTGCAAAGAAGCACACTAAGCGAAAAAGGCAAATATCACATTGATCCCAGGGGATAACTCAACTGAGCTAAGAGTTATTGGTGCCCTTTTTTAAATGAGTCATTTGCCCAAAAAAGGGTCTTAGAAGAAAATCATCTCTCTCTTTCTTTCTCTTTTAACTTTTGACTGTATTTAACTACTTAGGTAGCTTGTAAATCAGTCTAAAAGTTGTTTGGCCAAAACCTCCTTCAAAATCAAAATTCATCTTCATTATCAGTGTAGGCTCTGGGAATATTCTCTCTTGCAGAAGGGGCTGAGTCACGGTCTATACTGATAGTGTTCAGGAACTGATAGTGTTCAGGAACTGAACACCCCAGGGGTTTATTCTCCAGGCTCCGATATAGAGTCTCTGTATCAAAGTCACTGGATCTATTGGATGCCAATGCAGTGTTTTCTTTGGTCTTTGGGGCAGAACTAGCAAAACCAAAAAGTCTATCAATTTTAAGTTGTTAAGAACCAGTGAAAAATGACTGGTTGAATTACTTCCTTGTTTTTTTTCCCCCCTATGAACCATTTCTGGAGAGGTAATAGAAATATAAACTATATAAGTTAAATTACAAAGGCAATAGAATTCAAAGGATTAAAGTCAAATAAGATCTTAGAACATTAAAAAGTGGGAAGACATATAAAAGCAGTATGAGCCAAAGTGGAAACAACTAAAAGTCATTAAGATCAAGAATTGGAAAAATCTCGTACAGAATTGCTAAAATGGTACAATTCAGTCACCAGTGAATATCTTAAGTTATAATCCAAAATATCACAAAACATTCAGAAAGTTTTAGGATCAATTTTGAAATAAGGGTGATAAAGTTTTGATAAATTTTTTTCTCGGAAGAGGTAGAGGCTATAGATAAAAGAGATTAGGGAGCGTCAGTTAATTTAGTTTGTCCAGGTCTTGATCAGAGGCTGATTTTGGTACTTAATCCAGGGTAGACTCTTTGGAGAGGAGGTTTTGGAGAGATTTTTGGATTTTAAATCCATGGATCTAAGAGCGATGGGCCAATACATCTTATATTCAAACTCAGTCATAAGCTGTTTATGCCCTCTAGTTTTAGAGAAAACAAAATCAGAGAAAGGGACCGTGGAGGATTTGGATCCCACTCAAGAGGGCTGCCTACCAAAGACAAGGCAATCTCAGCAGAGAAAGTCTGAGCATCCTGAGAGGCCAAAGCTGAGGGAGTCAGAGACAGCCCAGGCCATGCCAGAAGATGCCAGTCGGAGAGCCCGGGGGTGGGGGAAACCCCGAGAGCCCCACGAAGCCTTCCAGGAGGGAAGCCCAGCAGCAGTAGAGCCCTGACACCCAGTGAGAAGTGCTCTATGCCCATGAGACCGAGGCTTTCCTCCTAATCCCCTGAGATTAACTCCGGAAGAATCCGAAGTGGACTGATAACTTTGGACTTTGGGTGAAGTTTTGGCAAAATCCAAACAATTAATAGTTTGAGCATTAGCTCATAATAGGTCATAAATAAAACAGGTTCTTTTCCATGAAACCATAATGTGTCCCAAGTAGATCACGTTTTAAGTGATTCATTTAAAAGAAGGCTCTAATAACTCAGGCCAGTTATTTTCCCAGGAAGTGTATCCCATTTTAGAACCCCCAGGAAAAGAAATTCATGTTTCTTACACATTCCCAAAGCCATCGCAATTCATAAGGCAGTCCCCAAAGCAAAGTAAGGATGCTAGTTTGTTCATCATTTACCAGTAGAATGACACCGAGGTCCATCTGGTAGTCTTTTGAATTCACAGTGCATCTGGGTAATTCTGTAGGAGTCTAGCCCTGCAAGCCCCAGCTATGCATGATCAATTTCTAGTTCCTTAGACATTTTTACTCACTGGTTTCTATGGTGATCACATAAACCCAGGTTAGAAAAAAAGCACAGGTAGGGGCAACTTTGCATTCTAGCTTTAAAAAGCTGGGGTAAAGTGGTGGGGGTGTGGAGATGGCGGTGGTGCAGGTAATCAAAGGGAAAGTACTTCAAATATTTGGCAGCTAAAGCATTTATGCATTTTATCTTTTCTTATGTTGTTCTTGCGTTTTTCACCCATTTTCATTTATACATAAGTGCTTTTGAATTTATCATTGCTGCGTTCATCCTTGCTTCTCAGGGAAGGCCTGATTCAAACTGTGACACTTAGGTTTATAACAAAGGATCAAATTTGGATGTTTCACATCTTAAATGATTCATTGGCTTAAAAGAATTAAAGAATTGATTTCAAACTAAAATACTTTTAACCTGAGAGTATCTTTTTAAAACTGAAGTCTGCCAAGGAAAAGGCCCTAAATCACTGCAGTGTTTTGACACCTAATGGCAGCTTTATACATTACATCAGTGTCTTCTTTGATTTTTTTTTCAGATCCTGTAATTCTACCAAATCTTTAGAAAGTGATGTGCATTGTTAAGAGTCTTTTGTATTTTTACAGTGCTTTAAAGTTTCCAAAATTGTTCACTCGTTTTCATCCTTTATAACCACCCTGCAAAGGAAGTATAGCAAACATTCTGCTCTTGACAAATTACAAAAATGAGGCCAGGTGGAGTGGAGTCACGTGTGCAGAAAAACACAATCAGTTGGAATTGTAATCCTAGTTTCCTCTCTGGAGCTTTATGCAAATTTTAAGGAGGAGAGATTTGAGCAGGAAAACATATTGGCAATTTTTGCTAAATGATCAGAAATGTGTAATTACTTTTAAAGTTGCCAATGTAAATAAGCATTATTTACATTGGTAAATAAAGTTGTTATGTAAATAAGAATTGTATCCTTGAAGAATTTTTCTAATTGATTACCCTAGTATTTTAAAAAGAGCAATTCTGAGTTGCTTTTACAGACCTGGAAGGTAGAAAGTAGGGGTGATTTTTTATGTGGCCATGGTTTTTATCTGTATGTACTTACCTTTTTAAAAAGCCTCTCCTTCTTTCTTATTCAGAACATATTCATGATTCCCTTTTCACAAACAGAGAAATTAAGACAGATAAAAGTTGTCATTTTCCGTAGGCTCACCCAGTTCACCATTGTTCTTAGCGCTGACAAATAATGCTGGACCTGTGTTTCTGAAGCATGCTATAAAGTACATTTCTTTTATATCCCACCAATATTTACTTGGTCTACATCACACTGACACTTTGGAAAGAGATATGTATAAAGATGCAGTCCATTTTAGGCATGTCGTTTTTTTAGTGTTCATAAACTAGGGTGAGTTAGAATATTGTTAAGTAAGAGTATGGTATTTTAGTTTGCTGGTAGGATAAAAATTATAGTTTCGAACTGCATATAATCAGAAAGGTATTTGAGAGTGGGAAGTTAAGGCTTCAACTGTATAGGGTTCCTATTTGGAATGATGGAAATGCTTTCATCATAGGTGTTGGTGATGGTAGCACAACATTGTGAATGTAATTAACAGCACTGAAATATATATCTGAATGTGATCAAAAGGGGAGCTGTTTGATTGTATGTATGGTAAGAGAATATGCATGTATCTAAACATCCATGGAACTACACTGCACAGGGAAGCCTAAGTTAATCCATGGGCTATAGTTAATAGTGCAGTAATAAAGGAGTGCTGTCATCAGTTGTGACAGATGTTCCACACCAAGGCAAGGTATTAATAATAGGGTGGTATGAGGGAATCCTGTATTTGATGCTGATTTTTCTGTAACCCACAAATTTGTTTTTGTGGATTCTACCTATTTTTGTGTCTACTTATTTACTATTGGTATTTCAGGATACCTGTACTCCAGAAAGATCTGAAAGAGGTTTATGCTTCTGATGATTAAATCTAAGTTGTTTGAAAACAAAAAGCAATTGTGTGACTTGACTTAAGGGAGTTGGAAATGTGATAGTCAAATTAAGAGATTCATATTTTCCTAGGTTTAATGAATTCATGAACAAAACAGTTATTCCCATTAGAATCTTTCGCAAATAGCTTTTTGCTTCAATCAGTAAGGGTTCTGTACACGATAATAGGTTAATTTTGAGCCATGCCATGTTTATCTGTGCCTAAAATGAAAGAGGCAAGTTGATATAGTGGACCCACCCATCAAAAAGCAGTTTTAAAACGTCTCCATGCAGGCCCTGACTGATGGGTGGCTGAGTGGGATCCTGCACCTGTGCCTAACCCATCATCTGCAGAGTTGGGATGGTAAAGGCCTTGCCAAGTCATCCTCAAGCCAAAGAAAATCATGATCATTTGCATCACTGACCCATGTGCTGACCTGATGGTTTTATATTTTTTTTTTCACTTTAGACAATTTCCTTATCATATGTAACCCTCACCCCCAGAGACCATGATCCTGTGCATCATTCTTTTCCCTAAGTGCCCCTCGCTTAAGTACATTACCAAGTAGAAATCACAGCCTCCTTAATTTATGAGATAGGAGGCCCTTTGCCACCAAATGCCTGCCTGTATGCTCTGCATTCAGTCACTGAGTTACTCTTAAAAGATCGAGCAACAATGAGCCACTTGTAATTTCTTTGCATTTCATCATACCATTTTATCCCATCTGGCAGGGACATCCTTACTTTCTTTTCCCCTCTTCTTGCTAACTCCTACTGAAAATTCTAACCCAGCTTAGACATCGTCTTCAACCCACAAGTTCTCCCAGAAGTGTGTTTGTCATTATCTGTGTATGTCTCACCTTTAGACTGTTTTTTTCACATGTGCATCCCCAGTATATCATATAGTGCTCCCCATTATCAAACAGGAGCTCAAATATGAGTGGGACTGGACTGAATATGCCCCAAAAGCTATTGTTTTTGTTGTTGTTGTTTTTGTTAGCAAGTGCCCAGCAGGTACCTGTGATGGGTGTACATTCTATTTCCTGTGGGAGAGTGCTGAAGCTTGCCCTCTGTGCACGGAACATGACTTCCATGAGATCGAGGGGGCGTGTAAGAGAGGATTTCAGGTAAGGGGCAAAGCTTTCTATGTAGAAATTTGTCATTAAAGGTACAATGGTTCATTTGGAATCATATAGAAACTCAGGTTCAGAGCCATAGGTAAATCTTATAATTAATGTGACATTAATAAGCATTTAAGATGAAGTCTGCTAAACTCCCATGTGTACTGAGGATTGGGGAAAATGATTTCTGTCAAGAAAGTTGTGGGATTTGGCAATTTACTTGGATTATAATACAATGATATCATTAAACCAAGATGTGGTTTATAGAATGCAGTTATATTTAAGATGGAGATGGTATAACTAACTCCACAAGAAATGTGTCTAAAAAATAAAGCATGCATCAAGGAGATTATGGTCTAGAGCATGCAATAATTTTATTTGGCTAGCCTAGTAGAAAACACATGCACACAACAAAATTGAGGCCACACCCTTGAACCACAGTGAGGCCATTGGGACAGCTACCCATGAAGTGATGTCCTGGAGCTAGCTCACTCCAACAGAGGTATTCTCAAATGGCTGGGATTTAGAGTTGGGAGGAGACAAAAATGTAGCCAGAAAGCCAACTGAGAGTCAGGTTTGAAAGATAAAGAAAGAACAAATTGTAAAGCCAGTGACCAGGAGGGTTGGGAGAAAGATGAGTTATTGGGAGGCAGCTGATATAAAGGTTAAGAACAAAGATTCAAGTCAGATAGTCTAAGGTCAATGTCCCCTGCTGTTGGACTATTAAAACTGTTTTTTTGCAAATAACTCTGTGATGAGCATCCATGTTGAAAATGTATTATTTTTTAGAGTTTTTACTAGAGAGAGACTAATTAGATCTGAGGGGATGGAAATTTTTAAGATCCTTGATCAGTAGTACCAAAATGCTTTGGCTGTATTAATTTGCATTTCTGTCAGTGATGTTTGAGAAAGCGTCCTTCACTACACCAGCTTTGAGTAGTATCATATCAAGAAACAATTTTGCTTGCTGCAGAAATACCTGCTTACCACCTCTCACTCCTCAAAGTCCATTGAAATGACAATAAAGAAGCACAGATGAAAATAAATTTAGTACTCATTCTGGGAACCCTAGTGGAGAAGGGCATCAGAGAAAGAGATGTTGATGGGATTTCTGAGGGCTAGAGGTGGATGGAGGGGGCTGCATGCTAGAGTGCTCACAAGAGTTCACGTAGTGGAGGGAAGATCCATTCTGCCCAGGAATCTTGAAGTTGGCAGGTCAAATGCATGAGTGCAAGAGAGGGAAAGAAATCAGGGTGCCCCCACCCAGTCCCATGCCTACAGAGTAGCTGGTAGCAGTGATATTCACCCAAAGTGAAAAAATGTAGAGAACTCTTCTTTAAATTGGTGTTTATCAAACTTTAATGGCAATGACCCTGCAGTAAGAAATACATTGTGCATTAAACACACTACACAATGCAAACTCAGAAACGCAGCAGTATACCTAAAAATTATTTCATGACAATTATTTTATAGTACATGAAAAAGTACTAGCATAAAGTTAATATAAAATGTCTTTGTTAATATTTGAATACAAAATAGGAAAAATCCCCCAATAGCCAGCACTTTTAAAAGAAGGAAATGTTTTATCTATTTCTTCAATTGTGTTCACCTACAGATGAGTTGATTTTAGCTCAGAGCACAAAAGCACAGAGGCATGCTGCTGCTGCTTAGACATCCAGTGCTCTGTTGAGTCAGTTTAAAAATATTTTAAACATTTTTAAATGGGTCAAGGTTGAAAATTCCAGGTTCCCAAAAATGATTTTTTGTTAATCCTCATAAAACTAATGATGTCTTTTTTTCTGCTTTGCAGTGGCAGTTCGTCTTTATCCTTACTTAAAATTATGATAAACAATATCTTATAGTAATTTTTGGAGTAAATGAAAAACCAAGCTGTATTCCCTTCTTTGGGCACCTTGAACTCAAGGGTTTTGAAAACACAAATAACCTTTACTAGGAATATTCTTCAATGTTCAATATTTCTCTTCTGGAGGATGATTAGAAGTTTAAGAAAGTAAAATCACAATAAGTCCGCTAATTTTATTTTGTTCAACTGTCTTCATTGAGCAAGTTCTCAATAAAATCTTTGGGAACAGATAGTTGCTAGGTGATTCTTTTTATGTGTTTTAATTTTTGACTCAAAAATTATATCTTTTGGGCCATTTTGATGCATTTGTCAAGTTAAAATATATTATTTCCCCCCCTTAGTTCCAAATTTAATTTGAGAAACACCAAAAAATTCAGTTAAATATGCCCTTTTGTTATACTCAGATATAAATTTTGAAAATATTTGCCAAATGAGATTGCATTCCAACTAAAAAAAATATAAATTTCATTTGATTTCATACACATTAGTGTATGCCACTGCAGCAAAAAGTAAACTTTAGTATGATGCCATGAGTAGCCTCTAATCTGTCAAGGAAATATTTCAAAATATTAGCTCCTCAGTGAGCTTTGTATAATAGAAATGAAAACTTTCACTGTGTTTTCCACAGGGGAACAAAGGTGGATTTTTTGAATGCCAAAGTTTTATGATTGAAAAAAACTGATTACAAAATGTTGTTGAGCACTTTTAATTTTTTAAATAACTCCGTGTTTCAGTCCTATTTTAGTTTTATATTGACTGATGGTACACTTCCCCCATTCCATAAATATATATAATCCAGTTGTGTATAAAGTTAAATTTATCCAATAGGACCTTCAGAGCAGCCATAATAAACTAAAAGAGCTTCACCACTTGTGATATCAGTGCTCTTATCAAATTGGATCTTAAAAATCTATACCAGGTTGTAAGTTTGTATTAAGCATTACTTCTAAATGTCATGCAGTAGAAAAGATTTGAAGAGATACTGTTTTATCACTAAGAGGAATGTTTTTAATTTATCATCAAATTTATCTCACCCTAGACATGCAATATTTCCACATGCTGTAAGAATATACTTTCCTGCTGCAGTGTCAGCCATTTTCTAACTTGGCAATGATACATGATTGAATAAAGTGATAAGGCCTTCTATTTAACAATTATAGAATGATATAAGAAATTTTGCCAGTCATTTGGTCTTTTTTCTTTGATAATATTTGAGGAGCTTACTGAAAAGTTAAATATTCTGAGTTACAAATGCTTTTGTAATTTTGAACTTGTAAGATTTTGTTCATAAGACTGTCATTAGATATTAGTGCCTGCCATTTTCATTGAGTGCTGTATGTACATTTGATAAATCATACAAATTCTTGCACAGACTTTTTTCTTATCAGAAGGGACAATTACTGGACATGGTATGTCCTCCCATGGCCCACTGGGTGGACTGGGGGAGAGTGTAAACTATAATGTGGACCATTGACCATGTGGTGCAGCAGTGCTTAGAGATATATTTACCAAGTGTAACGAATGTCCCATGATGATGGAAGAGGTTTTTGTTATGGGAGGAGTGGGGTGAGGGGGGTGTGGGGGTATATGAGGACCTCATATTTTTTTAATGTAACGTTAAATAAATAAATTAATTAATTAAAAAAAAGAGTTCAAGTGGAGTCCAAAGTTAGCTAACTAGGGTCAACATTTTTCTCAGTATTTTCATTATTTACACTTTACAAATGCACAGTTGAACTTGAACATGCCTCTGAATTTTTCACCTCTTCATTATTTTTACTTATAAAAATAATGCAGTCCACTTTAGGTGAAAATATTATAATTGTCATGTGCTAAAAAAAAATTGAATCACTAATGTCCTTTCTAAAAAACATGTTGAAAATTCTTATCCAAACCTTGGTTGAAACCTTTGCTCAAGGTAAAAATGATTTTCCTGCATATCACTTCATGACTAACCATAAATTATAGGAACATAAAATTAAACATTATGGTGTTATCCTTCTGTTAGGGTGTTGATCAAAGGGATGTCAAACACCAGAAAATCTAATGATGAATGAAAGATTTAATGCTGTTTTTCGGTAGTGGGTATAGTCATGATGCAAAATGCTGCTGGTTGCTGTACCTGTTGAAATATATAAAGACCCATGCACTCTACTCTGGTTTTCTTTTCTGGTCTGTCATACTATATCTGTTTATTCTTAAAAGTTGCTGATTGAGACCCACTATATTGATTTTATTATCCACTATTTAGTTGCAACATGCAGTTTGAAAACATGCCCTAAAAAATTGAGTCATCTACTTTGGGGGGATGAGAGTAGGTGGTAAGGGTATTGATGACCCCCAAAATGCCCTCTTTATTTTATATGAGGGAGGGTTGTAGATGTGTGCTGCCTGCATACCAGTCACAACGGCTGCCGGTCCTTCTGCACCCACATGCCCAGGGCCCAGGCTCTGCTCTTCTTCTCAGGGCAGAAGCCTATTGGGAAATGGACCCAAATGTCGAGCAGGTGAAACCCATGCCAGCTAACTATATTAACTAATGTAAGCTTTCATTAAAAAATATGATTACAGAATCAGGGATCATCAGAAATTTGAGGAAAAGACCCCAAAGATGTGTCAAGATGGAGTTGTCTCCCTCCCCCCAACATCCTCAGCATATACTGAGCCCTTCTGATCTGAAAACCCATGCCTTTATTTGGTTTTGTTGAATTTTCATTCATTGTTTCTTTATTCACTCTCATCTATAAATCTTTTCTCCTCTTCTGGACCTCCTGTTAGATGGATTTAGAATTTTGTGGAATAGACCTCTGTATCTACTATGGAAAAAAGCAAGATGCTTTTTCTTCCTATATGGGAAATTGACCTTGTAACACGTGTAGCTTTCACAATTGCATCAGAATCTTATTTCTGATCTATGGTTCTGTTATTTTTAAGGAAACTCTGTATGTATGGAATGAGCCTAAATGGTGCATTAAAGGAATTTCTTTGCCTGAGAAAAAGTTGTCAACCTGCGAAACAGTTGACTTCTGGCTAAAAGTGGGAGCAGGTGTGGGAGCTTTCACAGCCGTTTTGCTGGTGGCTTTAACGTGCTACTTCTGGAAAAAGAATCAAAAGTAAGTAACCTCATGGAATGAACCATGTAAGTACAAGAGGTGTTATGCTGTGAAAATTTGACTTAATCATTACGTCAAAAGGATTCTTTCCTAGACACAAGAACTTTCTCCTAGTGAGAAAATTATAGGAGAAGCCTTTACGAAAGTAAGCAGAGGAGCCTCTTGTTATTCTGATACTAGAAAGCTCTCAGAACATTAGAGATCATCAAATTAGACACATTTATTACATCGACCAAGAAACACAGAGCCCCTCGGTTACTTAGGTATATGGTAACACAGCTAAGATTAGCAAACAGTTTCTCCCTGTGTTTTTTGTTTTATTCATGACATCATGTTGTCTTTTTGCTCCACCTTTTCTTTTTCAATTTCTTGTGGGAAGATATTTACAAAGAAACAGACTAAGTGTGTAGGCAAATGTCACCTTTATTTACCCCAGGACTCCAAGAACCTGGAGTTGAATATTGAGTCTAATCCCTGAATGTGTATTGATCTGTTGCATGATGTGAATCTTTTAAAATGACTTACATGTCAAAGGGGCTGTGAACATTCTGTATTGTAACACTGAGGGGACAATTGTAATATCTGAGTGGTGAATAAAAATGAATAATTGATTAGAGTTCTTACATTAGTGTGGAATATTGATTATAATTGATGAAAGAATATTATATTTTTACTAACTCCGGTCTATGGATTACATTAGAATTCACTGTGTTGTACAGTCCTATGTCCTTTTATAAAAAAATTCTAATAAAAAATTCACTACACTAATGCAAGATGCTAATAATAGGGGGGATGTATAGGAATTCTGTATTTTCTGCATGATTTTCCTATAAACCTACAACTTTTCTAATTTAAAAAAATCTAAGATTAAAAAAAATTAGAGAAACCAGAAAGACCAAATCACTTGCCTGTTTGACATTCTCATCTTTATAAACTAAACATTTGAAAAACTTATAGTGAATTAGTTTCCAAATATCCTTAAATTAAGAAAATGCATTCAGACCTCAGGATTTCTCTTTTTTTCCCAAAAGTTCTTCATAATTGGACAATTCAGTCAATGCAAAATAAGTGGTAGAGTTAACAGTATTGATTTGAATCTGAATTCCTGGGAAAGGTTTGCATGTAGATGGTGGATAAATGAATGAACATAGTGTACTATGATGATAGGTGAGGGGAGCTATTTTGGTGGGATAACTGTACTGGTGGGATAAATGTGATTTAATGAGATGGAGTATGAGCTAGAGTACGAAGACCTAAAATAATCATTAATTTATATTAAAATAAACTGCCTCTCCCCCACTCCCAATCTTCTCTGTCCCTCTATCCTTTTTCCCTTCCTTCCTTCCTTTTCCACTGCTTAGACTGGAGTACAAATATTCCAAATTAGTAATGACAGCTAACTCGAAAGATTGTGAACTCCCAGCTGCAGACAGTTGTGCTATCATGGAAGGAGAAGATAATGAAGAGGAAGTTGTATATTCCAATAAAAAGTCACTACTGGGAAAACTCAAATCCTTGGCAACAAAGGTGAGAGCTGAATTTTAACATGGTATTACTGTGCATTTATAAATTTGGGGCCATCTTAGCTTAGGGGCCATAGTCACATACATGCAAGCCCTTTGATTCAACATGGCTTTATCTCAGTAGATATTTATCCAACAGAAATTCTTTTAGAAGTACATAGTGATGTAATAACATGAATATTCACTGCCACATTGTTCTAACTAGTTAACAAAGTAGAAGCAATCTTAAACACCAGCAATAAACAGATAAGAAGTTTTTGTATATGAAAATAGTGGAATACTGTGCAACTCAGCAACTGATTAAAGATTTAGATACTTAAGATACCTATGTGCACTGTATTGGTATGCCAGTGTATCCAAGATAAATATGAAAATAGCATGTAGACTATCACAGTTATATTAAATAAACATTTGTTAGTATATGCATAGCTAAAATCTGGGAGAATATGCAACAAACTGTTAATAGTAGTTGCTTTTGGAAAATAGTGAACTCCAGACAATCTTTAGCCTCTGACAATCTTTAGCCCACTGTTTGTAATATTTGAATTTTTCACAAAGATAATGTATTATTTTATAATTCTAAAAAATGGAAAAGTTTTGGTTTAATAAAAGATCTCATATTCATTCTACTTTTCTTTGTTGTTTTTATTTTATAACAAGATTGTTCCATATAGTTAAAGCAAAGAGATATATAAACTACTAACAGTTAAAAGTACCATCAGGATATACTGGTCAGCTCTGGAATGAGTATTATATCCAAATAGATAACACAAAGGCTTAAATATTGTTTGAGAACACATTTTTTAATATCCTTTACCATTGACTTAAAAGATTGGAAACTACCAGTTTATGCTCCCAAGATTAAAAATAGATGAAACAGAAGAAAGAAAATGCATTTCAAATGATTTATAGCAGGAAGGACAACGGCAAAAATTACATTTATTGACAGTGTTTTAGTAACCATTTCCTTTTACTGTTTTGATTTAGGCACATAAGTATATTACGGGGATTATTTGAAAAGAAAATGGATAAGCCATCTTCCTCTTCTACTAATGGTTATTTAAGTCTTCACAGATTTGAGAGTTTAGGAGAGGTACTATTGCCATGGAATAAGTTGGGGTTTTATTCTGCTTGCAAGCTGTAAGTTAGTTGGCCATGGTTTCGTGGACATTTTAGAAGAAATGAGACTCCTGACTCAGAGACAAAACAGAGTATTACTTACAGCTTTAGACAGAGTATCGACATTTGTACCAGTTCCCAAAGCCCCAGTTCTCACAGGGTGATGTGAAGAGAACCAGATGCCACTTGTATGTAAAGTGGGTTGCATCAGAGGAAAGGGTCCCAAAGCTTTGGGAACCTGAATGTTTCTGAATAGGCAGTAGGCATGCCTGTCCTTTGCTCCAAAGGGAGATATTATCTTTATTATGCTGGACCGTTAGCAAGCTTCTGCTTTGCTCAGAGGGAGACACTGTTTCCAAGACTGTTAGCATACTTGCCCTTTGCTCTTTGCTCTTTGAAGACATATTCTGGAACAAAGGTCAATTAGTGTGTAGCTCACAAGGTGTACAGAGATGCAAGATAACCATGGAGAATTGTCTCTTAACAATATCCAGCCCTCCTTTCTATATACCATCTTGGCTTCAGGTGAATTTTCCCATTCATATGTCACTTAATCAACCACTATGATTAAGACTGATAAAGGCTGGGACCAAATCCGGTTAATTTAAGTAAAGTTGCTACCAACAGCCCTCCTAGCAGCAAGATGAGGCCAACATGCAGTGTCGATCTCTGTCGAGGTCCATGGTCCTACCCCAACCAATTGAACAAATCTCATAAGCCACCAGGGCCTAACTTACAAAGTCAGGTGGCTTACTTCTTAAGTTTTTTACTGCTCTTTCCTCTTGGCCTGAAGCCTTTTCATTGGCTTCGTACCTTTCATCCAGAAACTTTCAGGTGCATGAGTGAGTGATAAGGGCATTTTAAAAATTTGGTAAGTGTCAGCATGTCCCCTACTTTTGTCCATGTGGGCCATGGCAAGGGGACTTGGTGAGCAGAGCATTCAACCATCTGGTCATTATCCTTTTGATCTAGGGCCAAGACAATCCAGCTACATCAATCCACATATAGCAGGATGTATTAGCAATTATACAGACTTTGCCTTAGTCCTCAGGGAGGAAGTAGAGGGCAATTATATTGCTCACAACATTCTATGGGCAGTGAGTTAATGCTGATCAATACCATTGATTGCTTCAGCTAAAGTTAGTTCACATCACCTTTTCTAATCAGATGACTCCCATCATAGGGATAACTGTCTGCAGGATGTTCATGAATGATGAGTCAGGTATCCCTCTAGGAACCTCCTCAGAGTAACCAAGTAGGGCCTTATTTGGAAAGATCCTTGCAGTTGTCTTAGAGCCACTTTATCTATTGATGTTTTTTCCATAAACAGTTAAAGGGCTCATTTAACCATACCTAGGATTCAAGCCAACATATTTTAAAGGAGTGAGGCAAGTTAATCTCTGACTACCACACAAAATTACTGTCCTCGAAGTATACATACTGCCTCTGGAAATAAAGTATTATTAACAGTTGTTATGCTCCCCCATGTGGGATCTTCCTCAGACAGCACAGGTTGAAAATACCTCCAATGAAATGTCCTTGTTGGCTAGTAAATCTTAGGGTTCCTAATTCACCTCAAATAATTGAGTCTAGACTTTTTTTTCAGTGAGATTGCATGGGGAAACATCATTAATGTCCCTTTCCCCTTTGTACCTCCTAGGGTCTCAGGTACATCATTATTAAACTTCTCTTCCTCCACTGCCAGAAAATAATTTTGTCTAATCCCAAAAGCTATAATTTCACCTATTTCCAGTCATCCCATACTGTCACTCACACCTCTTCCCCCCCATAATATTCAGGTACAAAGAGGACAAGAGCATTTTTTTTGAACTTACAGAGACCCATAAGGTTTCCTGCTTTTATCCACATGGGCCATGGTAGGGGGACTCAGTGAGCAGGGTACACAACCAACTGGTCATTATACATTTGACCTAAAATCGTGATGGTCCAATAAAACAATTTAGGCAGCTAGACTAAAATTATATTTGAATATCCTAGGACCCCTCTGAATGGGTTACCACTCAGAGGGTGTACTTAGGCAAACCAGGTGTTGCTGTTGATGTAAACAAAATAAAACAAAACAAACATGAAACATGAACACATCATGCACAGGAATGGTCAAGGCAGAATCCTAAATTTTCAGATAAATCTATGTAACTGCCCATTCCTTTCTTCCTGATCATTACCAATGAAATCGCCGAGAAGAAATGATCCCTTTCTGGTGGCAGCCATACTGCCCTACCAAGATGTGTAGGAGGGCGTGAGGGGGCCACAGTCAGAAATCTGTTGAGTCAATTTTTGAGGAGGCTGTTTTACTACTTATTGATGCCAGATGGCTTTGGAAAGTAGGAAGCATGGAAGGTCCTTCAAATACTTCTATTCTCAGTCCAATTCTGGATAGCTTTGGGGATAAAACATGCATCACAGTGAAAAAGCAAATGGTACATAAAGCCACAAATATGGCATGGATTTGTTTTAAGAGCCATAATGATATGATTGGAGTTAGCTGATGGGACTAGAACAGCAGCACAATAAATTGAAAAATTACCAGCAGTGGTTTGGTTTCATTAATAGCACAAAGAATGGGTCAAACATATGATGTAACCCATTTGCCAGGGACCAACTGGTCAGCTTTTGGTATGAGTCCCAAGTCTGGCATCAGAAAAGTTGAATCCTTTATTTTGTGCTTAGTCTATGATGGCAGGTGCATTGCATTGCAGGATGATGAATCCATGCCGTTTTTGTGGCAGGCTGTTTGGTGCAATCTCTGTTAGCAGCTTGGTTCAATTGGGCTTTTTAGAGAATGGTTACTGTGGGCATTTACATGAGTGACTAGATAATTTGATCAAAGATTTGTTTTCACAGTTTGTGACTCAAAGAGGGGTATCTTTACTCTGCCAGTCTATAGTTTACCAAGTAGAAGACCAAACAGCTGGGCCACTGGCAACAACCCAAGAGACAGTGAAAATTCAAGTTTCATGGAAGGATATTCTGGCCAGAGCTATGAGAATGCACTTTAATTCTGCCCACTGACTCCAGTGATCTCGTCTATTTTTAGTTATGCATATCTGGTGCTGACAACGAACAGCTGCAGCAGCCCAATGGATGCCACTGGGCTTCAGCTTAGCCAAACACTCTGTGAACCAGGCCCAGACCTTTGGGAGAACCTTGGTGAATTGAAAGCTGCACTGAGCCAGTTCCTTTTTTAGGTGGTAAAATGGGGGCTAAGTTTCCCTCAAAGGGAAGGCTACCACTTCTTCATGTGAAGCTGAGATACCACTGGGACAAGGCCAGTTACATTCTTGAATGTACCATTTATATTTGACAAAGAGCATTGTAGTTCAAAGTGGTCATCAGAGTTGTGGGGCCCCAGGGGTAGAGAGTGTGCCACAGCTTGCTGGATAACGTCTAATATAGCCTGTTGGTTTGGGTCCAATTCAAAGGATGCTGCTTTGCTAGTTAGTTGATGTAAAGGGGCAAGAAGAATGCCCAATCGAGGCCCATTCTGCCTATAATAGTGAAGAGTTTGATAGGGTCCTGGGCACAATGCCAGATACATTCAGTACTGCAAATCTGCCTAAGAAGTCCCAAGTAACTTTACTTAGTGAGCAGGCTCCTGAATTTTATGGAAATTTATCAGTCTCACTTCTGTTGGCAGAAGTATGACAACACAGGCAAAGCTTGTGAAGCTTCTGACTTGCCAACTGCCCGGGCCAGTGGGGGCGAGTCCAGGGACCTGTGGGAAGAAGCAGGGTGGGGCAGGAGTTGAGAGAAGAATGGAGGCAAGACAAGGTTCTGATCAAGCCTCGTTTACTGGGGGTAAAACACGGGGATATATAGAGAGGGAAGGGAACGTGTACATAGGTGATAGGCTGGTCTTGTGGTGGCAGACGTCCAAGGAGGGGATTGGCCCACAGTTTGCACCGGGTCTGCGGAGTTTCGCACCTTGCGCATGCGTATTGCTGTGGTCACCTGAGTAGTGGCGGGAGGGGGAGAACAAAGAAGCAGGGAGGAAAAGAATAAGGAAATGACAGGGCAGATTTGTGAACTCCGCCATGTTGTGGGAGGCTGTAAACAGACCTCACAGTGGGTGGCTCCCCACAGCCAACAACAGGACTTCATTTTATAATGAAAGATTTGGGCACCAGGAGGTAGAGGCATTTGTGTGAAATCCTGACTCATTTGTTACAAAAGGCAGAGGAGTTAGGCATCCCTGGAGTGCCTGCTCCCCTTCTTTAAATGTGACTTTTCTCAGACAGGAGTCACTCCTTTGGCACTTATTAGCTGCAGAAGTATAAACATGTAACACCAATTCCTGCTGAATATTTATATTCAGATGTAGAAGCAAAAACAACAATATCTTGAATTTGCATATAGAACCCCCACGCAAGGTCACGTGGTCTTTCTCCCCAGTACAATGCTTGTCTTAATCCTATCAATTAAATTTGGGTGCCTGCATCCTCCCACGAATTCAGGTAGGATGGTGATGGAGTCATAAATGTCTTGTTCCTTCCCCTCTCTAATGTTCCCCAGCAGCTTCAGATGGGTGTATACAGTCTTTGGTCCCTCTTGGTGACAGGAGAATTTTGGTTCCTTCCCTACTGGTCTTTTTCCTTAAAGCAGCTGAAGTCACAGTAGATGGAGAGGGGAGGATAGGGGGTGCAGAGGGAAAAAGAATCGCTGTGATAGTAAGCAAGACTTTGCACTTGCTTTTATTTTTAAGCAGCATGGCAGCTGCTCATGATCCAGCCAAACAAACTAATGAATTTTTGGTCCATCCAAAATCCTATGTTGAACCATAAGGTTCAACTGACATCATCTATTTCAACTTTAGGTAGCCCTTGATTCAGAAGTCACAGTCACACTACTTTCTGGCTGAGGTAGCAGGTTTTGTGTCCTTTTGCTTAGTTGGGCTTGAATCACATAGTGGAGCCTTTTATCCCCATTAATCCAGAGCATTTCTTGCTTCATTGTCATGAGAGCAACCAAGTTAATGCCTGGTTTTAACATAAGCAGTGGGAGAAATTTCCAGGGTGGGGCAGACCATACCAATTTATCTAGTATCGTTTGGATCAGTTTCTTAATCTCCAATGAACTTCATCATTCACAAGCATTGCAAACTCAATCTGGTACAATAAGATTTCCAGTAGGAATTAGTCTTGGGAAAATCTGCACACAGTGGGTTGCGTTACAGAAGTGGAACCTTTAGCTTGGATAACCGGAGTATTTTATAATAGTCAGTAGCCCTGTTGGCCATTTTTCTCCAGATGTTGATGGTACCTTTCTTATACTGGACAGTCAGCATGCTCCAGAGGGAGACACTAGCACTGCTTCTATCATCTAAGGCTTTTTATTATACAAAATGTTTTTCAGAAAATTTTCTAGACCAAAGGGTACTCAGTGTCTTCCTCACAAGACATGCAGAAACATAAGAGTCCCACAGAGAATTAGCTACGGCAGTGATTTGCTCAGACCTCACTTGCCTGGTTTGATTCCATGACTCCCCATTGTAGTGAAGGAAGTGTTTAGGTGTCAGGGAAGATTTTTATGAGAAAGTGATCTCTAAGCTAAAATTTAAAGAGTAAAATGAGAATTATTTGCAGGCAAGGTTGTAGGTTAAAGCATTACATAAACATTTAAGTGTTCCCACTATGGCAGTACCTACTCTGTTCTTATATTGTAGAGAATTTAAAGCTTGAAAAGTTCTTTATGGTAATCACAGGAGACATGATAGAGGATAGCTTTTCTCTCTGAGAAGATTTAGTGTAGCTCCTTTAGTTTTGAGTAGAAATTTTAGTCTGCATGATCTTTTTTTTTTTTTACTTTTTAAAATGGAATATTGAAATATTATGGAAAAGTTGAAAAAATTGTACAGTGTCCACCATCTAAGCTTTCCCATAGTTACTTTATTATTATCCTTCATTCATCCTCATTCATCCTTCTATCGCTTATCAATCTACCTTTTAATGCATTCAAAGTAAGTTGCAGTTTCACTTACCTTCACGTGTAAACTATTAGGGATACAAGTCATTGATGAGAATTCAATATTTTATGTTTTTTTTTTTTTGTAAAAGTTTTGCATACAGAAAAATGCACAATTCACAAGTATACCCTTTGATGGGTTTTAAGAAATGCATTAACCTTATAGCATGAAAGCCTATCAAGATATAGAATATTAGCATCACCCCTGAAAATACCCTCATGTCCTTTTCTTTCAATAGTTTTTAGAGAAGATACAGGTTTACAGAAAAGTCATGCAGAAAGTGTGGAGTTCCCATATATACCCCTCAAACATGCAGTTTCCCAATTATTAACACTTTGCATTAGTGTGGTCCCTTTGTTACAACTAATAAAACAATATAATTATACTATTAGCTATAAGTATAGTCCATAATTTATAGTAGGGTTCACTGTTCAGTACTATGGTTTTTAAAAACGTTTTATTCTTGAGTAACATATATGCATCCTAAAATTTCTCTTTTTAACCACATTCAATATATAATTTGGTGGTGTTAATTACATTCACAATGTCATGCTATTACCACCATCCTTTACCAAATTTTTCTTTCAAATCAAACAGAAACTCTGTAGCAATTGTGCATTAATTTCCCATTCTCTATCCCTACCCTGGCACCTGGAAACCTGTATTATAGTTTCTGACTCTATGAAATGATTTATTCTAATTATTTCATATCAATAAGGTCATATAGTATTTGTCCTTTTGTGCCTGGTTGATTTCACTAAACATGATGTTCATCTATGTTGACACATGTATCATAACTTCATTCCTTTATACAGTTGAATAATATTCCATACTGTTATAACCAGCATTTTGTTTATCCATTCATTGGCTGAAGGACACTTGGGTGCTTCCATCTTTTGGCGATTGTGAATAATGCCACTGTAAACATCAGTGTTCAAATATCTGTTTGAATCCCTGCTTTCAGTTCTTTTGGATATATACCTAGAAGTGGATTGCTGGGATTTTTGCTAACTCTATACTTAACTTTCAGAGGAACTACCAAACGGTCTTCCATAGTGCTGGCACCATTTTACATTCTGACCAACCATGAATGAAAGTTTCTATTTCTCTACATCCTCTCCAGTACTTATATTCCTGTTTTTTCTTTTCTTTTTTTAAATAGTAGCCATTCTATTGGGTGTGAAATGGTATCTCTTTGTGGTTTTGATTTGCATTTCCCTAATGGCTAATGATCTTGAGCATCTTTTC
This sequence comes from Dasypus novemcinctus, assembly GCF_030445035.2. Lineage (NCBI taxonomy): Eukaryota > Metazoa > Chordata > Mammalia > Cingulata > Dasypodidae > Dasypus > Dasypus novemcinctus. Next base: position 66,795,573 of record NC_080677.1, read on the forward strand.
ATGTGCTTTCTGGTCTATGTATATCATCTTTGGAGAAATATCTATTTAAGTCTTTTGCCCATTTTTAAATTTGACTATTTGCCATTTCATTGTTGAGATGTAGGATAATAAATACATATTCTGGATAATAAACAGTCATTAGATACATGATATCCAAATATTTTCTACCATTATTTAGATTGTCTTTTTACTTTCATGGTAAAATCCTTTTTTAATTTTATTAAAATAAAAATTTTAAAATTTTGATTGAGTTCTATTTATTTATTTTTTCTTTCATTGCTCATGTTTTGATATCAAATCTGAGAAACTAATGCCTAATATACAAGGTCCTGAAGATGCTCCTCTGTGTTCTAGGACTTTTATAGTTCTGGTTCTTTATGTAAGTCTTTGATCAATTTTGTGTTCCTTTTGGAATATTGTGTGAGGTAGGGGCTCTACTTTCTTTCTTTTGTGTAAGGATATTCAGTTTTCCTGCACCATTTGTTGAAGAAACTATTCTTTCCCCACTGAGTGGACTTGGCACCTTTGTCAAAAATTATTTGGCAATAAAAATGAGGGTTGATTTGCTTTTTTTTCTGTAGGACAAAATAGATTAAAAATTTTTTTTCATATAATCTTTATTTTTAAAGAAATTTTAGATTACAGAAAAGTTACATTGAAAGTATAGGAATTCCCATATACCTCATCTCCTCCCCATCCCACATTTTCTCCTACATTATATCTTACATTAGTGTGGTGCATTTGTTACAACTGAACAAATATTGAAGTATAGATACTGACCAAAGTCTGTAGTCTATATTATGGTTTACACTTTGCACCATACAATTTTATAGGCCTTGACAAAATGTATAATGGCCTGAATCCATCACTACACTATCACACAGAACCATTCCAGTGCCCTAAAAATGCCCTATGTTCCACCTGTTCTTCCCTCCTCCCCTCAGAACCTTGGTAACCACTATCTTTACATCAATGTTACAAGTTCTTCCATTACTACAAAAATAATAAGTCTGCATTGGTTCATGGTTGCATTCCCCCCTCTTAGGTTTGTTCATTCCTCAATCTTGAGGATTTAGGGATGGTGATGCCCACTCTGTTTCAAAATTAGAAGGGACTTAGATATTATGGGACAGATGGAATGAACCTTTTTGCTTATAGTTGTGGATACTCTTTGTTTTTGGTATGGGGTTGTCCATAATCATCATTTTGTTAGTTGTCCTAGGTGAGTCTGATGAACTGGAGAGTAGGTGTTGGATGCAACTCTGCTGAGTTTCAGGCCTCAACCAGTATCTGAATAGACTGAAGATTTAAGTCTCTGGGACATGCATTTAATGGGTACAGTGCCATTTATAGGTTCAAATAAAAGGAATAGAGGAATCATGTGTAGGGAAATTGTAAACAACTTTAACTCTATTACATTGGAGAAATAGGTTATCACATATTCCAAGGTAAGGCCCACCCATGGGGTGCTGATTTCATGTGCTTGTGTGCCTTGCCTATAGTGTCCAGATATCTCTAGAGTCCTTGGGAACACCCTATTGGAGTAAGCACCCCTTACTCTGGCAGTTAGTGAGATCTGCCTGAGACAGGCATTAGCATAACCTCTGGAATGACCTCCTGACTCACTTTGAAATCTCTTGGTCATAAAAACTCTTTTGTATTTAATGTTTGCTCCCTTTGTTCAAGGTCTTATTCCAAATGCTTTGCTGGTTGGCACTTGGTTGTAATCCTTAGATACTCGGGAGGCCCATCCCTGGGAGTCATTTCCCACACCAGGGAAGGTAGTGAGTTTATTTGCTGAGTTTGACTTAGAGAGAGATCATATTTGAATAACAAGGTGGTTTTCAGGAGGTAACTCTTAGGCAATGTATATTATTAGGCTAAGTTTCAGTTTTACAAGAATAAGGTTCGTAATTACAAGCATTAATATCGAAGGCTTAGCATAGTGGCCTGCTGTCTTTTATTAGGCACTGCCTATGTACTCTAGAGATTCTTGCCAGTGGTCTCCACCCACTGAGATATGACTACATGAACACATTCATATTATATAGAGGTATGCCCCAGGTGCAGAGAGTTCACTTGGAACTCTCAATTAGATTTCAGTGGTCTGTATGTCTGTCCCGTGTCAGGACCACGCTGTTTTGATTTCTGTAGCTCTGTAATAATTTTAAAAATCAGTAAGTGTGAATCTCCCTGTATTAGTCAGCCAAAAGGGTGCTAATGCAAAGTACCAGAAATATGTCGGGTTTTATAAAGGTTATTTATTTGAGGTAGAAGCTTATAGTTACCAGGCCATAAAGTCTAAGTTACTTCCCTCACCAAAGTCTGTTGCCACATGTTGGAGCAAGATGACTGCCTTCATCTGCAAGGGTCCAGGCTTCATCTTCCTCATAAGGCCCTGTGGTCCCAGCTTCTTCCAGTATCAGCGGTAAGCTGGGATAAGTCTTGTCTCTCCTGGGGCTCATTTCCCTCCAGGCTCAGCTGCTCTATTCTCTTGAATAAGGTCAGCTATAGACTATCAGGCTCTGTCTCTTCCAGGGGCCTCTGTCATGTTCTATGGAGCCATCTCTACTCTTCTGCAATCTTCTCCTGTGTTTACTTCCCAGTGCCCCAGCATTTTAAAACTCCAAGTTTCTCTTTTGCCCTATCATTTTCTCTGTGAGTCCCTGCTCACCAAGGGGATAGGGACTCGATGTCCTACTGACATGGCCCAGTCAAAGCCATAGTCATAATTTAATCAAGTAAAGGTGAAACCTCTGAATTCAGTACACTCTAAGGGTATCACTAGCCCAGAGGAACAGACCAGTTTACAAATATAATCAGTGTTTCTTTTTGGAATTCATCAATAATATCAAATTGTCACACCCCCAAATATGTTCTTTTTCAAGATGGTTTTGTTATTTGGGGCCCCTTATCCTTCCATGTCCATTTTTTTTTTCTGTCTTTTTAAATTAGAAAAGTTGTAGGTTTACAGAAAAATCATTCATATAATACAAACTTCCCATATACCACCGTATTATTAGAAACTTGCATTAGTGTGGTAACATTTGTTACAATTCTGAAAAAAAAAACATTGCCCTATTATCTATAGTCTATATTTTACAATAGGGTACACTGTTTTGTACAGTCCTATCTTTGTTTTTATTTTTTCTGGTAATACATATACAACTTAACATTTCCCTTTTTAACCATATTCAAATGTATAATTCAGTGCTGTTAATTATGTTCAAAATTTTGTGTCACCACCACCATCATCCAACATCAAAACTTTATGGTTTACCCAAAGAGAAACTCTGTGTAATTCAAGTATTAACATCCCATTCCCTCTCCCTACCCTGACCCCTGGCACTTGAAATTTTATTTTCTGACTCTAAGATTTTGCTTATTCTAATTATTTCGTATCACTGAGATCACAAAATAACTGTGCTGTTGTACCTGGCTTATTACACTCAACATGTTACCTTCATATTGTCACATTATCAGAACTTCATTTCTTTTTATGGCTGAATAGTATTTCATTGTATGTATTTTGCCACAATTTCTTTATCCATTCACTTGGATTCACTTGGATTCACTTGGATTCACTTGGATTGTTTCCATCTTTTGGCAATTTTGAATAATACTGCTATGAATATTGGTATGCCAATATCTATTTGTCCCTGCTTTCAATTCTTTTGGGAATACAACTAGAAGTGGGACTGCCAGGTCATATGGTAATTCTATTCTTAATTTTCTGAAGAACTGCCAAATTGTCTTCCACAGCAGCTATTCTGTTTTACATTCCCACCAACAATGATTGTTTCATTTCTTCACATCCTCTCCAACACTTGTATTTTCCATTTTTTAAAAATAGTAGCCATCCTGTTGTGTATGAAATGATATCTTATTGTGGTTTTTAATTGCATTTCCCTAATGGTTAGTGATCTTGAGCATCTTTTCTTGTGCTTTTTGGACTTTTGTGTATCTTGTTTAGGAAAATATCTTTTCAAGCCTTTTGCCCATATTTTTTGTTGGGCTGTTTGTCTTTTTGTTAATTTTTCAAAGAATATTAAACCTTATTGGATATGTGGGTTCAAAATACATTCTCTCATGTAGGTTATCAAGTTATCATTTTACTTTCATGATGAAGTCCTTTTGTTTTTGTTTTTTGTTAGACCAGTAAAAATAATTTGTTGGGAAATGTGAGAAAAGAACAGAGCTTGCTGAGAAATGGGAGAGAAAGATGGAAATATGCACGGAGATTGGATGCAGGCTCCTCTAGACAGAGAGAAGTAAAGTCCTTCTGTAAAAAAATCAGTTAACTATTTCAAATTCCCAAAAATAAAAGAACAGAAAATGGCAGTTCAACAATGATGAAGCCTTTTGATGTGAAGAAGTTTTTAATTTTGATAGGTGACATTTATATGTTCTTTTTCTTTTGTTGCTTGTGCTTTAGATGTGAAGTCTAAGAAATCATTGCTTAACACAAGGTCCTGAAGTTGCTTCCCTACATTTTTTTCTGAGTTTTATATTTCTGGTTCCTATATTTAGATCTTCAATCCATGTTGATTTTATTTTTGTTTATGATGTTTAGATAGGGGGTTCTACCTTCTTTCTTTTGCACATGTATGTCCAGTTTTCCCTGCACCATTTCTTGAAAAGATGATTCTTTTCCCATTGAGTGGACTTGGCACCTTATCTAAAGTCAATTGGCCATAAATGTGAGGGTTGATTTCTGAACTCTCAGTTCATTTCCTTTGGTCTATATGTCTGTCCTCATGCCAGTACCATGCTGCTTTGATTACTGTAGCTTTGTAATACATTATAAAATCAGGAAATGTGAGTCTTCAGTCTTCCAATTTTCTTCTTTTTCAAGATGACTTTGACTATTCTAGGCTTCTTACCCTTGCAAATGAATTTGATGATTGGCTTTTCCATTTCTGTGTAGAAGGCTGTTGGAATTTTGATAGGGATTGTGTTAAGTCTGTAAATTGCTTTGGGTAGACTTGCCATCATAACATTATTTAGTCTTTCAATCCATGAAAATGGAATGTCTTTCCATTTGTCTTCTTTGATTTCTTTTAGGAATGTCTTGTAGTTTTCTATATACATGTCCTTTACATTTTTGGTTAGATTTATTCCTGGAAATTTCATTCCCTTAGATCAGTTCCTTATATCAGTGGTTCTTAACATTTTTGTTCCATGGACCCCTTGCCAGTCAGGTGAAAACCACAAACCCCTTACTAAGTCCACACTATACTGTGTATTATTTAGTAAATATATCATACCTGTGCCAACAATCCCCACAAGAATAATGTTTTCTGAATTTCAATTCAAGCTCATGGACCCCTTCTTAAGAACCCCTGCCTTAGATGGAATGCTCTCTTTCTATCACCATTGAATGTGATGTTATCTGTGGATTTTTCATACATGCCTTTTATCATGTTGAGGAAGTTTCCTTTTATTCCTCATGTTCTAAGTATGTTTTTATCAAGAAGCATGCTGGATTTTGTCAAGTGCCTTTTCTGCATCAATGGAAATGACCATGTGTTTTTTCCCCCTTTGTTCTGTTAATGTGTTGTGTTACTTTTTGATTTTATGTTGAATCCCCTTGAATATCTGGGATAAGTACACTTAATCATTTGATATGCTGTTAGATTCTGTTTATTAATATTTTCTTAAGGATTTTTGCATATATATTCATAGGTGATATTGGTCTGTAATTATTTTCACATGCAGTATCTTTATCTGTCTTTGGTATGAGGGCGATTTGGCTTTGTAGAGTGAATTTGAAGTGTGCCCTTATCTTCAATATTTGGGAAGCGTTTAAGCAGAATTAATGTTAATTCTTCTTCACATGTTTGGTACAATTCCTCTATGACACTACTTGGTCCTGGGCTTTTCTTTGTTGGGAGGTTTTTGGTTACTGATTCAGTATCTTTACCAGTTATTGGTTTGTGGAGATATTAAGTTTCTTTTTAAAAAATTTATTAAAGTATATCACTCATATATAAACAATAAGCATATAGTAATAGTTGTGAACTTACCAAACAAATTTACACAACTTTATACAGGGCTCTCACACCTCACACTACAACCAATACCTTACATTGTTGTGAAACATTTTTAACTAATGATTAAAGAGCATCTTCAAAGTGTTACTACTAGCCAAAGTATTTTTCCCCAACCCACCCTATTATTATTATCATCATCATTTTACATGAACATACATAAACAATAAGTGTATAGTAAAAGTTGTAAACTTACAAAGCAAACATGCATACAGGGGTCCCATCCATCAACCCACCATCAACTCCTTGCATTGTTGTGAGATATTTTTTATAAATTACAAAAGAATATTGTCAGAATCTTACTACTAAATATAGCCCTTATCTTACATTTGGTGTATTTTCTCCCAAACCCACCCTATTATTATCTTTTAAAGATATTTTTATGACAGCAATTGTAAACTCATGAAACAATCATGCACATGTGCAGAATTCCCAAACAATGCCCCTCTATCAACATTCCACACCATGGTGGAACATTTGTTAAGATTATGAGATAATATCACATTATTACCGGGTCCATAGCATATATTTGGCAAACTTTTTCCATATTCCCCAATTATTAACATAGTACAAGTTTTGCATTGATGCATGATTGTTGCATTATTACTGTTAACCACAGTCCATGGATCACTACAGTTGTATTTTTCCCACGCTTCTCCACATTCCCACCACCCTGCAATAGTGATGTACATCTGCCCTAGTTCACCAAAGACACTCTTGCACCTGTACCATCAGTCACAATTCTCATCCCCCTGTGGGTTTACTGTGCTAATCAGTCCCTTGATTATTCTCTAGCTTTCAGTTAATTGGTATTTACATCCCTAGACTACCATTTTCAGCCTCATTCCCATTTATATACCAGCCATTACTAGATATAATGTATTGCCATCAACTCTGTACATTTCCACATTTTTTACAGTAAAGTTAATAAAAACTTCTGCACACCTTAAACAAGAGTAGTCCATCTCAACCTTCCACTTACCTCCTTTAAGAAATATTTTCTGACATTTTCTTTTAGAAGCTTTTTGGTTCTTGCTTTTATATTTAGTTTTTTGATCCATTTTGAGTTAGTTTTTATATAAGGTGTGAGATAATGGTCCTCTTTCCTTCTTTGGCTATGGATATCCAGTTCTCTCAGCACCATTTGTTGAATGGACTGTTCTGCCTGACCTGGGTGGGTTTGAAAGGCTAGTCCAAAATCACTTTACCATAGATGTGAGGGTCTGTTTCTAAACCATCACTTTGGTTCCACTGATCTGTGTGTCTGTCTTTATGCCATTACCATGCTGTTTTTACCACTGTAGCTAGGTAAAATGGTATAAAGTCTGGAAATGAGAGTCCTTCTACTTTGCTTTTCCTTTTTAAGATGTTTCTGGGTATTCAGGACCCCTTACTCTTCCAAATAAATTTAATAATCATGTTTTCCATTTATTTAAAATATGCTGGTAGAATTTTTATTGGGATTACATTGAATCTGTGTATCAATTTGAGTAGAATTGACATCTTAATGATATTTGGTCCTCCAGTCTGTGAGCATGGAATGTTCTTCCAATTATTTAGGTCTTTTTAAATTTCTTTTAACAGTGAGTTGTAACTTTCTGAATATAAGTGCTTTGTATTGTTGGTTAAGTTTACTCCTGAATTTTTGGGTTTTTCTATCATATTTTATTTTCATCACTCTTTTGACACTTTCAATTACTTTTATTGATATAATCATCATTTCTAGACTTCTTCCAGGCCTCTCTCTCCTGTCTTTTCAGGCTCTAGAAAACCCTTTAGTATTTCCTGCAAAACTGATCTCTTGGTTACAAACTCTTGGTTTTTGCTTATCTGTGAAGCTTCTCCCAACTTTCTCCTTTGCCAGGGGTAGGGACAGAGCCACAGTCATGTGTAGTAATCCAAGTTGTGCAGCCTAGAATGTAGTTGCCCAGAGAGACTGATGAAGCTTTATGCCCCTTTCTCCCCTGCCTGGTGTGGGGATCGAGCTGCAGGTGTGGGCAGCAATCAATGCCTTGCAGGTCCAAAATGACTGCATTTGCCCGGGTAGTCCTCCAACTATTCAGTCTGTGCCAGGTGAATGACCTGCAGTTACCCAGAGAGGGTGATGCAGGACCTGTGAGCTTCATCCTTGCTAGAGGTGGGCTGAAGCCTAGGCTAGGCCTGCAGGCCGATCTGGCTGAAAGAAATCAGTCTCTACTTTCACTATGATTTTCAGTCAGCTCAGCTTCCCCTCATGCTGGGGGTGGAGTCAAAATGACAGCTGTCAGCTTCTTTCTGACTTGGACAGGTTCATACTTTAGGTTCATACTTTGGACAGGTTCCTGGGGTTGTATTTAGTCAGCTGAATTTACTAATCAGTAGCTGAAATTGGTAGCCAATCATCTTTTCCTTCCCTGTTTTTGAGAAATGGAGCTTTCAAGTCCAGGCACAGTATAGCTCCTGAGGTAGTTTGCACTTCCAAAGTGGGATGATCAGCAGCCTAATGGTGTGGTCTGTATTTTCCTGGAGAGGCTGGTTCAGGTCCCCCCAGCTTCCTCCCTGCTGGAGGTAGGGACTGGGCCTTATGGTAGAGTTGCAATGTGATCTGGATGGAAAGAAACTGGTCCCTACTAACACTGTGATTATCACTCAGCCATTCTTCCCCTTGTGCCAGGGGTTGAGTTAAAATGGTGGCTACTGGCCTCTTTCTGACTTGGACAGTTTCAAACTTTACCTGTTCTTGGGATTTTATTTTAGCACACTGAATTTACTAATCAGTAGCTGAAGTTGGTGCCCAACCATCTATCTCTTCCTTCCCCATTTTTGGAAAGTGGAGCTTCCAATTCCAGTTGCAGAATAGCTTCTGAGGCAGCTTTTGCCGCCAGTGGAGGATGGGTACTGGCCTCTGGGGTGTGGAGTGCTCTACTTAGGAATCTTCTCAGCAGATGGGCAGTCTCCTTCCATTCTTTCAAGGATGCTACAAGGTGGTCTTCTGGTCTTGGAGCCCCCAAACAGGTGCTTTAGATAGCTCTGGGTTTTTACTAACTGCCCTGTAGCACAAGCTGACTCTAGGAGCTCCTTACTCTGCCACCATCTTGCTGGTTGTTCTTCAATTTCTTTTTAACTTAGTGTAGTTTGTGCATTTCTAATAATTGTCCACTTCATCTCAATTATCTAATTTGTTGGCGCACAGTTGTTCACAGTTCTCTTACTAGTCCTGTTTATTTCAATGGGATAAGTAGTAATGATCTCTTTTTATTTCTGACTTAAGTTTTTGTGTCTTTCTGTTTTTCTTTGTTTATATAGCTTAAGATTTGTCACTTTTATTATCTTTTCAATGAACCAACTTTTGTTTTGTTTATTCTCTCCAGTGTTTTTATATATTCTCTATCTTATCCCGTTGTTTGGGGAGAGTGCTACCACCCCAGTGCTGGGAGACAGTGAGGACTGTACCCTGGTGTTTCTGTTTGTGGAAAGTTTGGCTGCCATTTGGATACTTGGAAAAGGTGGGGCCTTTATCACAGTTGAGGGAGAGCATGGACATGCTGTACCAGTGCTTGGAAGGGATAGGACTGCAGCTCCATCAGGCCTATAGGACAAAATATGGATTTTGACCTTGAAATCTAATGGAGTTTGCCCTGCTGCATCTTGTTTCCAGTTTTTCTCTTCTGAAATGGGAATGTTTACCTTATGCCTGTCCCTCCATTGTATATTGGAAGCAGATAACTTCATTTTCTAGATTTCACAGGTTCATAAGACAGGATTTTTCCCTAGGATGAACCACACGCATAACTGATTTCCATAAGACTTTGAACCTAGCACAGTTCAAAATGGTTTAAAGCTTATGGGATGTTGTGATGGAGTGAATGTATTTTGCATATTGGGAGAACCTATCTTTTTGGGATTCAGAAGACAGACTGTTGGGGATAGAATCATTGAATCAAATCAAAGAAGGCATGTTAGGTCCCAACCCCTGGCCCTGTGGGCATGAACTCATTTTTAAATAAGACCTTTGAAGATGTTATTAATTAGGGTGTGCCCAAACTGAATGACTGTCTGCCTTAATCCAAAATGGCTGTAGTCCTTATAAGCAAACAAAATTGGAATAGTAAGAGAATCCATGAGCGGTAGCCAGAAGCTGGGGGTCAGTGGAAACTGGAAGAGAAAGGAGAAGATGCCATCCATCTATTGCTATGTAATGGAAAAGCCAAGAAATCCCGCAAATTGTGGACCAGCCAGAAGATACCGACCCTGGGAGGAAGCAAGCTTTTCTAGTGACTGAAACCATGAGCTAATATATTCCTGTTGCTTGTTTAACCCATTGTGTGGAATTTGTTTTAGCAGCCAGGGCGTTAAAATACAAGCTAAAAGAAGCTTTTGGGAGAAGTTGAGTTTTGAGTAGATCCTTGAATTTGAGGTAGATCATCTTATGTGGCATTCTTATTTAATGCAAAGAGAGGCTCAGTTTACATGGCCAAGGGTGGGATGTATTAGCAATTAGGAGTTCCTTGTTCCAGTCTAGTATTTTTCCTTCTACAATATGGCATTTTGACAGATTTTCATAACCATTGATTGAGATCCTACCATGAGCTGGACCCTGTAAAATGTCTTGGGAACTAAAGAATGAATGAGATGCAGTTCCTGCCATCAAGCCCCAGTAAATTAGTGCAGCTAATATATCCCACCATTTCAGTGGTAGGTGCAAAATCCTGTGTGAACACAAGACATGTGGTTTAAAGCCCCGTGAACCCAACATGATTTTATGAAGGATTTTTATTGTTTTATTTTGATTACCTTTAAAATATCAAACAGGTCCCCAACCCCCCAGGTCATTGCTCCTTCTCACCCACCCCAGTCTTCCACCGCAATCCTCTAGGAATGTTTTGAAACAAATCTTCTCAAGGAAAGGCCATTAAAAATCTCGGAATCTTTTTCTAGTTCATGGCTGATAATCTGGAGCCCTTTTCTGTAATAGACAGTGAGCTCTTGAGGGCAGACTTTATTTCGTATTCATTTTTTTATCCCTAAAGTCCAGCTTGCTTAATAAATACTTTAATTATAAATGGTTCTTTTGAAACAATTTTAAGGCAGATAAACTTGAAACTTCAGGCAAGTTCTTACAGAGCCAGTCAGCTAGAGTGCTAAAGAGATCACACTTTGCTCTCCCAAGGCTTGTCATTTCATCCAGAGCAGGGAAGAAGTGATATGTTGGTGTTCACACTGTGATATTTTTCTGTAGTCCTGTCCATATAGCCCTTAAGCAAAATCTAATGTCTTGGACTTCTCCACTCAAATGAGAGAAAATACAAAATCAAACTTATTCTTCCTGACAGCTGCTTAACGACAGCTTCCTATTATTTTCTCATTTTACTTATCTACTTGAGACATGCATCCATCCACACCTGACAGTCACCTGCTTCCTTTTCCTTTATTTTTCTTTAAGACTTAATAATTCTAATTCTCTTCATATTTATTTCCTCCAAGAGCATCCCCCCTTATTCCAGCAGCTTTCAAAAGCTTTTCTAACTCTCACAATGATAAAGTTGTGTGAAATCCACCTCTTATTTCTCTCTTCTCCTGTTAAAGTAGAATAATTTAATAGGTTACATTTTGAATGTATTATTTACCAAACCCCAGCAATAAAACATTTTAAATTTTAAATTTATTATCTAAGATGACATCTAATATCTTTAGTAAGCATGTACCCAATATATTCTCCTAAAACATATCAGTGAACCCAAATGATACTATGTGTTATACGTTGTTCTCCTTATTTATTTCTGTTGTCATTTTTCTTATAATTCAGAGTATGTTATCTTGAGAGTATTTAGTTTCTGTCCTGTTTCATCCACAATTAGCATGTCAAGGTCACTTATTTCAGCACACAGGTCATATGTAGCTTTATGAAGTGTCACAGTGATTTCTTCACAACAATCACAGCTACATCTTTTGGTATCAATTGTGATCAAGTGTTCGCTTCTATTTTGGATTTGTCTGTCTTATCTCCTGGACATCAAAAGCACCCTTCAGGGTAGATATCCTCTCTGTTTTACGTCTGCCACCTCCCTTCAATGTAAAATCCTAATTACCCGTGTCAGATACATAGATGAAAATAATTTCTGAAACTTCCCTTCTGGACATGTAAGAACCTAAAATCTTATTGGAATTTTAGTGAGTTGATTTTTTTTTTCCTCATAGGAAAAAGAAGACCATTTCGAATCTGTTCAACTGAAATCCTCAAGATCCCCAAATATATAAAGAGACAGTTCTGTAGCCTTCAGACTAATGAACAAAGAAACCTGCTCTCTAGTTTCACAGGACTATATTTTAGAGCTGGCACCTGTCACGTTAATGATCCCTGAGAGGAGGGGCAAGCTGCTGAAAAGGAAATGAGGTTAAAATGTTTGATTGCCTTATCACAATGGTCAAATTCCTTGCAAAAAAGGGAAAGCAAATGGTTTGGGTCTCCCCTGAAGAGGAAGCTCAACTCAGGAAGAGATTTATCTGTATATACATATAACTGAAAATCAAGTTTAAACCCACCAGTGCACTGCTGATGCATGCCATAAAAGTAATGGGTAACTTTTATTCTTTATAACTTCTACATTAAAAAGTGTGCTTTGGAGGGCAGAGCTGAGCATATATACATTGTGATCCCATTAATGTCTTTTCTATTTTTGGGAAAGATTTGAAAAAAATTTATAAGTATAGTTCTTTTCCCTATTTTTTATTTTCCTGACAGATCTTACAACATCTTTTTCTATTAAGAATGGTGAGCAATGAAAAGCAGTAATTTTTAATTTTTTCATAGGAAATCTTCTCTTGATTTCAGGAGCCTAAGTTATCAGTAATTTTAAAAGAAGAACTAGCATGTGCTTGAGTTAGCTAAATTTATAATCATATTTGGAATTCCATCCTTGTTGGAACTGGTAAGGACTTGACTAGAAGTATTGAATGAATTTTAGAAAAATAGGCAAAGAAAATCCTTGACTTTCCATTAATACATACAACCAGGGCACTATGATAGAAGTCAAATGGTTTAAAACAGTTTATGTAGTGCTTTAAATATAATTGAAAATAAGTGGAATGTTTTGTTTATCAAACATGAAAAATATGAGGAAGAAAGTGGGATGGCTTGTTTATAAGTACAGATAATTGTAAAAAGGTATTGGCATAATTTTGTGGTCTACAGAAAATGGCAGAGGGACATTTGTCCTACTTCAAGGATCATTTTCAAAGGTTATATGCTTATTTTTCTGCCACAGGATTTGAGGATATTACTTCCTTGGAAGTTTTTTTTTTTTTGTCAATGAGGCGGAATTTCAATTTTGAAAAAACTGCATATAATTGTATTTATAATCAGAATGTGTTTGTACTATAAGCAGTTATGAAGTAAGTATTGCTGTTCTTGTTCAAAAGTGAAACCAGATAATTGCAATATTTCCTATCGGTTATTAGTTTTAGCATGACTTAGATGCTATTTGTTGAAAGAAATTTGAATGAAGTTGGATCTGACCAATTTTGTATAAATGTAATTGTTTTAGGAATAGTAAAGAAGGCAGTTTCCTGGCCATCACTGAGCTAATGTGCTCTGATTTGTTTGCAATAAACAGTACTTTTTATATATCTTAATCCAGATTTCGAAAAGGATTGGTGACTGGCTGACAGAGGCAGGGTATATGGGCAGATTTTGTTGAATATTTTGCCTCAAAATTTTCAATGAGATATGAGTTGTAACTTTTCATATTCACCAGGTGATGTCTTTATTTTCGTGGAAAATGGGAGAAAAATAAATAATTGTTTATTTGGCTGGTGGGTGAAATGCTTGACCATTCTGTTATTATTGAATGAACATTAATTAACAAGTGTCTTTGTTTTGTGTACATTCCTGCTTTTGCATACATGAGTATGGTTTGAGGTTGCCATTATTTGATAGTTATGAAATTCAGGGACAGTGTCACTGAGCATAAATGTTTTTGGAATTTACTTTCTTGAGTCTATTTATAAAGAAGGAAATATTTTGGCATTGTTGTTTTCTATCCTGCTAATAGCACGTTGATGAGCTTTTCCCCATCTTGATCAAAATTTAAAAAGACAAAAGAAAATACATTTGAAATGCAACCTTTCAGAGGATAAAGTTGTGCAAGACTGGACAGAGACAGAAAGCTTCTGCATAGTCAACCTGGCACTGCTTGCTTCATCTTTAGCTGAGTTCAACATTTATGTTCCAAGCCATAGAGATAATTAGAATTTGCTCCCAGGTAGTTTCTTGCTTCTCCTGTCACTGGGCTAAAATCTCTGACATGTCAAAAATGCCTTAAATTTTTTATGAATTCTCTTAAAATGTACTTGATATCGAAGAATTTATTTTATTTCTAATTTTAGGTATTGAATTGATTTTGTCAGCTTAGTCCCATCTTTGGAAAGGAGCTGGCTTTTGTCTTTGGAGTCCAGTGGTTTCTTATTTTTATTCCAAGCACTGAAAAAGTATGACAAAAAGAAGATTATGAGGACAATATTCAGACCAATCCAGGCTATAAAATTCGGTTTAGTTTTATGCCTGGCCTTTACAAAGCTCAACGGAATTTGAAAGACATAAACAAATTAATCATGTTTCTGTGACTTGAAATTGACTTTTGTTGTTTCTTTCTCCCCCTAAGTGGAAGAAGAGGTTATTTGTTGTTTTTCCTGAAAGGCACAGTTTTGAAGCCTTAAATATTTCAGTAAATCAACTGTTGCCTATAACACATCCTAGCTCTCTGTCAAACATAATTAAGCCAGTTTTCCACTGGATGAGGGCATGTCTTCTATGGATAAATTATATCATGCCATTTAACAATGTTGAACATTTTGATACTTGTTCACTTGATTAAAAAGACTGAATTTTTATTATTGTGGATTTTTCCCTCCTTTGGTTACTAGTAATCAAGTCCTTTCTAGGATTAAAATATTTCATAATATTTTTGTATAGACTTTTGTCATTATTTTCTCCCCAAGGAGAAAAGGTGTTTTAAATTAGTCATGTGGAAGAATTTCTTGGGTCCAGTCATTTACCAACAGGATTCTCCATGTTTGTGCTTTTTCCAGACTGATCTGGCTGACTGACATTTGACATCTATTGATAGATCTACTTCCTATAGTTCACAGTCATTTCTAGTTGAGAGGCTAATGTGCAAATTGTTTCTCTCTTCATCTGAAAATAAATTTCTGAGTGTTGAAGTGGGCAGATGACTCCATTGACCAAATTTAAAGTAGGTATATTCTTCATATTTATCTTTTTACACTAAAGATACATAGGACAAATCTTTGGAGGACCTAAAATACCTTCACATCTATTTTATAGAACTATATTATTCCAGGTTTATAGCCCCAAGTCCTAAATTAAGGTTACTTTATGGAAAGGTTCCTAAGGGAACTTAAAAACTTAAAAAACAAACAAAAAAGAAAAACACCAAAAAAACAAAAAACAAACCTCAACACCTGATTGATTCCTTGAAAGCAAAAATATGGAGTTCACCTTCATAGTAACTGGTCAGAGCTTTTATTGCTGGATTTTCTTTCTTTTGGCTTCACATTTTCAGATGAGTCCATTTTAGGATCATAAATGAAAGTACAACTTTGGGTAGGGAATGACAAATTGAAAAGATAAGTAATTAATATTACTACAAATGATATTAATTGGCATTAATATTGCAATTGGTTAGATCAGAGGCCATAAGACTTTTTCTATAAAGAGTCCAATAATAAGTATTTCAGATTTATAAAACATCTCTGCCATTGTAGCATGAAACAGTCATGGACAATGTGTAAATTAATGAGTGTGGCTGTGTTCCAGTAAAATTTTTATTGATGAACACTAAAATTTGAATTTCATTTAAATTTCATATTTCATAAAATATTCTTCTTTTGATATTTTTCCGATGATTTAAAAATGTAAAAACATTCTTAGCTTATAGGCCTTAGGAAAACAGAAGGCTGGCTTGATTTGGCCTATGGGCTGTGGTTTGCCGACTCCTGGTTTAGATCATGGCAACCCACTGCAAGCAAAGTCATTCAAAGGAATTTTTTTATCTACAGGTTCTATGTCCTTTAGGAACTTACCATCTTAAAAGTTTATTAAGCCTTTGGAGAATAAAATTAAAAAGAATTTTTTATTTATAAAAAGAAAATAAAAATTGAAAGAAGAGGATAACCAATCACTTGCCCTTGATCTTTTAATTATCTACCCAGCACAAAGCCAGGAACTCCTCTGAGTTCCTCTTACAGTTCTGGGACTCATGTATGGAGATTGATTGGTAAATGATAAAACTCAACCCAGTGAATTGACTCAAATGGTAAATTAGATTGATTTAAAAGCCTTATTTTTTCATTGGAGCTTATATAACATTTATTGCTAAGATAACTGGATTGGGGGCTAATAGTCAATCTTATATCCAGAACCATTTAAAATAACCATATGGAAGTATGGAATATTGCTGCATAAAAATTGCTTCAGTATAGATTCTTGAACCTAGACACTGGAGAGGGTCACTTGGCTCATTTACATGTCAGGTATTTATCAAATCCTATTTTAAGACTTATTGAACTGCAGAAGACATAGTTCCTTTAATGACTGGTGGTTCAAGAAACAGATTTCTAGTTTCCTTGAACATGTAAGCCTTTTAATTTGCCAAAATTTTCTCATCTAATTAATTGATCCTGGAAGAAGAGGTCTAAAATACCTTGTGAATATTGAAAATTTTGGATGAAAGGGGCCAATTCTTTTTTAACTCAGACTAATTTCAAATTACCATTGATTGGGTTTTGGATAAAAGAAATAAGCTAATGGGAATTATGCAATCTAAACCTTCTGTCTCATAGTAGGAGTGCTAATTGCCTTATTTGTGTGTTGAGCCTTTGCCATCAGGGCTGTGGAGGACATATCCATGGTCTATCTTCCTGCAACCTTACTTCTTAGCTTTCCCACTCTTACGGCCTTTTGCTGAAGAGCTCTGGGGCCCAAAGCAGTCTTGACAGGCAAGTGAGTAAGTCAGGGACTAGTTGAGAGAAAGTTTGGTGTTGAAGACTGGTTGACTTACGTCTGCATTCCCAGTCACTCTTTTAATATGTCCTTTGCTTAGTCTGCAAGCCAGTTTATCCCACAGCTTGAAAATGGAGACCATTTTATTACCATGAAAAATCTGATTGGGCAAGAGAATCTAGTAATATTTAGACTAGAATGGACACAGGATGCTTCAGTCCCTGTAAACAACTAGAAAACTAATGATAACAGAGCAACTCATTAGGCTCTGATTTGCTTCTTTATGCATAGGATATTTTATTCTAGTTGGGTTCTGTAGCTTCAGAAGTGTTTGCAAAGATGAATAGGTTCAGTCCATTTTATATTCTGAAAAGATGAAATGTTGTTATTGGAGTTAAAATAAAAATCAACCAAAAACCTATCTGTTTGAAATAGCTTATGTAAAAAAGGTTTTATAGCTGTTATTTTCCATATATACTCTGAATGTTTTTTAAAAATTATTTCTAGAGATCACATTTTAGGGGATGTACTTTAAAATCAGAAACAAGGCTTGTGGCAAGAAAGGAGAAAATGATGAGAGCTGCCAGTTTATATATTTTCAGTATACTGGCAGGGCATGAAATACAGTGGCCATCGATCAAAACCCAGTTCTCAAGAATACAATTTTTTCAAGATTCATACACAAACCTAATTGCTGTTTTAAAAAGATCCATGATCAATTTGATTGTTTGAGGCATCAACTTTGTCTCTGAAGCAACTCATCTGATATTGCCTTCTCCAAATTGTCACATACCATCAGTGGGTTGAATTTATTTTCTCTCTCATCAGCCTTGCCTCAGCTTTTATCCTGAGCAGATGCTCATTCTGAGCACATTTAGCTAGCACTCCTGCCAGTTTCAGTTAGAGCAGAATTCCTTTTGCTCATCTAGTACTGTTAAATCTATTACCCAATCTACAGTACCCATTCGCCAAATTCCAAGTTCTTATTTGAATATTAAAATTAGGAGATGGTGAGCACTGTTATCTTTGAGCATCTGGTGGGTTAGGAGTGAACGATTAGTTTTCTGACTTAAATGCATCCAGAAAGAAGAAAATAATTTCTAAGACCTGACTCCCTCACTATATATTCTTCAGGGCTGGCCCTGTTGACTTTTGTGTACATGTTCATTATATTTGGAAGTTTTAAAAATACGATCAGTATGTCTTGATTATCCAGGCACTTGTTATTCAGGCTGTGGGTTTCCCTGTAACATTGAGTCTCCTCTTTCTTTCTCTTATTCTCTTCCTCAGCCACAGTTACTTAATTAGAATCTTTCTGCCCTGTATGCTTCTTAAAGGAAGGGTTGGCGTCTAATTTTTTTTCCCTTTCTGCTGTGTGTGGTAGCCTTCAAAAAGATATGTTCACTTAATCCCTGGAATCTGTGAATGTTACTTTATTTGGAAAAAGAGACTTTGCAGATGTAATTAAGAACTTTGAGATGAGGGCATCATCTTGGGTTATCTGGGTAGACCCTAAAGCCAATGGTAAAGTGCCCTTATAAGAGACACACAGAGGAAAAGACAGACACAGAAGAGAAGGCCATGGGAAGGCGGAGATTGGAATAATGTGTAACAAGCCAAGGAGGCTGGCAGCACCAGAGCTAGAGGAGGCATGGAACAGCTTCCTTCCTGGAGCCTTTGGAAGGGGTGTGGCCCTGCCAACACCTTGATTTGGACTTCTGGTATCCAGAAAAATGAGAGAATAAGGTTCTGTTTTAAGCCACCCAGTTTGTGGTCATTTGTTACAGCAGCCACAAGAAATTGCTACATTCTCTATCCAAGGTACCTGGCACAGGATCTGCAGTTAGTTAGGTACTCAGTAAATTTTATTACATTAATAAAAATTTGTGACTAATGGGAGAGATAGGACAGTGTTACTAAGAATAAGCCATGACTTTACTTATCCATTCTTTCCCTATTCACTCCTTTATTTAGGTTGGTATATTCAAGTTTAGTGACAGGCCTGAGTGTTTGCCTGAGCATTGTTACTGGTGCTTTGGAAAAGCATTGGAAATAAAATATCCTGCATTTTATCAACTATGAATGGTGAGAGTGATTTTCCAGTGGGATGGCAAGACACTTTCCCAGTGGCCCTCATAGTAATTAAGGTTGTATCTTCAAATCCTCCCCAACAGGCTGCAGTCTGTGCATTCAGGATGTAGCAACCCTATGCTTCTTGCCTCAGAGTCCTACTTAGGAAATTCTGGACTGTCATCCAGACATGGCTTAGAACAACCAGTAATCTGTAATGTCATCTGGTCACAGAGATGGATTGCTATTTATGGTGCTTCCAGTCAATCTCTGATCATTGTGACCTGGAAGAAGTCTAGATCTGGTCACAACAATCTGGCACGGTAACTAATTGGGTTCAAACTATGTTTATATGTGAAGAGAAGAACAGACAATTTCTTCCAACATTGAAAGTAGAACTGTGGAAATGATTTGACCTCAACATATTCAAATTACCTTTAGGGATTCAAAAAGAACAAACCATTATCCACCACACTGGAAAACCTTGATCGCTCCATAGACAATATCTTTACATTAATACAGATGCTTTTTATTTTGTACTGAGAAAAACAATCTGTTACACATAATGTAACTTTAATATACAACATAGAAACTCATCCTAAATTAGTTACAACAAGGACCTACAAAAAACATTATAGGAAAAAGAGTTACCTAATATTGCCACCATATTTTTAGTAGACTGACCCTGTCAGACCGTGTCACCACTGCTCAGCTGTGTAAACACTGGTTATTTCCATGTACTGGGGAATTATTAATAATAGGGGTACTAAAATCAGCCTAAAAAGTTCTATCACACCACTATATACTGTATAGTCCTCAAAAATAATTTATTGTACTGTTTCTAAAAAAAGGTACTAGGGTTGTTCTTTTGCTCTGTTTCCGTATTCTGGAGCTGCACATGAGCACTTTTTTTTTCCTAACAGTCTAAAAACACGAGAACTGAACTTCAATTCACAATCACAGAGATGAGGTGGTGGAGTCAAGGACTTCCCGCCCGTTGCACACCGTTGGAACATAAGTGCTTGCAGAGGCTGGAAAACACAGTGAGACAGAAAACTCAGTTAGTCATGTGGGCCACATAGGTAATGGCATGGATAATACCAGACAGTTAAAATTAAGTTAAAAAGTCATTTTAATTTGGCTTTGGAAAACGCTGTGTGATTATATCAACTTTCAAAATGTGTTGTGTTTGCATCTCAGAACATACCACAACTAATGTCATACCTCTTGGAGAGGGAGTTTGTAAATATAATCATCATTGAAAGTAGTTACTTAAGGGTTTCAAATTAGCTTTGGTAATCTATAAACTAGTTAAAATACAATGTGCAAAAGTGAATGCTCACTGCAGTTTTCCTATAGATTGTTAAATTAATTACTATTCCATATATTAATTAGTTTTGTTCTCTATGGTCAGGGATGACTTATGTAGTATGAGTCATATGTGAACTCCACTGTCTTAGAGAATGATTTGATATATTTTCATTGTTCAAATGAATAACCTCAGTCAAAACATTTGGGAGAGCTGGGGTGCTGAGAGCTTCAATTTCTTAGCAGTTCCTACAAAAGAAGAAATTCCAAATGGATGATGCCCTTGTTAGTGACAAGAGTGTCATAGCATAAGTATAATATGGCTATGCATATTCATTTCCTATTACTTAGCTCCCCCCCCCTCAATTCTTAGCTTTTAAATTGATTTTTGTTTGTTTTGTACTGTCACTAGTGCTTTATTTTAGATGATTTATAGGTGTGTGATGATGTCTGATGGGGTCTTTTTTTATTAGGGAGGTTGTGGGTTTACAGAAAATTCATGCATAAAATATACCCATATCCCACCATATTTTTAATACCTTTCATTGTTACAGTACACATGTTACAATTGATGAAAGCATATTTTTATAATTGTACTATTAACTATTTAGTCCATGGTTTAACTTAGGGGTCACTGTTTGTGTTGTGTACTTCAGTAGGTTTTAAAAAAATGTTTTATTTTGTTACCATTTGTTCAACCTAACATCTTTCCTTTTAACCACCTTCAGATATATATATTTCAGTACTATGTTCACAATGTTGTGCTACCATTACCACCATCCATTATGAAAACTTTTCCATTGCATCAAGTAGAAACACTGTACACTAACTATAAGGATTAACTCCCTATTCCCTACCACTACACTAACCCCTGGTAACCTATATTCTAGATTCTGACTCTATGAATTTGATTATTCTAATTATTACATACAAGTGAGATCATACAATATTTGTCCTTTTGTGTTTGACTGATTTCAGGCAACATGATGTTCATCCATTTGTTGCATGTATCAGAACTTCAATCATTTTTATGGCTGAATAATATTCCATAGTGTATATAAACCAGCAACCCTTGGGTTGCTCTGTCTTTTGGAAACTGTGACTAATGCTGTGTGAACATCAGTCTGCAAACATCTATTCAAGCTCCTGATTTCAGTTCTTTTGGATATATACCTAGATGTGGAATTGCCAGGTCATATGATAATTCTGTTCTTAACTTTGACAGTGGTGGCACTATTTACATTCCCAACAGTGGTGAATGAGAACACCTAGTTTTCCACATTCTCTCCAACACTTGTAATTTATTTTCTTTTTTTAATAGTAGCCATTCTAGTGGGTGTGAAAAGGTATGTTATTGTGGTTTTGATTTGCATTTCCCTAATGGCTAATGATGTTGAGCATTTTTAAAATTTGCTTTTTGGCCATTTTTATATCTTCTTTGGGGAAATCTCTACTCAAATCTTTTTTTTTTTTTTAAAGATTTATTTATTTATTTAATTTCCCCCCCTCCCCTGGTTGTCTGTTCTTGGTGTCTGTTTGCTGCGTCTTGTTTCTTTGTCCGCTTCTGTTGTCGTCAGCGGCACGGGAAGTGTGGGCGGCGCCATTCCTGGGCAGGCTGCTCTTTCTTTTCACGCTGGGCGGCTTTCCTCATGGGCGCACTCCTTGCGCGTGGGGCTCCCCCATGCGGGGGACACCCTTGCGTGGCACGGCACTCATTGTGCGCATCAGCGCTGCGCATGGCCAGCTCCACACGGGTCAAGGAGGCCCGGGGTTTGAACCGCGGACCTCCCATATGGTAGACGGACGCCCTAACCACTGGGCCAAAGTCCGTTTCTCTCTACTCAAATCTTTTGACCTTTTTTCAGTTGGGCTGTTTGTTTTTTGTTGTTGAGTTGAGAGACTTCTTTATATATTCTGGATATTAAACACTTATTGGATATGTGGTTTCCAAATATTTTCTCCCATAGTGTAGGTTTTCTTTATATTTTCATGACAAAGACCATTGATATTCAAAAGTTTTAAATTGTGATAAGGTGCAATTTAATCTGTATTTTACTGTTGCTCCTTGTGTTTATGTATAAAGTATAAGAAACCATTGCCTAAGAAAAGGTCCTGAAGATATTTCCCTACATTTTCTTCTAGGACTTTGACAGTTCTAGCTCTTATATTTAGGTCTTTGATCCATTTTGATTTGATTTTTTTATATGGTGTGAGGTAAGGGTCTACTTTCATTCATTGGCATGTGAATATTCAGTTTTCCCAGAACCATTTGTTGAAGAGACTATTCTTTCCCCATTGAGTGGACTTGGCACCATTGCCAAAAATAATTGGACAAAGAAGTGAGCATTTATTTCTGAATTCTCAATTTAACTCCATTAGTTAATGTCTGTCCTTGTGCCAATACCATGTTGTTTTGATTACTGTGGCTTTGTAATAAGTTTTAAGATTGGGAGGTGAGAGTACTTCAATTTTGTTCTACTTTTTCAAGATGGCTTTGGCTATTTGTTGCCTTTTGCTCTTCCACATATATTTGATGATCGGCTTTTTCATTTCTGCAGAGAAGGCTGTTGGATTATTGACTGGAATTGTGTTGAATTAGTAAATTGTTTTGGCTGGAATTGACATCTTAATAAAATCTACTCTTCCAATTCTTGATCAAGGAATGCCCTTTCATTTATTTGGGTCTTCTTTCATTCCTTTTAGCCATGTTTTTTAGTTTTCTGTGTATAAGTTTTTTACATTCTTTGTTAGATTTATTCCAAGAGAGTTTTAGTTACTATTGTAAATGGAAGCTATTTCTTGATTTCTTCTTCTGATTGTTCATTACTAGTGTATAGAAACACTACTGGTTTTCGGATATTGGTCTTGTAGCCCATCACTTTTCTGAACTCATTTATTATCTCTAGGAGCTTTATTATGAGTTTCAGAATTTCTGTATAAAGTATCATGCCATCTGCAAATAGGGAAATTTTACTTCTTCTTTTCCAATTTGCATACCTTTTATTTCTTTTCCTTGCCTAATTACTTTGGCAAGAACTTTCAGTAAATTGTTGAATAACAGTGGTGACAGTGGGTATCCTTTTCTCATTCCTGATCTTAGAGGGAAAGCTTTTGGTCTTTCACCATTAAGAATGATGGTTAACTGGGTTTTTCATATATGCCCTTTATTATGTTGGGGGAGTTTCCTTCTATTCCTACATTTCTAATTGTTTTTATCAAGAAGAGTGCTGGGTATTGTCAAATGTCTTTCTAGTGTAAATTGAGAAGATGATGTGTTTTTTTCCCTTCATTCTGATAATGTGATGTATTACATTAATTAATTTTCTTATGTTGAACCACCCTTGCATACCTGAGAGAAATCCCACTTGGTCATAGCGTATAATTCTTTTCATATACAGCTGGACTTGGTTTCCTAGTATTTTTTGAGGATTTTTGCATTTATATTCAGGAAGGATTTTAATCTGTAATTTTCTTTATCTTGCTTTGGTATGAGAATATTTTGGCCTTGTAAAATGAAGTAGTGAATGCTCCCTCTTTTTTAATTTTTTGGAAGAGTTTGAGTAGGATTGGTGTTCATTCTTCTTGGAATATTGGCTAAAATTTCCCTTTGAAGCCAAGTCTTCATAGGCTTTTCTTTGTTGGGAGATTTTTGATGACTGATTCAATTTCTTTAGCAGTTATTGGTTTTTGAGATCTCCTATTTCTTCTTGAGTTAGTGTGGGTAGTTTGTGTGTTTCCAGGAATTTGTCCATTTCCTCTAAGTTACCCAGTTTGTTGGCACACAACACATTGTATCCTCTCATCGTTCTTTTTATTTCAGTAATTCGGTAGTAATATCCCCCTTTTCATTTCTGATTTTAGTTTTGTGTAGCCTCTCTTTTTTCTTTGTCAGTCTAATTAAAGTTTTGTTAATTTTATTGATCTTTTCAAAGAACCAAGTTTTGGTTTCTTCTTGAATGTCTCCATTGTTTTTTTCTTATCTTTTTTTTTTTTTTTTTTTTTGAGGGGTACTGGGACTTCATACATGCAAAGCAAGCACTCAACTACTGAGTTACACCCACTTCACTGTCCATTGTTTGTTTATTCTCTATTTCATTTATCCTTACTCTAATCTTTGTTATTACTTCCTTCTCTTCTGTTTATTTTGGGTTTAGTTTGATCTTTTATTAACTAGTTCTTTCAAAAAAAATTGTTTTTTGAGGTACTGGGGGCTGGGGATTGAACCTGGACCTTGTGTGTGGGAGGCTGGTACTCAGTCACTGAGCCACGTTGGTTTCCCTGTGTTCATTTTTTCATTTGTTTTGCTTGTTGTTCAGGAGGCACTAGAAACTGAACCCAGGACCTCCCATGTGGGAGGTGGGAGCTCAACTGTTTGAGCCACATCTGCTCCCATTCTTTCCCATTCTTTTGATATTAGGTTTCTGATTTGAAATCTTTCTACTTTTTAAATGTAAGCATCTAGAGTTATAAATTTCCCTCTCATTACTGCCTTTGCTGTATCCCATAAGTTTTGGCATGTTCTATTTTCATTTTTATTACCCTCAAGATATTTCCTAATTTCCCTTGCAATTTATTCCCCCTACCACCACACTGCTGTTTTTGCTATCTGTGTCCATTTGCTGTGTGATCTTCTGTGTCTTTTTCTTTTTCTGTATTCTCTTCTTGTGTTCTCCTTCTAGGATTCACCAGAATTCGATCCTGGGGACTTCCAATGTGGAGAGAGGTTCCCTGTCACTTGTGCCACCTCAGTTCCTGGTTTCTGTTGCATCTTGCTTTGACTGTCCCCTTCGTCTCTCTTTTGTTGCATCATCATGTTGCTGTGTGATTTGCTGTGGGCACTGGCTTGCCATGTGGGTACACTTCTTTTTCCTTT
The DNA here is from genome assembly GCF_030445035.2 of Dasypus novemcinctus. Taxonomy (NCBI): domain Eukaryota; kingdom Metazoa; phylum Chordata; class Mammalia; order Cingulata; family Dasypodidae; genus Dasypus; species Dasypus novemcinctus. The sequence continues at coordinate 66,820,873 of NC_080677.1, forward strand.
TTTTTGAACCAGGAGGCCCCAGGGATTGAACCCAGGTCTTCCCATATGGTAGGTGGAAGCCCAATCACTCGAGCCACATCTGCTTCCATCATTTTTTTTTAATTCATTGGTAATTTGAGTACATTGCTTAATTTCCACATGTGTGAATTTTCCATTTTTCCCTCTATTACTGATTTCTAACTTAATTGCATTGCAATCAGACAAATATTGTTTGGTTTCAATATTTTTGAATTTATTGAGACTTGTTAGACATATGGTCTATCCTGGAGGATGATCCATGTGCACTTGAGTAGAATGTGTATTCTGTTGTTGTTGGGTGAAGTATTCTAAATATGTCTTTTAGGTTATCTAGTTTGAATATATTCCAGTCTTCAATTTCCTTATTGATCTTTTGTCTAGATGTTCTATCCATCATTGCAAGCAGTGTATTAAAGTATCCTTTTAGAATTGCATCCATCATCCATATGGAATCTAAATCCCCTCTTGATGGAGAGGGGGACTGGACATAGCCATCCCAGGTCCACAAGATGGAGGAACAGAGTATCAATTAGAGTGACCTAACTGGTGTTCTGCTGGGGAACTATTGTGATTAGTAAGGGAAGAAATTGTAGTAGTGATATGGAGAGGGTGGCCACAGTGGCTGCTGATGGTTGGGAGAGGGAAGAAGAGATATGGTGTGGGGGCATTTTCAAGATTTGGAGTTGTCCTAGGTGGTGCTGCAGGGATGGATGCTGGATGTTGTGTGTCATGTTGTGGCCCACTGGGTGGACTGGGGGAGAGTGTGGACTACAATGTGGACCACTGTCCATGTGCTGCAGCGGTTCTCCAGAATGTATTCACTGGGTACAGTGGATGTGCCACAATGATGGAAGAGTTTGTTGATGTGGGAGGGGTGGCGTGGGTGGGGTTGGAGGGTATATGGGGACCTCACGTTTTAAAAGAAAATAAAGAAGAAAAAACAAACAAACAAAAACAAAAGCAAAAAAAAGTCTCCTATTAGTGCAGAATTATCTATTTCTTCCTTCAAAGCTGTCAGTTTTTGTTTCATATATTTTAGGGCTCTGCTGTTGAATGCATATATATTTGTAATTTTCCTGCTGAACTGACCCCTTTATCAATACATAATGACCAACTTTGTCCCTCATAACTTTTTTACTTAAAGTCTGTTTTATCTGATGTTAGTATAGCTACCAGCTCTTTATTGGTTACTACTTGTATGTATATTTTTTCCCATCTTTTGAAACTTGCAACCTATTTATGCCTTTGAATTTAAGGTGAGCCTCTTGTAAATAGCATAAAAAAGCCTGTGCTTTTTTTATCCATTCTGTTAATCTCTCCCTTTTGATTGGAGAGTTTAATCTATTTAAATATCAGGTTACTACTTATAATGCAATACTTTCTTCTCCTATTTTGCTATTTAGGCTTGGTAAGTCTTATACTGTTTTATCCTTCAAGTCTTCCATTAATCCCTACTTTCATATTTATTTGTTTTTATTGTACCATATTGAGTCCCTTCTCATTTCCCTGGATGTATTTTTCATATATTTTCTTTGTGGTTACCAAGGGATTAAAATTTAACATCCCAAATCTTTAACAATTGTATCAATTTGATGCCAACTTGACTTCAATTGCATATGCATCCACTGTACCTCTCCACCCTCCCTCCATGTTTTCTACCTGTTACACTTTATATAGTTTGAACATTATATGTCCCAAACCATAGATTTTTCATTATTTTTCATGGTTTTTCATTTTAACACCATTGGAAATATTAAGTAGAGTTATATATAAAAAATGCAATACAAATTACTGGAATTTGTAATTGTCCATATGGTCACCTTAATTGTAGGTCTTTATTTCTTTATGCTGCTTTGATCCACTGTCTATTTTCCCTCCCTTTCATTCTGAAGAATTCCCGTTAGCATTGCCTGTAAGGCAGGTCTAGTGGTAATGAATTCCCAGCTTTTGTTTATTTGGGAATGTGTTAATCTTGTACTCATTTTTAAAAGAAAGTCTTCCCAAATATAAAATTCTTGGTTGGCTTTTGTTTTCTGTCAGCACTTTAAATATTTTAACCTACTCTCTTCTTACCTCCAGGGTTTCTGATGAGAAACTGGTACTTAATATAATTGGACTCCCTTGTACATAACATGTTGCTTTTCTTTGCAGCTTTCTTGCACATCAGTATGTGATGGAGCATATTTTTCTTCAACTTTTTCCTTCTGAACTACTTGGATGTGCATATTCATGTCTCTTTGAAGCTTGAGAAGTGTTCTATTTCTTTGAATATTCCTACTGCCCTTTTCTCTCTTTCTTCCCCTTCCTGGATTCCATAATGCATATATTGGTATGCTTTATGGTATCTCTGTGGTCTCTTAGGCTATTTATTGCTTTTTATAAATCTTTTTTTTTTCTTTCTGCTCCTCAGCATTTTTTTAGTTGTCTTTCTTCTGCCAGTTCCAATCTGCTTTTGAAACCCTCCTGGGAATTTTTCCTATCAGTTGTGGTATTCATTGCAGTAGTTCTGTATAGTTCCTTTTAAAAATTCCTCTTTATTGAACTCTCATATAGTTCCTTCATTGTTTTCCTGATATCTATTAGTTTTTTCTTTGTATTTTCTTTCATTTCCTTGAGCTTACTAAAGATAATTATTTAAAAAGTCTTTGTCCATTATGTCCACAATCTGGTCTTATTCATTGATAGTTTAGGACTTTTCATTCTCTTCCCTTGGATTAGCCATTATTTCCTGTTTTTTGGTTTGTGATACATTTTAATGTTTTAAAATGTTAACTCTGGGACTTATACCCTGAGATGTCTGTTTCTTGAGTTTGTATCCAGCTAGGGAAATGACAGAGATTTTCTTGAATGTCATGACCTAACAAAACCCAGTAAATCTTAGGAAAAACCCCTTTCACCATCTTTGCAAATTGGCTTTGCGTTTGCTGGTGCTCTCCATCAGAGTTTAACCCTTCTATCAGAAAGGTCAGCCCAAGGTGAATGAAAAGTACAGTGATTTCCTTGTCTTTTCTGGGCCTGTGTCCTGTCCTATGCTTGTGCTTAGTAGTGGCCTTAGAAAATTCCCCTATTTACAAGAGTTTGTAAGTACTTCTCACTCTCCACAGTATTTCACTGCAGGACTTAGAGCACTATGCCTTTGCCCCAGGCTTTCAGCCTCTGCTGTTTCTTATACTGCTTTCATTGTTTCAAGGGGCTTTTGCCTGGAGGACAAATTCTGGGAGAGGGGACTTGCCAAAGAAGAGTTTCCCAAGTCAGTCTTCTCCTGCTGGAAAAATTCTAATGACCCACAAAGGGAGTACATAGCCTCCAGACTACCCTGGGAGGGAATGAGAAAAGGGCCAGGAAGGAGCTGGCTTTCTTCCTAAGCACCTGCCCAGCATATGCAGCTCTTCAATCTTCCTCCACAGTTATGAGGAAGTATCCATCTTTAATTCTCCTCTGCCATCTTTAAATCTCTTCTGTCACCTTTGTTGGGGTGTAGTGGAACAGTCGTCATCCTCAGAGCTGGGCCCCCAGCCTGAAGTAGCTAATCAAAAGCTACGATCCATGATTCGACTGCCTTTTATCCTACTCTCCCACCCAGGATCTTGGGGAACTGGATTTTTATGTCCCTTTTTGGCACCATCAAGCTCCACTAGGGGTTGGATCCCACTCCTGCTTTCTGTGAGAGTGGGGGATGAGTGATGGTAACTGCCATGTAGAGAGAGTAATTAACTGTACTATTTATTTACTGTAATTTACCAGCCTCTTCCTCCCACTCTTCCTGGATGATGTATAGTGTTCTACTGGACTCCAGATTTTCAAAATAGTGGATTCAGACAGTTCCATCCTATTTAGTAGTTGTTCTGGTAGAGGGACCGGTTTCTGGAGCTTCCTACTCCGTTATCTTCCCACAATCAGTCTCATCTTAACATGTTTTTAAGTTTTTGCTTTTTGAGAAATCTGGGTAAAGATAACCTATCTCTTTCACTTTTAATGTTTTTTCTCTTCACTGAATGATGACAAAAGCAGGAAGCCCAACTCATTCTCCATAGGACGAAAACATATAGCCAAGAGAATTATTAAAAGCAGTGGCCTTACATTGCCTTTTAGGGTTCTCTGCAACCCACCCCTTGGCCGTCCATCTGGACATACCCTGCCCAGGACGAGCTGATTCTCTGGGTTACCTGACCACAGCCCCAGTCAAACTGACAGCCAGCTGTCCCATTCTTTAATTTCATGCTGATGTGTTCATGCCTGATAATGGATATAGTCTTGCCCTATAAATTTATATTCTGCATCAAATTTATTTAAACATTAAAGAATAACTAATTATGAAATTTAAGATTTCATGGCATTCAGTGAGGAAGCATTGACCATCTTTGGGGCACTGAAGTCTTGCAGCAGACCCACTATTAGGTGTGATGCACCCCCTGAATTATGCATGGATTATTTGTCTAGGTATGTGAGAAAACCCATAAAACAATCAAGTCTGTGTGACTGCCTACTGGTACAGTGGAGTCCTGACAATTTTACTCTTTGGGAGATTTTTTTTTTTCCTTTTTTCCTTTTTAAAGTCAGGATCAATTTTCTTTACAATTTGAGCCCGTTAAGAGCTATAATATATTTGAATGCTGGAATTGTATAATCTACATTTCTTGAAACTTCTACAATGAAGTAATATTAACACAGTATGTGCCAGATAAATATTGGTGGATAGTGATAGTGGTAACTCCATATGCGAAGATATTATTCTTTCCAAATATCTTCATATACTTTGTCTGATCCCCTGTTTCATCAAAGGTAGTTAAGGTAGGAGAAAGAATAAGATGAAGTTCAAGTCATATTTCACTGGAAACCTAGGAGAGACGCCCAGGTTTTCCAGTTTGTGCTCTTTCCACAGCCCTTTCTTCGTATGGATGTTTAATAGACATTCCAAAATAGTTGGATGTAGACATAGAGTTGATTGGACTTACCAACTCTATCTCTATATCCAACAACTTTCCTCTCTTCATCTACCACCCTAGGCTAAACCACTATTATCTTTCTCCTGAACAATGCTATAGCCATGGCCCTGGTATCACTGTTTCCATTCCTGCTTCCCTGCAATACATTCTGTAGACAGCAATGAGAATAACTGTTAAAATGTAAGTCAGATTGTGTCGTTCACCTACTTCAAGCCTTCAAAGGCTTTCCTTTGAGCTCTAACTCCTTACTCTGGTTTATAAATCCCATGTCTATCTTTCTGCATCCACCTAATTCCACATTTTCTTCTCCCCCATTTTTGCTTTTGTCCTCATTCATAACAAATCTACTTCTGAAATTCAGGCCTTTGCAGTAGCCATTGCCTTTGCCAGGAATATTCTTCCCCCTGATCGTCATGTGGCTGGCTCCTTGTCATCCACATCTAAAATGTTATCTCCTCAGAAAGGGTGTCATCAGGCCACCTAATCTAAAGTAGTTGCCAGTTACTCTACTTTGTCACCCAATTTAAAGTCGATCCCAATTGTTACTGCCTGATTATTTCTTCCTATTTTGTTTTTTGATTATTGAGTGTCATTTTCACTCTTGACTAGAAAAATGCCCATGCTTTGCTAGTCTTTTTCATTATTTTATTCCTAGTGATAGTCATGGAAAAAGCCCTCTATGAATAATTCCTGGATGGCTGTATAAATGTTTGCATTTCAAAGAAAGTGGGAACCAATGGAAGTTTCAAGAGGGCAGTCTTTTAACCTGAAGAAATGATGAGCAATGTGACCTGTCGGCAGCCTTGTTTTGGGGCAGGTGAACCTTTCTACTTCTCAAGCCACACTGTGGTAATGACCATTGGTTGCTCCCGCAGAGAACTGGCCCAGGCTGCTAGAGCCCTGTGGCAGGCATTCTGCCTTTGGCATTTTGACTAATCTCTTTATCTTTTTCAGGATCAAGTTTTATTATTTCTGTGCAGTTTCTTCATTTTCAGAGATTGAAGAGAAGGGATGTGTCATGGGAGTAAGTCTAGGAGAATGAGGAATTGAGGTGCTAATGCCCCTTTCTGCCTCCCTTGGACTAGTCTACCAGCATTCCTTAGGATTGTCTCAACTTCCCAGATGTTCCCCCATGCTCTTGTGGAACTTGATGTAACGCTGTTCCTTGAAGTGTGTTCTTACACTCTGCATTTTGATTTCTTTAAAAATTCTATGTATTTTGACTAGCTATGTAAAGAGAACTATAAGATTACAAAGGATAGCTGCATGGAAAATCCTCAAGTTCTAGTTTAAAATAATCTTCTATACACCCCATGAATAACATTATGGATATTTACAGAAGAGCTCTGAGTCATCTACCTGCTTCATAGGGACATTAAAGGGAATACCCTCTGTCAGATACCTGAACTCTTGGGGAGGAAGATAATACAAATTCAAGGTCTTATAAAGAATAACGGCAAGACTATTTCTACAGCTGTTTTTTCCATGAACATGGAAAAAATGGGTTGAAGGATACTTTAACTAGTATTTTCTGCTTCTCTTTTACTATTTCATCTGTACTTTTGCCAATACACTTTATTATGTAAAAAAGTATTCTCATTTTTGCAATGCTGCTGAATATAGTAGAAATTATTGTTTTATGAGTTTGCAATCTCAATTACTTTTCCTTTCATAAATATTTTACATATGCCTCCCTACTAGCCCATCTGTTATTCCCCAGGGTAATAAACTGTGTGGAAGAGCAAAGTACTATCATTTTTTTGTGTTTGTGAAGAGCTTTTGCTATCATTCTGATGAAATTCTCATGAGATTTTTAATGGTGTGAATCTAGCTCATTTTCTTTACATGTGGTTAAGCAGATTTCTGTAATCTTCCCGTCAGAATTAAGAGGCATGCAGGCTTATTTTTAGTTTTCCTGGGAGTTTAGGTGAGTAGCAGCTATTAGTTACCCTAAGCTAAGGTAGTGTTTTTGTCATTCACAGTGAAAACTGAAGCTAGCTAAAAAAGACCAAACATCCTCCACCACTGATCACAAAAGGACAGTTCACACCCATCAAAAGGCCTGTTTTGCTTAAAAAATAAATGAAGCATTGGCGATCAATGCCGTCAAGTGGCAGCTTTATCTCTCTCTGTGAAATCCACTTCTCTTTTACCAGTAATGCATAGGCTGGCCAGGCTTTGTAGAAATGACTCTATTGCTTCAGATAATAGGGGCTCTCAATCAATGCTAACTATATTCATTTAATAGATTTTTATGGATGCCAAGGCTATTAGTCGATTTAGTGGCTGAGACTTTGTTCCTGAGAATCAGTATATTACTATTAACTGTGTAATATATCCAACTCAAGGAAAAAATAAAACAAATATTAAACAGAACAGACATTTCAATTTGCCCCCATCTGTTCCACTTCCTTGCTCCTGGTGTCCCCAAATAATTTTTCCCAGGATGTCTGCTTATTTAGATATTTTAAAGCTATGATCATGGAATCCTGTTTCCACCAGCTGTTTGCTGCCTTATCCTCCTGCTTTGTCATTGAATCCATTTTCTTAATATTACCTTAATTTTACTAGTGCTAGTGCCCCTTGCTCCTATTCTAAGTTCATCTGTTGATTACTATATGTCATATGGGCAGATGTTGACACTACTAGTCACTGATTTGGTAGCTAGGATATGTCCAGGATTTCACAGTGGAAAACAGAAAGTTGATTATAAGAAGTAAGGATGAGATTCTAAGGGGGTGTTTCTCCTTTCTGACTCAAGTAATATTCTCAGACTGTTAATAGTAGATTTAAGGTGGAATCATATTCACTATAATGTGTGATAAAATGTATAAACCAAAGATTTGGTTCCATAGGTGAAGTAATGAAAGTATGAAAGCAAAGACCCCTTCATTCATTGATTCATTTCTTCTGAGACAAGATTCATGGAAAGAGAAAAGACAATCTGTTATGTACCCCTTTATAACCCATAATACAACTTAATTACCTTATTAGTAGAAATTCTACTTGGTCTTCAACTAATTATCTTTCTATTTCTGTCACTTCATACTATCTTTTCAATCATTCTTTCTCTCTTCCCTTGCTCAGGAGTTACAAACGTAGACTGGTAAATGAAAAGATTGAATAATTTTGCCTATTTTACTCATTCAGCATTCTTCTTGCTTTCTCTTAGTTGCCCAACATCTCTGGTTTCTCTTCTTTTCTATCCAAATATGTTTTGAGGCAAGAATCAGAAACGAATTCATCCCAAGGCTCAAACCACTAATATTAGCTGTACGTGAAACTATGCTGAGGATTAAAAGTGTCAAGCATTAGTCTTCCTCTCCAGTGGAGCAAATGATTTTAGCTTCACTTTCAAATTGTATACAGCATCTGAACACTTTACCAACTTCCACTGCTATGGCCCTGGGCTAAGCCATAACATCTGGACCATGCAATAGCCTCCTGAATGGTCTCTGCCTGCTATCTAGGTTGTCTTCTCCAACACAGTCAAATGATGCTCCTAAAGTCAGGTCATGCCACCCCTTTACTGAAAACCTTCCAGTGATTTCCCATTTCCCTATGACAAAAGCAAAAGTCTGTGCAAGACCTCCAAAGTCCTACACTATCTGCTCCCTCTTTGTCTCTGATTCCTCCCACTTTCACTTGTGTTCATTTCCATTCAGCCACATTGTCTCTTTGCTGTTCTCCTAGCTTCAGTCCTCTGGATCAGCTGGCTTTCCTCAGCATCAGCAAGGCTTGCTCACTTGTTTCCTTCAGGTCTCTGCTCAAATACCACCTTAGTAGAGAGGACTTCTCTGGCTACTCTGTAGAGAAGAGTAACTCTCTCTATCCCTAGTACACCTTATTTGTCTGTGCCCCACATTATTTTCTCTATGTTACTAATCACCACTGATATATGTTATTGGTTTGTTGGGTACTCCCTGCCTCCCATTCAGATCCAAACACCATGAAAGCAAGGTTTGTTTTGCTCATTACTACAACTCCAGTGCCTAGAGTTGAGTCTTGGCTCAAAAGTTTCTTCAGTGAATGAGTGAATTACACATTAAATTGGTCACTTTTACCTGGTATTGGGGCCCTCTGCCAAAGCCTCTGAAATTATGGAAGGTACCTTTTTTTTTCTTTCTTTTTTGCATATGGGTAGGAACCTTCCTTCTAAAGGCACATAAATCTTTCCATTTACAGATGTTCCCCATAGAATTTGCCTTAAACAAAGTGAAAGAGAAGTCGATAATAGAAATATAATAGAATATAATAAATTTATTTTTGATTCTTACTTTGTTTTAAGGTATTAGTCATCTGAAACCAATGTCTGGCCAGTAATTGATTTCATACCTATTGAATTTAAAAAAACCCACATATTTACAGTAATTCTGAGCACAGTATCCTGTTACCACAGGCATTTAATACATTTGGGGTTACATGAAAATACATATAAGTAAAGGTATCTTTCATACAGTGTTGTACTCTTTGGTTTAAGAACTCTTTCTGGGCTAATTAAGTTTACATTCCATTCAAATGTATAGAGCAGGGGTGGGGAATGACTATACAAAGTAATTTAATTCAAGAAAGTGATATTGTTTTAAAGCACCATTTAGATGAGAGCAGTTGTTTTTGATATAAACATTTAGCCAGTTACCACTAACAATATTCCTTTATTTGTCCTCACTAAATCACTTTTTCTCAGAGCACTTTTGGGTAGTCGCAGTGGAAGATCATGCCTTCCCCATGTGCAGCTCAGTCATGTGGACCACTAGAGTGTCAGAGAGGCATGATTGATGTTGAACTCCCTGACATAAGGAATTTGAGAGGAATAAAAATCTGCACCCATGCTGATAGAAGATGCTGTCTGGTGAGGGACTAAAATCACTGAATTTGCAGATGCTAAGTTTCTCACTGTCAGAAAAGTCTCTGAGATGAATACTGTAACTGAGCTGAGGCAGAAAACCCAGAGAGGCCAGAGGTGCCATATAGCAGCTTTTGGAATTTAATCTATGACTTCAGTTACCAAATTCTTTACGGTATCTAATAGAGTCCCAATTTCTTTCACCTAAAAGTAAGGATTTCTGCTTTATTGTATATGTATCAGTAAAATTGATTTATTTAAAAAAATAAGGCTATTAGAATAAATAATCCTTAGGGTCCCTTCCAGCTCCAGTCTTTGTGGTGACTGTTATTAAAGATAGGGGGGCTATCTATATATATTTTAGTTGGGGAAAACACAGGGAAATATTGGAGATAAAGAGAAAAGGATTCAAGGGTTGGAAAAGAGCAGTTGTGAGACAAATACAATGGAAATGTTAAAATAGAAGAAAGAAGAGGAATTAAGCACCAATTCTCTAGTGTATGTATGGTTACCTATTACTGCTAGAGACTTCCTTGCTCATCTCCCATCTGCAGCAAGGGAGGGAGTGAAAGCGAATGGAATGGGGTTCGTAGGAATGTGTGGATTTTCTTTTCCTAAGGGGATTTTCTTTTCCAAGGGGAATTTTCTTTTTCAAAGGGATTGATATCTGTCTGATTTGGATGCATTAGGTGTATTCTGCCTGGAAGCAGATGGCTTAACTTGCTGAATACTCTAGGTTCCTCCTGCATTGTCCAGTGAGGATTTATGTTTATAATATAATTTTGCCTGTGGCGAGGAAGACCATCAATTCAATCTATGTTGCCAAATAACTTGTTAATTTTCCTGGCTAGGCCAGTACAGAGTATTGTTATGGGACCGCCTGAACTTCCAGTGTAAGCATATTATGCTGTTTTTTCTGGACTTGCACTGTAGAGAAGAAATTTGGGCATTATGTGACATCTTTTTCTTTTATAAAGTCAACACTCAGACTTCAACACTATTCTGATAAGTGGGGTATCTCCAAGGTCTTGGCCAATGGTAGCTGCAATCTGGTCCTCATGGACTTGCTTTCTTATCCTGCTGCTCTGTGGAAAATTATGTTTTCTCTTACTCTGGAAGACTGTTTTCTTTTTATATGAAGAAAATACCTTGCAGTAAAGAATAATCCTAATAACTGAGCAATTCACACATTACCACCTAGACAAGTGACTTTCTGAATAAGGTTTTGGCAGAGAAAATCAATCTCCATATGCCTTCAGCTCCTCGGGGACCCAAATCCTGGCATCATTAGTTAGCAGAAGCCTCTTGGCTGATTTTAATGGTAATGACATACATACATTTGAATGATCACCATCAGCAAGAGAAACAAACATCCCCCTAGGACCAAGTCTGGGTACATAATTGCTCTGAAGACCATTGGACACACTCCATTTCTCACCTCTCTCCCTACTCTAAGCTGATACAGAATCATAGTCATGCCCCAAGCATTCTGACCTGCATGGATCCTGTGGAGTTTTATGTTGCATAACCTCACATGCATATCCAGTGTCTCCTTCAAAATTATGCCTTTTCCCTTACATTCCCAGCTTAAGTTCTGATTATCTATTCTTGGGAAGTAGCTCTGAGGAGCCCCTTTGCTTCTAAAGCTGAACAGAAGAATGAAATGGCCTCTTTTTTCCTCATCCTAATACAAAGGCTGTTTGCTTATGTGCGTGGGTATGGCAGTAGCATCACAGTATGAGTCTAGGATTTCAAAGTCTCTGAGTTACACTGCATTGGAAGGAGCATTCCCACCTTCAGTAAATCATTTCTGAGTAGCCAAAGACAAGCAAGGTACTTAGGTGCTGGAAATACTTAATCTGGAGGATTCCAGAAGGAGCTGGGAAAATAACTATATGGCAGTGTGGCCACTGGCATCGTGAGACAAATGTGATTCATTCAGAAAGCTGCTCCCTTTCTGAACCCAGTGCCTGCTTCCTCTTTGGGGGTTCCTAAGAGGACCTCTGTGCAGTATACTGGTACCAGTGGCTGAAGTAGATGATGATTATGTAGAGTGTTTTGACATGTTTTACTTGAATCACTTCCATGAACCATCTAGGGTATCTGTTTCAAATTAAATTTCTGGCCTTTGTTCCTGTCCACTTGATTCAGAATATCT